>NW_024429266.1:151631721-152306721 GCF_017639785.1 Mesocricetus auratus | reverse complement strand
CCCAGATGACACAAGGATTCTGGTCTATGGATCCATCATCAGGGGGCCCTGGGTCTTGTACCAGCCTCCCCGTTCCCTCACTCTACTTCTGATAGAGAAGGAATCCCAGCACCCCACCCCACCTTCTCATTTCCAACATGACCACTTTGGTCCCAGTTCCAACTTCCAACTGTAGTAGGAGATAGGAGATAACCTGTTTGTGGGGCACGGGAGAGGGGGGAGGTAACCCTGATGTCACCTCCAGTCATTCTCTCCCAATTGCAGCCATGGGAACTTACAATTCACACCCTGACCCATCAGAGTCCCCTAGCAGTGTGGCACCTCCAGTGACCAACCATGGCAATCCACCCTGATAAGCCCCTTTATCCTGTAGCTAGTTCTGGTCACTTGTTTTGGACAGGCCTCTGTCTTAATGTCTCTCCTGACAGCAGTATCCAGGGTGGGGTCCCTAACGTTAAGCTGTCTTGGCATATGCCCCTCTGCTCACATGGATGTGTGTACATTTGCCTCTGGTCTGTGTCTCCCACCAGATCAAGCCCCATGATGTGGAAGATGTGGCCAGGATCACTGTGTTATCCTCAGTACTCAGAAGCACTCAGTGGCTCTCTGAACTCCGACTGGATGAAGGCAGTCTTCTCTGACAAAACTGAGAAAGGGCTGCAATGCCCACTTTACAGTAAGGAAACTGAGGCTTGGAGGCTGAGTGAGTGAATGGACCTGAACAAGTGAAATATTTGGACAGGAGAGCTGTGAACCTCATATGAGGCCAAACAGGATTTTTCTGCACCAACTTCTTCCCATGCAAAAGTGGGGTCTGAGCCTAAGACCAAATGAGGACACACACTCCCATCCAAATGCCAAATGTCCATTCCAGACAGCCCTCAGGGATTAACCAGGAGTGTACACCCCAGGAAAGGAGGTGAGAGGAAAAGAGAGAGGAGAGAGGGAGGGGGAATTTCCTTTTGCTCACTGGCTGGACTTTGCAAAGCGTGACTTTGGCACCACATAATGTAATCACTGTGGAAACTTTCTCAGGTTGTGCCAGGGAGAAGTCGGTCTGTTCAACAAGGTTATGAACACAGGGATATGAACACCAACTCTCACAAACTCTCACAAGCGAGCACCCGCTCACTGATGGCTTTCAGCTTTGTGTAATGTTTGGAGGTTTATTTTCTGTGTCACCAGGGGTGGCTCCCAGGGCCTTAAGCACATTAGCCACACACTCCACTACTGGTCAACACCCCCAGCCTCTCCTGTATGTTCTGAGCCTACCTCACCAACAGGGCTCAACACCCCAAATATAACAAGTCATACAGTGGGGAGTGTCACCTCTCTTGCTCTGTCCCTTCCCAGGTGAGCACATTTCACGCCTTTCCTCTCGGGAAGTGACTGACGCACTCGCAGGCCCCCATGACTGTGTATTCTGATCTTACATGGGGCAGCATGGCTACACATACGGCAGTTATTTGTTTCCATCTTCCGGCAGACCTTCTAGATCTTTCCACACAGCCTACCCTCTATTTGACCAGCATATCTCACAGGGCTCCCATCTGTCTGTAGTTTCTCAAGATGAGGCCTTCCCTGACCCCAGGCCTGGCTCTGATGGGGATTCAGTGATCACCTGGCACCATTCTGCAGAGGCACAAAGCCGTTGGAAACCAGACACATCCAGAGCATCTTTACATGGACCTGCATCCTGGGGCTTCCTAGTTCAAAACTTCAGGAACTTCTGGGATGTGTTGGTGCACTCCTTGAATTGGAACACTAAGAAGGCAGAGGCAGGCAGATCTCTGGGAGTTCGAGGCCAACCTGGTCTACATAGTGAGCGGAGGCCAGTCAGAGCTACATAGCAAGATCCAGTTTCAGAAAGCAAAATAAAACAAACAACAACAACAACAACAAAAACCCAGAAAATGTCAAGCTCCCTGCTGCACCTTCTCACTCCCTGCAGCCCCTTCCCACAAAAGCTCCACCTCTTCCCCTTTTCTCCCTCATAGGCATCAAGGGGAACCCCACTAGCTGCACTAGTTGTTACCATTGCCACTTCAGTTTATAAATCCCTCTTCAGAGAGCCACTTGCTCCAACCCCTAAGCCTAGGCTACAAAGTAATATCTAGGCCAGCCCCTCTACATAGCAAGACTGAAAACCAAACAACCAACCCCCTCCCCACACACACACATGCACACACGCACGCACGCACACAGGCACGCACACAGCCACCAGGTCTACCTGGGTATGTGTCTGGCTGTCTTTCCCTCCCCTCTCCCTCCTCCAGCTAGAAAATCAGCTGCATGGGGACCATGCACAGCATCTGCTTCACCTGCCCCCCAGCTCCCATGAGCTCTGTACCTGGCCTGGACAAAATGTTAGACAGTCATCCCCATCTCCACCTGCTCACTGCATGCTCAAAAGCACTGGAAGATGCCAGAAATTTCTACAGTACAAAAGAGAAGTCTGAATCCCAAGGAAGGGAGGTAGCAGGCTCTACACCACCTCCTTAGCAACAAATCTCCAGGAAACACCAAGGAGAGGCCAGTGGTTGCCCCTCTCCATATCCCATGAGGCACAGACAGGCAGCCACATGCCACAGGGGTGCTTAGCATACCTACAATCAGCCACATGCAGAGGGTGAGCATGGAAGGCCACAGAAAATTCAGATTAGAATAACACATTGGCTGCCACACTCTGAGCCACCCATCCAGCCTTCAGGAATGGGAGCTTTGCTTCCATGGTATCATGAGTCTCTCTCTGTGTCATCTCATTTGTCAAGGCCAACTGGAAGAATAATTTTTAAAAATTGCTTACAGCCTACCTTCTAAATCTGAGGTACAAGGCCAGCAGATGTCCAAGAGGACTCACCTGAGCAGTACCATGGATTTGCCCAGACTTTGTGATCTCCACCTGGTGGCCACAGGAGTCATGGCAAAGTGGACTGTCACACTCATCAGACACTAAAGGGTCTTGTAGACCAGGCTGTGTGTAATCTTACTCCTGAGCCCTGGATTCAGCAGTTTCCATGCCTTGTCATGCCAGGAGCATTTACAGAGCACCTACTGTGTGTGGGCAGTGGAGGAGGCTGCAGAAGCTCCAGAGTCACTGCCTTCAAGGTTTCCCTTTCTCAGAGCTCAATGCTGGGATGTGAAAACCCCTCTCCCTTGCTTGCTGAACTCTGAGCTTCCCTTCTCTGTGTGTCAGTCAGAACCAATGGCCTCACAGAGTGCCTGTCAGGATCTAAGAAGAAAAATGCTATGTGGGGCCTACCCCAGGTCTACCAGGAGCTCTGACCCTTCTGCCAGTGGGGACACCAGGCCATTACCCCCCACAGACCAGCACAAAATGTCTACCCCATCACAAGGATCCACTGTAGACCCAAGTCCTGGACACTCCCACCTCTGTAGTGACCAAGGTCTTGAATGGTAGAAGGCTCACGGAAGGCTTTCTGCCATGTCAGAGCCTGGTCTGGGCCCACTCTTGAGGTAGTAATGCATTCAAAGAGCTACAGCCAAAACAGGCCTCTGAAGGTCAGACAGGAACCCAGAAGGAAGACCTGGTGGGAACTGTACCCAAAGGCACCTGGCCCGCCCCTAAGGGTGGCAGGCAGTCAGCTCTGGTTGAAGCCTGAGCCACTGGAGCTTGTGTTTTTCAAGAAAAGATGGAAATCCGGACTTTTCTGTGAAAGTTGCCAGTTAGTAAATGCTGGCAGCTAATTAAAATTTTAAAACAATAATAGCATATTGAGAGCCAAGCAAAACATGCAGAACCAGTCACAGCCTGGCTGGCAGGTCTGTGCCTCAAGTCAGAGGCTTTCTACATACTAGATGGTGGGATGGGCGGGAAGTCAAGGGGTACCCACCCTTGGCAACACCTCACATCCTGCCTCTTCTCTTGGGGTCCTGCATCCCCCCCACCTGGTACCTCGAGAAAGTGAAACCTGGAGCTCCAGCCATTCCCTCTCAAACATGCATCAGCTCCACTCAGTGCCAAGCCCAGGGAGCTCTCTGCTGCCACCCAAGTCACTCAGCCCCTCCTGGGGACAGCCTGGTTCATCACCCTCTGAGCAACATGGCCCCACACCACAGACCGTCCCAGGACACCTGTTGGCTCAACACAACTTCTGACCAGCCGGAGCGCCGGTTATCACAAAGCAGATGGGCAAGATCTCAGGACAGCAGAGGAGGAAGTTATGACACCCTTGCCTAGGAGCCTAGGGTGAGGGAGGAGAGAAACAAGAGGTTGTGAGGAGCCAGTCCCTCCCCTGAAGACTGAGCCCCTCCTGGGCTCCCCACAGCCCCCCAGTCCACAGCAAGAGTGAGCCAAGAATAACACCAGCAGCCACCCCCTTCTCCCCGGGCTGAGGCTCCCACGCACCAGTAAAACACAGGTGCTAGGGACCATGATGCTGTCAATGCACCTGAGTGTGGGGACCCTCTGTGTCCTCAGGCCTGTGTGGGAGATGTGTGTGAAACCGTGGATGGAGATACGCACGGCACACCAACCTGTGTTGGGCACTTGTTATGGATGTCGAAGGCACACGTGTTTAACACGGACACATTTGCATGTCTGAGGGATGCCTGAACGACAGGCCCGTGTGTGTGTGTGTGTGTGTGTGTGTGTGTGTGTGTGTGTGTGTGTGTGTGTGTGTAAAGCACGGGCGCACAGAGGGATGTGAGAGAGGTGAGAGTGTGCGCAGCCCCTGCGTGAGAGATTCTGGACTGGGGGTTGGGGTGGCCTGTGCCTCTCCCGCGCTTGCAGTAACTTCTGCTAGCGTGAGTGCGAATGCGTGTGTGGCAGTGTGTGACTGCGGGTGGGGTGGTGCCAGACTAAGAGGCCCAGTCTTCCCTGCTCTGCTGAGTGTGTGGTGGGGGGATGAGCATGGGAGACCCCGATGGACATGGCTGGGGGTGGGAGGGCCAGAGAGACGCAGTCAGGGTCAAGAGAAGACAACCGACCTGGAGGGAGCGTGGCGTGGAGACCCAGGGCCCCGTACTCACCCGGGGCTCTGTGCTGAGCTGCGCCTCCGTCTGTCCATCTCCATCGATGCACCGTCGGTGAATCCAGAGACTGGGCTGCGCGCGGCGCGGGGCGGGGAAGAGCAGGACGAGGCTGGCCTTAAGGCCCCGCCCCACAGGTCCCGCCTCAGGGCGGGGCCTCGGTTTTTGCCAAGACATCTTCGCCCAGCTCCAGGCTCAACCCACGCGCAAAGGAGCCGACTGGTCTCTGAGTCCCCTCCGGCACCCCGTCATGGCACCCTGTCTCTGCGTCCTGGCTATACTTTGAGTCTCAGATGTCTCAGTGTCGCGCCACTCTTTAGTTTCTCCTCCTGGACCCGGCACCCTCGAGCATGCTGCGATGGCCAGAGGTGCCCAGGCACTAAGCTGCGCAGGCACAAAGCTGCCCAGGGGCAGGCCTGCAGAAACTAGGCGTGGGCACACCCGCATCCCAGTTTTCCACAGTCTAGATCACCCAGCTCTTTTTCCAGTCTAGTTCTGTTGCCTGTACATGGTGTGACTTAGCCAATACCCTTGACCCCTGTAGATAGGGAGAACCCTATGATCCACGAGCAGAGCCCAACAAGCAGTCAACACTCTGTAAGTAATAAACTCCAAACATCATCGCTGGGTCCTTGGCTCCCCTCAAACGAGGCAGGTAGGTATCCTAGTGTCTGTTCACTGTCCACTCTCAGCAGACCCAGGGCCTGTGCATGGTAGAAAGCAGACAGTGAGCCTCACTGTCTGGGATCAAAGGCTACAAGCTACCTCCCATACCTGCCAGAGATGCATGCCCCTACAGCCATTACCCCTCAGCCTAGTGGCAGGTAAGGCCCAAGAGTAAGGCTCCTGTGACCCAGGACAGGTATGAGGCAGCCAAGAGCAAACAAAAACATGGAGAAGCGAGGCCAGGGTTACATAGCTGGAGCCAGAAAGAACCAGGACTCAGAGGAACCAGTATGGAATGTAGGAACCAACGCTGAATATAAAAGTCTGACCCAGCCTCCCTCGGCTTCCGTCTAAATTTGGCAGACCTTCTCCCATGAGTCCTTTCCACAAGGTCTCCCTCAGGCAGGGCCTTTGCATGTGCTGTCCTGAAAACCTGTCCCCCAGGAGCTCAGGGCTGGCTCATCCCCACTTTGAGATACAGCTCCCATATCCCCACTTCCGGTCTCTGAGACCCCCCATCAGAGCCGCTCTGCCCTGCTACTTGGCTGCACTCTCTCCCTGGCTTCCTTTATGGGACTCGTGTATAAATGGCCGTTGGTAGAACAACCCAGCAGCTGAGAAGTCCATCACACGCAGCTGTGTGAACTTGGGCAAGTCACCTCCCTCTGAGCCTTGACTGACCTCCTCAGCTGTAACCTGAACGAAAAGACATCAAAGCCTACATCAGGGTTTGAGCTGAAATCCCAAAGGGGTGTGTTCAGTAATAGTGTATGAGAATAAGCCGCAGACGGCCAAAAGCAAGAAGGCAGCATTATGGGCCTAGGTCCCAGGTCCATGGAGGAGAGGCAAACAGCCAAAATTCAGGCTCAGGCTGCAGACAAGGAGCCAGGCCTGGCTGTCTTTCCACCAGATAAAGCAGAGGCTGTTTCCCACCTCTGTCATTTGAGCCAAGACTATGGCTCTCCTAGAGCCTGCCAGGGCTCTTATCGAAGACAAAGTCTGCATCACCCATCAGGAATTTGGGGCCGGGGCTTGGCTGACACAGAGTTGAAGGAAGCTATAGGCTGATAAGGCCCAGACTGAGTGTCATGGGGGGCAGAGGTGTTATTCACACCAGTGCTGATCTCATGGTCTCCCTGGGCACCGAGGCGCCATAGCCAGTAGGCGTGGGGCTCACCTACACCACCTGAACCATTGGACTTGGAAGAAACAGCTTGGAGTCTTTGGGGGAGGGGGTTGCATTTATTCCTGGTGGCCTCAGGAAGGTCATTGCCACTCTGTAAAGGCACAGGACACTATCTAAGGGTTTGGGAAGTAGGCTCTGGAGTTAGACAGCCTTGCCTTAAAGTCCTTTCTGAGTAGCCTTCAGTCTTAACCTCAGTGTCCCCATGTTGGAGTCGTGTAGGAGAGGCTGGAAGCAGTGACTCGACATGCTAAGCCCTTGGCTTCATGTTAGTTGTTACTATTTTCATTAAAAACCTCATCCTGGGCTGTTCGTGGGAGAAAGGGTGCAGTGTCACTGGGATTCAAACTTGGAGGGAAAAGAGCACCCACAGAGACCCAAATCTTGCTATCATCCTGGTGCAGGCAACATGGGGCCAGGACTCCTACTGGAAGCTGTCCTCCTGCCTCTGGGGGATGACATGACTCTCAACCTCCAATAGTGGCTGTTCGATGCTTCCACCCACCCTGCACGTCCTCCTCTCTTGCCCACCCTTTAACATTGCAGCCGCAGTGAGGGAGCATCAGTCCATTGGTTCCCCGGCGGTCAAGGAAAAGAAGACAGGAGATATCAGAGCCATCAAGACTCTGCAGCAGAGAGTGCTGTCTCTCTAATCCAGAAACTACTCTGCTATGGCTTGAATACCCTTTGAGTGTGCTCAGGCTCGTGAGACCTGAGTGCCCCCCAGGCTCCCAGGGAGGGGGTGATCTGGAGGGTGAAAATGTTGCAGATAGAGTCCTCAGGAAGTGGAGCTGGTGGAGCGTAGTTAGGTTGTGGGGGCTCCACCCTCAGACGGGATTAATGAGTCTCTCTCAGGCCCAGCTCAGTGAGACCTTGTGTAAAGACCCAGCCTGCCCACCCCCTACCCCCTCTGACTTCCTGTCTCGACATGTGATCTGTCCCTCTCACAGAGTTTCCACCATGATGTGGTGCAGTCCAGGGGCCCTCCCCAGGATGTTGGTCCAGTAATCTCAGCTCTCCCAGAACCTGAGCTAAATAAGACCCTTTTCTTCATCCAGCAGCAAAAATTGAATGAAGATAACTTTCAAAGATGACAACCAGTGACTTTCAGAGGCCAGTCCACCCATGCCCCCCCATCACCCCCATCCTATTGTCCCACAAAGACACTGGGCAGCACTATCCCAGACAACCATGTATGACAATGAACAGAATACTCTGGTATTTTTGTCTTTATCTGAAAGACAAATGTCTATGCTGCCTAAATCCATTTCTCCAGTGGGTGGAGCATCTGAGTTCTCAGTAATCCCCTGGCACCTGACAGGTTATAGCACAGCTGGACAGAAGGCCTTCCCATCTTTGTCCCTTCACAGAGAGTGGGGAGTCTGCAAGAAAAAGGAGGAAGGCCACCTGAAGCTTCTGAGCTTCCCCAGGTCTTCTAGATGGCGATACACCAGCACCTGGAATTTCTGCCTGTGCGTGTCCTTCCTGCGCCCTGCCTCCTCCCTAGAGTGGCTGCGCCACCAGTCTGCACATCTCAGACCCCAGGGAGACCTGGGACAAGAGCTAGCAGTTGACAATGAGCAAGACATTGGATACAGAGAAACCCAGTCAATGGTTAGGGCCAGGCTCAGGCCCTCTCTGATACGGATTCCCACCTTTCTACACACACACACACACACACACACACACACACACACACACACACACACACACCTTCAAGGCTAGAACTGTGGTCTTCACCAGTGAGATGCTGGTTTGCCCTTCTGGGGACATCTCCACCTCTTTGCCTTCCAGCTCACCATGAATGGGTTCTACCCACCCAACTCCTTTCTACCTGCGCCAGGAACTAGACCCCTCCCCACTGTTTGGCTAGAATTAAACCATGGGAAGTTCAGACGAGCATGTGAGCCTGGCTCAGGACTGCATTTCCTGCTGCCACAGACACAAATGTTCTGGACCACTGGAGAGGATCAGGAATGATATGACCAGCTTCAAGAAAGGACAAACCTGCCTTTTCCTTTCACTTCCAGTTGGCTGGACACAGGCCATGCCCTGTTTGAATGGAAGAAGCCCTTGGGTATCATAAGCAGCCTTACCCACCCTGGTGCTGCACTGGGAAGTGCACCAAAGCACAAGTCCCTTTGTTTAGCAGCCTGACCTGTACCTAGCAAACCTCTCTGCTAAGAAGCCCAAATGGACGTGCAGTGCTAAACCTAGGGAGCTAGGGGGAGGTAGGGATGGGGTTTGTGGATCCTACAAGACCTATGCAGTCTGCAATTCAGTTTTCTGCCCAGGCATATCCCCAGGTAGCAGGACCTCTGCAGAGCCTTCCTGTCTCTATCCTGGGTTCATATGATGCATTTGGACTGGGAGAGTCTCCCACTTCTGGCTGGACACCTGGTCCAGGTGTAGTCTACTAGAGAAGTCTATCCCCAGCTTCAGTGGTTAGATCAGGGAAGGGAAGAGACTAAGTGAGGAACTGTGTGTATGGAGCCCAAAGAGGACACTTGTGCCTGCTCCTTGATGGAGACTGAACTTGTGCCAGGAATGAATGGAGACCAGCTCAGAACAGCACAGGAACACAGGGGCACTTCCTGAATGGCAGATGCTTAAGCACTTACGACTGCTCAACCCAGAGCCATCCAATAGTAGGCTTCCACTAAAGGGGTCAGTAAATGCTTGCTTCTGGAAGCTCCTGCCAGTCTGAGTTGCAGTCTTGAACTAGTTGTTTCGTTTGAGGCTTTGGCCAGTTTGACCAGGAGTTTCTTGTTCACAAATTCTCCCACAGAAAAGCTTGGCTGGTAAACTGGATTCAGTGAAGCAAAATGACTTACCATGAGTGTGCAGCCCCCATTCCCCTCCCCATGCATTTCTCAGCCCCTCCCCACAATGCCCAGATTTTCATCACTGGTCCTGCTTTACTGTTGAAGAAGCTGAGGCTCCATGATAGTGCAGGATCTCACGCAACCAGCACACTCTGTCCTTCCTCCACTGGAACAAAGACCAGGTGCCCCTGGGCAAGGTGCTCTGAGGGTCGGAAGCACATGGAACCCCTGGGGAGGTGAGGAGCCTCTTCTGTGAGTTTCCTGCATGTTCCAGGAAAGCCAGTGGCCTGACGCCTCTGTCTGGGAATGGTCGGCTTCTGCCTCTGTGGCCCAGCTCATTACTGATTCATCCTACCCTCCCCTCTGCCTGGTATGATGAAATTTCTGGCACTTCTCAGGAATTCTGGTCACCAGGACAAGACTTGGCCCAGCCTGGCCATTTAGGCTAGCTGTCCTGGCTTGGGATAGGGTACTGAACTCAGAGTAAAGATCTTGCTGTGGGTTAGAAAGCAGTCTGGGGATACCCAGAGGCCCCCCAGAACAGCCCAGAGAAGGAATAGACTTGCCAAAGACCAAACAGCACAACCCTCAGGGACTAACAGGCAGTTCAGAGGCAATGGACCCTAGTCCTGGACAACCTCTGTCTAGTCTAAGCTTTGGTGTTCCCACCTATGAAATTCTAGAGGCTGGCTCTGATTTTAATAACTACATTAGAGAATATATACCAAACTGTCTATACCAGCAGATATCTTCTCAGAAGAATCTGTTTCAGTCACGTTTGTTTTATGGAAATGTATGTATGATGAAAGAATAATGCATGCAGGAATGTATCAATATATGTAGTATGAGCATCTGCCTCAGTGAGTGTATGTGCGATAAATGTGAGTCTGAGCATGTGGATACCTGTTTGTGGTCAGAACACTTCTGCTCACTGTCTCTCTGTGAGCTGCCCTGGCTCTTTCCCACGTCACCCAAACACACACAGTTGTGGTCAGCGTCTCTTCAGAAGTCCCTCCATTCTGCCCAGTTTGTTGATCCAAACCTGACCATTTCTAAATATTTTTTACTATTTAAAAATGATTTTAAGAGCATCTTTGGATTTAGATTTGGGCATCCGTCCACTCCCAAGACGTTGTGGTGGCACAGGGCACAAGCATCTCTGGATGCTTTTGATGTTTGTGCCGACAGAGCCCTGAAGGGCACATTATTTCCTCTGCCTCACCAAGAGCTGCCTGGCACCAGGAGGTGTCCAGCCTCCAGGCTACCCTCACTCTGGGAAGGTGCCTCGGCATCTACAGCAGAGCCTTTCTGAAAGTTTTTACACAGAAAGGGGTTTGTCTTTTTCTCTACAGACACTCCTGCACTTTTATCACACACTTTTTTATATAGAGTTTTTTTTTCTGCAGTTGATGCAGACAGACCCACCAACATTTTTTTCTAAGGCAGTGGTTCTCAACCTTCCTCATGCTGAAACCTTTTAATGCAGTTCCTCATGTTGTGGTGACCCCCAACCACAACATTATTTTCATTACTGCATTATAACTGTGATTTTGCTACTGTTATGAATTAAAATGTAAATATATCTGATACACGACCCATGTAAAAGGGTTGTTTGACACTCAAAGGGGTGTCAACACACAGATTGAGAACCACTGCTCTAAGGCCTCAGGCGCTGAGGTTCTGTTTAGCATGACTTCCTCCATTCTAAGACAGACACAGCAACTGCCTCACTCATACTCATCAATCCATCTATTAACTGCCCTTAAACCTGATTCCAGCCTCCCCAGTCCCATTCTGCATGCTGGTGTTGGTCCTCTAGCATGCTGCATGGGGGTGAAGGAAGGGAATTGCCAGGAATATAAGAAAACAGAGAGGCCTCTGTAAACCACCTCTATCTGCCTGTCAGGCTACCCCATCTACCTTTGAGAATTCATGAGTTTGGGGTCATAACCACCTGAGGATTGTGGAGGCCACAGGAACACATCTCCCAGAAGTGATGGACCACCTCAATGCCCACACTTGCAGTTAAGCTGAGGCCCCTGTATGCTACTGCCAGCCAATAGCAGCATAGCAGCACTAACACAGGGACACCAGCAAAAGGCAGGAAGTTTTCTTGGGCCTGGGCAGCTTGGCCAGAGCTTTCTGGAACTGAGTCCCATTCCCAGCCTTCCTGAGCTCCCAGTCTCCCATCCCAGTATGTCAGAACTGCACAGATGGTGACGCTTCTCCTGGTCCCCAAGACTCACATGCTCTGAACCACCTGGTCCAAGTGGCCAGATCTCTTCAAGCTCCACAAGCCGAATTAACTCAATGACAGGACCAGCAGCTCAGAGAGTCCATGTTGTGACACAGGCATTTCACGTCTCACCCCAGTACACAGGTGCTTCAACAGCATGTCCCCACTCCAAGGTGACAAAACTGAGGCTCTATGCCCCAGCCAGGTTCCTCTGGAGTCTCAGACTCCTTAGTCCTAGGCCAACCTAGTAAACTATGTTTCCTTAATTCTGACACCCCTGAGACCCTGGGAACCATAGGAATGTATGACAGAGCTGCAAAAGCCCTTCAATGGGGGGGGGCTCAGGCCTCCATCAGGAAGGCCAGAGGAAGGAGCCAGATGGAGCTGGGAGGACCACGGTCTCACAGACACTACAACAACTCCAGTGATGGGAGACAGCGTCCTCACACAGACGGGTGACTCTGTTTGGGGGTTCAGACTGCCCTTGGTCCTCTGCATCCTCCTGCTGCTTCTCAGCCTGGGTTCCATGGATGGGCTCCATGACCCCAGTTCAGCCTGTCCCTGACCCAGGGCTATACCAGGGACTGAGCAGAACAGGGCTCTGGCATGGCCTGTACAACCCATAAGGATTCTCTTGAGTACTGCCACCTTTAGGCTTTAGGTAACAGGACCCAAACTGGTAGTAGTTATTGGGGGTGACCATGCTAAAGTGTTAGACATGCTGGCTTCCTTGACCTTGGCAATCCACATGGGTTGTCCATTTTTTCTGGCTGTCTGTACTAGGTTGCCCTCTGGTCTCCTGTCACTAGCTTCCTCCTGGAACCTGCTTCAGTCTCTTCTTCTTCCAGGCCTCCTACTAAAGCCAAAATCAGGCACCAGGCAGGGACCCATACACAGGGGATTACACACTGCCCAGCTGGCTTCCAGTCCTTAGAAGCCAAAAAGCCCCTAGTGAGATTCTTCATTCCTCATCATCCTCAGTCCAGCATAAGCTCCTGAATGCTTGGGCTCTGAGACCAGTGTCTGCTCTACACCTGCTGACTGTTCCAGAGTTCCCAAAGGAGAACAGTTTCAGCGTCTGCTTACCACCTATCCATACAGGATGGTAGAGCATGGAAGGAACAGACCGGGCTGTAGCCAGGCTGGCTAGCTACAGGTCTGAGCTCCTACTCTGCACTCAGAGCCCTTGTGACCCAGAGACATTGTCTCTCCTTCACAGTGGAGAAACTCTGAGTTTATGGGGGGGTGTTTCAGCTACTAGAGTCCTCCATGGAAATACTCTCAGTGTTTAGGAGTTTATGTGTGTGGGTACACGGCTTGTGCATGTTGAGTGCTCAATACCAAGCAATATCTGGCCAGCCATTCTGTGCCTGGCTCTGTGCAGCCCTGTGGGTACCAGCAATAAGCATCACTCATCCCTTTCCACATGAAGCCCAAACTGTAATAGGAAGACACAGGCCATGAGAAGCACCAGGAAGCATCGAGGGCCCAACAACTCTCCTTAGACAGGTCTGTCCTCTCCAAGCCTCTGTGCCCACTCCATCCCCCTCCTCCAGTGTCAGGGTGATGAATGCATGAGCCAGCTAGAGATGGAGCTGGCGAAGGTCCCTAGGCAGTTGCTAGGTACAGTGGAAGGGAGATGTAGGCCAGTCATTTAGAGGGAGGGTTGGGGAAAGAGGACGAAGGTAGTCTGTGCACTGTAGAGAGAGTTTGTATTTCTTCTGAGAACCAAGGAAACCCTGGAAAGAGGCTGGTTCAAGGGAACAGGTGGAGATAACGTTGGACTTCAGACCAGGGCAGCATCTGGTGGGGAAGAAAGGGAATAGGGAAGGTCCTGATGAGAGAGATGGTGCAAACTAGACTGATGCTGGGTACTAGGAGAGGGAAGAGCAGGGGTGGACTCCTCCGTTTAGGAACAGAGCCATCACTGAGGAGTTGGGAAGGGACTGGATAGAACTTCCACAAATCATAGAGCACTTGATTCAAACATGCTTGTGCCAAGGGGGGAGATAGAGCTTCTGGACTGAGAATAGAAGGGTGGACTTCAAGCGCAGCTGGATCCTGGTGCTCAAATGTGTCACCAGGGTGAAGTTCTCTGCTCTCATCTTTCATCTTTGATCTTTTTCCTCCAAGGCCACTCATTCTGGCGACAAAATCAGCCCTTAGCACCAAGCGCAGTCCTAGGCTTAAGGTAGGTACCCATGCCTGAGCCAGTTACCCCAGAGGGAACGGGCTGTGTTGGTTAGCTCAGTCCCTGAGGCAGGGAGGTGGAGTTGGGATGAGCCTCCAAGTGCTAGCTGCTTGGCAGGAATCATAAATGGCCTGACTGCGCTGCGGATAAGCAGCCTGGCTTTGAGGTCAACACCTCCTCTGATCAGTCTCTGCAGGACACTTATTTAACACACATTTTAGAAGTATGTTCTCCGTAAAATTCCCAACAGGTACAAAGGGCTTTACTAAGCTCCCCAGTGACTGGTTCTAAGCAAGAGAGTTTTACTCACCAGCAAACCAGTCAATCAAAACTCAGGGATCACATCTCCCATGGTCATTGACCACCTTAGGTTTGACCGAAGCAGAACTTGGTGAGTCTGGTAATAAAGCCAGTTGCCTGTGGTTGATGACTAATAAGACAATCAGGTTACACCCATCACAAAAATGTAGTCAGCAGGAGAATGACTTGGGCCTTGGGGGCAGATTGGAGTCACATGATCATAGAGGAAGGGGTTCCTGTGGCAGACAGGCAAGTCCCACTCAGATCTCCTTTCCCAGGGCCTCCCGATGTCCTTTCTCTGCATGCATCCCTAATCTAGCTTTCAGGCTGTTCCTAAACTTGATATAGAGACATGTGCATAAGTGTACCTCACAACAGGACTGAAAATGGGGGGTGTCCAAGTGAACACCTGTGGTTCCCTTTGCCTCTTTTCAATACCTTGTAATATTCCACAGCCCAGCTATAACATGCTGAATGAGTTTCTTGGTTGAGGACAACTAGGTTGTTTCGTTTTCTCAGTCCTGTTACAATCCTGCCACAACAGTTTTATGGCTGTCTCCCTGTGACATCCTTAGGGCAGCCATCCAGGACAACAGGGCTGAGTCACAGAGTTTACACTTGATGGAATTCACTAGCCCAGGCCAGACTGCTGCTTCCGAGTATCCCTAGCCATGTGCGACCTCGCTGGCTGCTGCCTCCCTTCCAGCCCCTTGCTGACGTGTGCCCACGCAGTAGGTGTTAAGTGGCATCTCTGGGTGGTTTTCATTGACATGGCACTCTTAGAAGGATGAGCCTCAGCCATCTGCTTTTCCTCTTGTGTGAAGTTTCTGCTCATGTCCTTTGCCTTAAAATGCTGTTTTCTTTTCTGTGATTGCTCTTTCCCAAAGGCAATCTAGCCATGTGGCTCCTTGCCCTGAAGTCCGCCCTGAAGCCCTTCCATGGCTCCCCTGAGTCCAGAAGCAGAGCCCACGCCCAGCAGCATGGCTGGCAAGACTTTGTGGTGGTTTGGCTCCAATTGTGTCTCCGTTCCCTGTAGGAGATGCTTCCTGACTCTTTCCTCTCCCCCTGCCCCTCCCCCTTCCAGGTCTTTAGGATTCTTCCTCATGCCTGCCATACCCTTCTCTCTGCCTCCCTCCAAGCTGGGGCACATGCTGTACCACCCACCAGGAACAGCCACCTGGTAACCCACCTAGCTGGCTACTCCTTCAGTTTTCAGGTGTCATCTCTTACCCTAGCTGCCTTCTACTCTGCTCTCCTGTCCCCATCTCCCCCAGCCACCCCAAGCACCTGGCAGCCACACCTCAGAGCACTGTGCCCAAGCTGTATTATCAACAGACTCCTCAGGCTTTTCCCACAGGCAGAAAACTTCCTTTGAGCCAAGGTCATGACTGGAAGACACATGGCCACCTTCACACCGTCCCAAAGCCTCCGAAGATATGTATGACAGAAGGAAGGACAGGAAAGCATGGAACTGGTCGAAAGGGATGACAGTTCCCACACAGGTCCCAGGAAGGACTCGGGGCCTAGAGGAGAGTACTGGAGGGGAGGGCTCTGGGTTTGGACTCGCGAAGCTAGTGCTAGTCCTGTCTGGGATGATGACACATTTACCTTTCTGGACAGATATTTTATCCTCCCTGCCTCAGTTTCCCCTCTAACTCGGAAACTCCTGCCCTCTTTCCTGTCACGAACAGTGCCCTTAATGGCCAGTTTGAGGCCCAACCCACGATTCTAAACAGAGGGAATAGGCAGACCCTGGATCAGACAAAGGGGCCTTGTTTCCCCAAGCTCTTTGCCGGAACCCCCCTCCCACCTCCAGCTTGGCTCCAGCTGAACAAAACCAGATGCCAACATGTGGGAGGAGGCAGAGGGCGGGCAGCATCCCAGGACCCCTCTCAAGGTCTGGTCCCCTGCCAGAAACTCCAGATGCCATGGGCTCTAAGGACAGCCCCCCTTCCCCATAGCCTCAGTGGCACCAAGCCCGTGTCTGAATCTCTGTCTGTCTCCCCTAGGCTGAAGGAGCCCAGCAAACCCTGCTCCCTCTGATCTCATGCAAGGCACATCCAATCCTCCAGAAAGGCAATACTAGGTGACCCTTTTACAGACGAGAAGCTGGGAGCCCTTGGAGGTCACGGTCTCCAGTCCACAGGCTCAGTTCCAAGTGACTGGAGGCATCCAGATGACTCCACCCTATGGTCCACACCAGACCCTCCCTTGACTTCCTCTGAGCGGACTGCATAGGTGGGCCTCATATCACAGGGGTTCAGCTGGCTGGAGTCCTTCTGTCCCACCCCTCAGACACAAACCTGAGCAAGCAAGCAGACAATCTGCAGTGTTAGCAGTCCCTGCCCAAAGCCCAGGAGCTGAACTGACACAGCCAGAGGCTGCAGCTCAAACCCTGAGAGTCAGAGCCCTGTTACTCCAAGTTGTAGAAGCCAGAGAGACTTGGGGTTCCAGGAGCTCGGGCTGGATGCTTATTGCCTGGGTGAGAAGCCATGAGGCCCAATACTGGGCAACTGTGGTACCCTCAGCTCCTGAACAGGCCTTGGGCACTGGAACCGTGCCTTTGGTCACAGTGTGTCAAAGCTCTCTGGCCGCGAGTATCTGAGACATGGAACCTTTAGGACTCAGCCGCTCCCTACGCAGGTTTTCTGCCGCTCTCTCCCCTTCTGCCTTTTTCTGCTGTCCTTCATCCCCTGCTATCTCCACTGCTTTTCTTCCTGACTGACACACTTTATACTGTACTGTCCCTCAGCTGAGGCCCAGATGAGCTTACAAAGCAAGAAAGGGGTGTGCTCAGGGTATCTGCACTTATCACAGTACAGTTCTTCATGCAAACAAAGGACTGTGTTTGCACCAACCTCAGACCTCTTGCTGGGTACCATGACAAATGTCACTCCTACCCCCACCCCTCAGGCACCATGAGGGAAGTGCATCATCTGAGTACCAGGGAAGGGTCTAACAACTGTCAGCTGTGACCAAAACTTGGTCCAGCCCACATCTTAGCTTATCTAAAGAAAAAATACTCACTAAAAGGGGTTCCTAGAGCAGAGGCCTGCTATTCACAATAGCAGCACCTACTAGTATCTAACAAGAGAAAAAAGTAATGAATTAAATAAGAGAATAGTATCTAGCAACTAAAGGGGGTGGTGCCTCTGATTTGTCTCACAGGGACCGAGGCCACATGGCACTTCAAGGGAGAAGTGAGTCTAAGCTCCCATCTACCACTTAGTCCCAAGGGATCAGCTGAGTAGCCAAGCTGTGGCTCCCCTGGCCTGCAGCAAGCCAGCTGGCAGGAGTTCCCCTGCCTCACAGGCAGAACTGCTACCCACCAGTGAGGGAACCTCTGGGCTTAATCCGGGCAAAGCAGACAAGGGCAGCAGGGGGCATGGAACACATCAGCGACATGTGTGTGAAAGCTGAGAGTATGTCTGCTTGCACTGAAGGAGCGGGATGGAAACCAGAGAGTGGGCATTAAATGCTGTGGGAGTTCAAAGGGGACAGTCACTGGGGGAAATGGTTTGGCAGGGATGGCAAAACAGCTCAGTAAGGGCACTTGCTGTCAAGCCCGAGTTCCACCCCAGAGACACACATGGAAAGAAAGCAGCGCCAGGACCGGGCTTCCAGGAGTCTGATGTAAATGACGGCGTAAGCACAATAGGGAAAATCCTACAACAGGGAAATTTCCTGAGTTGTTAGAAGTCAGGATGGAGGTGTTCGGTGTGGAGCCCATCACCAGGAGTGGATATCCCCACAGCCCCTTGGGTGGGGAGCAGGATGGCAGGGTCTGTCCAGGATCTGGGTGCCAGTCACAGGCGGGTGCTCGGGTCATGAGGAAGCAGCCAGTAGACAATGAAGATGCAGGTCTACAGAGTTAACAAGTGCCAGGCTGCTGCACACTACTTCCTGACTTCGTCCCTTTGTCCTCGGTCCCAGAGCCAGAGGTCACCTGCAGCCTCATGTACAGTCTACCCCTTGATACAGAGCAACCTCAAGAGCCTGTAGGAGCTGCTCCCAGCTCAGAAACCTGGGCTTTCTGGGATAGATCTGGGGGTGCCTTATAGAGTCCCTCTATATCCAGTCACATTGAGCTCCCAGCAGTGATGGCATCCCCCTTATTCTGCCTCATCTTTGCCCTGTTATCCGGCCACATCTTCTATGCTCCCAGAGTTGGGACAAGAGGAAAATGATAAATGGTTTGTTCCCACATCTGGGTGTCAGGATAAGGAGGACACCGATGCTGGGCCTAACCAGAGTGCACAGTGAGACTGTGGGCAAATGCCCAGCCTTAATTGAACCCAGCAGATCAGAGTGCTGAGGGACAGCTCATTCTGCTCATTTAGTGGCCTGGGCCCCACACTCAGGACAGAGAAGCATCCCAAAACTTACTTTCTAAAGGGAGCCAGAGCCACATAGTGACTAGACACAGCCTGCAGCGTCCCCCCCCCGAAATTGAGTGTCTGCAAATAGGAGAGATGTGCCTCTGTCTTGAGTGACTGTCCTCCAAGTCCAGCAAATGCTACCATGGGGAGTTCAGCAGAGCCATCTACCAGAGACCGCCCCATCTGGATTTGTCGACAGTTTATACCCCACATGGAGAGGTGGCATAAGGCTGGAGATTCTCTCCTGAGTAGCCAGCTGCTCCCTACCACCTGGCAACACTGCAGGCAGCACATGGCCTGGGGAGGGGCTAGAGTGCTCTGAGGCAGGAAAAGACTGGGTGGGAGGCTCCATCTAGGGCTACGGGAAGCCCTCATCCCCGTTGGTAAAGTTTTCTAGGTACAGCAGTTGAGGGAGGAATGCCCACATCCCTTTAGGTGACCCCTTACCTGTGCTCTGTAAACACATTGGTTTCCCAGAGTAAGCTTTGGCAGAATTGTGTCCGTGGGGGAAGGCTGTCTTCTCCAGGGAAGGAATTTTAGCAACAGTCTTCCTGGGACGGCGTCTCATGCTGTGATCATAGCTGGCTGGCCTGGCCTGAAGACTAGAGGAGGAGGGAGAGAGCCATCAGGTCAGTTTCTTCAGGTCAAATGGTTGCACTATAGGGGATCTGGCATGGGCTGTTCCTGGACATGGGGACACAGAAGCAGCAAGGGCTATGCGAAGGTGAGATGGATCCTTCCGGTGCCAAATGGCCCAAGCCAGTCCCCAGCAGAGAAGGTGTCCCCTGATTGCAAGCACTTCCCAAAGAATGCACCAAAGGGGTGCCTCTTCAAAGGTATTTTCCTAACTAATAGCCAACTACTGCAGCCAGGGAGGTCCAGAGAGGCCAGTGGAGTCAGTTTGACCTGATGGCAATCTCTCACCTCTGAGAAAGACAGGCCATACCTTCCCCTCCCCCCTCTCTGGCTCTGGAACCACAGGCCACATGGTGCCAGGGAGGGGCAGGGGTGTCTCAATTGACAGCCGCTAAGCTGGGCTTTTCATGTCTGAGCACTGGGAGTTCACAGAGGTACAGATAAAAAAAAACATGGGTCATCAGAGTCTGGGGCATAAGACACCACCAAACAGACATAAAAGTCTTTGTCCTTTGTCTTTCAGAATCCAGGCTGCCTGATCAGTACACCCATGGCATGCCTGTGTGTGTGTGTGTGTGTGTGTGTGTGTGTGTGTGTGTGTGTGTGTGTGTGTGTAATATTTGGACTTGTGCTTCCTAGAGAAAGCACAGAAGGGTATTTGGGGGTTTGGGAGGAAAGGAAGTCAGGCTGTGGCCCAGCCCACCCCTCCATGAAAAGTTCTGTTTTCCTTCAAGTAGGAATTCACTTCCTTCAATGACACTGAGGCCACCAGCCTCACCATCCAGGATCACTACTGCCTACCCCCAACAGATCCCAAGCCCATGCCCACAGATCCCCATGAAGCTCTGTCCTGGCTTGGGGACATGCACTCAGGCCACATTCAACTGAGATGACAGAGGTGGCTGAGAAGTGGAGCCCAGTCAGGGTCATGGGAGAATGGAGATTGAGCAATGTGCCTAGCAAAAGAACGGGGGGTGGGGGAGAGAGAGAGAGAGAGAGAGAGAGAGAGAGAGAGAGAGAGAGAGAGAGAGAGAGAGAGAGAGAGAGAGAGAGAGAACTGGCCACCCTTACCAGACAGAGATGGGAACATGCCTATGCCTAAGCAAATGCCAACACACTAATCCAGTCCTTTCTCGAGAGACAGCCAAGGCAGGCAGATGGACGGTGCTTCTCCTGAGTCAGGCAGCCCAGAATGGCCAGGCATGTGGCTCACAGACACAAGGGAAAAGCCCATGGGGCTGGCATGAGGCTCAGTATTTAGGATCAGAAGGTGCTCTTTAAAAGGACCCCGTTCAGTCCCAGCACACAATGGCCTGTATGTAACTTGAGCTCTCTGGACACCCTGTTCTGGCTACACTGGGCATGCTCTCTCTCTCACATACACATACAATTTTAAATTTTTTTTTATTTTGGAGACATGGTTTCTGTGTAGCCCTGGCTGTCTTGGAACTCACTCTGAAGACCAGGCTGGCCTCAGAGATCCACCTGCCTGCCTCTGCCTCCTAAGTAATGGACTTGAAGGCATGCATCCAGCTTTTTTTTAAGACTGGATCTCACTATGTAGCTCTGGCTGGCCTGAACTCATTATGTACACCTCAAACTCAGATCCATCTGCTCTTGCTCCTCCTCCTCCTGAGCAATGGGGTTAAGGCACAACCATGTCCAGTTAAAGAAAATAAATCTTAAAGTGGGTGGGTGGAGAGATGGCTCCGCAGTTAGGAGTACTGGCTGCTCTTGCAGAGGACCTGGGTTAGACTCTGTAGTGGCTGAATGAGAATGGTCCCCATAGGCTCATATATTTCCCATAGGTTCTTGTGTTTGAATATTTGGTCCCCAGCTGGTAGAACAGTTTAGGAAGGATTAGGAGTATTAGATCCCAAACCTGGGACAAATGACTAACTGAGGTGTTCATTAATATGACAAAGCAGACACTGGCCACCAGGTTCTCTATGTATCCCTAGTCCCTACCTGTTACAGGGGATGGCTGGCATACCCAGCCCCCCTACCCTAACCTTCTCCAGCCCAGGGGCTGGGCTATCCTTCCCCTGGCTGCCCTTCCCTATGCAACCCAGCCGTTTTGGCCGTGCCAGTCTCTGGGCCCAGGCTGCCCCCTCACTTGGCAGCTCCTTGCTTGCTCTCCCTCCCTTCTTTCCTCATATTCCCTGGCTCAGTTTGGTCAGGGTCACTCCGGACTCTCCCAGATGCCCCTTTAATTTACAGTAAATCTTCTCTTCTGACATATCTAGGAGAAGTCATATCTTTACCTTTTTCTTTCTTTCTTTCATTCAAGGAGGTATGGATTTATTGGGGGAGGTGTGTCACAGGGGGATGGGCTTTGTTTCAAAAGCCCACACCATTCCCAGTTAGCTTTCTCTGCCTCATCGTTGTGTTTGGATATGTAAACCCCCAGCTATGGTTCCAACACCATGCCTACTTGCCTGCTGCCATGCTCTCTGCTATGATGGCTGCGAACTTTAACCTTCTGAAACTGTAAGCCAAATAAACTCATATTGGTCACAGTGTCTTATCAAAGCAATAGAAAAGTAACCAAAACAGATCCCTGAAATCCACATGGCAGCTGACAACCATCTATAACTCCAGTCCTAGGGGATCCAGCACCTGCTTCTGATCTCCATGGGCACGCTATGCATGTGGTGCACAGACATGCTTGCAGGCAACACCTATATACATGAAAATAATAAAATATTTAAAAGAAGAGGACTAGGGAGAAGAAAGAAGAGAAGAGAAAAAGAGGAAGAGGAAGAAGAAGAAGAGGAAGAGGAAGAGGAGGAAGAGGAAGCCCACAGCCATCTTAAGGAAAGAAAGTTTGATGAAGCCAGACTCCTCTCCGTAAAGGACGCATGAAAAGGAGTTGGAAGCTGACTCTACCTACATGAGCAGTTACTTCAGACTCCAATGGCTCCAGGATCCCCAAGCCTATCTTTCTCCTTCTCCACGATCATCTCTCTCTTTTTTCTAAAAGTTCATGCTATAGTGTTTATGCAGTCTCCCACTGCAGCTCAGTAGAAAGAGGTGGGGTCACAGAGTCCTGTAGGCAGTGCCTCAGAGCCTTCCATTTCCCCAAATGGCAACTCTGTTCCTTTTAAAAGCTAACTCCCCAGCCCCTGGCACATACTATGTTACCTTCTGACTTCAATTTAACTGTTTCAGGGATGTCATACAAGAAGAATTATCCAAAGTTTGTCCTTTGATGATCAATTTGTTCATTTAAATAGCCATGATACAGCTGGTGTCCAGTTCCCTTCCTTTTAGACATGGGTGCCTAGCCTATTGTTACAGTAGATGTGCTGTGCCCATCTGCTCATCAGTGGGCATTTCTGCTTAGGGCTGTGGTTAGTGTGTGATGGGCGTAGGTGTGTCAGTGGCTCTTCCCATCCCCACTCTCGTGTCTTTGGGGTTTATATTTCTGCTTTTTCCTACAGAGACTCGCAGCTCTATCCAGGGGGCTCAGCCCCCAGTTTCAAATGAAGCATACCTGCTGTTTGCTAGGAGAGGGGAATGGTGAGGTGGGAGTGTGGAAGGGATACCCATGCGGGCATATCTCCTTCCCAGCCACCCAGAGCTGGACCACAAATGGCGCTGTGCTTGCCTACAATAGTTTCAAAGTCAAAACACTTGCAGAGTCTACATTCTGGCTTCTCTTGAAAAGCCAGCAGGTGTATCTGACCGGGATGTCCACAGCCAAGACCAAGCTGTGGCCTTAACCTGGCCTGGTCCTCTCTGGTCCCTGAGCCTCCCATGCTGAGCTGACAGCCTGAAGCTATACGTCCTGACAGACACTCCCAGACCTCCATGATACTATGAGGTTTAGCTTTAGCTGAGGCTTGGGGGACCAAGGAGGAGGCTAGATGCCAGAGCCTTAAGGCAACAGGCTTGAAACCAGACACTGAAGGCAAACCCCATGTTTACTGGTGTTTGGATACCAAGAGAGTATTATGCTGGCCCAGCACACAGTCCTCACCCCTATCAATCAGCTTGACACTCAACCTGATTCCAGCCACAGGCAAGGCTCTTCCAGAAGCATACAGCTGCCCATGCCCTCTATGTCATCAGGCCAGCGTTTGGATGACTCAGCCTGGTCTTCAAGGCGTGAGAGCTGACTCTGCAGCTTTTTCCCATACATACACCATACTCCTTCCTCTGCCTTGGAGCCCTTTCAAAACTATCACTCTTCCCAAGGACTCCTACTCATCCTTCAGAACCCAGCAAGGGCATAACTGTATGTCCTGGGACTTCCTGATTTCAAGGGCAAGAACCACATCTGATGCACATCTGGGTGCCATCTAAAACAAAGCCTGGCCACAAAGTGGGACTAAATGAAGAGGGGGGAAAGGATGGAGTGTGTTGGGTAGAGAGGGAGGGGGAAAGACGGGGGGAGAGACATAGAAGGGATAGACAAGGCACAGGGTAGGGAGAGAGATGGATGGGGGAAGATGGGTGGATAAAAAGGAGGATAAGAATGGAAGGAGAAAGGAAGGGATCGTGGGAAGGGGGCTGAACATAGGGTTGAGGAGGAGCTCTGGAGGACTTTACGACCTTGCTCAGGGGAGGGTCCCATCAGGAGCTGAGGTGCTGAAAGAGAGAGAGAGAGAGAGAGAGAGAGAGAGAGAGAGAGAGAGAGAGAGAGAGAGAGAGAGAAAGTAGCCTTGGGGCTGGGGATAGGCCAATGATTCCAGTTGGGCTCTGGGAAGAAGCAGATAGATAGAAGGCAGGCTCAGAAGCAGCCCTTTGAGGGAACCAGGGCAGTGAAGGAGAGGAGTACCCAGTAGGGAGACTAGGGTTGGGCCCCAGGCTTGGCTGCATGGAGGACTGCCCAGTAGCGGCCGTGCTGGAGGCTGCTGGGGACTCTGAGCCAGGGACAAGCTCCACATGAGGCTGTGAACCATGTGAGTCTTGGCAGGAAAAGGAAGAGGACGACAAGGCAGGATGGAGTGACCTAGAAAGAATCAGAGGATACAAACCAGCTGGGAAAAGCCGGGGAGTTGGGTAGCACAGGGCTGTGGAGGGCAGCAGAGGGTCATGGGGAGCCACAGGGGGCTGGGGCCCCTTTCACACTCTCCTGTCTTCAAGTTCAGATAGAGGGCAGAATGGGGTAGGGCTGGGACCAATCAGTTACCACCTGCAACAAGGCAGCTGGGCTGTCCACGGCAGACGCCACCAGGTCACTTTAACAGAGATCTGGTCTACAGGAAGTGGGAGTAGTGGATAGTTCCTTTCTTGCTACTACCTGGATCATATCTCAGCCTCTGTTCCATCCCTTGTATTCACCCACTCCTCTCTGCATTTGGTCCCCTCTAGGCACGCTCATTGACTGTCCTGGGACAAATGCTGTCCACTCCATTCAGTACATTAGTGGCTTTGGCGTCTCTATTCCAACGAGTGATTCTTCCTGCTCCCCCACCACACAGATGTAGCCTGGACCAGCCAGAGACTGCAAATTCTCTTGACCCTTACCCTGTCTGTACACCACCTGGGTCACAGCCCAGTCCTGAGTCTGAGCGGCAGTAGGAGTTAGTAGACGCCAGGAAATAATCAAATTGAGGGCTGAAATCAATAAAGTAGAAACCAGGAAAACAATACAAAGAATCAACGCAACGAAGAGTTGGTTCTTTGATAAAATCAACAAGATAGACAAACCTTTGTCCAAACTTACCAAACAGCAGAGAGTGAACACGCAAATTAACAAAATTAGAAATGAAAAGGGGGACATAGCAACAGACTCTGAGGAAATCCAGAGAATCATTAGGTCATACTTTGAAAACCTGTACTCCACAAAATTCGAAAATTTAAAGGAAATGGATGACTTCCTGGACAGCTATCAATTGCCAAAACTAAATCAAGAACAGATAAGCAATTTAAATAGACCTATAACCCCTATGGAAATAGAAGCTGTCATCAAAAGTCTCCCAACCAAAAAAAGCCCAGGTCCAGATGGCCTCAGTGCAGAATTCTACCAGAAATTCAAAGAACAGCTTATACCAATTCTTCTCAAAGTGTTCCACACAATAGAAGCAGAAGGGTCTTTGCCAAACTCTTTCTATGAGGCTTCAATAACCTTGATCCCCAAGCCACACAAAGATATAACTAAGAAAGAGAACTTCAGACCAATATCCCTCATGAACATTGATGCAAAAATACTCAATAAAATACTGGCAAATCGGATCCAAGAACACATCAAAACAATCATTCACCACGATCAAGTAGGTTTCATCCCAGGAATGCAGGGATGGTTCAACATACGAAAATCCATCAACGTAATCCACCATATAAACAAGCTGAAAAACAAAAATCACATGATCATCTCACTAGATGCTGAAAAAGCCTTTGACAAAATCCAACACCCCTTCATGATAAAGGTCTTGGAGAGATCTGGGATAACAGGGACATACTTAAACATAATAAAAGCTATATACAGTAAACCAACAGCCAACATCAAACTAAATGGACAGAAACTCAACGCAATTCCTTTAAAATCAGGAACAAAACAAGGCTGTCCACTCTCTCCATACCTTTTCAACATGGTACTTGAAGTTCTAGCTATTGCCATACGACAACAAAGGGGGATCAAGGGGATACAAATTGGGAAGGAAGAGGTCAAACTTTCACTGTTTGCAGACGATATGATAGTTTACATCAATGACCCAAAGAACTCTACCAGGGAACTCTTACAGCTGATTAACACCTTCAGCAAAGTGGCAGGCTACAAGATCAACTCAAGAAAATCAGTAGCCCTACTATATACAGATGATAAAAGGGCTGAAAGAGAAATCAGAGAAACATCACCCTTTACAATCGCCACAAACAACATAAAATACCTTGGGGTAACGCTAATCAAACAAGTGAAAGACCTGTATCGTAAGAACTTTGAGTCTTTAAAGAAAGAAATTAAAGAAGCCCTCAGAAAATGGAAAGATCTCCCATGCTCTTGGATAGGTAGGATCAATGTAGTAAAAATGGCAATCCTGCCAAAAGCAATCTACAGATTCAATGCAATCCCCATTAAAATCCCAGCACAGTTCTTCACAGACCTTGAAAGAACAATAATCAATTTTGTATGGAAAAACAAAAGACCCAGGATAGCCAAAACAACCCTGTTCAACAAGGCAACGTCCGGAGGCATCACCATCCCTGACCTCAAGCTCTATTATAGAGCTATAGTCCTGAAAACAGCTTGGTATTGGCACAAAAATAGACAGGTAGACCAATGGAATCGAATTGAAAACCCGGGTATTAACCCACACACGTACGAACATCTGATCTTTGACAAAGAA
This sequence comes from Mesocricetus auratus, assembly GCF_017639785.1. Classification (NCBI taxonomy): domain Eukaryota; kingdom Metazoa; phylum Chordata; class Mammalia; order Rodentia; family Cricetidae; genus Mesocricetus; species Mesocricetus auratus. The sequence continues at coordinate 152,280,021 of NW_024429266.1, read as the reverse complement.
GCTAAAAATATACAATGGAATAAAGAAAGCATCTTCAACAAATGGTGCTGGCATAATTGGAGACTGGCATGTAGAAGAATGCAGATCGATCCATGTCTATCGCCATGCACAAAACTTAAGTCCAAATGGATCAAAGACCTCAACATAAATCCAGCCACACTGAACCTCTTAGAAGAGAAAGTGGGTGGTACCCTTGAACGAATTGGTACAGGAGGCAGCTTCCTGAACATAACACCAGTAGCACAGGCAGTAAGATCAACAATTAATATTTGGGACCTACTGAAACTGAGAAGCTTCTGTAAGGCAAAGGACATAGTCAGCAAGACAAAAAGGCAGCCCACAGAATGGGAAAAAATATTCACTAATCCCACATCTGACAGAGGGTTGATCTCCAAAATTTACAAAGAACTCAAGAAGCAAGTCTCCAAAACACCAAAGGACCCTATTAAAAAGTGGGCTGCAGAACTAAATAGAGAGTTTTCAATAGAGGAGTCTAAAATGGCTGAGAGGCACTTGAGAAAGTGCTCAACATCCTTAGCCATCCGGGAAATGCAAATCAAAACAACTCTCAGATACCATCTCACCCCTGTCAGAATGGCTAAAATCAAAAACACCAATGACAATTTATGCTGGAGAGGATGTGGTGAAAGGGGGACACTCCTCCATTGCTGGTGGGAGTGCCAACTGGTTCAGCCACTTTGGAAATCAGTGTGGAGATTCCTCAGAAAAATGGGAATAAACCTACCACAAGACCCAGCAACTCCACTCTTAGGCATATATCCAAAAGATGCCCATTCATACAACAAAGATGTCTGTTCCACTATGTTCATAGCAGCTTTATTTGTAATTGCCAGAACGTGGAAACAACCTAGATGTCCCTCACCTGAAGAGTGGATAGAGAAAATGTGGTACATCTACACAATGGAGTACTATTCAGCAGAAAAAAATAATGGAATCATGAGATTCGCAGGCAAATGGATGACACTAGAAGAAACCATCCTGAGTGAGGTAACCCAGTCACAAAAAGAGAAACATGGCATGTACTCTCTCATATATGGATTTTAGACATAGATCTGGGGAGCGCCAGCCTACAATCCTATGGCCAGAGAGTCTGGGAAACAGAAACTTTATTTAGTGGCTGATCGAAGAAGAGGCAGACTCCCTTGGTTAAGTACTGAGCTGAACTCAAGAAAGCCAGAAACAGAGAGGGAGGACTGATGATCAAAGGGATTAAGACTGGGCTGGTTTAACCCCCAGAAACAGCTGACCAGACAAAGGTTAACTCTTGAATCCCAGGCATTAGCCTGGGAAGCCAGCATGGGACTGATCAAGACCCCCTGAATCTGGGTGTCAGTGAAGAGGCCTAGGGAATCTATTGAGCCTTGGGCAGCAGATCAGTACCCATCCCAAGTATACACACGGACTTTGGACTCCAATAGAACAATGTGAGGTGCACTCTCACCCAGAACTCTTGGGAAAGGGTCTAGGCCCTGCCCTATATGAAATGACACACTATGGACACCCCCATGGAGGGCCTCACCCTCCCTGGAGAAATGAGAGGATAACGGGGGGGGGGAGGGCACGGGAGGAAGGGAGGGAATGGGAGAGGGACCTGGAACTGACTTGTGAAGCAACCTTGATTCTTATCTAAATTTAAACTGGAAAATAAAATTTAAAAAAAAATAAAAATAAAAAATATAAAAAAAAGAAGTCTCCCACAACCAGCATATCTCTGGCTGTGACCTGTCATACTAGGAAGCCCTTCACAGGTATCTCATTTTCGAAGCTCGGATGACTGTGAGCCCACCACCCCCACAGCACAGCCTGCTTGGCAGCCTTCTTCCCACAGCTCGCCACTGGGCCCAGCAGGTAGCCTGCGTTAACAGTGCTACTCACCATACTGGTGACGCTAATCCTATGTGCAGACAGAGCTAGCCCCAAAGCCTTCCTCTCACAAGAGACCTTTGTCTGGCTGGTCCTCTGCACCCCCAACCACCCCCCCATCACTCCTTCTCCTCGGCCAGGAAGGAAGGAAGTTTCCCGCAGATCATCTCCCACCACAGATCTCAGGCCAGCAGCCCCATGCTGCAGCAGGAAGAGTCTGGAAGGGCCAGATGTGGGCTCCCTCCTGTTGTCATGTCCTAATGCAGGCCTCTGGGCTAATTTCTGTCCTTTCTGAGTCCACTGCTTGGACCTATAGATACTTACCTCCCCAGAACAGATGTAAGCATAGTAAGCCATGTCTTCATCTTCCTTGACAGTTGTCAACATCACAAGCCCGTCGCAAACTCTCCAGACCTGATGCTCATACAGCCTCAAGCCTAAGGCCTTGGTTAGGTTGTCTCTGTAGCCCTGAGCTGAACATGGTGGCAATCTCCTTTCCTTCCTAATAACTTAATGACGTCTCTATTGCCATGACAAAACACCACGACCAAAGCAATTTAGAAAAAAAAGCATTAAATTTGGGGCTCACAGTTCCGGAGGATTAGGGTCCATGATCATCATGGTGGGGAGATGGAGGAAGGCAGCATGGAGCTGGAGCAGTAGCTGAGAGCTCACATCTGATCCGCAGGCAGGAGGCAGAAAGCGCTAACTGGGAATGGTGTGGGGTGCTTGTGGAGGTCAGAAAAGGGCATAGGAGCCCCTGGAACTGTAATTACAGATGGTTGTGAGCCACCATGTAGCTGTTGAGAATCAGATCAAGGTGCTCTGGAAGGGCAGTCAGCGTTCTTAACAGCTTAGTCATCTCTCCAGGCCCCAAAAAGTGCTTTAAAAAATTTCAGTGAACATAGCAGTTGTGGTGGACACTTTTAATCCCAGCACTTGGGAGGCAGAGGCAGGCAGAACTCTGTGAGTTGGAGGCCAGCCTGTTTTACATAGTGAGTTCCAGGACAGCCAGGGCTACACAGTGAAACCTCGTCTCAAAAAGAAGAATTCAGTGATGGGCTTGCAAATGGCAAGCTAGAAATGGACTTGCCTGGTGTGCACAAAGTCCCGGGTTGGATTTCCAGCACCACATAAAACTTGGTGTGGTGGCACATGCTTATTCCCAATACTTGGGGACTGGAGGCAAAAGAGCCAAGAGCTCAAGGTCATCTTTGGTCACATATCAGGATTCAGGCCAGCCTGGGATACAGGAGTCTCAAAAGAAATAAAAAAAGAAAAGTCACTAAGTGTGGTAATTATTATTTCGCATTTTTACAAATGTCTTTAGTGTCTGGCTTCATTAAAAACAGCTGGATTTTTACAGCTGCTCCTTCAGTCTGTCAGAAGATCTGATTTTTGTTGAACCTATGTGAAGAAAATCTGGCGTTTCACAGCTGTGGGGTGAGAATAGAGCGGGTGTTTTCATAGCCTTCCCTTTGCTGTAGCACCCAAAGGCAGCGAGTGGCAGGCACCCCAGCTGCAGTGTGGGGGGGGGTGCGCCAGCTGGGGGAACGTGTTCATATACAGTGACTGGAAAACTGGTAGACTGACCCTGCTCTCCAAATGGCTCTCTCAACATGCCTCCGACATTCGCGAAATCCTTCCCTGCTCATCTTTCAAACAGTGACATACTCCACTACTGACTAAGCCTTGGCTGCGGTGGCACCTCTGGCCACATCAACAGAGCGTCTCTACGCATCATCTCCTAGAGCCGGTACTCAAAAGCTGGTATCTTATGATTGTAAACCCAGTTCCCAGGGTAACAGAGACAGGAAGAGTGACCAGCTTGGTGGCTTTCAGCCTAGAAAGTATGAGCTCTAGGTTCCAAAAAGACCATGCCTCAAAGGAACAGGCAAGGAGTGAGCAAAGAGGACACTGATGCCTCTTCTGGCTTTTGCTTACATGTACACAGGCACACACACACACACACACACACGCACACACGCATGCACACACACACACATTTGCACAAAGAACAGCTGTATACAGCCTGATTCACTTTTCCTGTCTTTCTAGTATCCTTGTAAATGTCAGCAAGACAAAAAAAGCAAACAGTACTAATGATTATTATGAAAATAATACAGGCCATGTCAATCTTTTCTGGTTTGTTTGTTCTGAAGGAGACTTTTACTGTGTGACCCTGGCTGACCTAGAACTCACAAAGATAGGCCTGCCTCTGCCTCTCCTGAGTGCTGAGATCACAGATGTGAGCCATGTCCCATTCCCTGCCACTCTTCTGAGTCTTGGGGTATTGCCAGAGGCCTGCAGTCCCCAGTGAGAACATTAAGAGCCAACACTGAGGAAAGATAGATGCTGTCCATTTTATAGCTAAGAAAACTGAGGCTCAGCAGAGTTAACTGGCTTAGCGCTAAATAACTAGTGAGTGTCAGAACCAGAGAAGGACCTAGGTCTACCGACCCCACAGCACACCCACCAGCCGCCTGAGAGGAGGTAGCTTCAAGTGGCACCATGAGAAGGGCATGGGGTATGGAAGACTTAAGAAACCATCCCCCCTTCCTCCCAGCCTCAGAATCCCAGGCTCCTAGCCCTGCCTATCCACCAAGCTTCTTTATGCCCCTGGGATCTTACATATGCTGTTCCTTCTACCTGGATCAGTGTTCCTAACATAGGAGTGTATCATTTACCCTTCAAGGCTTGGCTCATGTGACGCTTCCTTCGGGAAGCCATCCTGGACTAGAATGGCCTTCTTCCATGGGCATGCTAATTCTGCTGGACTGTCACAATGGACCAGAGGCTTCTGAGGTTCCTCAGCCAGGGACCCTTTCCAGGAGAAGGGGACGCCCCTGGCTCTGGCCCCACTGGGACTGCCTGAGAGAATTCCTTCAGGAGTGTGTTCTCTCCATTTTGACCTAGCTCCAGTATCCCCACAGCCAAGAGGATTACAGTTCAGCAGTTGAGCCAAGTTCTGGGTCCCTGTCTCTCCTGTCTTGTCTCTAGTGATGCCAACAGGTGGGCAGAGACCTGGCTGTTGAGGTATCAAAGAAGGTAACTCTGTCTCCCCTGAGCACTGACCAGGGTGGGAGGGGAGGAGGTGGCAGCTGTGGGACATCCAGAGTGCCGGGAGGGCTAGAAAGCCGTGTGTGCTCGAGTCCCATGATGCAGCTGGGCGGGAATCCGGGGAGAACTGGGGCATGAGTCTCAGAGGCAGCAGTGGTGGTGGAGGGGAGGCTAGAGGTTCCCTAGGGACCAGGGCCAGCAATCCTTTCTCCCTATCACCTGCCCTCCTGCTTTCTTCACCTTGGTCTTCACTCTAAGGAGTCAACCCTGGGTGGTGCAGGAGCAAGATGGGTCTGAAGTGAAGTGGGGCCAGAGACACTGCAGGCATGGGACCTGCCCCAGACCCAGGAGGCCACTACTCCAAGACCAGCTTTTGACAGCTCAGCACAGCCCTAGTGATGGCTTGGGCTACAGAGCCCCAGGCTGGGAGCTCCCAGACAAGGCTTGCTTGAGTCTTGCCAGCCCTCTAAAAAAAGCAAGGGGGTGGGGCCCTAGAGCCAGATGCCTGGGCCCAACTCTCTGGTTCTCAGCTCTGACTGTCAGCCTATTGAATGGCCCACACACACTAAGCAGGTGCCACCGCACCCCCCCCCCACTCCCTTCTGGCACATCTATGTCCAGCCACCACAGGGATCTGGCTAATTTCATCTTGTTTCCAACATCTTTTGGGGAAATATTCTCTCATCATCTGCAGGCACTCAGCCTTCCATGACTAGATCTCAGTGGATAACACACACACACACACACACACACACACACACACACACACACACCCTGGCACACGCCTTGGCAGGCACTGGCCTCGGCACACTCTCCATATCACGCCGATGCTTTCACAGAACACTGGCAAAGCCTCGGGTCTGCCTTTTCTCCTTTCCACTGTCTGGCCTGCATCCCCATAGGCAGTCAAGCCTCAGGCTGGCACTGTTTTCTAGAGGTATCCAGGAGCAGCCTGGAGGCTTCTGAGGACACGGAGCCGGTGCACAATTGAACGTCCCAGGGACCTCTTCCCAGACCTAGGTGAGAACCCTGGCTATGTTCTGGCCTTCAGTTCTGCATTTGGGATTATTCCTCTCTGGCATTCTGTTGGAATAGTTAGTTTCTACTTGAGAAAGAAACAAGAGAGCAAGAATCATCTTACTCACAGTCTTGTGATCAGGAAGCGTCTTAGGCAGGCTGCAAAAACAGGACTCACACTCAACATCCCCAAGCCCTTCTTACCCTGGTCTCAGCTGAGCAAACAGCAACTTCTTACCTGCCAGTAGAGGGAGCTGGTGCGAGACACAGGGGTGATGGGACCACTATTCACACAGTGCCCTGTACTCCTTGGGTCTTACATACCTGGGCTACCTGCATACCTCAGTTTTCTTTGCTGACAAGAAGCTTGAATTTTGCTGTTCCTCCAGGCCCCCAGTTCTCATGTGGTCTCTCTGCCCTGTCACCTCACCAGGTTCTTCTTCAGCCAAGCCAACCTAGTAAACCTCTGTTGTGGAATATTATTTTAAGATGTGTTACACTTATTTATGCTGTGGAATATTTGTTTAATGATGCAAAGATGTGTTGCATTCTTTTATGTTGTATTTGTTTAACTCTGTGAAACTGTGTTACTTTGCCTGTCTAAAACACCCGATTGGTCTAATAAAGAGCTGAATGGCCAATAACAAGGCAGGAGAAAGGATAGGTGGGGCTGGCAGGCAGAGAGAATAAATAGGAGGAGAAATCTGATAAGAGAAGATCAAGGAAGGCGAGAAGGAGAAGGAGAAAGGACACTAGGGGTCAGCCACCCAGCTACACATCAAGACATGGAGTAAGAAATAAAGAAAGACAAATGGAATAGAGAAAGATAAAAGCCCAAAGACAAAAGGTAGACAGAATGATTTAAATTAAGAAAAGCTGACTAGAAATAAGCCAAGGCCAAGCATCCATAAGAAAGAAAAGTCTTCTTATATTTATTTGGAAACTGTGTGACGGGCCCCAAAAACAACCAACTACAAACCTCTCTGCTCCCCTTCCAAAGGACCCTGTGTTTCCTCACCCCCATCTCTGGAGAACACACCCACTGTCAGCCTAGGGACCAAATGAACCCTCCCCCTCCCCCGCAAGCCCACTCTGGGTGAGCATGAAGCTGGGGTGGAGCAGCTGGTCTGGGTATCAACGGTGAGAGATACCCACCGTTTGGTGAACTACACGGTCAAGTCATCTGTCTTAGTTAGGGTTACTATTACTGTAATGAAACAGCATGACCAAAAGCAAGTTGGGGAGGAAAGGGTTTATTGGGCTCACACTTCCACATTTTAGTGCATCACTAAGGAAGTCAGGATGGGAACTCAATCAGGGCAGGAACCTGTAGGCAGGAGTAGATGCAGATGCCATGGAAGGGGTGCTGATTACTGGCTTGCTCCTCATGGTTTGCTCAGACTGCTTTCTTATAGAACCTAGGACCACCAGCCCAGGGATGGCACCACCCACCATAGGCTGGGCCTTTCTCCACTGATCACTGATTAAGAAAATGCCTTACAACCATATTTTATGGAGGTATTTTCCCCAACTGAGGTTCCCTCCTCTCTGATGACTCTAGCTTGTGTCAAGTTGATATAAAACTGGCCAGGACAGCATCTGTAGCTACCCAACAGTGACAACCATTTATCCCTCCTCATAAATGCCCCAGGGGTGAAAGCTGTAGGGTGGCTCAGTGGGCTTTATGTCAGCACCCCATCCCCATACTGGGCCACCTGTCCTCTCACTGACCTTGAGCTGAAAGGGCACCCACAGCTCCACCATTTTTGATGGAGGTAAAGGGTGGCAGCCCAGGTCACCTCGGAGGGTGGGGCAGGAGCTGCAAACGAGTGTTCATACAAACAAGGGCAAAGGCTGCTGTTGCAGAAGTCAGGACAGCTTGTTCCCACAGCAGGACCCCAGGGAGGCTGGTCTGGCCACACTTTAGCTACACTGGGCTATCATCTGTCCAGCTGCATCAGTGACCCCGTCACCCTGGCCCAGCTGTTTTTCTCCTGTGTAATGGGAGATGGAACAAGGCGGTTCTTGCCATTATTTGGTTCCATCTCCTACTCAGGGACCCTCCCAGGCTACAGGAAAGGAGGAAACCATCCTCCACTCCTTGACTCCTTCTGGGTGGGGCCCCCATCAATGAGTCTTCACACTGGTGTTCACTGGGTAAAAAGGGTCCTGACCCAACCCTGTGTTACTTAGCTACCACCCTCAGGGGTCAGAACCAGCTCCCAAGCTGGAATGACAGAGCAGCAATCTTGAGGGTCTCTGATTCTTGGAACACTCCCTGTGCCAGGCATATCTGGGCTCTCCTGTGGAGTAGCTAATTGAGAAATAGCCATAAGTATTCTTAAAGATGATGGAACCTTGAGACTAGGGGACAGTAAATCAAGTCCAAAGGACAAGGGCTATGACCAGCTACTGGCTCAGCTACCCCAGCCCAGGTGCCACTGCATGCAGGGGGGGGGGTCACATTCCTAATGCATCTTCTGGTGCTTCAGGCTAAGCCCCTCCTGGCTGCCAGTCACTCCTTGGACATTGCAGGTGGAAAAACAATTGTGGTGTTGGCTGAGCTGGGGTGGCTGGAGGACCTGAGTCTCTTCCTCCAGCCCTGCAGTGCCAGGCCTGGCTGACAAACGTGGGAGGGAGAGAGGGAGGAGGAAGGTCTGCTCAAGGGTGGGAGTGGCCTCGTGGATCTGGAGGAGATGTCCCCCTCCCCCCCACCCAAGCAGAGGGAGACTGCGGCAAGTCTCTGGCTGTTGCTGGCTTCTAGCCCCGCAGTCTGTAACATGGGGAGCTCCAAGATGCACTAGCCCGTTTCTATCTCAACAAGCAGATGACAGGGTGTTAACTAAGCACCTACTGAGTGTCTGCTGTCTTGTTCTGGGACCATGTCAAAGGCACAGGCTCCCTGCCTGCTGCTAACATCTGGAAGGAAAGAACAATGAAGCGGTTCTAGAAGTAACTAGGATGTGCTTGTTTCTAGCACCCCAGGAATCCTCTCTGGACAAGAGAAGGCTCAGAGAGCATGTGCCACCACAGGGGCTCAGCAAGGCACCCAGAGTCAAGCTGTGGAGTTCAGTATCTCAGCAAGCTCTGGGGACAGATGGCCTTGTTGAGTAATTATGGTGTGCCAGGCAGTTCCCATGCCCACCTGGCCCTCCTATGGTCCCTCAGTATGGTCATCATCAGAGACATGGTGTCTGAGGCTTCAGGTGGGGGAGCAGCTTTCAAGGGTCTCCCACTGGAAAAGGCCATGCAGGAATACCTGCTCCTGATCATCTGGCTTCAGGGCCCATAGTTATCCCCAAATCTCCTCTGAAACCTACTATCATTTGGATCATGAGAGGTTGCTTGGCAGGGCACAGTAGGGTCAGGGCCCTGGCTGAAGGTGGAGGTGGGGGAGGCTCAGCCTACACAGAGGCAGCTGGGAGCTGGACCTTGGCTGACACTATCCTCTCTTTTACAACGGTACGTTATTTATCTAGCTCAGCCACACATGTGAACTCCCTAGATAACTCTGACCCCTTCTTCTAAGCAACAGCACTGTTAGAATTTAACAGTTGCAAAAGGAGGCAAAGCCTACACCATGTCTCTTCTGTACTCCTAAAGAATTTGATCATGGTGAACACTTGCCTCATCCCAGCATGAGACAGCAGGGGCTCCATTTGGTGAAGTAGGAGAGACGCTTGCACCTACACAGATGGCCCCTGCATTTGCCAGGTTGTGTTACTATCGAGGTGGCACATGCAGACCATCACCTGTGACCAGCCAGGTTCTTGTCCCAATCTCCTCCAAGAATGCAATGGGAAGACAACACATAAACAGAAGATATTCCATGATCAATTCAGGATCAATAACCTTAACTAATGTAGAAGAACTTAAAATAGCTAGTCTCACAGACATCTGGAAACTGGAAACTGAAGCATGGTGCTGCAGAGGCCATGGCAGGAATGTCCCCTACCAGGTTCAGTTCTAGAAGATAGTTCTACAGATCTTTCTGCCCAGGGTAGAAACCTCAGGGGTGTGTGCGAGCGTGTGTGAGTGTGTGCACGCGTGTGCGCACACGTGTGTGTGTGTGTGTGTGTGTGTGTAGGGGGCTCCATCTCCTGTGAGTCCATCTCAGTCAAATCTTTTCTTCATCCTCAGTTAAATTCTGATGCCCTGATTGGCTGACTATGGGCATGGGAGAAGAAAAACACAGAGCATTCCAAGAGCTGCTAAACACTCACAACCAGGCTTGCCAGTCTGTATGCAGATGCTTGTTAAAATGTTTCCCACAGTTCCCTGCCTGCCACTTCCCCGCTTTGTCCAGCCAGGGCTTTCTGTGGTTTCTGCAGTGGTTGCTGCAGGAACAGCTTCCAGTTGTCAGGAGACCTTGGTTCTGTCCTGGAGCCCCACATACACCTAACACTAGAGCAATATACCCGAGGCTGAGTAACTGTAGAAAGAAAAGAGCTTTATCAGGTTCACAATCCTGGAGCTTTGGGGCGGGGCTCCACCTGGTTTTGGTGACCACCTCATGACTAAGGACATCACAGTGGTGGCGTGTGTGTAAGAAGGATAGGTCACACCACCTGACAGACAGCAAGAAGGTGGATTCAGGAGACATGCTCTGGTTCTCAAAAAACCATCTGGGGGTCCCATAAGACCTACCTCAGTTGCTTCTGGGAGCAGTATATCCAAGGATTCCCAGCTTCCCCTGCCCAGGTTCCACCTTGTAGAGGTCCCACCATCTCCACACTGCCAACTAGGCACCAGGCCTCCTACATAGGAGCCCTTGAAGAATGCAAGCCAGAGCAGCTGAAAACCAGAGCAATCCCTTCTACTGTCCTGTACTGGTGTCTTCTGCTCTGAGAGGCTGTGTCGCATCCTTTGCTACTGGTGCACTCTCATTTTTTTCCCTGGAAAGCAGAGTGCCAGCTGGAAGCACCTGGGGTGACTGGAGGGTCAACATCTCTGCTGTGAGCCGAGTTAACAGCAGAGGGTGTTTATCGCATGGATACATTCCTAACAAGTACCTATCAAGCTGGGGAGACCACACAGTGATTGAAACTACAGGCTTCAGAGGCATGGCTGTCAGCCTGCCTAGCAATTGCCGGCCAGATAGTAAAGGGCTTCCTTAAGACACTTACTCATTCTCTGCTGGAAAGCTGCCCTAGTCACGAATCTACCGTGCCTCCTGGGTAATAGCAGCTTCTAGAGTTGTGCAGTGTGTAACCTGTGCATCTGCTCACAGTAGCCCTATCGTGATGTGACCAGGATTCTTTTTCTTCGTTCATTTTACATGTCCATACCCAAAACAGACTTTCTCTTTGTGGTAGGAAATGTGGTTGTTCTAAATGTAATAACTTTCTAGACAAGCTCTCTCCTCCCATCCCAAAATGAAAATGTTTAAGGACTCTGCTCCAGTTTGTGACATGTAACCAAGGAACATGTGCCAGTCACATTGGGCAAGATTATACTATATAACAAAGCACCCCAAGGCTTATTTCCCACGGTCCCTGGTTTCTAACCGGATTCAACTGGAAGCCCTCCTCATCCTGGGATCTCAGAGACCCACAGCTTGAATTGTTCCCTCGTCATTGTCTTGGGGGAACACACAGAACTGGGCTCTGGACAGGAAACCACTGAGCTCACAAGTTCGTGGAATAAGTGTAAAGCCACATCAGACCTCAGAAGGAACAGAAAGGGACAGCACTGCCCAGTTGCGAAGGACATCATGCTTCTGGGACAACAAGAGTAGCTGGGGCTGAGCCCAGACTGGGACTCCAGAGTGGAACTTCCTTAAGGATGGGACAGGGTGCCAGCTGGCCTCAGACAACTGCCCAGGGCAGCATCCAAGGTTCAGTCAGCCTGGAGGGGAGATATCATGGAGTAGCTTCTCCAGTCATCAAACATTGCAGCCAGCTGGACCCCCAAGGAACCCAAAGGGACAAGAATTCCTGGGTTTCAGCCAAGGAAGAGTGTCAGTGTGGCCCGCCTAGCCCCTCCAGATGCTTTATATATGGAGCCTGTTGGCTCTCACCTCTGGTTCTTGGGTGGCTGTGGGTGACAAAGAGGTTTAGGTGTAAGGAATAGCCATCAGCTTAGCATCCTTCAGGTGGCTTTTCCTAATCAGGCTTGGATCAGCCAAGGGACCCATTAAAATTTATGGTACCCATTGAGAAACTGGCAGAGGTCCGAAGCATCCCAGAGCCAAGGGAGACACTGTCCTCCCCAGGCACTCCTGGGCTTCTGGAGGCCTTGGGGAAAGAGCAGAGTTCCTTTAAAACAATGATGGGCGTAACCACGACCAAGCAACTGGGGAGCAGATTGGGCGGCTGCCGGCTTGTGTTTAAGTACATTCCTAAGCTACGAAGGAAGAAATAAAAGTGGTCCCTTGTCTGAGAGCTGAAGAGACAGCAATATTGTGGTGTAACTAGGACCAGATGGGCCCTGAGAATTTCCAAAGGCGTTTAGCATATTAGACAAAATAGCCTTGCAGACACACGCCATAACTGTGTCTGGCTGCCTACATATCAGTTATGGAGACAACAGACCAGCAGGCTGTGCCTTGGCTGGAAGGCAGAGAGTATCAGCCTCTGATTGGGCTTTGCCCATTCCCCTCTGCCCAGCATAAGCTCCCTGGACATGGCCCCATCACCACAGCCTAAGAACAGCAGAGTCACAACTGTAAAGGGGCTGGCAAGGTTTTTGAAGCTGCCTAGCCAGACTGGTCCAAAGGCCCAAATCTTCCATTGATGCACTTATTGGGGTACAGGGAGCCCATGTTCCCCTGGGCACTTGGGTGGTGCTAGAGCAAGCATAGCAGCTCTAAGATACCTGGACTCTTCCACCCTGGTCAGGAGACCAACAGTTCCCATTTAGCAGATACGGGAATAAAGCCACTTCATATGTCCCCTGACATACAGGGGTGCCTCAAAGCCAGACCACTCCATTTGCGACACTCTCCAGACAGTGCTGAACATAAGGGTGTCCTCCCACTCCAAACAGGATTATTTTTGGTCAATATGGTAAGAACTGAGTCCTTTTGGTTGGTGTGCCAGGCATCAGGGGACCAACAGGCCCAGGTGGTCATGAGGGAAAGCCTGACCTCTGCCTCCCTGTGGTCTCTAGTGCCTACTTGGGACAAGGCTCCCCATCTCTTTGTGCCTCAGAACCCCTGACTATGCATGAAATTGTCCTCATTTGCTTTCTGTTACTATGATAAAATACTGACCTAAAACAAACTGGAGAAGAGAGGATTTATTTCAGCTTACAAGTCATAGTCTGTAGCTGAGGGAAGTCAGGGCAGGAACCGAAGCAGACACCATGGAGGATGCTGCTTACTGGCTTTCTTGGCCATCTTACACAGTATAGGCCTACCTGCCCAGAAGTGGCAGCACCCATCTACAGGCCAATCTGAGGGAGGCAATTCCTCAACTGAGTTCCATCTTCCCAGTGACTTTAGTTTGAATTCAGTTGACAAAAACTAGCTTGCATAGAGATTCGGGGTCTTGAGGGTCCCTTCCGTGCTGACCCTTGTCCTGTTCTTGGATTGTTTCAGCAATGCAGTAGCTGGAGTCCCGCCCACAAGAAACACTGAGTATAGTCTATGGTCTAGCATCCAGCACAAGGCCCGGAATCCAGAACATCAGTTAGGAGTCACTGAGCTCTGCACTGCTGGAGGTTAAGGCTGATCTACCCTGTCAGTGACCCAGGTCAGATACAGTTTTGGTGCCTAAGTGGGTTTGTTTACCTGTCAATCTGAGAACCTGAGAGACTGGTACTTACATATCCCCATTTTACAAATGGGAAACTGAGGCACCAAGTGCTCTCTCTGTCTCTGTCTCTGTCTCTGTCTCTGTCTCTCCCTCCCTCCCTCCCTCCCTCCCTCCCTCCCTCCCTCCCTCTCTCTCTCTCTCTCTCTCTCTCTCTCTCTCTCTCTCTCTCTCTCTCTCTCTCTCTCTCTCTCTCTCTCCTGCTGTCAGTCATGCTCACCCATTCTGAAAGGGAGCCACTGTCTCAGGACAAGCAGTGTGAACAGTGGCTTCTGGGTGGGATGGACAGCAGGGCCTGAGGTGAGGACATTGCCTGCCTGGTCTCCTTCACCATCAAGCCAAACCTGAGAATGAAGGAGTTAATGCTTACATTGATGGGGTACAGCATGACCCCACCCTCCTGCCACCCCCAAACCGACTTGGAGCACAAGAGGGAAATCCCGGGAGGTGGGGACTGGCAGAGCCCAGAGTCAGGATGCCCATAGTGTTACTGGGACGTCTCTGCCTCCCAGAGGCCTGTCTAGTTACAGAGCAGAGGCCACCTATGTCCTCCCAGAGCCGTGAATGGAAGCTCAGGTGATCGTCAGGCCTTCTGGTCCTCTGCACATAGCCACCTATGGGCCTATGTGCACCTTTGCAGCTGCCTGCTTCATTTCTGGAAAAACCATCTCCTGGTACTATAAAATGTCTGGCTGACAGGCAGCTCACCCTTCAGAGAGCCTGGTGTGTTTTCCACATGTAGCTTTCAAAAGTGGCAACCCCCTGCACTCAGCCCTATAACCCCACCTCCACCCAGGGCCATCCTGGTTAACATTTCTCCAGGCTACCCAGATGATCTGGGCCCCGGGGGTGTTGCCACCTGCCTCTCTTAGGAGCTGGTAGGGACAGAAGAGGGGTTACAAGGAGACTATATCTCACCAAGACATTTTTTCAGAGACCCGGCTGTGAGAAAAAGCATCATATTAGGGTCAGATGGCATGGATGCATTCCTCTCCCTATGCCCTGATTGTAGCCATGAACATGTTACTTTATGCCTGTGTTCTTATCTGGAAAATGGTGCAGAGGAGGCTGGGCTATGAAAGAGTGGCACGTTCACTCCTGTCTTTGAGTTCTCTACTAGGGACCTGCTAGGCTAGACTTGGGGTACCCTGGCAGGGACCCTACAGCTGGGCACTGCTACTCCTACCCCACAGAAAGAGAGCTGACTCCAGACAGGAGATCCCTTCTCCCTGTCTCAGACAGCTTGGTAGGCAGGCAGGACACTGCACTGGGGTCTGAGGAGGCCACACCCAGGCAACACATGCTTAGTGCCAGGCTCTGGTTGCCACCCATGTCACCCTCCTAGACACACACACAGCTACTCCAACTCTGCCAGCTTAAAACGAGGAGGCTGCCAAGGCCTCCACAACCAGGCTCAGACCAACAGGGCTTTGCAGGAAGTGACCAAGCTCTAAAGTCTACCCAACCTGGGGGCACAGAGGACTCCACTCACAAACTGGGGTGGGGGGCACTCCTCATGAGAGTCATACGTGGGTGTGGCATCTGAGCTGCTGTGAACTGAAGGTACCAAGGACTGATGTCTCTCCAGGTTCTTTCTCCCCAGGGCCCTGGGGGCTCCAGTCAGTCTTTGCCCTTAATCACAGCAGCCTCTGCAAATGTCTACATATTCTCCTAGGGGTGTTTCCTTTTTATTCTTTATTTCTGTTTCTCTAAGCCAGGCTCATTTGTAGCCAAGAATGGCCTAGAACTCACCATGAAGTCCAGGCTTACCTTGAACTGCCAAATAAATAATCCTGCTTCAGCCACCTGAGTGCTGGGATTGCAGGCCCAGCTAACATGATTTCATGTTTTGTTTTCTTGGAGAAAAGTTCTCTTGTAGCCCAGGCTGGTTTCAAACTTGATTTGTAGCCAAGGATTTCCTTGACTGATCCTCTGTCTCCATCTCTTGAGAACTGAGATTACAGGAGTGTAAGACCACCCCGATCTTATACAACACTGGGAATGGAGTCCGGGAACTCATGAAAGTTAGGCAACTCTACCAACTGAGCCACACCACCAGCCCTCCCCTGGAATAATGTGCAGACAGCAATATACATGGGCCCCACGTTTGAACACTTGCCTCCAGTGGGCGTGATGCTTCTGTTGATACATGCTTCTGGGTGCAGCAAAACCCACATGGTGTCTTGTTGAGAGGCATTTGGACAAGTCTGTTTGCAACCCCCATTATACAAACAAGGAGATAGTTTACAGACTACTTGAGCCGAGACCTTGGTTCAGATCCTCACTCTTCCACTTCAGCACTTTCTTCAAGGAGCTAACTAACCCCTTCCTGCCTGTTTCTGTACCTATGAAATGGGTACAAAATGGTAAATCCTGACACCCTGAACCAAGGCCTGGCACTTTGTGGGGTTCTGTCCATGGCAGCCTTTGTCCATGTGCTCACACCCTCCTACCCCATGTATCTCATCACATTTCTCATCCAGCTGTGCTACTGGTGCATCCTGGTCACTCTCCCAAGCTGACACGTTTCGGTCTTCTCTGCCTTCTGGGAGGCCCACCCTGGGCCAACATATCCCTGTGTGTTTCAGCTGCTTCACAGGTCTGTAGGACCCCTCTACCCTTTCCCTCACTGGGCTCCGCAGAGCCACCGTCCCAGTCCAGATCTGCCTGCCTGTCACCCCTCACTTCCCCAGATCCCAACCCCAGTGATCTTTATCACCAGAGATGCCACAGCTTCTCTTACTGGTGAGCATCCCCTGCCCTTCACGCTTCCACAGCTGACAGAAAAAGATTACAACCCTGCTCCTTACTCGAGAGATATGTGGCCTGGGGCAAACTCCTCACCCTCCTGGGGCCTCAGTTTCCTTATCTGCTGAAATGGGGATTGTGGCACCCATAGACCTCCATCGATGGAAAAAAATAACAACACATCTAGGGCAGCTGCCCTGGTCAAGTGTCTGGATTGGTGAATTTTGAATCTTTATTTCCAGTGGTCCTCAGGAGGCAGGACGGTCTACCTCAGAACACAGCAACAACCTGGAGCCTGAATGACATTCTGACAGAAACTCCACAATGGCAAACTGCTGTCACCACTCCCCAATGTCCTGGGAGATACCTCCAGTCAGATGTGGAGAGGCCATGGCAGAGGGGTACACTGTGGGGTCTGGTCCAGGTCGGTGGTTTGGACAACTGATGACTTTGGCATCCTCCCCACTCCAGCAGAGGGAGTATGAAGGATGCCATGGAAGCTGTGGGAATACCCCACATGGTAATGAACATGACTCCTGTAGTTGGGGCAGATGCAGGGCAGGAGAAAGCCCAGCTGACCCACATCCTCCTACCCGTGCCTTCGGGAAAGTTGGCAATCACTGGCTAGGGGTGGGTCTTTCCTGCCTAGGTCATGGAGAGCCCTGGCTGTCCCCTTTGTGGTAAAATAGCCAGAGGGCAAGTAGGCCTTGGGGCCACAGACAGAGATGGAATCTGTCACGTTGGGTGAGGCCAGCGGAAACTGTCACTCAGGGTCTGTGCAGCCACTGATCTTAAATGTCACCTTCGCTGTCCTCCCTCCAGGAAGTCCCACCTCGGGCTAGCTTGGCCACCAGCCTCCACATGACTCCTACTTGCTGGGCCTCACCGCTTCTCCTCTCCATCCTGTTTGGCAGCCTCTTAAGAGCTCCAGTTTGGAGGGTCACTACTGAGCTAAACATTCCCCCCAAACTTGCTCCCATGCTGAACGAAGGAGATTACTGCCCGAGTGGGGTCTGGGGCATCCTCAATGCCCCACCCTATCATCATAGAGGGGCTTGGAAAAATATAGGTCTGGACCTTGATTTATTGAGAGGAACCCAAACTGGTGAATCTCAGCCTTCTTCCCTAGGCCTCCACATCCTTACCAGGAACTCCTGCCTGTTGGCTGAGAGCCCAGCGCCCCCTGGAGGCCTGTTATGGAAACTTGCCTCAGACCTGTGGGCACCATCACCCAGGGGAAGGCCCTCTCCAGACTGAAGTGAGGGAGTGAACCAACCAGGTCAAGGATGGCCCATCTTCTGGCTGATCTGGACAGCAGGCTACCCTACCCCAGAAGTCCCTCCCTGCAGCTGGAGCTAAGCCGTCCTCTCTGACTCTTCATGACCTGTCTGCATCCCGTGTGGGATCCTCCCTGGGACTCAGCTCTTCCACCCCAAGGCCCAGAGACCCTTGGGCACCTGGTGGGGAGTGGAGGAGCGGCCAGCAAGGCTGGCTCCTGCTCTTCCTGCCCCTCCACGCTCACTGGCAGCTGTCTTCACAGCAACAAACACAGGCGGGTGGGCGGGTGGAAGGGGTGGGGGACAGGCATGGTAATGTTCTGTGGGTAGCCGTCAGGGCACAGCACAAGGAAGCAGGGGGATGTTTGAGCTCTGTGCCGAGACGCAGGGAAACTCAGGCCCAATGAGCCCCAGGTCATGCAAATTGAGGATGGAGTCGGCGATTATACGGGCTGTTCGCTTCTGGTACCCACCCGAGGTTACCATTAGGATGGGTATATCGTGGGCTCGGACCAACCGGAAAACCACTTCATCCCGCTTCACAATGCCCTGTGGGAAGACAGAGAGGGTGAGCTCAGACGGGCCTAAGTTCCCATGGGGTCAAGAGGTACTATTACAAGTCTAGCCCTGCTCTGAACTGCTGCGGTTTTAGCTCGTCTCTCTGAGACATAAAACTGCCTGTATTTTCTGCTGCTGCCAAACCTCAGAGCATGGTTTTCCTGCCCTACCAGTGCCAGAACACACAGCTTGGCGGACAGACAAAGACCCAAAATGGTCCCCAGGATCCAGATTCCGCAGATGATGGACACATGTCCTAGGTGGCCCTGGAGTCAATGTTATGGTTTGAATATATGCGCCCCATAGCTTCATGTGTCTGAATGTTCGGTCCCCAGCTGGGGATGCTGCCTCAGAAGGTTCTAGACCTTTAGTTGGCAGAGCATGCTGGAGAAAGTACATCACTCCTGGTAGATTTTGACATTTTGTACCTGGCCCTACTTCCTGTTCTTTCTCTCTGCTTCCTGTGTGCAGATGAAATGTGGTCTCTCTGCTTCCGGACTACGCAGTCAGCCTCATCCTCCTGCTGCTATGCCTTCCCCACCATAATTAACCATATTCAACTGTGAGTTGAAATGAACCCCTTCTCCCCTAAGTTCCCATGTTCATCAGAGTAATTTATCACAGCAACATAAAGTAGCTAAAACGGTCAGAATGCAACCCTGGCTACGGGCAAACCCTCAAGGTGGCCCCCAATGTTAGGACATACCGCTGGGCTGATGGACAGCCCCCCAAGACGGTCCCCCTCGAGGACGTCTGTGCCTGCGTTGTACACCACCACATCAGGCAGATGCTCCTGGAGGGACCGCCTCACATTCCTCTCCACTTTTTCCAGGTATTCCTCATCTTCCGTGCCCCACTCCAACTCCACCTTCCGCCTGATGGCCTCTGGGAAAGAGACACAAATAGCCCCAGTACAAAGCAGGAAAAATGCGGCTGAGGATGGGAAAGATGTGGGGACTTGTTGATGCCAGTGGCAGGACAATCTCCATCTCAGTTTGGTCTCTCATTTCTCCAAAGCTGAGCGGCAAAGGGGTCCACACGGCACTACAGGTGATTAAAGCTGAGGCACTTCAGCCTTGAGGGCCTACAAACCTATCCTCAGGTCCTACCAACAAAGAACACCCCCTACATATTCAAGCCCAGGCTCCCACTAGTACAGAGTCAGCTTAGGCAGAACCAGTGATGCACTGTGCAGAAATGGCCTCACCATGTTTTCATCTTAGATGTCTCCCCCAAAGGTCCGTCTGTTGAAAGCTTGGTGCACTGCACCTTTAAGAGTGGAGGCAGTGCTGTTACCAGGGAGTGATATATCAGGAACATGTGTCTTCATGTGTCTCTTTGCCTTCAGCCATCATGACACGAGCTTTGTCCTACCACATATATAGTCTCGGTACCCTATAACATGACAGGCCCAAAGCAACTGGGCCAATGAACATAGACCAGGATCTTGAAGCCATGGGCCAAGGCAAATCTTTGCTTCTCTCAAGCTGTGGGCCAGCTCCACTCCAAGGTTGCTGCTGACCTTGGTAGTGGCCCCATGGTAGTGGCATCTTCAAAACTATGCCGTGTATTCTGTCATGGAGACAGGAAGCTGGCTGAGAATATACTACCTGTGGAGTGGACAGGTTGATGATTTCAAATCAGGTCTCAGAGCCTTTGGGTTATGCACTGAGTCCATTTTTCTGATTTTAAAACTATTGTACTATATTTTAATTACATGTATATGAAGATGCATACATTAGTACAGTGCCTGCAGATGGCATCAGATTTCTTGGAGCTGGGATAACAGGTGTCTGTGAGTCACCTGATCTAGAAGCTGAAAACTGAACTCAGCCATTTCCTAGCCCTTATTTTTGGTACCAGGTCATGGGGGTACTGCTGCTACAGGTTTTGGGACGATTGTAACAACATTTTAACTTTGGGCTGGGAAAGCTATTGAGTACTCAGTGGCTCAGTGTGAGGTTCTGTGGGAGCTTGGTAGACAAGAGTGGTAGTTTGTTTTTTTTTTTTTCTCCATGAAGGGGTCATGGAGAAAAGCTGAGGCGTGGTACCATGTGGCAGGATAAGAGACCCTGAAGAGGAACCAGGAGAGGCTATTGGTGAAGGTGAACCCAGTCACAGTGTAGACTCCAGAATTTTGAAGATCCTAGTACCATGGTGAGCAGCAGCTGTGGAATAGAGATGTCATGATCCTAGGACACAAGCTGTGTATACTGCAGAGGCTGGAACTGGGAACATGGCCTAGGCCCCTGAACCCAGAGGATTGTGGTGAGTCCCAGATACACTGAACTTTTTATACTGTTGAATTTTGGTTTGGCTTTGGTCTGATTGTCATTGTGCCCTGGCGCTTCCCTTCCAAAGTAAAAGAGGAAAAAAGTGTTTAACTTACTTTGATTTTATAGGAACCCAGTTATCAAACTGTAGATAATTTAGAGAAACTTTGGAGTTTTAGAGAGACTCAGATCTTGGAAAGACTT
The DNA here is from genome assembly GCF_017639785.1 of Mesocricetus auratus. NCBI lineage: Eukaryota > Metazoa > Chordata > Mammalia > Rodentia > Cricetidae > Mesocricetus > Mesocricetus auratus. The sequence continues at coordinate 152,259,246 of NW_024429266.1, read as the reverse complement.
TGGGTATTTTGAAGAAACTCTGAAAGGGATTTTGGATGTTTTAGACACTGGATTTTTTTAAGTGCTTGAATTTTTAAAGACTGGAACATTTAAAAGTCGGAAACTTTTATAATGTGATACTAGTGTTAACATGCCATCCTGGGGACAAACGAGAAAGGAAAGGCTATAACTGAATAGTGATGTGTTTCTGTGTCTAGTCGACAAGGTGTCAGTTGTGTTGGCTTGTTTTTGTGGGTGATACCACTCCTGGGCAGGTGGTCCTGGGGTTTAAGGAAAGAAGCTGAGCAAGCCAGGAGGAGCAAGCCAGTAAGCAGCACTCCTCTATGACCTCTGCTTCCGTGCCTACCTCGAGATTCGATTCCTGCCTTGAGTTCCCACCCTGACCCTCATAATGGACTAAATATAGTGTTCCTGTCCCTCAAGTTCCTTTTGGTCATGGTTGTTTTGCAGTGATAGAAATCTAACTAAGGTACAAATCTTCTGAGCTTACTGCGGCCATCCTTATGTTTTCTATCTCTCTCTGTGTGTTTCTGTCTCTCTCTGTCTCTGGCTCTGTCTCTGTTTCTCTCCCTCTCTCTCTCTCTCCATGTAAGCTCACCTCTAATGTGAAGCCTTTGTGTATATTTCCCAGACACTTTTCTATGGTCTCGGGGGTCAAGTGACTCTCTCAGGTCTCCGTGTGCTTGTGGGTACAGTGGAAGCACCCACTTCATGGGAATACTAGAGATAAATGAGGTGACACAGCCACACCCACCAAGTACACACTGAGGGCAGAGTGAAATTTACCTTTAGCGAAGCGGTCCCCAGGGTAGATGTGACGGTTGTAAACGTCCATGATGTATACACGCCTGTCACCCATGAAGTCTCGCTCATGGCCATTGCCCTGTGGGCAGATGCAATTGTCACTGAAGGCAGCTGGTCTCGGGAAGGGGGCTCTCCAACCACCATAGGAACTGCCCCCTGCTGTGTGTGCTCTGTGTTGTGGGCTAGAACTTGGGGACCTAGTGTTAGACAGCTGAGCTGGACACTCCAGACACAACCCAGTAGCCTCCTTCAGAACCTGCAGGATGCCCAGCCCTGCCTCTCACCCTCTCTGTGAAACAAGGCAGGATCTGGTCCTGCTACCCTCTTGGCTCTGCAGGGGTATCAGGGTTGATGGACAGCAAACTGTAAAGGACTGTGTATGTGTGACTTGGGTTTACTTGGAGCACAGTATGTATGGGTCAGAGAGAGCAGTTGGGGATGTTGAGGGTATGAGTGGGCAGCAGGAGGTAGTGTGACCCCTTGGGTTCCAGGTTGGGGGCAATGAGGAGAACCTGCCACCCTAGCTGGACTGAGCTGCCAACAGGGAGACTAAGACAGACCATAAGTCTGCACCTTGAGCAAAGCAGATTCAACTGTCTGAAGCACACTTGGGGACATTTCCAGAAGGAGGGCACCCCGCTGTATGGGGCTGTATGACAGACAGGCTGCCAGGGACATGGGAGAACTCTCCCACCACAGGAAAGTGCTGGGGCTGGGCTCCTGCAGAGTGCTCACCTGGTGGGCATCGAGATCAATGATGGTGGCCCTGGAGATGCCTTCCACCCGCTCAAACAGGAACTGCCAGCGAGAGAAGAGGTGTGAGGACCACACAGCCAAGGGACCCAGCCCTCTGGGGATAAGGGGTTGAGGGATCAGGAGGACAGTGGGTAATACATTGCTTTCCCAGGAGTGCTGGGATGCCTGGAGAAGTATGTGTGTGTGTGGTGGCAGCAAGGTGGGGGGTTGGTCAGGGAAGGTTCTGGGGGCAGGCAGTATATTATGACCTAAATGCTGAGGGATCAGGTCCTGGATCCCCTGGGGAATGTGAGGGTTGACAGATGAGCCCCAAAGTCTTGGAATTTAACTCCCCAAACTTGGCCTCATTCTACAATGCTAAATCCTGATGCCTCTTCCCCTCCAAGTACTCCTGTGCCCTGTTCTAACTGCCAGGCCAACTGACAGTCCATCTACATGCCTGTGAGAACAGAGACCCCATTAGCCTGGCACCCAGCATGAGACTGGGCAGAGAGCATGTGGTGGGGGGGCAGATAGGGGGTTTCACAGTCTTTCATTTGGGCAAACTCCCTTCACTCCGTTTCCTCATTTCAGTGCTCAAGGGTTGGGGTGTCCAGGTTAGGATAGGAAATCACAGAAGCTGTCCTGTTGTCTCCTTGCCCCTCCCCTTCCTCCCCTTCTCCCTCCCTCCTGCAGCCATGTCCTTCTTCCTGTCTATAATCCTGAAACCTGCCTGTCCCTCCACCCACCACCCACTCTCAGCAGAGGCTGCCAATGCTCCCTCCTGTCACAGACAGGCCCTCTAGTGGCAGGAATGTGCCAGATGCACTGGGAGGAAGCCCCTCTCCACTGTGAGCCCAGTGCCTTCCCTGGAGGGTGTGGGAAGCTACGGAAAGCTGTGGGGGAGGGCATTAGAAGTAAGGTACCTAAGGGTCAGACACACCTTGATAGCTAGTGTAATGTCTGCATAGGCACAGAAGCCTCCGCCACGGTCACTGGAGCAGTGGTGGAAGCCGCCACCTGCAGAAAGGCAGAGGGTAGTAACGGTCAGAGCCAGGTCCAGATGCCCTCTAATCCCTTCCATGCCCATATCCCCCTCCTGCTGGGATTCCAGGTTGGCCAAATGAACAGCACACATGGGCATGTTATCAGTCCAGACCAAGAGGTAGCTCCATGCCAAAGCCACCCACAGAAAGGGCCCCTCCCAGGGAGACCCAGCCACATCAGCCAGCTGAGTTACCCTTGGGCTCCCATACCAGGAAGGGGCAGCACCAGCAAGCTTGCCTTGGACCCAGGTTTTCCTAGTAGTGGACACAGATGACTGGGAAGGAGACCTTTTTCTGGCCAGCTATTCATGCCACCCCAAACCCTAAGATAGTCTGGGAGTCCTTCTTGATTTGGACCAAAGAGATGCTGTTGCCAGTCTTCTGTTAGAATGGCTAGTAAGCTGTTATTGACCCTGTATTCCACGAGAACCTTCTGGAATGGAGATACAAAACTAACCCCACCCCCAGCAGTGTAAGGTTGGGGCCACACACATGATGGACTTGCCTCTTCCCCTGGGGACCCTAGTAGGTTTCTCTAGAGAGCTTGGTGACGCTTCTCTATAGCCGAGAAGAGAGCTCCGTCTTCACCAGTATCTTTTACAGATGAGCTGCCTCAGGCACAGAGAGGATCAACAACTTGCCCAGAGAACACAACTAGCAAATGGCAGCACCATCAGTGAAAGCCAGACTTGATCAGGACCCAGATGCTCAGCTTTAACCATACCCTAGTTTCTATTGTAGACGTGTCCTCCATGAACTGGGAACCATGTTACAGACACACAGGGCATGGATCATGCATGTGTTTGTGCAACTGGGTATCCTAACACCATGGCTACACCAGGCCTAATGCTAGGGACAATTCAAGCAAGAAAAAAACAGGCTCCTGGCCATGCAGAATTCACAAAAAATGGCGCAGGGCCTCGCACAAGCCAGCACCTTCTCACTATATTCAATTCCTCACAAGACAATAATAATGGAACAGCAAAGGAAAGGCTGCTAGAGGAAAAGGTTCTTCAGTTGTCAAGGGCTGTGAAGACAGATTGCAAGGGTCACACAGCCCAAGGAGCTGGGGAGCACTAGCCCTCAGAACCTGAGGTACTGAGCCTGGACCTATCCACTCATCACATGACTAAGACCTATCCACTGGCCTAGACCCCAGAAGGATGGAGTCTTTCAGGACAGTCAAATGGGGACAGCTAATTCCACACAGACATGCTCAGGGGATATGCCCAGGGACCTTCCTAAGGGATGGCACAGGCTCTCTGGGTAGGAGAGGGCTCTGTCATTAGAAATATGTAAATGTTGGGTAGGGGCATTCTCAGAACAAATGTCCCACAGCAGATAGAATCTGGTGGGGGCTTCAGAGGAACAAAAATGCTTAATACTCACTTCACAGCTACTGAACTGGCTCTGAGGGCTTTCCTGTCCCTCTGTCCCCACACCCTTTCCAGCTCCACCAAGCCAACCAGACATTCTGAAGCCCCAGTACTCACCAACATTGATGGCCCAGCCTCGTTCCACAGCCAACTTCCCTGCCTTTGAAGACAAGCAGAATGTATGAGCTGAGGCCTCATCCTGGGGCAAGCAGGCACTCACCCCATCAATATAACCTCTGGGGCAGGCACAGGCCACAGGTGGAATCAGGAAACACCCTCCCTACCCCTCAGCAGACAAGCAGCAAATTTTGTCAGGCCAATGGAGGAAAAGAACCAGACTGCCAGTGTGTGGAAAGGTTCGGGGTGGCCCTCCTGTTTTCACAAGGAAAACACCAGAAATTCAAGTTAAGTGAGCTGAGGATTCCCAAGTGACCTTCAAATGGAAAAGAAACAGTCTGCTTGTGGAAATGTCATAGGCTGGTGGCCAAAATCCTGCAGGCATCCAGGGTGAGTGGCAATACAAAATTTGGCAGTGTCAGAGGGCAATGGCCCTGTTGACTCAGACACAAAGTGTCCCTCAGCCAACTCTCCAGCCTGCGACTAGTGCTACTGCAGAATACACGTTTGTTGGGTTACAAACACAGTAACTCTAATTGTTGTTAGGTAGGGTAGGACCCTACAGGGCAAAGTGGGGTGGGGGCCGGGGGCTGCACACCCCACCCAGCCTACCATGATGGTGCCTCCAGTCTGGGTCCGCAGAGGCCTCAGCACCTTCCTCTGCACAAGGAAGTTGGGGAGAAAGATGACTGGGGGTATCTCAGTGATGGTAGCCACCACGAAGGACCACTGTGGAAAGATACATGGAAGTCAAACTTGGTGCCAGGTTTGGGGCATGGTAGCTCCCTGCTCTGTATACTGTCTTTGTTGGGGAGTGACAGCTGTGAGCTACCTTGCACTCCCAGGTTTGAGCTTGGGCACAGTGAAGTTGATGTTGGTGTTCTGAGGCACTCCTCTGCCCTCTTGTGCTCAGAAAAGGGACTGCAGGTTGCTCTAAGGTTAAGCCTGCACGTGGCTCCTCAGCAAGTACCAGCAGGGCCTTGGCTCTTGCGCCAAGTACTTTCTATGTACTTAGGGCTTGTGAGACACCCAGGTAGGCTTGGGGTCCTGTCTTGTTCTGGGACACTTGTAGCCATGGCTAACAAACCAGCAGGTGCAATGATCCATCTTCGTGGGAAGGAGAGGGCCTTGTGGAGAATCTACAGAATCTACAAGAGTCCCCAGATGCAGGAATTAGGCCAAAGAGGCAATTTAGGGCAAAGAAGTGAGTCCGGGAATGGCAGAAGCTGGGCACAGCAGGGCAGGGTAGATAAGTTTCTCCATTTGTTAAGGACCTGGTCTCCTAACAGACTCACAGCATAGCAGAGACACAGAAAAACAAAAACCAGAACTAAAAACTAAACACACAGGGAGCCGGAGTCCATATCCAGATAATGGAGATACTTTGTTACTTTTCCTGCACTTTCACGCACAAGCCTCCAATCCTGCCTGGCATTGCAGAAGCCTGATTTGATGTGTCTAGCACTCTTCTGCTCTGTTCTTTTACCCTTGTTGGAGACCTGATCTCTCTACTTATCCCTGAATGTCCAGGTACGATGTAGACCAGGCTGACCTCCAACTTAGAACCACCTGCCTTTGCCTCCTGAAGGCTTCCATTAAAGGCATGTGCTACTACACCCTGCTGCTTGTTGTTGCTGTTGCTATTATTATTCTACAGACAGTTGTTACTTCCTTGCTTGCCCCAAGATCTACTGGGACTTTGGGCCCATGTGTAAATGAAGTCATGTTTACATGGAACCTGGGTGCATCCTCATGCATAAATCATGCCTAGATTAACTATGACGCAGACTCTGTTACCACTCTGAGAGAAGTTTAAGCCATAGTTTAGGGAGTAACACAAGGAATTTGTGTGTTAAGATGGACGCAATATTCTTTTTGGAGTATTCTCCTTCTGTGGATGGTTAAACCTGAGAACAAAGGATCCAAATATATGGACTCTTGATTGTAGTTATGAGTCAGTTCTGAGCTAAAAATAGTGTGGTGGTGCATGGCCTCCAGCCCAGGTTGGGATGTGCAGGCAGAAGAACAAGGAGTCTAAAGCCAACCTTGGCTACACAAGACCCTGTCTCAAACGAACAAAACAAAAATAGACATGCTTAATTAAAATCTCACGCCTCGGTTACTTCGGGCATATTTCAAATGCTGGCCAGCCACTGTGGCCAGCGATTGGATGGAGCAGATCAAGGATGCTCCCATCACAACAGCTTTATCAGGCAGCACTGCTCTGGGGAAATAAAAAAACACAAACTGTTGGTGACTGAATAAAACGTTGGTGCATGGGTGAGGCTGCCTGTGGCTCTGAACCAGGGAGATGGTAGTTACAGCGATGGGGTGAGTGGCTATAGAGCCTGAAAGTGACATTGACACAGGGTGAGCAGCAGAAGACAGAGCAACTGAGAAGGGCATTGGTGTGGAGGGGACAGCATGGGACAGATATGATTATCTGGGATGTGCAGCAGGTTAATCAGGGGACAGCCCAGATTTTTAGGCATAACCTACCCAGAATGCCTTGTGACAAACCTGGTCAGGGCAAGGGCTTAGGGATGGTTAGGCTGGATGCAGGGCCAGGGCAGGGCTCTACCTCAGCTGTATGGTTTGAGATGTAGCCCTTTCCCTCTGTGCCTGCCTTCCTATCTGCAAAGCGGGGACTGGAACCAGGGTGTAGCTGTGGAACCCTGCTGCAGAGGTCTGTCCTCACCTCCATACAACACTGTCCTGGCTGCCCAGAGGCTATACTAGAGCTGCACACCACCGCCAGAACACGGGCATCCCTATCCAAGGCTACATGACATCTGTGTCTATCCCCTTTAGAGTTATGAGTTAATAAAACTTGCCTGGGGATCAGAATGCAAAGTTAGCCACACTAGCTAGCCATAGAGGCCAGGAAGTGGTGGTACACATCAGGACTCAAGAGACAGGAGCAGATGAATCTCTGTGAATCCAAGACGAGCTATACAAGAGTGAATCAGTCTAAAGAGTAACAGAGCTCACGCCTTTAATCCCAGCATGGGGAGGTATAAGGAAGAAGCAAAGGGTCTCATGGGAGATTCAGTTTCCAGTCACAGGGAAGACAGGGTTTCCATTTCAACCTTGGTAGAGGTAAGAGCTACTTGCTGGCGCTTTGCTTTTTTTTCTCCAGCTTGAACCCCAGTATCCATCTCTGGGTTTTTATTATTCATCTTACATATTGGCGACCTAAACTAAAACTGCCAGGCCTGGAGGCCCAAGCCTGTAAGTCCTGCTGCTCAGGGTTGAGCTCAAAGATCATGAGCTCAAACCAACCTTGTCTCAAAATTAAAAAGGCTTTTTATTATTATTTTTAAGGAGGGAGGTTGATGATGTAGCTTAGTAATAAAATGCTTACCTGGGTTTGCACTTCAGTATGGAGAAAATTAAGTAACTAAAAAGTGAGAAAAAAACCCTAAACTCACAGGGACCCCTGGGTTCTATTACTTTTTTCTTCCACTGCCAATCAGGCCAATCCAATGCTTTGCTTTGTGTTGGGGTTGTAGATTCCTGATATGATGTCTTCTTGAGCTCGCTCTGTTGTTTTATCTGTTACTTTACTTTTGCTTGCTATAAACCCATTTACTCAAACTCATATTGCAACGCTAGATCTTCTTTTGATACAAAAGTGGAGTATACACTGAGACTGGGTATCCAAACAAATTGTATGGGCATATCCATAGCAACACTACTGACGATCGCCAAAATGGAGAAGTAACTCACATGTGCGTAAGCGAATGGATGGGCAAACAAGATTCGATGCACCATATGGCGGAGTATTATGTATCCAGGAAGAGTAATGTGTAGGGGGTGGTGCATGACTTGGTGACAAAGCGCTTGCCTTGCATACTTGAGCTCTGAATCCCGGTCACTGGGGAGGAGAATGAACGACACCTGTTCAATGTGACGTGCAGCCAGGCAAGCCAGACACCAAAGCTCGCAAAGTTTGATTCCATCTGTACAAAGTATGCAAGTCTTTGGAAGCACGCTAGAGATGAGCGGTGACAGGGCAGAAGGCAGGGGGTACCAGGAAGCAAGCACTCTGTAGGGTCAGGGTGTCTTTTCAGGGTGACGGGAACAGTTGTGGATCATGACATCACATGGTGAATGATGGAGATGCTGCTTTAAGACGGCGAGTCGTGTCATATGGAACTAACCACATCTTTATTTCTTTAAGAAAAGGAGAGGTGGGCCTCTTGGGGAAGAATCGACAACGTCAAAGACCCAGGCTCCCAATCCCAGTAGCCTCTCCCATCTTCTACCCTCCAGGTGCCCTGAAACCAGTCTCCCTCCCTCTGCACTTGTGGCTGTGGCTTAGACTGCCCTTGCCCTGAAGTCAGTCTCCCTCCCTCCTACAGTGCCTCTGCTGCTTAGACTGCCCTTCCCCCACTCTGGGCCCTGCTGGTCTCACTGTCCTCCATACCCCACCTAGCTGTCCCCCTTTCCATGAACACTTGGCTCCTATCAGCGGGTTATATTTCTTCTCCACTCTCCACTGGAGAGGAATTTAGCCTCGGGTTGCATCCCTTCCCTGCAGGACCCCGAACAGTGTGCATGCTGGTTATGAACTTGCTGACTGGTCTCAGGGACAGACACCAGGATCTTCCCAGCAAATAAAGGAACAGTGTTTATGCTGACAAGATGCCACCCTTAATGGGCCCAGTCCTAGGCTGTACACACGGTTGGTGCTCCTGCACCGATGTCCTCTTTCTCCTTGGGTGCCCTGCTCATTGGAACGGGAGGCTACAGCAGTGCAGGATCAGGGATGAAGCCCAGGGCAGGTGTGTGGACAGAGTAGATGAGGCAGGCAAGAGGGTACATGGTACGCAGCACCCACAGACGGACCCAGTAACAACCCTGGGAACCCTGAAGGGACCCGCCAGACACTGCTTGGGATGTCCGTAGCAGAGGAAAAGGACAGACGGTGCAGACATGGGGTGAGAGACATGGCGTTAGATAATGGGTCTCACCTGGGTGTCCACAGCACCTCACCCATCAATCTCCCACTGCAAAACTGGTCATAGTACTCAGGTTAAAATTCTTGTTTCCTCCTCAGGTAGCCAGACCCAATGCAGCTTGGTGCTGGCTAGGCAGGCCACACAAGACCTGGTATATTACAAAAGCTGTTTCTCCCTTTGCTCTGGATACCAGGGAGCTCTGGGCCAAATGTTACTTCACATCATGTTGGTGAACCTCTATGTTATGTTGATACAGCGGAGTTCCCCTGCTCCAGTCTTACTGTCTTTTTGGGACTCTCAGACTACGCTGCTTCCAGATTTTTGGGACCATGATGAGTAGGCAAGCCTGCCTTGTCAGTTTCCCTGAAGGTTTTATAATGGGTGGGGTCCTGGTAACTGTCCCTCCAGGCCCAGCCTGATCCCAGGCCACTCTTGCGCTCTTCCTGTCCAAACGCACAGCCCCTACCCCCGCCTTCCCCTCCTCCTCTGCACTCCTGGCCAAGCTCCTGGCTGTGGACTAAGCACGAATGTCTGGGCCCCAGGAAACCAGGGCAGCCAGGCACTGGGCTTCCAGCCAATGCCTCACACCTCTCTCCTGGGAACCAGGGTGCAGCCTCTTCCTGGCAATCTTTCATGAGGTCATACTGCCATGGCCCATCTAGAATTCTCACAGCTCAGGCCATGGTCGGAGAGGAAAGAGGGCAGCGGCCGGGGACCTGGTCCTGAATAGATGCCTGCAAGGGTTCTCCACGCTTAACAAATTCCCCGCCCTCCCACCCCTCACCCCTGCACGCCTGCCCAGTAATGACCTTGAGCTGGCACAGCTTCCTTCTGAGCCAAGGTCTTTCCAGACAGAGTAAAGGGGCCTGTTGACTTTTGCCATCTGTGGAGTCCTGAGTCCAAGATGCCTCTGACAGGAAGCTTGGGGGCCAGGGCTCCCACACTCTGAGGCAGAGAATCAATAGCACCCTGATTCAGCTCCAGCCAGGGCAGGCTGGCAGCCATGGATTCTGACACTGGCTCCCACGCCAACCTGCCACATAAAGGACACTAAAGACCCCAGCTCCCAACAGGAGTTTTCAGTGGCCTCCTGTACAAAGAAGTCACAGGCAGGCAGTGTGAGTCCAGTGTGGCCTGCAGTCGGACTTTAAAATCTTACAGTTAGCACTTTCAGAAATCAGGGTAGGGGACTGAGGTATGGCTCAGTGATAGAGTGCTTGCCTAACATGCATGAGGCCCCCAGGTCAATCCCAACAATCATTAAAAAATAAAACCACCCCTCCCCGAAAAGCCCAAAGCAAAAAAACTAGAAAAAAGAAAGAAATCTGAGAACATCATTTAATAATCAGCATCTGGCTTTTCTTGGAAAAGTGGGCACTGTGGTCATGCTGGGCAACCAACCACGTGGTCCACGTGGGAAGAAAAGGTCTTCTGCAATTCACCCCAGACACCTCCACCTGCCCCTACCCAGGTCTTTATGCTCCCTGCTGGACCCTGGGGGAGTTTCAAACCCATTTTTAGCCCAAGACTTTTCATTTACAAGAAGTCCTTAGAATAGCATCTCAGCCCACTTCAAAAACAGGTCAGAGTGAAATGGCCTTAGTGGCCAGGACCAGGGCTGGTGTCCCCTGCCCACTAATATGATCCCAGCAGGAGCCTCTGAAGAGAGCACAGGCTGAAAGTCACTAATATGCCCAAAGCCTGCAAGGGTTCTGTCTGCATACCCCTGCTTTCACAAAGCCTGAAGATGGGGAGCTAACCACCCACAGAGATTATCTTCTTGTAGCCCCTCCTTAATAACTAGAGACTCCCAGGTCCCCCTAGGCTAGGGAGAGCAGTAGGTTCCCCTAAGGCTGAGCTTCCCCTCCTCCAGCCACTGTGCCTGGTCACAGCCCACAAATCCCTGTACTGTACCTTCAGCTCATTGAGATAGCGCCTCGTATGCACCACCAGCAGGTCCTCTTCCGAGGCCTCCCGCGCCTCCACCAGCATGCCATCCGACAGCAGCTTCTCTTCTGGAACCACAGAACAAGACCCTGCTTCCTTTCCATTGACTCCCAGGCCAGGCACAGCCCCCAGGCCCTCCCCAGGCTGCAGGCTGGGTATTCTGAGAATGGCTGTCTCCCTAGTCCAGTGTGTCCAGGGGCTAGGCTCTCTGCCTCTGAGTGTTGAGCTTAGAAAACACAGCAGTCTCCATGTTTTCTGCGCTGCTAACAGTCACCAGGTGACCTCAGGTACAACTGGATGACTTCCAGAAGCAGGCAGCACAAGGAACAGGGCTGCTCTCAAGGTAGAAAAGGCTCCTCTTACAACTCACCCTCAACAGGTTGCTTAGGATTTGTGGCTTCTCCTCAGACTCTTCCTGAGTCTTGCTAACCAAAGGACAGCAGTGGTTCACAGACGGCACAAGCCAGAGTCAAACAACTGCTGTTTTCAGAGCACTGCCTTCCTGCTGGAACCTTCTATTTATGGCAAGTGAACGGCCTTTTCCCATATTGATGACATGGGTTTCTTAAGTTAAAAAAAAATTCTAAGTCTCAGTCATTTAAAAATATGCGGTAAAATCGACGGGCCAGTGGCACAATGGATAAAAATATGCAACAAATATAGGGGTAAGTGGTATAGGGGAAATCAGGGTGTCTGAGTGGTTTGCAGAAGTCTAGTGTCTGTTTTCTGTATATGACGACCAAAGATTCACTTCACTTTGCACAAGCAACTGAGGCTAAGAGAGGGCGCTGCCCCAGAGTATTGTGAGACTGGGCCATGATGCTCTGGATTCTAGAGAAATCAGAATATAGGGTCTATTTTCAATGAGTCATGCTCAGAAACCAACCAGTCCCATCCACTTCTACACACAGATCCAGGCAGGTGCTCCCTCCTGCAGCATCCCATGGCCTGGGGCACAGCCAGACTCAGCAAGCTCCCTTCCTGCCAGGGCCTCCAAAGAGCCTGTCCTGTGGTCCTGCCTCCCAGCCCTCCTCATCCTCAGAGGAACAGCAGCAGAAGGGACTGGCTGCTTGCTCCCAGCTGAGGGAGATGTGGCACCCTTCTGTTGGGCCACGGGGAAAGGCAGGAGCCCAGGGGGCAGAGAAAGCACCAATAGGAAACCGCTTGTGCAGGCAACAGATGTGCAAAGCCAGCGTCCCAGGCTCCCACCACACCACACATCACTTGCGTGCTTTCTACTTCATGTTTTTCCTTGGATGTTCGGCCGGTACCTACAGAGGAGGGGAAAGCTGCACCACTTGTCTTAGAAAGAAGGTCACCGGAGGAACAAAAACAAACCCAACAGAAACAGCTGTGTTATTAATTGTCTAATCTGGTACTATTTTCTGCACGAAGCGGAGCTGGGGGCCTGCTCTAGATTTTTAGGAGGGGAGGGGAGGACTATTTCTAACTGGAGGGAATATGAGACAGGGCCCACTGTGCTTAGCAGCCTGCCTGGAAAGACCCTTTAACAGCAGAAGGCAGTCTAGGGCTGAATTTGGATAAGGATGGTGGGATGGATGCAGAGATGGAGGGGGCAGATGCAAGCCTGAGGGGGAGGGGCGTGCTTTCTTACCTTTCAGGAAGTTGATCACCTTGCCCCATTTTCCAGCATCGAAGGGGTGCAGCTTCTCCAAGCCCATGAAGGTGATGTTGTAACGTGGCGAGTACACGATGGGCCAGCGTTTCTCTGGTACATGCTGGTACAGCTGTGTTGCGTGCGGCCTTCGATGTGCAAAGAGACAGACGCAGATATGGCAGGCAGCCTCCTAGTAGAAAGCTGTTTCCCCCTCCCCATTCACACCAGGAGATCGCTTAACACCAACAAGAATGACAACAGCTCCTTTCTGAGCCCTGGCGGGCTTTGCCTAAAACCGCTTCCAACTCAATCCTCACAGCAGCTCTGGGGACCAGGTGTGCCCAAGGTCACATGCCAGTGCCAGGTGTATTCAGTAGTGCTGGCGCCAAGGCCCAAGGCCTGCACGGGGGAAGGCGGGAGGAGGGGGGCGGAATGTGGCTGTCTCACGAGTCAGCTCACACATCTGCGAAGCTGGGAACAAAATGCGCTGAGGGGTAGAGGGGCCTAGATCGCGACTGCAGGAGGCTGTGCCCTCGTCGCAGCACCCTGCAGCCCACCGCGGTGCCCTGGGGAGGGGAGACCTATCGTTCGCCCTCCCCGTCTCCTAGCCCGCCCCACCTGTCCCGCCGCGCCCACGGGGACCCCCAACACCTATACTTGGCCCCATGCACGACCCCGCACACTCACATCCCGCAGCCGACCCTGCCTGCTCTGGCCGCCACTCCGCACCGGGAGGGGTGGGAGGAGTGTAAGGGGAGGGGCCGGCGTAGAACACGCCTCCGTGGCGCTGGGAACTCGGGGTGGAGCTCTGGCCTGCAGCTGCGTCACAGACAACCGGCCAAGAGGAGGGATCCAATGGAGTCCCGCCTGGGGGATGTGGTCACGCGCAGCTCCGCCCGCATTCCCAGGGTAGAAATAAGCAGACACTTGTTTAGGTGGTGTGATCTGATCAAGGGCTTCTCTGCGCCGTTTGCGCCTTTGGCCTCAGTGTGGAAAGTGGTGGATCTGCTCTGGGTCTACCATCCCCGATGTGTGTTCCCTCCTGGGCTGCAGTCCTCCACTCCTGTACCATCTGTGGCTTCTTCATCATGATATAAGCACTCCCTACTTGTCATAACATTCTTTGAACCTCAGGTTCACTATCTGTAGGACAGGCCTGGTGGTCCAGTCTTTAGGGTACAGTCTTGTATATTTGAACATTTCTCCTGTCTCCATTCCCCCTACATCCTGACCCTAGAAACTGAACGGCAGCTGGGTATGTGTCTGGAACCTGGGAGGAAGCCCCAACAATAGAGCCCAGAAGAAAAGACAATCCGTCTCTGTTGGCCCAGCTGTCTCCATCAGCCAAACAGAGGCAGCTGAGCAGGGGCTGCCAGGAGCTAGCATGGCAGCTGGGAGCCTAAGGGCTCCAGGGTCATGTGAAGGGAACCAGCAACATTTTTGTTTTTGTTTTTCGGGCGGTGGGGGCAGCGTGCCAGTGTGAAAGTGTAGAGCAGAAAACAGCTCTGTGCAGACAATTTTCTCCCTCCACCTTTGTGTGGGTTTCAGGTGCTCTGGCCTGGACACCAATAGCATGTATTTGCCAGCTGAGTTCTATCATGGACTGACAGTTTTGAAGAGTGCCTTCGATGTGCCTACTGTTAGACAATTTTCAGAAAATATAACATAGATTGTGAAAGATGCTGAGACATACTGTCCTTGGGAGTGTGAGGCCATTCAGGAGTCACTGCACCAGCCATCGGTATTAGGGTGGAGCCTGAAGAGACAAAACCTTCAGTTCAGAAGACAAAGGCAATTCCTTGTTCTTAGAAGTTTGTCGGAGTTTCCATACCATGTGACCTAGCCTTTGTGCTGGGAGTTACAGAGCCTGAACCATGGTCGATAAGGCAGTGAAGTTATAATTCACAGCTGCTTTAGGCTTGTGCAGGAAGAGGGAACGGTGTTTGATTATCACAAACTAAGAGGGGGGTCTTCCATATCTCTTTGTTATCACAAGGCTCCAGCTTGTATTCAACCCAGACTGGGCATCTGCCAGCATCCTGATCTAGGGAGGTTGAATCAGCTCTCTGGGCTTTCGCTCCTACATTTAGAGAGGAATAAGGTGATTCTGACTGTCCACGTTCCAGGGAAGCCAAGAGACTCCAAAGATAACATCAGCTCTTACTGAGTGCCTGTCCGGTGCTAGGTCATTCCCAAAAACCTCATGCATATTGAACTCCAAAAAACTCTGGAAAGCAAACTATCCCCATTTTATACAAGTGAAACTAAGATTAAAAAAAAATAGAGTGAAGTCATTTGCCCAAATATCAGGGGTGTGGATAGATGTGTAAAACTTAGTGACAAAACAACAACAAAGACCCATGTTATACTGCCAGAGAGGCTGGTCTCATCTCAGGGGACTTACTTGCTCTGGGGTTTGGGAAAGCGACACAGGTGAGCATCCGGTCAGGATCATACAGCATTTAGGAGCTGAGGCCCAAGAGAGCAGAGTTGGTCTGAGAGTATGCCCTCAGTTTTGTTTCTGTGTCTGAGGATGGAGGTAGTCTGAGGAACACTGGAGATTGTGAATCCCTTCAGCCTCACTGCAGGCTGGACCACCTGCACTGACTGTCACAGGAGTGAGAATGAGCTATGTGATTAAGCAGTTGAATTGGGGGGGGCTCCTTATTACAGCGTCCTCACACATCTGTTGAGACCCAGCAACAGGGCCACAGAAGTGCACACAGTAGTCAGAGTAGAGACCCTCGGCCAAGTCCATGGGAAGTAGAAGGAACAAATCTTTTACCTTTAAAAGTGAGTGTGGGGTTTTTGCCTGCATTTATGTCTATGCACCACACATGTGCGGTGTCCATGGAAGCCAGAAAAGGATGTCGGATCCCCTGAAATTGGAGTTACAGATCGTTATTAGCCACCAATGTGGGTGCTAGGAATTGAACTCCAGGTCCTCTGGAATAACACAGCCAGTGTTCTCACCCACCGAGTCATCTTTCCAGCCCCCAGGAAATGGAACAGAGTCATCTCTCCAGCCCCCAGAAATGGGAGTCGTAATATCTAAATGTTGTATTGTTGTAAACTGTACAAGCTGAGGCCAGAGGCAGTGGTGGGCCCTGGTTCACAGCAGCCTGGGAGGGCTGCTTCCACGAAGTGGTGTTACTTTTAGACTGCATTTTCACAGTGTCGTTGTGATAAGACACTGGTTTACTGAACACTGTATGTTTACTACCCTTTCCCTTTTACACCGTTCATATCATCTTGGGATATATTTCAATTAAAAGTGAACAAGAGCTGCAGGTGCACCAGACTTAGCATAGTCCTGGATGTCATACCATCCCCCCTCCCTGTCCAATCCAAATACAGAATTCCCTGTGCAATACAGAGGTGCTAGGGGTTGCAGGGCTCCCGTGTGGAGCTTTCTGACAGCTGCCAAGCTCAAGCAGAGCTAAGCTGGTAGGACTTCTGACTGACAGCTCATCCACCGCCCCCCCCCAACTAAACTGACAGGAAGAGCTCCAAATACACCCAGGGCAGGGAAGCAGACTGCAGATCCTCAAGGATGTTGCCCTAGCAACATCGCCATAGCAACAACAGCAACCACTGGCTATTGGACATTGCAGCAGTTTCTGGTGCAAAGGTGATCAGAGCATTGCTATGGTAACCAGAAACTGAGGGAACTAGGTTTGACAGCTCAGTGCCCACTTCCTTAACATCATGGTGAGGGACGTGGGACATGTCGACCTAATTGAAAACACCTTCAAGTTTAGGTAGGCTTTCTCATTCTCTCAGATTTGACAGCTATACCCTGATTGGTCCCATTTTGTACCTTACTTTTGTGTACACACATTCAGCCAATCAGAGCTCAGCAGTCCCTGTTGCTAAGCCAGAGGAACTCTAAAGGAGCCACTCTCTCCTTGAAGGACGGGTCCAGACATGGTTTCTAGAGGACTTCTGCTCTGCCAGGGGCCTGGCTCTTTGAAGAAGGAAGACCAATTTGAGTACTTGCCTAAGATAGACCCACTGGGGACTCCTGGTGTATGGAAAAGGGTCCAGCCAAAGAAACACACCCTGAGCAGAGTCAAAGAAACATACTTTGGCCCTGCAAACAGAACCAAAAATATGCACCCTGACCCTGAAACCAGCGCCAAAGAAACAGACTTTGTCCCTGGAATCAGAGCCAGTGAAAGAAATACATCCTGGCCCTAAAACTAGAACCAAAAGGCTAAAAGGGTCCAGGGAAAGAAACACACTTTGGCCCTAAAACCAGAGCCAAATCTGACCCTAACCCTGTGCAGAAAACTAACCAATCCTTGAGCAGGACTCCAGTCAATCTGAACTCAGCATTGAAATCTGACCAATTCCCACTCTGGAAACCCCCACCCCCACCCCAGAAGCCATATATAAACCCTGTGTATGTTCAGCTTGTGGCTGTTCGTGCTACCCAGATGTCCTCTGCCACTCTGACAGAGGGCAGCCACTCTCCTGGATCCTTCCCTCACAATAAACCCCTTTGATGAGCTTTGGGTGAAGACTTTGTTTTGCGACTGAGCAGAGACAACCCTGGGCAGAACTAAGCAAGCAGAGCTGTAACACTTTTGCCAGGGAAACCTTCCCCTGGCAGAGAGGAGTTGTTACACTCAGCTCTCCGCGCTCTCCCGGGAGCAGAGCTGAACTGTAGCAACTTCGCCTGGGAAACCTCCTGCTGGAGCAAAACTGCTACAATGGGCAAACATCCCCAGCTGGAAGACCCTTTCCTGCTGGAGCAGAGCCGATATACTGGGGAACCCTTTCCCTTGAAGCAGGGCTGTAAGCTGCTATGCTTACTGTGGCTTGTGGCATTCCTTGGCTCCTGAGCTCCAGGATACTTTTCCGCCTGAGTTGTGCAACACTCAGAATTCTGTGACTCCCGAGTGCCAGAATACCTGTCCCATCTGATCCATCAAAATGCCTACAGCTGGAGTCTGAGACAACCTTCAAGATGCCATACCTGGGTCACATAGGAGCATAACTTCCCGCAGCTGTTTCCAGCCCCTAAGAAACCTTTGCTCCTGCTAATCCTGTAGCTTTTATAGGTGTCTGTGAGCACACAGGAAAACGGAAAGTGACTCTATATCTCTGCTTTTTCCTTCCTCTGCTCCAAGCCCTCCCTGTGTGCCTCCTGTTCACCATCCCAATGTCCTCCTTGCTCTCAATTCTCAGCCCCTCCCCTGACTCTTCAGCTCTTGAAACTCCATCCTTCAACACAGAAGATAAGTCCCCTTCTCCTCCCCCTCATCAGTTGTCTTCCCAACCATCTTCTTTGTCCATGACCATCCCCACTCCTCCATCTACCTGGATTTCAACAGAGCCAGAAGGACCAGCCTCTATTTCCTTGGTTGCCACTCTCCTCTCCCTCATTTCCTCCATTCCATCCAGTCCACCCCCAACTAGTCCAACTAGTCCCCCTCCTGTTTCCAGTCCTCCTCACACTCACTTTCATGATAGATTGTGCTTGGTCCCAGTCTCAATCTTGCTCCTCAGAGAAGGGGTGGGCATGGAGGGCCCTGCTGGTGTTTACGTCTTATTCTCTCTTAGTGAACTAGCTCAGGTTGAAAAACCTTTTGGGCTCTTTTACCTTAGATCTCACAACCTTCATCAAACAATCCCAATACCTAGCCCAGTCCTACGACCTTACCTTTCGTGACCTCTGTGTGATCCTCTCTAATATCTTACTCCCTGAGGAATGCAGACATGTCTGGGAGAACATATGACCATGCAGATCAAATCCATCAGACAGACAGATTTTTGCCACCAGGGCCACTGCAGTCCCTGACACAGTCCCTCAACCGGACTACAACTGCAATGCTGGTTATCACCCTAGGGACCATTTCATTAGCTGTTTCCTCTCTGGCCTAAGGGGAGCAATACATTTTCAAAAGGTCCAGTAGATAATTCAAAAAAAGCCGGAACATCACTCTCTTTTCCTCCCATGCTTTACACAGGCCCTGCTCCAGTATATAAACCTGGACCCCGAGACCACAGATGGCCAACGATATCTTATGGACCTACTTCTTTGCCCAATAATACCCAGACATAAAGGCCAAACTTAAATGCCTAGAACAAGGCCCACTTACAGCCCACGCTCAGGTCCTGCCCTGGGTTTAAAGTCAATCATAACCATGATGAGCACAACAATAATCACCAACTCTTGGCTAAGGCTCTCTATTCAAAGTTCGCTTCTGGGACAGCCCCAAGAGGGAGGGAGCAGGTCAGAAGGAGCCACCAGGACTCTGCTTTAAATGTGGCAAGAACAGTTAGTCACTGGGCCCATCTCTGTCCAAATCCTCAGAGGCCTACCCAGCCTTGCCTTGCTCTAGGTGTAGACAATGAGGCCATTAGGGCACAGCTTCCCTGTGGTCATCTAGAAACTAAACCTCACTAAACCCACACAAATCACTCTCTAGGAGCCTAGGTTTCGATTTCCTCAGCTCCAGAGGTTACCCAGAGCTCACCTCTCCTCTCCCCAAGCCACTTGTCTTTGATTCTTTCTCACACTATCCCATAAACACCTCACCTGCCCATGTCCCCACCTTACCTCTGCCCTCACGGACAATTTCCTCTACTCATAGGTCCCTAAATCCTCGCTCCTGACACATTTCCTACACCAAGCCGTTCCTGGACTCCCTCCTTTCTCCCATCTGCAAACAATTCCTTAAACTTGAAAACTTCTCCCATCAGCTCCAACTCTCCGTCTCACAGATCTATACAAACTTTTCCATCCTTACACTTTCAAAACACATACACTTCACAAGACTGACCTTTGCCCTTAAGCTTACCTCTCCAAATCTCTAGACAACACCTCCCATGGCTGAACTCCTTGTTTTACACACACTTGCCTCTCTGATCACGTCTAAATCTAACAAATAAACTCTGGGATCCCCACCCCATCTGCTCCCACCACTCTTTTTTCCCTCAGCCTCTAACTTACAGAGGACTTGACTGCCCCTTCCACTGTCTAGATTCCATCCCTCCAAACTTCCCTTATCAAGTCCATCACTCACACTCCTTCCCTGTCCTTCCCTAAATCCCTCCACATCTATCCCTTTGCCTCAACGTTCCCCGATCTTTACACTCCTACCCCATCGCTCTCATACATAAGAGGACCCTCTAGCTTCTTCTGCCTGCAGTTTTTGTGCAGGTGGCAGCTCCTTCCTGTCAGACGTCAGACTGACCCCTCCATTGTAAGTAAAGACAAGAGTAGCACCGCATGCCAGCCTGCCAAGCTGTCACCCCACTTTAGATTCAGCCCTTTTATGACTCACTTCACTTCCCCCCCAGGACACCCTACTACATAACCCAGATATCCAATCCTCCTTCATCACAGAATACTCTTCTAACCCCAACTCTGTGTATTCATCTTCATCCTCTCGTTCCTGTCCCTTGTGATCACCTGTTACCCACAAATCTCATCTCTCTTCTCATAATCCTACTTTCCTTCTGTCCAAATGATTGCCACACATCCACCACCAACTGACTCCCCTAAATTCATTAACTGTCCAGCTGTCTCAGACACCAAACACTAAACAAATCCTACATTCCCAGTTTACATAACTAAACCCAAGCCATCTCCTGTCCAACACCACACACACACACACACACACACACACACACACACACACACACACACACACACTCATGGCCAAGCCCTCACTTGGGTCAAGGTCATCCAACAAGCTCTCTCCTCAACTTCACTGAAATCTCCGTCATTGCCTCCCACCAATTTCTTTTTGCCTCTCTTCAAAGGCCCCTGTTAGTCACCCCCTCTCTCTGCCAATAGCCCAGTTGACAATGCTCTTCCCCCACTGCTGACCTTTTGTCCCCTTGGCCATCCAAATCCCCCTTTGGGAGCCAAAGCTAAGTTCTCTCAACCTTTCCAACATCAACCCCCAAAATCCTGTTAAAGACGGTCCCTCTCACCATTTGCCAAGAGCCTCCCCAATCATCCATGTTTCTAAAATGCTTCAATTTCAGAACCCACTTGAACAACCCAGGAAAAATGATGTAACAGAAGCCTCTTCAACTGAGTCCTCCCCAGCACAATAAGACCCTGCTTTCAGATAACAGTTGTTCCCCAACTAACCATATATAGTCAATCTAAATTTTCCTGGCTCTTCTCAAACAGACTCCAGATAAGTACTTATGTCAACCAACAGCCTAAATTTCCCTGCCTATTGCCTGTTTCTAAGTGAGGGAATCTCTCCACTTTTCCCTGTTCTTGGGACTCTTTTCCCAACTAACAGGACCATGAACCTAAAATTTTCAAATTTATATCCAAGAAAAATATTTCTAAATTCCTTAACTCTACCTCCGTCCCTAGTCTATCTGTCCCAACAGATTTCAAATTAGCTACTGACTGCTCTAGGAATTCCAGAGTCAATACCAGCTGTTTGCTTGGAATCTACACCCTAGTTCAGCCTCACAGACTACACTTCTCTAGCCTCAGATAGTCCTACAGAATGTGGACATCAACTGACACATCCTGCCTTCCCGAACTTGACCGGCAACCCAGCTTCCTCAAGTCCCCTGAAAACAATGCCCCAGTGTCAGCAAGAAGCAGCCAAAGAGAAAGACACCCACTTTCCCAACACCCAATGACCCAATAATAAAACAAAAAGGTGGGGATGAAGGACTCTGGCTAGCCTTCCCTAATTCCCTCTGCCTTGCTAAAAAGCATTAGATTACATTCCTAAAGCCAGCCACCTTATTCCCTTATTTAGCCTCTTCCTCCTCCTGAGGCAGACTACCAAGGTCCAGCAATCAAAAGCCTCCTTTGGTTCACCTAGCTAACATGTTCCATCAAAATACACCACTGTATCCTAGCCCATTCTAACACAGACCTCCCCTTTTATCTCTTCTTAAAAATCATACCTGCAAGGTCATTTGCTGCTGTTTTTCTGCCTGAGTCAGAAAGCAACCACTTTAACTTTCCTTCCCCACTTAATAAAGGATCTCTGTGAAACCAGGTGTTTGGGTGTGGTTTGTGCCTGATTCGAAGTCTAGGAGGGAACCCCTGCTATAGGCGTGGGGTGGAAGGGGGTTCTCCTTCGCACTCAGAATCCTTGGATCCACAAACCCTCACAGCACTTTGCTGTTCAGAGAAGTCAACCTGCCCTGGCCTCCAAAAGAGGCAGAAGCAGGATGGGGTGGAGTCTCCTCTGGAAGGAGCCTGGACCCTCAGAGGCAGTCTCTGTCCCCAGAACCCACAATCCCCCTTGCCTGTGCACCACATCCTTTCCTTCTCAGTCTTCCTATCTAGTCTTGAGGAAGGAAAACCCAGGCTGGGAGGGGGAGGCATAAGTCTGAATCCCAGTTCTCTTGCTCATTCCCTTCTAGGATGGTTTATCTTGGTTGTCAACTTCACTGAATCTGGAAGAGACTCAATTCTGGGAGGGTCTATACGAAAATAACAGAGACAAGGAAGGCTCCCTGACTGAGCAATGGCACCTTCTGGTGGCAGCCTAAACATAAGGAGGTCTAAGGAAGGAAGCTGTGACTTTCCAAACATTTTTTTCCTATTTTTTACATTTAAATTAGAAACAAGCTTGTGGCTATCCCAGTTCCCTCTCCCTCCCCTTCTCCCCTGCCCCCACAGGTCCCCTATCCCATCCCCTTTCTGCTCCCCAGGGAGGGTGAGGCCTTCCATGGGGGATCTTCAAAGTCTATTATATCATTTGGAGCAGGGCCTAGCCCCTCCCCTGTGTGTCTAGGCTGAGAGAGTATCCTTCTTTGTGGAGTAGGCACCCAAAGTCCATTTGTCTACTAGGAATAATAAATACTGATCCACTACCAGAGGCCCCATAGGTTGCCCAGATCTCCAAACTGACATCCACGTTCAGGGGGGGTCTCAAACAGTCCTATGCTGATTCCCCAACTATGAGAGAGAGAGAGAGAGAGAGAGAGAGAGAGAGAGACAGACAGACAGACAGACAGACAGACAGACAGACACAGACACAGACACAGACAGAGAGAGGGACTGAGCAGCTACTGTTCTGGCTGTTCCAGTGTGAGCACAGCCATTACTGGACTACCCAGACCACTGCGTGTAAACCCATCTAGCAAATCTTTGTTGTGTTTGTTCCCTTAGAAACTCTAACTGTGCCCTTCATCCCCAGGCTCTCACGTCACATGCTATTGTCACTGAGGGCACATCTTTGCAAACTTCGCACAGCAGTGCTTCTGCCTCTGCTTTGTAACAGCTGGTATTCTCCAGTTACATGGTGTGCCCCCTGCTGGCCTGATTTATCTCCAGCTTCCAGCGTCCTACACACCCCAGCAGATCCTGCAGACGGACACATCCACAGAACCAGGTAGGAATTTTTATTCTGGATAAATGATCCTTCAAAACTGGCATCATTTTACACCTTTATCAGTAGCACAGAAATCTGTCTGCATTTTTACAGATGTTGCCAACCTTGTAAGCGGAGTCTCATCTTAGCATGTGTTTAGTGTTACAGATTGCATGGTGTTCACACTTCCTTCACTAGACTCAAGGACGTGGCACTGTGTGATCCCAGATTCATGGAGGCCCAAGTCCAAGGTATCAGGAAAAGAAAGACAAGACGTCCAGCTGTCTGCATTAAGAGAATGCATGTGCTGCCTTTATTGCCAGGAGAGTGTGTGCATGTGTGTCTTTAGTGCAAGTGCTAAGAGATCTCTCTCTTGCAGGAGGGAGCAGCTTTATACACAGGCTTACAGCACAGTGGAAAAACCCCAGGAGGTAGAGAGTGTGTTTTCCTCCTGCTAGATGTTGATGTCAGTGGGTCAAGGCCGGGGCAGTAAGCCAGGACTAGAAAACAGGATGCACTTGGACTGCAAAACAGGTTGCACTTGCAGGCTGACCAGCAACTTACAGAGACCCCGTGGGACTGGAACCCAACATCTCCCCCCTTCTTTATACATAAATTAACACCTATCTCAGGTGACTTGGACGTTAATACCAACCTTACTTGTCAATGGAGAAATCACCCAGACTGCATGACCCTCCTGCTTAGGTTGGCTGGCATCCCCTTAATCTCACCTGTCATTGGCTGCCTAATATTTCTGTAGGCTTAAATGTAGCTGAGCTGAGGGATTCTCTGTGGTCCTCGAGTGAGAACTCGAGCCTGGACTGGTCTAGTGCCGAGGCACCTTAACCAAAGGAAGCATATGATAATAAGTCCTATGGCTACAAGGCCCAGAGATGGGGACCCAGCCCATTCTTTGATTAAACGGCCTGTCATCTGGGATTCCCTAAGGATGATCTCTCCAGAGGATGGAGGAACCTGGGTCTCATTCATCCTACTAATTTCATTGACCAATTGATGAATATAAACTTTGGCAAGGGTAACACAAATGTGTGCCAGGATAGGCAAACAGGCTTAAGGTTGTCAAATTCCTACCTGAGCTAAGTTATTTAAGGAGCTCTGAGTGCTGAGAGCCTCGTTACTTCCCGGTTAGTTTATCCACTGTGCTGGCTGTAGTTACAGACTGTGAGATGGCAGTCCCAGATACAATGGCTGCTGTAGCAGCAACAGCAATAGCTACAATCACCCCAGCAGTGATCACAAAGTCTCTTTTTTGCTGCATTAGGGCAAGTTGCATTTCTCCAGAAAAATACACTGGCATAGGCACAATTCCAGGAACAGGAACCACCAAGGGTGATATTTCAATTGGCTGTGTCCTGTTCAAATACTGAAAAGGGGCTTTTGCCACTCATCACGGTCCATACTGTAAGTGTTTCGGGATGGGTCGGGACAGGATGGAACAGGAGTGGGTCAGGTATTCTGGCACTCGGGAGTCATAGAATACTGAGTGTTACACAGCTCAGGTGGAAAGGTATCCTGGAGCTCGGGAGCCAAGGACCACCACAGGTTGCAGTAAGCTTGGCAGCTTACAGCCTTGCCTCAGAGAAAGGCTTCTCCGGTGTATCAGCTCCGCTCCGGCAGGACAGGGTCTTCCAGCTGGGGATGTTCGCCTAGTGTAGCAGTTTTGCTAGGCAGGAGGGTGAAGCTGCACAGTCCAGCTCTGCTCCTGGAGAGCGGAGAGCAGGGACCCGGGAGCAGAGTGTAACAACTCCGCTCTGCCAAGGAAGGTTTCCTGGGCAAGTGTTACAGCGCTGCTCGCTCTGCTCTGTTCTGTTCTGCTCTGCTCTGTCCAGGGTCGCCTGTGCTTGCTCTGCTCTGCCCAGGGTCGCCTCTGCTCTGTCGCCGCAAAAGAAGATCTTCACTCGAAGCTCATCCAAAGGGGTTTATTGGAAGGCAGCTGGACCAGCCAAGCTGAACATACACAGGGTTTGTATAGGGATTCTTGGGGTTGGGAAAGTTTTTCCAGAGTAGGGATTGGTCCGATTTCAGTGCTGAGCTCAGATTGGCTAGAGCTCTGCTCCGGGATTGGTTACTTTTTTACACAGGATTAGGGTCAGATTTGGCTCTGGTTTCAGGGCCAAAGTGTGTTTCTTTCTCTGGTCCTTTTTAGCCTTTTGGCTCCAATTTTAGGGCCAGGGTACATTTCTTTCACTGACTCTGATTCCAGGGACAAAGTGTGTTCCTTTGGCACTGGTTTTAGGGTCAGGGTACATTTCTTTGGTTGTGGTTGCAGGGCCAAAGGGTGTTTCTTTGGCTCTGCTCAGGGTGTGTTTCTTTGACTGGTCCCTTTTCCCTACATATACCAGTGTCCAATTGTTTTAAATGGGTCCTTTTTTCCCCAAAGATAAAAACTGGCAAAATGAATTCTGTTGTTTCAACGTGTGTCAAGGGCAAACTGCTAGTCATCCAGTTGTCAGCTCTGGGATGAAAACTCACGGATCTGGGAGTTGGTGTAGCAGGCCTGTTGAGAAACTGGAAATCTCTGACTGTTTTCTTTCTTTTTCGGGCTGTAGATTCGATGACATCAAGGGTCAGGAACACTGGTTTAGGAGATCTCACTCGAACTGGCTTGGGCAGGCTCCCATGGTCTCAGGTCCAGTTTTTCTCTGCTCCATACATCTCACCAAATGTTCTGGCAGCCGCCGAGCTTTATTCTTTTCCTGGAAGAAAACACAAACAAGCCCTCGACCCCAAACTAGGGCAGAATTGGGTCTTCTCCACTGTCTAGTGCATGGATGTCTCCATTTGACCTGAGCAAAGGTCACTCAAGTTCCATCATGCCAGAATCTGTCTGCAGCAGATTGCTCACTGGCACCCACATTTAAAAATTTAAAATGAGGAATGCATAATTTAATAAATCATGTGGGGACTGGGGACATTACTCCCCCCTTTTTATTTTTTGAATTTTTGTTTGAACTGTTTGCTACTCTATAGAATCTTCCATACAGATTTCTTTGGCTCTCAGGCCATGTTGTAGGCTTCTGTTATTTTTTCACTGACTGGCTCTGAGGACTCAAATCGTCAACCTTTCCTGTTAAGACGTTGGCTGGATGCTCTTTTTAGCTATATCCAAAGCAATTTAGGTAGCTTTTTAACTATATCCAAAACAACTTAAGTATCCTTTTAATCATATCCAAGGCAATTTAAGCAGTTCACACTCAGGCATTCACAATCACATTTCATACATACCAGTGTGGCCACACCATACATTCAGAACATACATACATCTTTCAGTCATCCGTTTTCCCTAGGTCATGATTAGTTTGTTAAAATGAAACTTCCTTAATTGAAATCTCTTTGACAGAACAACTCCAGCCAATCCTTGAGTTAAAACGAAAGGTTGAAAAAGTCCTGTATGCCTCTCATTATCCCTCCATTTGAGAAGTTCTGAGCTACATTCAGGGGCTACAGCTGTACCCACTCCTAATTCTGTAGATGCAGGATGGAGAGACCAGGCTTTTGACCAAAAGTTTTTAGAGATGACTCACAAAATTGACCTTAAATTTGTATCAATAACCAACCCTGTATAAATGCAAACAAACATTTATAAACAATATTTGGGAATGTGGAAGTCGTTCTTTCCAAACTACTTCCTGCTGTTAAGGGGCACTAAAATACCATGGGGATCATGACCAAATAAAACAAAAAACAAAAAAACAGAAACCTGTTGCAATACTTGTTTTTGTAATCTGCAAGGCTGCATCATCTCAGCTGTTTTAGATGTTAGATCACCTAGGCCACTGCTTTCAGATGGTCTTGCTTCATCAAACCATAGTAGTCTGGAAGGAACCCACAGCTTTTTATTTTCTGTGGAAACAAAAGCAGAAAACACAAGTAACCTGTTCTTGCATTTAAATTTAGAAGCCAAAGCATTTTCAAAATATGTAAGTTGGGTTAATTCAGCAACATTGATAATCAAATGTCTTTTAATTCCTTTCTTAGCAATTAAACAATTCAAAGACAACACAACAGCACACAGTATCCAGATTCTCTGTGTATTTTCCATTCCATATACCTTTACCTTTTCCTTTTCCTTCACTTAATACTACTACCTTGTTTACTAACTGTTACCAATTTTCAATTCACCCATTTTCAATCCATCCTCCAACAGAGGATGATCCCTCAGGCAAAAGCCTGAAGATTTAACCATTTAATTTTACTGTCAGAAGTTGAGGTATCTGTTTTGAAATCTTTTTGTTTTCCTCGAGTCGCTCCTCTCCCGAGTCTTTTTTCTGGCTGATCTTTCCCAGTCTTTTCTTTCCAAGTCTCTCTGGCTCTTGGTGGAACCTCCAATTGTGGCACCCGTGCCACAAGCAAGTCCAAGATATCCGGAAATGAAAGACAAGACATCCAGCTGTTTGTATTAAAAGAATGCATATGCTGCCTTTATTGCCAGGAGATGGAACAGAGATGGAAGTGGAAGGGAAGAGAAAAGAGGGAGAGAGAGAGAGAGAGAGAGAGAGAGAGAGAGAGAGAGAGAGAGTGTGTCTTTATTGCAAGTGCTAAGAGATCTCTCTCTTGTAGGAGGGAACAGCTTTATACACAGGCTTACAGCACAGGGGAAAAATCCCAGGAGGTAGAGAGCTTGTTTTCCTCCTGCTAGATGTTGATGTCAGTTGGTCAAGGCCGGGGCAGTAAGCCAGGACTAGAAAACAGGATGCACTTGGACTGGAAAATAGTTGCACTTGTAGGCTGGCCAGCAAATCACAGAGACCCGGTGGGGCTGGGGCCCAACACCCAAGCCCGTTCTATAAGGTAATGTGGTTTTCATCGCACATACCCAAAATTTTCTGCATGCCTTATGTAACATAACTTAATCTTACTTTTAATTTAAATTTGAGATAAGGTCTCATGTAGCTCAGGCTGATCTCAAATTTCCTATATAGTGGAAAATAACCTCAAACCCCTGACCTTCCTGCCTTTGCCTCCCCGGTACTAGAGTGACCGGCATGCACCAGCACACCCAGCTTTTGGAAGTCAGTTTTCCAGGGATTGAACTCAGATCATCAGCTTGGCAGCAGGTAGAGCATTTATCCCCTAAGCCAGGTCACCAGCCCCAACATTCCTCTTCATTTGAATATAAGAGTTTGTGTGCCATGTGATTTTTGCATGGTTTTTAACCCAATAGCTAACTATACTCCAAAACATTGTTTTATATTGTTTGTAAATTCCTTGTAATCATGGTCATACAAATATATAACTTCCTCACTATTTGTTGAACATTTAGGTGACTAATATTTTTTTATGTGCCTTGGTGTTTCTCCCATGGGTGTTGGGTCCCCTGGAACTGGAATTACAGACAGTTGTGAGGTGCCATGTGGACACTAGGGATTGAACCCAGATCCTCTGGAAGAGCAGCCAGTGCTCTTAACCACTGAGCCATCTCTCCAGCCCCCTGATTTATATTTTTTTGCTAGTATAAATAACACTATCATCAAATAATTTTGTACAGAGATTTAACTTTAAAAAAAATCCATGCCAGATGAAGTCACCTGTAACCCCAGGTATTCAGGAATCTGAAGCAGGGGGATTACTTGAGCTCTTATGTTTACGGACAGACTGCAGACTAGGTAACATAGCAAGACTCCATGTCTTACATTTCTCCCCAAATTTCAGGTTATTTTCCTAGTTAAATGAAACAAAGAGTGGCAATGAAGCCAGATGGGTGGCCACACCTGTGATCCCAGTACTTGTGAGGTGGAGGCTAGGGGCCAGCCTGATCTCTACAGAGAGTGCCAGATTAGCCTGGGCTTTAGGAGACACTGTCTCACAATACAAACAAAACAATGACAGTGACTTAAAAGCCTTTGCTACACCTCACCAAATGATACTTTATAAGTTCTAAATCAAAAGAGGACCATCCTTGCTCACTTCTGTAAGAAAGGACTACTTATGCCTTGTATTACAGAACCCTGTACATGGTAGGAGAGTGTCTATATGTTCTTGCAACCCTGGCCTGGAGGTACAGACATGGAAGTGTAGGGGGAAACTGCATATCACTTAACAAATTACCCCAACACCTCAAATGAAAACATCCATTGTTTCTCATGAGTCCGTTGGCTTTCTGAATCTGAATCATCCCTGACTATGGTCAGTTAGTGGGTCAGTTTTGACTGGAATGATTCACCCCGATGGATTTGTCTGTATTAGCCTGTATTTCTTACCTTGCTCCAGGCAACTATCCTCGGCATGTCTAATGGCAGGGCCAGGACTCCAAGCAACAATGATGCAATGATGAAAAGTTTGTTCTTGTTTTTCCATTTTTGCTTAGATTACATCTCCCTGTGATCAATTAGACAGAGGTAGTCACATGGCTCAGCCTGCAGCCAGTGTTGGGGAGAGGGAACTACCAAGGGATGTGAACATTGGGAAACAGGATAATTGTGGCCATTATTACAATCATTCACCACAAGCTGCATCCTCAGCAGATGGAAATGCAATCTCCATGGCAACAAGCCATGGACCACTCCTGAGGCCCAGATGGTAGCAAGGAATCTCAACAGAGGTTTCTGACCTCTGCCTACACATGATTTGTCATGGCATTCAGTCCCTAGAGCATGGTGTGTCCCAGGGGAGCCTCGGATTGCCAGCCTAGAGGCATGAAATCTGCAAATAAAAGTTAAGCTGGCTTATAAAAACCAAAGAAAGGTACAATTCATCACAGCTGGCTTTACAAAGCAGAATCCTCTGGAAATGATAAATGGCCTCTGGTAGAATGCACATAGGGTAAGGAGGACCCCAGAATGCAGAGGGAAATATCCAGTGTCAAGGGAAAGCATCCTAGAAGAACATTACACTTGCTCTCTTGAATCGCCCATTTTGAGGCCAGCAACATTTTAAACAGTCAGCCCAGTGTCCTCATTTAATAGCAAAACAGCAGCCAGGAGAGGCTGTGTGAGTTGCCTAAGGTCCCCAGTAAGCCAGACTCTCTGCTCTGCTGGGTAGCAGCTGGGGTGTACAGCAAAAGCTCCAATCGTTTCTTAATTAGAGTCTCCTGCTTAATTAGCCACTTCCTGAGCAGCCGGTACTCCTTGTCTGGAAATCTCAATCACCAGCAACAGCTCTGAATTGCTGTGACCTCACTTTTCTTGTCTCCAGTTTCCGTGGGGAATCCGGGATATGCTTCACGGTCCTGCTCTGCAGAACAGCTGGGGAAGGGGCGGGGGCACACAGGAAGCACGTGGAGGAAGCTCTTTTCCCACCACACAGCAGACTTCAGAGGGCTTCCCAGCCACCCAGGGGAACAGCAGGACTTAAGGCTGGATTTGCCAGGAGCTCCCCAGGTCATTGTGGGTCATCTCTGTCCCTCCCTGGGCCATAGTGACCCTGGACACATCTTCTCCAAGTTTTCAGTCATCAGATTTAGCAACTAAAATTTCAAGATGATGTCCAGTTGCATTTGGAGTTCAAAAGCAACAAGTAACTTTATAGTATTAGGTGGATCTTTGTGTGAGCTGTGTCTGCCTTCACAGGAACATACAGCGACCACCACTGTTGTGTAAAACATACATTCAACAGGCTTCCTGTGCTTTCTCCAGCAACTCTGCTGCACCAGGAAGTCCTGTTCCTTTCTGTCAGCAGAGACAGGCTGGGAAATGTAAGCAACGTGGACCGTCTTTTCTATTAAAGGGTTAATAAAGCAGACCATCATATAAAAGCCAATGGAGTGCTGAAGCAACAGCTCAGTGGTTAAGGTCACTGGATGCTTTTGCAGGGGTCCAACGTTCAATTCCCAGCACCACGCAGCAAGCAGCTCATGGCCATCTGTGGCTACAGTTCCTCTGGCCTCCAACGGCACAAGAGACACTCATGACAGGGTCACAGACATACATGGGAGCAAAACACCCATACACATGAAATAAAAATGAATACATCCTTTCAAACAAATCGCAAAGAAGCCGTTTAGCCGAAGGCCAGATTCCTCCAGGCTCCGTTCAGCATGGGCCTGAAGTTGCATCCTCCTTTTGAAAGCTGGGCTTCGCTCATCATCTGTGCCCATTTAGCCTATCGTGGGTGAGTGTGAGGTCGACGGGCTCAAGACGGCTCAGTGGTTAAGAGCTGCACTGCTTTTCTAGAGGACTGGAGTCTGATTCCATCACAACCTCCTGGAACTCCAGCTTCAAGGGGACTCCATGCCTCTCTCTGGCTTCCACAGATATTTGCGCTCATATACACATGCCCTCACAAGACTCATAATTAAAAAGAGAATAAATTATGACTATTCAGACTGAAGCACCAGACCCAGAGGGGCTCCCACTGGGTGTGCTTGCCTGCTTGATTCAACTGGCTATGCTTCCTTCTGCAGAAGGAAAACTTTTTGCTTGCTGACATGCTTTGGATTGTGGGGTTATTTTTTCTCGGGACCCCAGACCCATCTCTAACAACACTGAGCAGAGGTTGGGGACTCCCAGATGGGTGACCCACTTCTGAGTGCTCTTAGGTGTCACGTCTGCTGCGCGGCCTGTGTCCGAGAACGTGCGGAGGGTGTCGGGTATTGAAAACACAGAGACTCATTCAATGATATAAAGAGAACTTTAAACAGGCTCCAAAAAGGTTCAAGAAAAACTTCCTAAGAAAGGCTCCCACCAGAGAAGCTTCTGCTCTCTCCTCTACCCTGGCTGGTTCTGCTCTGACATCAGAGGTGGATGTGTGTGGGTTTTTGAAGGTGCGGTTAGTCTTTAGACAAGGTCGAGGTCAGGGCGGTTTCCGTGGGAAGGCCTTTCCCAGGAACTTATTGTATCGTTTTTAGTAAACATGTTTTTACTAAACATTGTCTTACAGCTGCCTACTCCCAGGCAGAAGGGGAAGTGGGTCTCTGCTCAAGGTCTGGTGTTCCCACACACAGTTGAACATCTGAGGTCTTGTCTAGCACATAAAGACCCTGGCTTATATCCTCAACATCAAACCCCAAAGCTGGGCTCTGCTAGAATCAGGTTCAAGCTCTGGACACAATTTCCTTAGGCTGGAGATTACTCAAAGGTGGAACATAGGTTAACTGAGCTTTAGGCTCTGGAATCCATCCCTAGCATGGAAGGATGGATTATGGGAGGGAGGAAGGAGGAACACAGGGAGGGCAAAAGAGACAGAGAGAGGGAGAGGGAGAAGGAGAGGGAGAGGGAGAGAGATAGAGAGAGAGAGAGAGACCTAGAAAGACCCTAACATTTCTTAAAATTCATAAAGAGATACTCACAGACTCAAGACTATTTTTAATTTGGAAAATTAGAGATACTTGATTCTTATAGCCCTAACTTGCTAAATAAATCACATGTCACACCATAATTGTGTTACATTGTGAGGGTTTTTCCTAGGCATGGCTTATACCAGGGGTTTCTATTTCGCTTTGGCTTGTCTGCTCCCAGATGGCTATTCAGAACTAACTAGTTATAGACTTCATTACTGGGAGGTTTAATTACCTCCCACTGAAATGCAGAGGGTGGACTTGGCCAAGAAAACCTTCAAGGTAATTAGTTCCCATTTTCTCCCAGCATCTCCACCTGCCCAGGAGTTAAATTCATCCTCAATTTAAAGACAAGATCACTGGTATTCAGAGAGATTAGGGAAGGTCAGAAAGTCCTGACATAGACTGAAGATTCTGTCCCACCAGACCCCAAAGCCATTCAGTCCCAAATAAACACACAGAGACTTATATCAATTATAAACTGTTTGGCCTATTGCTCAGGCGTATTAGTAACAAGCCCTTACAACTTAAATTAACCCACAGTTCTTATCTATGTTTAGCCACATGGCTTGGTACCTTTTCTCAGTAAGGCTTTTTCATCTTGCTTCCTCTTCATCGGGCTGGCAACTCACCCTCTGCCTTCCTCTTCTCAGAATTCTCCTAGTCTGGTAACCCTACCTATACTTCTTACATAGCCACTGGACAATCACTGTTTTACTAAACCAAAGGGAATGACAAATCTTCACAGTGTACAAGACCATTATCCCACATCATTTCCTACCTTTTTCTTTTCAAAACAAGAACCTTGAATCTAATCTCCATTGTTTAGTTTTTTTTCCTGACCATTATCCATCACAACTTGTAACCAACAAGACAAACATCCATAATCCATTTTGGGGGGATGTGGGTGTAGATTTCTAGGCTACTAATTAGAGGCACTGGTAATCTAATGAGGACCAAAAGAAAATGTAGGATTATGTTCAAGTCCTGACTGGAGTATTCTATGAGGCTGGGTCATCTCAGCCAGCAGCCTTGAACCTGTTCTGGATGCAGAACTCAGAAGAAACTGCCTTCCAAGTGCTGGGATGAAAGGCATGTGTGACCTCCACCCAGCTTAGATTCAATCTTCTTTTTGGAAAGTTCAGAGATCACATTAGGCCAGATTATTTCTTTTCTTGGTAATTTTTTTCCAGGTAGTTCTCTCTTCTTTGGATGTTTATTTGTCCAAAGGTCTTAAATTCCTCAAGGTGTTTGTTTTTATTTTCCTGAAAAGAAAAAACACTTCCCCAACCCTAAATTTGGGGGAGGTTCTTAATATAATCTTTTTCAATTTTGATTTATAGTTTCTCCTGAAATTTTTGTTTTATCTTCTGAAGTTCTTCTGTCATCCAGAGCAACCACCCTGGCAGGGCCTATGGGCCATAACAACCAGTTGACCAATCAACGCAGGGCAGGTCAGCCAAACCTGGCAGCACACCAATCCTGAGACTGTTGCATACGCCTAGACACTCCCGTTATCCAATATATTCCCCACCTCGTGGTTCCCCTGGGTCTTTTCTCCAACCATCCACCGCAATGAATGGATGAGGGGCCTGAGATAAAGGGGTTAGCTTTATTGAACTACAATAAAAAGACTCTTTGTTTTTGCAACGAAATGGGCCTCTTGGTGGTGTGGGAGTTTCAGAATTTGGGCACAACAAGGTGTACTGAGTTGTTTACAAACATGGTTTCAAACCACCAGACTCAACAGCTGTGTCTTTTAAAAGACTAATTTTTAGTTAACAGAAGCAAAATTACATTTGAAGATTTTTGGCATAAAAATCATTATCTAACTGATTTTTTTAATTTCTGATCAACTTTTCCGTATTTTTTCCCAACCATCTTAAGTGGCAAGAAGCTCCCTTACAATGCTGTGCAGCTGTCCATCCTGACACTCTTTCCCAAATGAAAACTCTGTCCCATGAGCACTAACCTGAGACCCCTTCCCATGTCCTGAAGTCACCTTGCTACTTCCTGTCCCTCTGAGGTTGGCTGCTCTAGATACCTCATAGCTGTAGAGTCCCATATTCTGCCTGGTGTTGCTTTTCTCGACCCTAAGACAAAAGCCACATAAGGAAGGAAGGGTTTGTTTCTGCTTAAGCTTTGAGAGAGTGGGAAGACATGTTGGTAGGACCAGAGTGTTGCATGGTACTTTTTCCTCTAATCATAGCAAGATGCCATCCTGGACTTTGCCCTGTAGCCATGGCAGCCAGAGCAGACTAAGACAGTGGTAGCCTGGTCTATGGTAACAGTGATGGAGGTATTGATGCTCCCTAGGAAGTGTCAGGAGAATCTTGCCTTGGAATTTCAGCTATGACGCCCTCCTTCAGTTGCAGGAGATGTGATGGCTAATGTTATGTTGATGGCTAACTTTATGCTTAAAAGTTTAAAAATCTCTCTGTTTAAGAGAACTATAAAGCAAAATTAGACCTCCAAAAGTTAAGGGTTGTTAAAATTAATTTTTTCTGCTGTTTGTGCATCTGTACACAAGCTTATTTTGCACAAGTGGACCTTCTGCTTGCAGGAGAACAAATTGTAACTTTGTGTTTCTTGCCTTTATAACAACCCCCTCCCCGACTGAGATGGCTGGGTGATGCATTTCGGAATCTTGAGTACCCAGAGTAGACCTGGTGCCAGTATGTGAAATAAAAGCCTCTACATTCTTAAAATTTACTAATGGTAAGAATGGAATGTTTGGGGCTTGTCTGGGATTGGGCATTCGGCCAGATCTGTCTTTTTTTTTTTTTTTTCTGGTGGTCTTGCAACCCTGGAGGCTCCAGGCTCAATGGGAGCTGAGAAATATGATAGGCCCAGTGTTTGGAGGGAGCCACTGTCAGGTTCTCAGCCTAGGTTGTGAGAAAAGAGGCATCAGAGAACCTCCAGGGGTACAGGTAAGGATCCTGCCTGTAGTGTGCATTTGTGAGACTT
Source organism: Mesocricetus auratus (assembly GCF_017639785.1). Classification (NCBI taxonomy): domain Eukaryota; kingdom Metazoa; phylum Chordata; class Mammalia; order Rodentia; family Cricetidae; genus Mesocricetus; species Mesocricetus auratus. The sequence goes on along the minus strand of NW_024429266.1, from coordinate 152,224,118 downwards.
ATGGAAAAGCTGGATGCAGCACCAGTTCCTGAGTTAGAGGATCTCTGGGATGCAGGCAGCCTTTGTTTAGTTTTGGTTTATCACAGTGGCCACCAAATTGTAGTGTTTTTTCATCTGGTTTGTGTTGATTAGAGTACGTGTGTGTGTGTGAGTGTGTGTGTGTGTGTGTGTGTGTGTGTGTGTGTGTGGTGTTGCATTTGTAAGCGTTTTGACAGATCGGATGGGACAGGTATTCTGGCACTCAGGAGCCACAGATTACTGTTTATTACACAGCTCAGATGGAAAGGTATCCTGGAGCTCGGGAGCCAAAGAATACCACAGGACCGCAGTAAGCATAGACGCTTACAGCCCTGTCCCAGGGAAAGGCTTTCCCAGTGTATCAGCTCTGCTCCAGCAGGTTAGGGTCTTCCATTGGGGATGTTTGCCCAGTGTCGCAGTTTTGCTCCTGGGAGACGTTGCTACAGTTCAGTTCTGCTCCTGGGAGAGTGGAGAGCAGTGTTAACAACTCTGTTCTGCCAAGCAAAGGTTTCCCTGGCGAAAGTGTTACAGCCCCGCTAGCTCCGTTCTGCCCAGGGTCGTCTCTGCTCTGCTGCAACGAAGAGGTTTATTAGAAGGAAGCAGCAGACCGGCCAAGTGGAACATACACAGGGTTTATATAGGGATTCTTGGGGGGCAGGGGAAGTGTTTCCAGGGTGGGATGGGTCAGATTTCGATGCTGAGCTCAGACTGGCTAAAGCTCCTGTTCAAGCATTGGTTAGTTTTCTGCACAGGTTAGGGTCAGATTTGGCTCTGGTTTCAGAGCCAAAGTTTCTTCCTCTGGTCCATTTTAGCCTTTTGGCTCTAGTTTTAGGGCCAGGGTACATTTCTTTCACTGACTCTGATTCCAGGGGCAAAGTGTGTTTCTTTGGCTCTGCTCAGGGTGTGTTTCTTTGGCCGGACCCTTTTCCTCACAGCATTGTTACACCCAGGGCCCGGAACCTGAATCACCACCATGAGACAGACTCTGCTGCAAAAACAGAGTCTTTATTTGAGAGTTAACTTTATTTGAGAGTTTGAGGGTTCCTCTGTCTGTCTGAAGCAGTGATGACAGCACCAGCAGCAGTGACAGACAAGAACAGAGCAGGAGAGACCCCCAAGCAGAGAGGTACCTGGGTGGGGAGGGGGGTGTTAATACAGAGGAGAAGGCTTGGTGAATTCCAAACTTTCAGGCTTACGCTTCACACTGCCAGGCACTCCCCCCCCCCACCCCATGGGGTGAGTGGAATTCCAGGCCTGCAGGCTTCAGACTGGCTGTGTCTCTTACTTCGGGAAAAGTATGTCTCTGGGCCAACGGTTACTGCTCCCCTAGGCTTAAAGTCTTCGGGGAGTCCTGCCTCTAGACTAGTGGTTACTACTTCACTATTTTGCTGGGTCAGAAAGGCTGCCCTCTAGGCTGGAGGTTGCCACTTTACTACTCAGGGATTGGTCAGTTTCCAGCTCAGGGATTGGCTAATTTTGTGTCGGGGCAGAGATGGCATCTATTCCAGGAACAAACTGTGATTCTTTCTATGGCTCTTTTTGGCATTTAGGCTACAATTTTAGGGTCCAGGTGAATTTCTTTTACAGGTTCCAATTCTAAACACAGGGTATGTTCTTTAGGTGCTAGTTTCAGAGTTAAGTTGTTTTTCCCTGGATCTAGGTTTAGGGATAGAGTGACTCTTCCAGGGTGTATTTCTTTCACTGGATCAGGGCTCAGAGCCTGTGTAGGGGCTGTGGATCAGGGTTCTGCTGGTGTGTGGGTCTCTCAGCATCTTCTTAATTAAAAAAAGACTAGGCCAGCTGTGGCACACACTCCTTGCTGGCTGGTGTGTCTCTCAGCTCCCTCCTGCAGCATCCTCAGTGTTTAGCCAGGGCTCAAAAATTTCTTATCTCCAAGCCTTCTTTGTTTTCAGCTTACTCTGTTCCCTCCCCCAGGTCATTGGATTCCGTTTTATAGGGATTTGGGTGTTTTTTTAGGAATGGATAATATTAAAATGTTGTTTTATACTGTTCTATTTCAATGAAAAGCTGGCTATGCAATTGAAGTATGACTCTGCCTCCTCTAGACCCAAGCATATTTGTTTAAAGGTTTCCTCCAAAATCTCTGTCCTGTGTCAGGTGGGCTATCTGATTTTGTGGCAGAGAAAGGACAACAAAACAAGACAAAAGCACAGCTATTCCCAGTGGGGATCATTACTTCTCATCTCATACTCTCTTGTTTTAACAAGCTGTGGTTCTCAACCTGTGGGTCACACCCCTTTTGGGGTCATATATCAGTCATCCTGCATATCAAATATTTGCATTATGATTTATAACAGTAGCAAAATTACAGTTATGAAGTAGCAAAGGAATATGGTTAGGGGTCACCACAACATGAGGAACTGTATTAAGGTGTCACATTATTAGGAAGGTTGAGAACCACTTCTCTAAAACTTTGCTAAAGTATGACTCTGATCTCAAGATTTGTAAGACTATTATGTGAACTTTCTGTACCTTAGTCATGATTTGTAAGTTTATTGGGTATGGTTAAAAATATGTAGAATCTGTGATAAAAAGTTAACAGCATGAGGGTTGATTATGAAAATCTATACACAGGTGATTTTTTTTTTGTTTTTGGTTTTTTTTGGGGGGACAGGGTTTCTCTGTATTGTTTTGGAGGCTGTCCTAGAACTCGCTCTGTAGACCAGGCTGGCCTCGAACTCATAGAGATTCGCCTGCCCCTGCCTCCTAAATTCTGGGATTAAAGGCGTGGGCCGCCAATGCCCCACTACACAAGTGATCTTAATTTACTATATTGTATATGTAACTTAGAGTCAACTCTTGTTTTTAAAAGGGATGAATGATTTTTTTTAATAACAGAGGGTCTCCAAGATATTTTGGATTGGGATGGATTTTTGTTCTGAAAAACAATAACAGATGAAGGAAAAATAAAAAAAAACAAGGTTTATATTTTTTATTGGGAAACAACACTGAAAAGACTATGGTGATTTTAAAATGTAATAATTTTTACTCCTCAATCAAAGCAACATAAATGAGGTTTGTTTACTGTGTTCACTCTTTGCTCTTTTTAAAATTATGGCTAGATAGCAGGTCTTTTGGATGTCAGCTTCATCTCAGAATGATGTCATGGGTTAAACCAAAATGTTTGTCCTTGCATGTTCTCAATATTCACCAAGTCTGCAAGCATCGGCGATTTGATATGTGTGAGGATTCTCCTACTATTGTGTCAATTCTAGTTTTCATTTTAAATAGAGGACTATAGCCAGATATATACCTGAGCTAATAGAATACATCAGCTCAGGACCCAGAAGAGTAGACCTGAACAATCCATTTTAAAGGGTCAAGGCAGAAATGCTGCCAGGAGCAGAACCACATAGGAAATCTTCAAAAAGGAAGCTGTATCAAAAAAAAAATCATCCCAGGCCTCCTGGCTCAGGGCTACTTGCCTCTGGCCAGGTTTTGATACCAACCTGGCAGCCCTATCTAGCATCCCTAGATGGAGCTTCAGATTAAAAGCATGACTTAAAAAGAAAACACCAGCAGAGGTTTGATGTCATGAGATAATATCTGACCAGGACTTTGGTCAGACTAGATGTCACAGTGCTGTATTGTTCTAGATGAAGAGTAAGAGAGGCTCGGGAAATAGGGTGAACTAGGATGGAAAGGGATAAAAAAGAAGAATTAAAAATATGGGGAAGGAGATGAGAAGCTAAGAGAGTTAGGACCACAACTCTGAGCACCAAAAAATGGAGATAGTCCTATCTTATGGTGTGGCAAGACCAAAATGGAGATGCTCCTATTTTACGATGTGGCAGACAATGGTCAAAGCGGTTTGGCAAGAGCATATGGAATCTCTCTCTCCTTACCTAAGGTGTATTCAGGCTGACAGAAACGGACTTGAAAATGTGTATCTGGCCTTTTTGTCTTTGCTAACTTGGTTAAGCTTTAAGCTATTCAGACAAACCAAATCATACAAGGAACTGTAGAATTCTATGATGATTTGCTATAAAGGATCAACATTAAGATTCACTATGGGCTACATTTATGATTGGAAATTTTATTTTGGTACTAAAAGAGATTCAACTCAAGAGTTATAATTTTTAAGGCTATAATTAAAACATGCAGATTAATAGTCACCTTATAAATAACCAAGGTCTTCAACATGCTCAGAACTCCGCTTGTAGTCATGCTAAGAACAAATGTAATTCACTGACAGAAATAGATTTTACTTAACCTTTCCTATATGTTTCAAGGTTAAACCTTTACAAAGTAACTAAAAACAAATAAAGTTTATTTAAAGTCAGTTTTACTTGGCTGGGCAGTGGTGGCATACATCTTTAATCCCAGTACCTGGGAGGCAGAGGCAGGTGAATCTCTGTGAAGTCAAGGTTAGCTTGGTCTACCAAGCTGGTTCCAGGACAGCCAAGGCTATACAGAGAAACCCTGTCTCAAAAAACAAAAACAAAATAAGTCAGATGAACTTAATAGATAACCTTCCTGCTGAATATGGCATTTTAAGTGTTCAGTGTAACAGGCTTCCCATATTAAACAAATAAACAAACAAACAAAAAGTCAAATCCTAGAGGCAGCCCTAAGATCTCCAAAGAAGATGACTTCACCTGCATTGTGGTAATGCTAACCATTGGGCTAAATTTCCCCATGCTTCTCCAGCCTCCTGGACCCTGCTAAAACTGTGGACAAGCAGAACACTGGAGAATATAATGCCCCTCTTTGCCTTGTCAAGATAGACCAGTCTCTCAAGTTCCTCACCCACAGGAGAGTGTCTCATCTTTTTGGGTCTGGCAGCTGAAGTCTTACACTGTCCTATGTGGCAGATTTAATGCTGCCCTGTGAGACTGATGGAGACTGAAGCCTCTCTGCCTCCATGGAGATTACTGACATTTCTGAGGAGGAGCCTATGGTGATAATCTAGGCAGTTGGTAAGTCTTATTTTATTGATAAAGAGGCCGTTTGGTTAGACTTCCTGCTAAAATTTATCCTCAGATCTCTGATAGTGTTGATGGCTAAATGTAGTTTTATCAGTTTATCAGCAGCTGCCTAGTTAATGCATTTCATACATGAAAATCATCCCTTGCTTTTTCTAGAACTATTAATTTTCCTGGTGAGAAAGGAGAGCTCACAAAACCAGGTTTCAATGTAACTTTTTACTATTCTTCTATTTTAAAAAATCTTGCTTTGGATCTGAGCTCCCACCTAGACAGCCTTGCTCTCTGGGCCCTAACCCTTGGGGGCACATCTCATGCCCCAACCCCTCTACCACAGCCCTCCTGACCAGGCAGCAGTGTTCTCCCTGCCCCCACACCCAACCATCCCCCACTGCATCAGTGACCAAGGGAGCCACACACCCACCTACACCTGGAGGAAGAGGTGAGTGTCTGAGCTCCCAACTGGACAGCTCTAACAATACCCCTCTTGGGCATATACCCAAAGGACATGCAATCGTACCACAAGGACATTTGCTCAGCTGTGCTCATGGTAAGCATTATTTGTAATAGCTAGTACCTGGAAACAACCTAGATGCTTTTCAACCAAAGAATGGATAAAGAAAATGGAGTACATTTACACAGTAGAATATTACTCAATGGCAAAAAACAATGACATCTTGAAATTTGCAGGCAAATGGATGGAAAAAAAACATCCTGAGTGAGGTAACCCAGACCAGATAGACAAACATGGTGTGTATTCATTCATAAATGGATATTAGATGTAAAGCAACAGATAACCAAGCTACAATCCACAACCACAGAGAAGTTAGGTAAAAATGGGGACACACATGGCGTATGACCCAGCTGGGACTCCTAGCAATAATGGAGAAGGTGTATGAACGGGCCTTCCCCTTTATTCAGATTAGTGACTACCCTAATTGTCATCATAGAACCTACAGTAACTGATGGAAGCAGATGCAGAGATCCACAGCCAAGCACTGGACTGAGCTCCTGGAGTTCAGCTGAAGGAAGAGAGGAGGGATCATATGAACCAGAAGGGTCAAGAGCACAATGGGGAAAACCACAGAGACAGCTGACCAGACCTAGTGTGCTCACGGAATGTGGACTGACAGCTGGGCAACCTGCGTGGGAATGATCTAGAACCCTCTGAAAGTGGCTGACAGTTATGTGGTTTGATCTGTTGGGGGTCCCCTGGAAGTGGCACCAGGACCTATCCCAGAGCATGAAGTGGCTTTTTAGAGCCCATTCTCTATGCTGGGATACCTTGCTCAGCCTTGCTACAGGTGGGAGGTGCTTGGCCCTGCCTCAGCGTGGACTTTGTTGACTCCCCAGGGAAGGCCTTACCCTCTCTGAGGAGTGTATGGTGGTAAGAAGGGGGAGAAAGCAGGGGGCAGGAGAAGGGGAGGGCCGGGGAACTGGGGTAGGTATGTAAAATGAAAAGTAAATTTTAATATAAAACAAAAATCACAGGGTACACACCTTTAATCCCAGCACTCAGGGGGCAGAGGCAGGCAGATCTCTGTGAGTTTGAGACCAACTTGGTCTACAAGAGCTAGTTCCAGGACAGCCTCCAAAGCCACAGAGAAGCCCTGTATGGAACCCCCCCCAAAATAACAGAACAAAAAAACCTGCTGGGCAGTGGTGACACACACCTTTAATACCAGCACTGGGGAGACAGAGGCAAGTGGATCTCTGTGAGTTCAAGGCCAGCCTGGTACACAGAGTGTGTTCCAGGGCAGCCTCCAAAAGGCTCCAAAGCTATACAGAAACCCTCTCAGTAATCAGCCATTTGTGCCTCATGGTAAATGACTGAATGGAAAAAGGTTTGAAGTTTATATAAATTGTAAGGGTCTGAAAACTAATTTTAAAATATTAATAAAACTTAAAGATGATACATGGTATTAAGACTTCAAAGGTCCAGGGTTTTAACATATTAATCAATGGCGTTCTGACGAGCTATTAATGTGGATCTGGTAAAGCCACAAACTCAATTGTTTTTCAAGACAGGGTTTGTCTGTGTTGAAGAGGCCTAACTTAACACCGGTGCAGCCATGACAGGCATCAGGCTAACAATAGTGGGACTAGGTCTCACCCTAGGAAAAAAACACAAACTGTATCCTGCAGGGGACCAATCAAAATTGAGACAAACAAGTACTAGATGCTTCAGAGCATTAAGGATAGCTTATATAATTTGTATATAGGTTGCCAATTTCTTTGCAGCAATCCAGGACTAATCCCTGTTTCGCAAGACTTCTGTTGCCCCACTCCTGCCGAATCGGGTGTTCACCCCCATTTGAATCTAAAATTCCCCTGACCCCCGTCTTTTACTCCTAAAAACCCTGCTTAAACTGAGCTCGAGATTCTCTCTGATCCAACCGCAGTGTTGGGGCAGACAGAGAACCCAAGCTCGAGCTTGAAATAAAGTCTTTGCTGGCATAACTGGAGGCTGGCATGTAGAAGAATGCGGATCGATCCATGTCTATCGCCATGCACAAAACTTAAGTCCAAATGGATCAAAGACCTCAACATAAATCCAGCCACACTGAACCTCTTAGAAGAGAAAGTGGGTGGTACCCTTGAACGAATTGGTACAGGAGATCGCTTCCTGAACATAACACCACTAGCATAGACAGTGAGATCAACAATTAATGAATGGGACCTCCTGAAACTGAGAAGCTTCTGTAAGGCAAAGGACATAGTCAGCAAGACAAAAAGGCAGCCCACAGAAAGGGAAAAAATATTCACTAATCCCACATCTGACAGAGGGTTGATCTCCAAAATTTACAAAGAACTCAAGAAGCAAGTCTCCAAAACATCAAAGGACCCTATTAAAAAGTGGGCTGCAGAACTAAATAGAGAGTTTTCAATAGAGGAGTCTAAAATGACTGAGAGGCACTTGAGAAAGTGCTCAACATCCTTAGCCATCCGGGAAATGCAAATCAAAACAACTCTGAGATACCATCTCACTCCTGTCAGAATGGCTAAAATCAAAAACACCAATGACAATTTATGCTGGAGAGGTGAAAGGGAGACACTCCTCCATTGCTGGTGGGAGTGCCAACTGGTTCAGCCACTTTGGAAATCAGTATGGAGATTCCTCAGAAAAATGGGAATAAACCTACCACAAGACCCAGCAACTCCACTACTCTTAGGCATATATCCAAAAGATGCCCATTCATACAACAAAGATGTCTGTTGGGGAAGTCCTGTGCATTTGTCAATAAAGAATAAAGCACTGTCTGGCCAATAGGGAATCTAGATAGGAGGGACTAGGAGTCCAGAAGGACTCTGGGTAGGAGAAACACTGAGAGTCAGCATGTAGCCGCCATGGGGTAGCAGCCCGGAACTATTCTCCAGTAAGAGACATACTTAGATTAACAATTATGGGGTAATTACTTAAAGTAGAGCTAGCCAGTAAGAGACAAGCAAGGCCAACAGCTTCATAATTAATACAGCGTCTTGTGTGTTTATTTGGGACTGATGCGGCTCTAGAACCAGGCTGGCGGGAAGGCCCCTATCAAAAGAAAAAGCTGCCCTTTACAGATGTCTGTTCCACTATGTTCATAGCAGCATTATTTGTAATAGCCAGAACTTGGAAGCAACCTAGATGTCCCTCAACCGAAGAGTGGATAGAGAAAATGTGGTACATTTACACAATGGAGTACTATTCAGCAGAAAAAAAAACAATGGAATTCTGAGATTTGCAGGCAAATGGATGACACTAGAAGAAACCATCCTGAGTGAGGTAATCCAGTCACAAAAAGAGAAACATAGCATGTACTCTCTCATATATGGATTTTAGACATAGATCTGGGGAGTGCCAGCCTACAATCCCATGGCCAGAGAGTCTGGGAAACAGAAACTTCATTTAGTGATCGAAGAAGAGGCAGACTCCCTCGGTTAAGTACTGAGCTGAACTCAAGAAAGCCAGTAACAGAGAGGGAGGACTGATGACCAAAGGGATTAAGACTGGGCTGGTTTAACCCCCAGAAACAGCTGACCTGACAAAGGTTAACTCTTGAATCCCAGGCATCAGCCTGGGAATCCAGCATGGGACTGATCAAGACCCCCTGAATGTGGGTGTCAGTGAGGAGGCCTAGGTAATCTATTGAGCCTTGGGCAGCAGATCAGTACCAATCCCGAGTATACACAGGGACTTTGGACTCCCATAGAACAATGTGAGGTGCACTCTCACCCTGAACTCTTGGGGAAGGGTCTGGGCCCTGCCCTATATGAAATGACAGACTATGGACACCCCCATGGAGGGCCTCACCCTCCCTGGGGAAATGAGGGGATAATGGGGGGAGTTGGGGGTAGGGTATGGGAGGAGGGGAGGGAAAGGGAGAGGGACCTGGAACTGACTTGTGAAGCAACCTTGTTTCTTATCTAAATTTAAACTGAAAAATAAATAAAGAAATAAAGAAAAGAAAAAAAAGAAATAAAGTCTTTGCTTTTGCATATGAACTCAGACTACTGGTGCTTGTCCGGGATCCCTTAGGTCCATCAGGATCCCCAACCCATGAAGCCTTTGGCCAGTGAGTGTCTGTCTGTATTCTTTGGTTTCACTTTGTCTCTGTCTTGCATTGTACTTTGACTGGGCCCATTTCTGAAGTGCTCACAAAGGTCTAAACAGATGCACAGGAGGACCACAGGCCAGGAACTGGGAGACAGCCCAGGACGCTACTATATGGGACTGGATCCCTCTGGTTTCTCTGAAGAGATGAGGTGGGTCTCACCTGCTGATTGGCAAAAATCCATCTTCTTGGTTTCAGGTTTTCTTCTAGTGGCCAGGAGGAATCTGCATTCTTTTGTTTGCTTTTGGACTGTTTGTTTTGTGTTTGACACTCAGGACTGACATCATGGGACAGAAGTCAAGTACTCCCTCTCCCTTGACTTTGGTCCTTGACTATTTCGGTTCTATTAGTTGTACCTAGAGCAGCAGCCTGTCCATGTCTGTTAGTTTGTCTGTAGTTTTTTTAGTTGCTTGTTACTCTATGTTTCATATTTTAAAAAAGATAGCTCTTTTACAAAAACTGACAAGCTGACTCTGCTATGAGAGCACTGCACCTGCAGTTCCTTTAAACCGAGTGTCACTGCTGCCCAGGCTCCAACCTAAAATAATTAAATAACAACGTTGGTCATGGAATGCAGTGCTTGGGCTTGTGGGCAGCTTCCTCTGGTGCCTGTGAGAATTGGAGCCAACAGGGAACAAGACAGAGTTTGTCTGTATATCCTTGGCTGTCCTGGAACTATCTTTGTAGACCAGGCTGACCGCAAACTACAGAGATCCACCTGCTTCTACCTTCTGAGTGCTGGGATTAAAGGTGTGCAACACCACTGCCCAACAACAAGCTCAAAATTTTAAATTTTCTTTGGTTGTTTTTCTAAGTATAAACTGAAAGGTGCTTCTCATTGTGATAAAATGTATCTTTATCTGATCTGTATATATATCCAGCCCTCTTGACAAAGGAAAATGTGTGAATTCTTTTAACTCAAAATCATATTTTGGTCCCAAAGCTTTTACTGTGATTCATAGGCATGGGTCTGATTTTTTTCTACAATATAAATCTCTAGACAGATTACAAGCAGTGGCAATGCTAATATATCTAAAACCTTTATTTCTTTCTGTAAACATTTAATTCATGTAAGATTCATGGAGTCAAGACTTGGATTCACCCGTCACTGGTAAAATGGACTCCAGATAAGCATGCCTGTCAATCAACAGCCCAAGCTTCCTCACCCACTGCTTATTCCTGATGGGCAAGTTCTAAATGTAAGATTCTCCTTAAATTCTCTAAACTTCAATTTCTGTCTCTAGTATATATCTGTCCCAGCAGATTTCCACTTGGCTGACAGATACCATCCACAAATCAGCTGTGGACTACAAACTGCTCCAAATGGCCATGAGCCCCAGACTTACTGAAAGCCGATATACAGCAGCCCAGTCAATGTGACTGCTCCCTGTCTCTTCATTTGGGTCAGTGAACCAGATGCTTCTGATGGATGCACCCCCCAAAACCTTGGCCTTTGACCAGCATTCCAGCCTTCATGGGCCCTGACAACAACATCCTAATTTCGGCTGAGAAGCAGTTACAGAAGACAGTACATTGCCTCTTATCCTTAACAAAAGACTGGGATATTAGGTCTAAAGAAAACTGGGACCCCACTGGAAGGGTCCACACTTTGCCATTCTTACCACCTCCACTGCTGCCAAGGGACACCACATCTGTATCTGATACACCATTCCCAGGTCAGGTGTGTCACAGGGGATGATGACATGGCTGCAGGAAAATGGACCATCACCAAGGCTGAGAAGATCAACTGAAGAAGGACTGATGTGGGATACAAACAAATAATGCTGTTTTGTCTGACTGTGCTCCCTCCTGCTCTTTCATGGATATATTGCCTAGATCCCCCTTTAAGAGCAGATACAAACTTGCCATAAGTGTTGAAAGACCCCAGTAGGGATACTTTCACGGAAGTGAGACCCGTACCCAAGGAACAGCGAGACCACGAACTTGGATGCAACAGCAAGAGGCTTTATTGGTGACATACGGGTACCCGGGCGTCTCAGTCTCGGGGAACTGAGCGCGCCGAGCTGGGGACTCAGGGGTTCTTTTATAGCAAAAAGCGCAGTACAGAAGCGAGAAGCCTAGTAACAGGACCCTGATTGGGCAATTTAAATGAGGCTAGGGCTCAGAGCGCGGGCAATTGAGGTAATTGAGGTTTTTCTTGGAACTCAAGTCTCGGCCTTGGCCCTATCTGAGGAACAATTGGTCTCTGTGTTTGCTCAACCCGGCTGGGCTGGCCATCCGGTCACCTGCAGATACCCGACAACCTGTGTCCTTGGGACTGAGCTCCCTTCTGATAGGCAATGACTATGTAGCTGTGGGGGAACGGAATTCTCCATAAGCCTCAGCTGCCTGTTTAAACTGGGCCAGGGTCTTTCAGTGTCTCACAGCTCATGGCCACCACTTCATCAAGTGGACATTCCTTCCTCACCTCTCAGTTGAAGCTTTTGCTTTGCATGCAATGATGGATTACATCCCTGCTTAGCTATTTGGCATATGCATCCAGCCCCCAAAATGTTGCGTCTTCTTAGCCTATTTCCTTGGATGTTTGTATAAATGGTCCACCATGGAGAGAGCAATTGTATTCACGATCCTTCCAGCTCCTTGGGACAGAGAGAAACATGCAGTTCCTCTCTTTATCGCCCTCATAGTAAGCTTAGGGTTGGGAACAGCTTGAGCCACTCCTGGGGCAACAGGTACAGCAGCAGCTAATGTCAACTACAAAAACTTAAGACATCAAATAACACAGGATTTATTTGCATTAGGAAAGTCTATTGCAAAATTAGAACAGGTTGACTGATTAGCTGAGATAGTCTTGCAGCATTGTAAGGGCACTTGCTCTGCTTTGTGCAGAATCAGATTACTATATGACCTTGGGGAAACTTGTTGCTTCACTGTAAACCACTCAGGAATTATCAGGGATAATCTGACTGGAATTAGGAAACACCTCACAGAGAAGGAAAAGGCACTATGAGGAGGAAGTAAATGGTTCCCATTTTCTTTCTTGGCTTCTTCCCGGCTGATAACTGCTGTCAGTCGCAGGGCTCTTAGCTCTCTTGTTCCTACTGACTACAGGCCCCTGCATCACTAATGCTTTAACAGGATATATAAATTCCTGATTAGAACCTACTAAGCTGATGGTAATTAAGTTCCAATATGAATAGGAACCCACCACAGAGTCAAAGATTTGACTTAAGGTATAACACAAGGGGGCTGGGGTTGTGCTGGCTAATAGTAAGTTGATGGCTAACTTGATGTTTAAAAGTTTAAAATCTCTGCTTAAGAGAACTGTATAGCAAAATTAGACCTCCAATAGTTTTTTTAATCATTTTTATTTTAATTTTAAATAGCTTGTTTTACATGTCAATCCCAGTTCCCTCTCCCTCCCCTCCTCCCGCACTCCCCTTCCCCCCACCCTCCCACACTATTGCCAAATCCTTCCACATAGGGGATATCTAGAGTCTGTCATTTCACTCTGGGTAGGGTCCAGGCACTCCCCTAAGAGTCCAGGCTGAGAGAGCATCCCTCTTTGTGCTATAGGCACACGACTGTTTGTATTCCAGGGATAGACACTGATCCACAGCTCAGGGCCCCATGGGTTGCCCAGGCCTTCTCGCTGACACTCACATTTGGGGGTTCCAGATCAGTCCCATGCTGGCCTCCCCACTGTCGGTCTGGGGTCCAAGAGCTCTCCCCTGTTCAGATCAGCTGTCTCTGCTGGTTTTGCCAGCCCAATCTTTGCCAATTTGCTCATCACTCCTCTCTCTCTGTCACTGGGTTCCTTGGGTTCAGTTCAGTGATTAATTGTGTGTTTGCCTCTGCTTCCATCAGTCACAGGATGAAGGCTCCCGGATGGTTATAGACATCAAGTTCATTATCAGGAATGGGCATTCGAGGTGGTCTCTCCACTATTGCTTAGCTTGCCAATTGGTGTTATCCCTTTAGATCACTCGAGGTCACTCTGGTGCCTGATCTGTCTTCTATCCTATGATTCCCTCTTCCCCCTATTCTACCCCCACCCACTCAACTTCCTGTTCCCCCATGACCAACTCTCTTCCTCTTCACCCCTCTCTTCTTCCCAGCTCCCACTCCCCCCACCCCGTGTTCCCCATCCATTCAGAGGATCTTGTCTCAATCCTCTTCTCTTGGGTACTATGCATATATGCATATTTTTATGGTTCTTTCCTGTTTCCCAGACTCTCTATCAGTGGAAGTGCAGACGGGCACTATCCTGATCCATGTCTAAAATCCATATATTAGTGAGTACATACCATGTTTGTCTTTTTGTGACTGGGTTGCCTCACTCAAGATGGTTTCTTCCAGTGCTATCCATTTACCTGCGAATTTCAAGATTCCACTGTTTTTTTCTGCTGAGTAATACTCCATTGTGTAAATGTACCACATTTTCTCTATCCACTCTTCAGTTGAGGGGCATCTAGGTTGCTTCCAGGTTCTGGCTATTACAAATAATGCTGCTATGAACATAGTGGAGCAGATGCCCTTGTTGTATGAATTTGCCTCATTTGGATATATGCCTAAGAGTGGAATTGCTGGGTCTAGTAGATTAATTCCCATTTTCCTGAGGAATCTCCATACTGATTTCCAAAGAGGCTGTATGAGTCGGCACTCCCACCAGCAGTGGAGGAGTGTTCCCCTCTCTCCACATCCTCTCCAGCATACATTGTCTTCGGTGTTTTTGATTTTTAGCCATTCTGACAGGAGTAAGATGGTATCTCAGAGTTGTTTTGATTTGCATTTCCCTGATGGCTAAGGATGTTGAGCACTTTCTTAAGTGTCTCTTGGCCATTTTAGCCTCCTCTATTGAGAATTCTCTATTTAGTTCTGTACCCCACCTTTTAATTGGATCCTTTGGTGTTTTGGAGACTTGTTTCTTGAGTTCTTTGTAAATTTTGGAGATTAGCCCTCTGTCAGATGTAGGATTAGTGAATATCTTTTCCCATTCTGTGGCCTGCCTTTTTGTCTTTTTGACTGTGTCCTTTGCCTTACAGAAGCTTTTTAGTTTCAGAAGGTCCCATTTGTTAATTGTCGATCTCAGTTCCTGTGCCACTGGTGTTATGTTTAGGAAGTGGTCTTCTGTACCAACTCGTTGAAGAGTATCTCCCACTTTCTCTTCTAAAAGTTTCAGTGTGGCTGGATTTATGTTGAGATCTTTGATCCATTTGGACTTAAGTTTTGTACAAGGTGATAAACATGGATCTATCTGCAGTCTTCTGCATACCAGTACCCACTTATGCCAGCACCATTTGTTGAAGATGCTTTCTTTTTTCCATTGTACAGTTTTAGCTTCTTTGTCAAAAATCAAGTGTTCATAGGTGTGTGGGTTAAAATTAGGGCTTTCGATTCGGTTCCATTGGTCTACCTGCCTATTTTTGTGCCAATACCAAGCTGTTTTCAGGACTATAGCTCTATAATAGAGCTTGAAGTCAGGTATGGTGATGCCTCCTGAAGTTCCTTTATTGTATAGGGTTGTTTTGGCTATCCTGGGCCTTTTGTTTTTCCATATAAAGTTGATTAATGTTCTTTCCAGGTCCTTGAAGAATTGTGATGGAATTTTGATAGGGATTGCATTGAATCTGTAGACCGCTTTTGGCAAGATTGCCATTTTTATTATGTTGATCCTACCAATCCAAGAGCATGGGAGATCTTTCCATTTTCTGGTATCTTCTTTGATTTCTTTCTTTAAGGACACAAAGTTCTTGATATACAGGTCTTTCACTTCCTTGGTTAACATTATCCCCAGATATTTGATGCTGTTTTTAGCTATTGTAAAGGGTGATGTTTCTCTGATTTCTTTCTCAGTCACTTCATCATCTGTATATAATAGGGCCACTGATTTTTTTGAGTTTACCTTGTATCCTGCCACATTGCTGAAGATGTTTATCAGCTCTAGGAGTATCCTTGCGGAGTTTTTTGGGTCACTTATGTAAACTATCATATCATCTGCAAATAGTGAAAGTTTGACTTCTTCTTTTCCTATTTGTATCCCCTTTATCTCCTTTTGTTGTCTTATTGCTGTAGCTAGAACTTCAAGTACAATATTGAAGAGATATGGAGAGAGTGGACAGCCTTGTCTTGTTCCTGATTTTAGAGGAATTGCTTTGAGTTTCTCTCCATTTAGTTTGATGTTAGCTGTTGGTTTACTGTATATTGCTTTTATTATATCCAGGTACGTTCCTGTTATCCCTGATCTCTCTAGGACCTTTATCATGAAGAGGTGCTGGATTTTGTCAAAGGCTTTTTCAGCATCTAGTGAGATGATCATGTGGTTTTTCTTTCGCAGTTTGTTAATATGATGGATTACATTGATAGATTTTCTAATGTTGAAGCATCCCTGCATTCCTGGGATGAAGCCTACTTGATCATGATGGATGATTTTTCTGATGTGTTCTTGAATCCGGTTTGCAAGTATTTTATTGAGTATTTTTGCATCGATGTTCATGAGGAAAATTGGTCTATAGTTCTCTTTCTTAGTTGTGTCTTTGTGTGGCTTGGGTATCAAGGTAATTGTAGCCTCGTAGAAAGAGTTTGGCAGTGAGCCTCCTGCTTCTATTGTGTGGAATACTTTGAGGAGTATTGGAATTAGCTCTTCTTTGAATTTCTGGTAGAATTCTGCACTGAAGCCATCTGGGCCTGGGCTTTTTTTGTTTGGGAGACTTTTGATGACTGCTTCTATTTCATTAGGGGTTATAGGTCTGTTTAGATTGTTTATCTGTTCTTGATTTAGTTTTGGCAAGTGATACCTATCCAGGAAATTGTCCATTTCCTTTAAATTTTCAAATTTTGTGGAGTACAGATTTTCAAAGTATGCCCTGATGATTCTCTGGATTTCCTCAGAGTCCGTTGTTATGTCCCCTTTTTCATCCCTGATTTTGTTAATTAGCATGCTCTCTCTCTGTCTTTTGGTTAGTTTGGACAGAGGTTTATCTATTTTGTTGATTTTCTCAAAGAACCAACTCTTTGTTTCATTGATTCTTCTCAGTGATTTCCTGGTTTCTACTTGATTGATTTCAGCCCTCAATTTGATTATTTCCTGGCGTCTGCTCCTCCTGGGGGAGTTTGCTTCTTTTTGTTCTAGAACATTCAGCTGTGCTATTAATTCTCTAGTATGACTGTTCTCCAGTTTTTTCATGTGGGCACTTAGTGCTATGAACTTCCCCTGTAGCACTGCTTTCAAAGTGTCCCATAGGTTTGGGTATGTTGTGTCTTCATTCTCATTGAACTCGAGGAAGTCTTTAATTTCTTTTTTTATTTCTTCTTTGACCCAGGGATGGTGCAGTTGAGCATTATTCAATTTCCATGAGTTTGTAGGTTTTCTGCAATTTGTGTTGTTGTTGTTGAATTCTAATTTTAAAGCATTGTGGTCAGATAAGATGCATGGAGTTATTCCAATTTTTTGTAGCTGCTGAGGTTTGATATGTTGCCAAGTATGTGGTCGATTTTAGAGAAGATTCCATGTGGTGCCGAGAAGAAGGTATATCCCTTTGTATTTGGGTGGAATGTTCTATAGATGTCTGTTAAACCCAGTTGGATCATAACTTCTATTCGTTCTTTTGTTTCTTTGTTAAGTTTCTGTCTGGAGGTCCTGTTTAGCGGTGAGAGCGGAGTGTTGAAGTCTCCTACTATTAGTGTGTGAGATTTTATGTGCATTTTGAGCTTTAGTAATGTTTCTTTCACGAATGTAGGTGCTTTTGTATTTGGGGCGTAGATGTTTAAAATTGAGACTTCATCTTGATGTATTTTTCCTTTGATGAATATGAAGTGTCCTTCTTCATCTCTTTTGATTGAATTTAATTTGAAGTCTAATTTGTTAGATATTAGGATTGCTACACCCGCTTGTTTCTTGGACCGTTTGATTGGAAGATCTTTTCCCAACCCTTTACTCTGAGATAACGTCTGTCTTTGATGTTGAGATGTGTTTCTTGTATGCAGCAGAAGGAAGGGTTCTGTCTTCGTATCCATTCTGCTAGTCTGTGTCTTTTTATAGGCAAGTTGAGGCCGTTGACATTGAGGGATATTAATGACCATTGATTGATGATCCTTGTTTGTGCTTGATTTATTGTTAGTGAAGTTATTTTGTGTAGTTTCTCCTCCCTTTTTCTTTTGGTGTTTTGTAAAGTGGGATTATATATTGCCTGTGTCTTTGTGAATGTAGTTATCTTCCTTGGATCTAGGTTTTCCTTCTAGCAATTTCTGTAGAGCTGGATCCATGGATACATTTTGTTTAAATCTGGCTTTGTCATGGAATATTTTGTTTTCTCCATCTATGGTAATTGAGAGCTTTGCTGGATATAGTAGTCTGGATTGGCATCCTTGTTCCCTTAGCGTTTGTAGGACATCTGTCCAGGATCTTCTGGCTTTCATCGTTTCCATTGAGAAGTCAGGTGTAATTTGGATAGGTCTGCCATTGTATGTTACTTGGCCTTTTTCTTTAGCTGCTCTTAATATTTTCTCTTTACTCTGTAGGTTTGATGTTTTGATTATCATATGGCGAGGTGACTTCTTTTTCTGGTCCAGCCTATTTGGTGTTCTGTAAGATTCTTGTATTTTCATAGGCATATCTTTCTTTAGGTTAGGGAAGTTTTCTTCTATGATTTTGTTGAATATGTTTTCTGTACCTTTGAGTTGTATTTCTTCGCCTTCTTCTATACCTATTATTCTCAGGTTTGGCTTCCTCACGGTGTCCCATATTTCCTGGATATTTTGTGTTAAGGATTTGTTGGTTTTGAGATTTTCTTTGGTTGACGATTCTATATCCTCTAATGAGTCTTCAACACCTGAGATTCTCTCTTCTATCTCTTGTATTCTATTGGTGATACTTGCATCTGTAGTTCCTGATCGTTTACCCAGCTTTTCTATTTCCAGCATCCCTTCATTCTGTGTTTTCTTTATCATTTCTATTTCAGCTTTCAATCCTTCAACTGTTTGAGTTGTTTCCTTAATTTTTTTGGTTTTTTTTTCTTGGTGCTCTTTAGATTCTTTGAGAGATTTGTTTATTTCTTGAATTTTTCCCCCATTTCATGGATTTTTTGTTTGTTTTTTCTTCTATTTCTTTAAGGGATTTCCTTGTTTCTTCTTTGAGGGTCTCCATCATCTTCATGAAATAATTTTTAAGATCTGTCTCCTCTTCTTCATGTATGTAATGCTTTTCGGGTCTTGCTGGTGTTGGATCCCTAGATTCTGGTGGGGTCATGCTGGTCTTTCTATTGCTGAGTGAGCTCTTATTCTGTCATCTTCCCATCTCTTCTTCCAGTGGGTGCTGGTGGGGTCTTTCCGTCTCCACTGTAGACCTCCAATAGTTAAGGGCTTGTGGTGGTTTGAAAGAAAATGACCCCCAAAGAGAGTGGCACTATTAGGAGGTGTGGCTTTGATAGAGTAGATGTGGTCTTATTAGAGGAAGTGTGTTACTGTGTGGGTGGGTTTTGAGATCTCCTGTGCTCAAGCTATGCCCATCTTGTGGGTGTGAGAATTCCATGCCTCCTGTAGTGCCTCCCTGTGGTTATTTTATACCTTGTCTTGGTGGCTATAATGTGACAGGAGCAATGTCTCCCTAGTTTTAAGCCCAGGCCCCACAGGCTTCCATTCTCACTGGAACTGCCCAGCTGCCCTGAGAGCTTGCTAGAAGGTGGAGACATGTCATCACCCCAGTCACCAGCTGGCCAACTGCCAGATGTGTGTCTGAATCCATAGGAGATCTGCCAGCCCAGCTGAGTGTGAGGTAACTAAAGCAGAACCCAGCCATCATCAGCCAGGCCAGGCTCAGGGAAGAACTATTTAGGTGACTCAAAGTCATGGACAAGAGGAAATCATTGTGCTTTTAAGCTACTGTCTTGTTATGAAACAATTCCAGTTCTTCTCAGTCCCCACAGACAGGGCATCAGGTAAAACACTTGCCTACCAGTACTACTGCCTGTTCCTTTATAGTTGTTGAGAATTATTTTTTAGTATCGCACTGTTTATGCTCTCTCCTGTGGACAGGCATGACTGTCACCAACACAGGAGGAGGAGTTCCTTTGTGAGCAGCTTCCAGGGTCTTCCAGTGTCACTGATCTCATTTAACTTCGTGATAAATTGACAAACAGATCTCAAAACAGTTGTGTCATTTCAATCTGCCTCCAGCACCACTAGATCTTGTCACACTAGGTCTTATAATGGAGCTGAGACAGACCTGGAACTCCCTGTGTAGCCTCTAGAATCAGATTCCTAATCTTTATGCTTCAGTGTCTTGATCATGGCGAAGGCAGACGTGTGTTGTCATACAGTTACATGCTTCTTGTGGGACCCATGCTTTATTCAACTGTGTAAACAGCTAGGAGGAGATTGCTAGCTTATTCCATGGATGTGTGTTTAACCTTAAAAAACACCCTGCATAGTTACCCAAAGTGGTTGTACAATCTTTCCTGCCAGTGTAGGATGAAGAGCCCAGGCCTAGGACATTCTCATCCATAGCAGGTAGGACCAGGCTTTGCCACTTACATAACTAGATCTGTAATGAGCTAAGGTAAGAGAAACCCCATGAAAATTTGAGGGTGCTCCAATTAGATTGACTGCTCTATTCCCCTTTCTCTTTCCCTCCACATTGCAAGGGAATTTGAAAAGTGGGGGAAAGTTCCTATGATTTCCGTTTGTCCCCTACCTCTAGCAAGTCTGAGCTTGCTTTCATTTAGTTTGTTCATTTATATTGCTAATTAATTAATTAATTAATTAATTAATTTTTGAGATAGGCTCTTGCTGTAGAGTCCTGGCTGGACTTGGACTCAGAGAGATCCATCTGCCTCTGCTTCCTGAGTACTGGAACTGACAGGGTGTGCTACCACATACTTGAACTTGGATTTCTGTTTTTGGTTTGATTTTTTTTTCTGCTGACTTTCAGCCTGATTGGGTGAAAATCCCAAACTCTTTCCAGAGTTGTCCAGTCCATCACTGTGGCTTCACAAACACAGCTTGCTGTGTTTAGCAGTTCTTTTTAAAATATATTTTTGTTGCGCCGGGCGGTGGTGGCGCGCACCTTTAATCCCAGCACTCGGGAGGCAGAGGCAGGCGGATCACTGTGAGTTCGAGGCTGGGCTGGACCAATAGCCTCCAAAACAATACCGAGAAACCCTGTCTCATAAAAACCAATATATATATATATATATTTGTTTTATGTGTATGGGCATTTTGCCTGCACGTGTGCATGAACACCATGTGTGGGCCTGGTGCTTGATGAGGCCAGAAGAAAGTGTCAGGTCCCCTGGAATGGGAGCTATAGACATTTTGAGCTGCTGTGAGTTACTGGGAACTGAACCTGTATCCTGTGGGAAAGCAGCTAATACTCTTAACCAGTTCTTGAGCCCTTGCCAGGAGGTTCTTGTGTGGGTTCCAGCTGCTGGGTTTTCTGTTTTTTGGGTTTTGTGTGTGTGTGTGCCATGGAAGGGGGTTTGCGGTGGTAGGAGGTAAGGACTGCCTGAAGGCCACATCTAGGTTTGTTCCTTGCTGGAACCTGTTCAGGCAGTCAGTGGCTGTCAGAGCAGACCAGCATCTGACTCTTTGCCCTGGGGGCTTCTGGGCCCCTCACTACCCATCAACATTTCCCAGTGGTTCTAATTTATTTTTGTTGATGTAAATAGAGTTCTCACCTCAGAAAGAGTAACTTTATTTTGAATCAAATATGAATGAGTAGGTCCTAGGAACACGGACTCAGGTGGTGGCTACTATTAAATTTGGCACTGAGAGAATTCAAGCACATTCAGGGAATAGGGGAAGTGGAGTCCTCACATACTGTTGCTGGAAAATAAAATAGTGCGGTTGCCATACAGATGAGAAGGCTACACACACCCGGATAGTGGAGTCCATGCAGGATCTAGCACACTGGAGAGATACTTGTTACCAACTAGTAACCAACCCTCTACTCTGGACCATATGCAGGACCCGGAAGTGTCTTCCTTAAAAACTGCTCTGTTCTGTGTTCATATCAGTGCTATCCTGAGTGCTCAAAAGCTGGAAGTGACCCCAGTGTCTGCTGCCCCATTACAGGTGAAGAAAGTGCCATGCACACACACACACACACACACACACACACACACACACACACACACACACACAGTAGACTCTTAGAGGACAACATAGATGGATCTGAAGTCATCAACTAAGTGAACAGACAGGACAAGTACTATGTGGAGGCACTTGGAGTCCTGGAGGAACTTCTATTTGGGAACCAAAAAATGTTCCCAGAAAGCCGGGCGCTGGTGGCACACGCCTTTAATACCAGCATTTGGGAGGCAGAGGCAGGCGGATCTCTGTGAGTTCAAGACCAGCCTGGACTACCAAGTGAGTTCCAGGACAGCCTCCAAAGCCACAGAGAAACCCTGTCTCGAAAAACCAAAAAAAAAATGTTCCCAGAGATGGGAGATGGCTATAGCTGTATAACAATGTGACACAATCAGGACCATTGAACTGTGTACTCTTAAAAATGGTTATGGGGGAACTTGAGAGATGGCTCAAGTGGTTACAAGCACTGTCTTCTCTTGCAGAAGACCTGGGTTCAATTCCCAGCACCTACATGGCTGCTCACAGCCTTTTATAATTGCAGTTTTAGGGAATCTGACACACTCTTCTATAGACGTTTTTTATTTGGGGGCTGCCAGTTCACAAAAAATGGCATGGAGACTTATTAATTATGAAAGCCTGTCCTATAACATAGGCTTGTCCCACTAGCTCTTACAACTTAACTTAATCCATTTA
The DNA here is from genome assembly GCF_017639785.1 of Mesocricetus auratus. NCBI lineage: Eukaryota > Metazoa > Chordata > Mammalia > Rodentia > Cricetidae > Mesocricetus > Mesocricetus auratus. The sequence goes on along the minus strand of NW_024429266.1, from coordinate 152,201,821 downwards.
TATTAATCTACTACGTTTTGCCTTGTGGCTTTTTACCTCACTTCCATCTGGCACCTCCTGTTCTTCTCTGTGTACTCCTGCGTTTCTCCTGCACCTAAAATAATCTCTTCCCTTCTCCCTGCCTGGAAGTCCTGCCTATCTTCTTCCTGCCTAGCTATTGACCATTCAGCTCTTTATTAAACCAATCAGAAGGCACTTTGGCAAAGAGGCATCTTCACAGTGCACAAAAAGATTGCCCCACAAGAGTCTCCTGACCTCTGCAGGCGCTGTGTGTATATGGTGCACAGACATACATGCAAGCAAACAACACTCATAAAATAAAGTAAATAATTTTCTTTCTTTGAGACAGGTGGGTTTTTTTCTTTCTCTCTTTTTTCTTTTTTTCTGTGTAACAGCTCTGGCTAGCCTGGAACTCCCTTTGTAGACCAGGCTGGCCTGGAACTTGCAGAGATCTGCCTGCCTCTGCCTTTCATGTTCTGGGATTACAGGCATGTGCCACCATCACCTGGCTAAATAATTTCTTTTAATTAAAAGAAACAGGTATAGTAAGAGAGCAGGAGAGATGGCTCAATGAACTGGCCTTCTCATAGATTCAGATTAGTGACTACCCTAACTGTCATTGTAGAACCTTCATCCAGTGACTGATGGAAACAGATGCAGACATTCATAGTCAAGTACCAGGCCAAGCTTTGGGAGTCCAGTTTAAGAGTGGAAGAGGGATTATATGAGCAAGGGGGGTCAAAAACATGATGGGGAAACCCACAGACACAGCTGACCTGAGGTTGTGTGAGTTTATGAACTCTAGACCAACAGCTGGGGAGCCTACATGGTACCTAAGTAGGGACTCTGCATATGGGTGACAGTTGTTTAGCTTGGTCCATTTGAGGGACACCTGACCGTGGGACCAGGATCTTCCCTGGTGCATGAACTGACATTTTGGAGCCTTTTCCCTATGAAGGCATACCTTGCTCAGCCTTGATGTGTGTGTGTGTGTGTGTGTGTGTGTGTGTGTGTGTGTGTGTGTCAGATTGGTACTTGGTCCTGCCTCAATTTAATGTGTAGTCTTTGTTGACTCTCCATGGAAGGCCTTACCCTTTCAAATGAGTGGATGAGGGCAGTGAGTTGGGGAGAAGGTGGAGGTGAAACAGGAGGAGGGGAAGGAGGGGGAATTGTGAATGGTGTGTAAAATGAATTTAAAAAAAAGGGAGCTTATGGCTCTTCCAAAAGATTGGAACTTGGTTCCCAGAACCCGCTTTTGGCAGCTCATAATTGATTGTAACTTAAGATCTAGTAGACCAGACAACCTCTTCTGGTCTCCATAGACACCTGTACATATACACTTAAAATACAGCTGGGTGGTGGTGGCACATGGCACACATCTATAATCCTAGCATTGGGAAGGCAGAGGCAGGTGGATCTCTGTGAGTTCAAGGCCAGCCTGGTCTACAGAGTGAGTTCCATGACAACCAGAGCTACATAGAGACACCTTGTCTAAAAAACCCCATCAAAAAAAAGGAGGAGGAGGAAAAGAAGGAGGAAAGAAGGAAGGAAGGAAGGAAGGAAGGAAGGAAGGAAGGAAGGAAGGGATGAGAGCAAGCTAGTAAGCAGCACCCTGCTTCAGTTCCTGCTTCCAGGTTCCTGTGTTGAGTTCCTGCTGTGACTTCCTTTGATGATGGACTGTGATATGGAAGTGTAAGCAAAAATAAATCCTTTTCTCCCCAAGTTGGTTATTGTCTTGGTGTTGTATCGCAACAATAGAAAAATCTATCTAATACAACCATGCTGGCCTTGAACTCATAGAGATCCACCTGCCTCCTCCTCTCCCTGAGTGTGGGGAATAAAGGCATGTACCACCACACTGTGTCTCACAATATGCTTTTGATGAAATGTAATAAGAAAAATAAAAGTCCCCAACTAAGTGAGGGGGTTACGTGATCAGAAGCTCAGACCCATGAGCAGCTGCAACAGCATCGGCAGCTGCTCCCTCAGCCCACAATCGTAGGATGTGCTCCGACTGTGGAATCCCAGACCACAGATGTGCCAGTTAATTCTACCTAACCAAAGGCAGTCATTGTCTTCTCAAGACCCTTCGTCTTATGATACCTTTGTATAAAACCTTAAATGTGCTGAGTAATATGTGTAACCATGGGAACCCTACTGAGACTTACAGACTCAGGACTCCTCCCCTCTTCTCAAGGCCTTCAAGTCTCATGATAACCTTTGGTATGTTAAGCAATCTCTGTAACCTTGGAAACTGAAACTCAGGACTCCTCCTCCCCTTTTTCCCTTTAAAAGCTTCTCTTTTTGGCTGGTGGGCATCTCATCTCCCCTCCATAGGGTGACATCCGAGCTGGCAGCTTGATTAAAGAAACTTTTGCTTTTGCATCAGAAGTGTCGACTCCTTGGGTTAGTCTCTGGGATTCCACAAACCTGGCACAACACTTTTAGCACACAATGCTATCTACGACTTTAAGATCTAACCACATTGACCTATAGATTTGATCCAGTTTGAACCATTGTGCGCTTTTAATGTCTCAACTATTACTCCATGCTTTAATTACCCATTCTCTGATGTAGAGAAATGAAGATTCTTCTAACTTGTTCACACTCATGATCACTGGTAACTATTTGTTCTCCTTGTATGAACTATGAATGTGTGAGGATATTACAACTGTCCTTTCAGACTGTGTCCTGGGCATCCTTACCCATTATTTTACAGTCTTAACGAGATATATTTCATGCGTTGTAACTTTGCCCCTCAAGCCTGTAACCATTAGTTACCACTCTGTACTCCCTACCCTGCTCCCACCATCCCCAGCTCCTGCGCTTTGTCTCATTCTGGGCATTTCACACTCAACAGTTCATATGGTAACCATCCCTTCTCAGACTGTTCAGGAGTCATCCATGTTGCAGCATGTATCAGAATTTCCATTAAACTTTTTTACAGTGAGGCTTGGTGAGGCATGCTCACAATCCCAGCACTTGGGAAGCTGAGGCAGGAGGATTATGAGTTCAGTGCCATCCTGGGCAACATAGCAAGACCCGGTATCAAATGGCAATTTAAAAACATATCAACTATATTTTTAAACTTTAAAATATCTCACTTAAGTTTTTGTCACTATGAACTCCAAAGCAATACAGAGAAACCCTGTCTCAAAAAACCAGAGAGAGAGAGAGAGAGAGAGAGAGAGAGAGAGAGAGAGAGAGAGAGAGAGAGAGAGAGAGAGAGAGAGAGAAATCCCAGGAAGGCACGCTGTAATGCTTAGCATCTGTCTAGTGGAGGAGGATGGAGGAGAGAAGGAGAAAAGTCATAGCATTTAAATTAAGCCAGAATGGAGGCCAACCCCTCGGCATACAAGCAGCCACACTGGAGGGGCCTTCAGAAGCACAGTGAGAAAGTCCAAAGATCCCCAAAGCATATTTGGGCCCTGAGCTGGCATCAGAAAGAAATTTAGGCAGACAAACCCAGCCTAACCTCATGGTGGCTGAAGGGACTGTCCTAAGGACAGAAATTCTGGGAAGGAAAAATGCATTTTGTCATTAAAAGGATAATTATTCCCCCTACCTCTTTAGCATGGCTTAAGGCAACCCTACAACCCTAGGAGTGGTCCATTGACCAGGCGATGGACCTGTCCTGCTGGATTAATGTGTTTATGGGTGGGTAGCTTGTAATATTAGGTCCCCATCTAGGCCAGAGATTTCATCCACTTAACCAGAAAAAGGAACTAGCTTTCTGTCACTGAACCTTTACTGTTGCCGTGTCAAGACCAATGTGCTGCGAGTAGCAAGCTGCCCTTAGGAGTAGAAATGTGAAAATAGCACTATGCCATTTGTCTTTTAAACTAAACTAAATAAATAAGGACACACATCTCTCTCAGATATTTCCAGTAAAGGCTTGCAGACACTTACAACAAAAAGCTCTCCAAACTGGCAGGACCACTTCACTCTTCTGTTAGTATGTGAGATTGTTCACTGTCCCTGGTCTTTTCCTAGAGTTGATGTTTTTCTCTGTTTACTGGCAAGGATGAGAGCAAGAGCTCTTCTGGGCAGGAGCCATTTGGATCCTCCCTTGTAGTTTACACAGTCGCTGGTTTCTTCAGTGTTATTTTAGTTCTCTGCCATTGGGATTCAGAGAGAAGGACTCTGAAAATATGGCACTTTCTGGCATGCTGAACATTTAGATCTGTTGACTCAATAACATAACTCTTGCCTCAAAGGGGAATGAGAGATCTTTTATTCCAGAGCTAAATACGAGTGATTATCACTAGATCACAGATTTAGGTCACCCCAAATTCCACATTCTAATGTGAAAGCAGTTTCATGAAGTTTTTAGAGGACCATAAAAAGGAATGCCATTAAATCAAGACACTTTTAAAATATATTGGCAGAAACATTAGGTAGGTGGTTACCGTAAAGTGGCCAGACCTCTGCCTTGGATGCTAAAGCCTCTGGCTGGTGGAAACTATGATTTTGTTAATACCTCCCCAGAAGTTTTTCCCTGTTAGTCAAAGGAGATTAGGTCTGAAACAGAGGTGGGCAAGCGAATGGCTACTTAACAGGCTGAAGATAGCCAAGATAAGTAGTAATTAGCTGTAGTACCAGCAACATTTTACCCTCTCCACAATCATTGAAGTTTTAACCAGTTCACGGGCCTTGCAGAGGGCTTCAGTGTGAAGATGAAGCTTTCCGGGAACTTCATTTCACAAAAAAAGGGCATTAGATCAGCCTGTACTCAGAGTCAAGATCTTGTCGCCATCATTTCTGTGAGTAAGTCCTGGGTGCCAGCTGCAGCATGGTAGGGGAGAAAGAGAGACAGAGATAGATTCAGAGGCAGAGAGAGACAGAGAGGAGAGGGAGACAGACAGAGAGAGGAGAGAGAGATCTCACATTGAGATTTCACATCTTGTTTTACCTCTCCTCCCTGGTGCAACGCTTTCTACAAAGTTCTCTTAAGTCTTGACCTGCCAAAGAGCAAACAGATAGACCAGGCCCTTTCCTGGACTCCATTTGCTGCCAGGTTGGCTAATCCTGGCAGAGGGGGATGGTGCCACTCAGGTAAAACAATGTTCAGTGAGTAAGTGCAGAGGGGAGGATGGACCTCCAGCAGAGCAAGCCTGGGCAGCAATGAGAGAGCACTTTCCCTAATTAAGTGCTGCCATTATCTTCTGCATGCAGAGTTCTAGAAGGCACTTGGCCAAAGAGAAAGATTTCCAGCACCCCTGTTGTTCCATGAGTAGGTGGGACTACAGGCTACAAACACACACTGCCAGCCCTTTTATTTTTTATTAATTTTTTTATAGACAGGGTCTTGCTATGTACCCCTGGCTATTCTGGCATTTATTGAGTATTCCAGGCTGGCCTCAAACTTACAGCAATCCTCCTGTCTCAGCCTCCCAAGTGCTGGTATTATAGACATGTACTACCATATCTGGCCCAATCCTGACTTTAAAAATAAATCATTTTTTTAAAGTAAAGAGGCTTTATGAGATAGTTGACCATTTGAGTTCTATGTGTATATTTTAAAGTTTTTACAATTCTATCTAATTTGCATGTGTACATGTATAGTATACACATGCTACTACTCAGGTGGAGGTCAGAAGACAGCTGTGGAAGTCTGTTCTTTCTTTTCATCTCATAGGTCCTGGAGGTGGAACTCAGGTTGTCAGGACCTGCTGAACCATCTCTCTGAACCTCTGGATGTGTATTTATTTACTTGACACAGAATACCTATGCAACACTGCCTGGGCTTGAATTCACGGAGATCTTTCTGCCTCTGTCTCCCAACTGCTGGAGTTAAAAGTGTGCACTGCCACACCTGCTCTACATGTACATTTTATGACCAATGTATTGCTGTTAATTTTTTAAGTGTGGCAGCAACATTGAAGTAGTTTATACAGAAGGGGCCCTTTTCTGTTAGACTCACAGTGAAGTCCAGATGGAGTCACCACTGTCTTCATCCTCTGCATCTAAACAGGGAAGTCGCTGCTGGGGGAGTGGAGTTGACTCAAGTTTGAGGCAGGTGCCACAGCACTGGACAGTCATGAAGCTTAAGGTCCCCGGGGCCTTTGAATACTATTCTGCCACCAGTTATGACTCCACTATAAAATGATTTTTCAAAAGCACGGAATTGTTTCGAAAAGGTGGTGGGTACCCTCCAACATGGCAACACCCCACAGGAAAAAGTTAGCTGTGTGAGACTTTTCCTCCGGGTCCTTCAGTGCCCTAGACAAAGGCCCAGCTTGGCGCCCTGGCTCCTGACCCTGGCTTGGCGTCCTCCACGTGCAGGCCTAGGGCAGGCCTTGGCTCTGAGCTCCTGCAGGAACCATGGTCTGGATAGCAGAGCATCCCTTTGTTTCCTCTATTTATTTCATGGCTGCTTCTGTTTTGGCAGCTGGTCCTGGTTTTCTATTTAGAGAGGCAGCAAAGCCTGCTTATTAAACAAATAGATGTAAACACTTCGATTCAAAGACAAGTGGGAAATAACAGTGCAGGTGGTACTCAGATATTGTAAAAAAATTTTTTAGGGTGTTAAATGACAGAAGTTTGGGAGGAACTGGATGACAAGTTTCAGGAAATATTTTCTTATTTTGTTTATCAGGTTGACAAAGTGTCCTCACACAATCTGTTTTTCTCTTGTCCCTGGGGGTTTGTGCTAGGGGCCACAGGAGCTGCTTAGGGTACCTTCTGAGACCTTCTCAGATGAAGTATTAACAGTCTGGGGAGGAAAGCAGTGGGAGGGAGCAGAGACACAGAAGGCAGCAAATCTCTTCACCCATGGGCACCAGACAGCACTGCTTCCTGAATTTGTAAACTCTGGGAAGAGGGGGGTGCCCAATGTGGAAGACAAATTATTAAACATTTACTGATAAACACTGGTTGTTTTGAGCTAGGAAAATATCCTGGTTACCTGAGGAACACACGGTCACCAAGTGTGCCCACTGGCTTTACTGTTAGCATAACAGGGTTTTTATATGTGGCCCATGCTAGAAATCACAATCCTGGGATCATGGGTAGGATCCACAGTCCAGATTAAACTACACCTCTCCCTACTTCCCTCTCTGTTGATTCATGGAGAGTTTTAAGAAATAGTAGAGAAGTCTCATGTACCGTACCTGTTTCTCCAACTGTAGCATCTTATAAAACCAGGGAGTTGTCCTATCTATCTATCTATCTATCTATCTATCTATCTATCTATCTATCTATCTATCTGTCTGTCTGATGTATATCTGTTACTCATTTCTTAATAACCAGAGAGCTGGAACCACAGGGCCCTACTGGTCCAAGGACCAAAGTTCCCTTGTACCCCACCAGACCCCTTTCTGGTATGGGGTTCAGGGACTCTTAAAGTTACTAATGTGTTCTGTGTGGAAGACAGTGGGGGGCTGGATGATGGAAGAATGGATCTTTCACGACTTCCTTTGAGGCTCTTTGATGTTAGCCCCCTAATCCCACCTAAAGTGAGCCATGAAATGCTCGGGAGTGAGGCTCTGCATGTGATCTCCAGCACTGGACATTAAAAACAAAGCATAATCGAGAACACCCAGGAAGACTTTGCACGGACACCCCGGGGCAGACTTCACCACACTTCTTTGTTTCCACATTCCTAGTGCAGGGTCCTCAGGCCCTGAGGGTGCCTCCTCCATCCAAAAGTTCCCTGGGCAAAAAGACCAGAGCCAAAGGCAACTTGGGAAGGAAAGGGTTTATTTGGCTTATCTATTCTAACCACACAGTCCATCACTGAGGAAAGCCGAAGCAGGCACTCAAAACACGTCAGGTCACGACCATGGAGGAAGGCAACTTAAGGGTTTGCTGCTTCTGGCTTGCTCAGCCTGCTTCCTTCTTTTCCCTTCTCAGATGTGGCACCGCCCACAGTGAGCTGGGCCCTCCCACATCAATCATTAATCAAGAAAATGGCCATAAACGTACCCATAGGCCAATGTGATGGACCATTTTCTCAAATGAGGTGTCTTTTCCCAGAAGATACTAGTTTGTGTCAAGCTGACAAAAAAGCAAACCAAACCAAAACAACAACAACAACCACAAAATCCTAACGAGTACAGACCAGGGATGGTGGCCTCTCAGAAACCTAGTGAGATGCTAGCGTTCATTCCAGAGGCTAAAATTCAGCTCCGTGTCCTTGTTCGTGGCATCAGCCTGTCACTTTTTTCAAGTCCCGCTCTATCCAGTTCTGAATGAACTTAGGTTCACCTTGCAACTGAATTCAGGTTGCTGTGCTTGACTTCAGGGCAAGTGTTGCACCCTAACTGGCTTTTGGGGTAACTGCCTTGGAAAGTCCCCAGTATTGTCCTGCTGACGGATTGATTCTAGAGAACCCCAAGACCTCCTTGAGTCTGTTGGTGCTCCAGTGGGTGACTTCCCGCTGGTGTGGCCTGGGATGAGGGAGTCAATGGGCACTCCACCTGGCAACCTACAATGTTCTGGGTCGCCTGTCTCGGTGCGATGTCCTGGTTCTACCGCCAGAGGCTCCAGACAAGGCGATATGAACGAGAGCGAGCCGGCCTGATGGCTGCAACCGGCGACCAGTGACGCACGCGCACAGCGGCGGCGGCGGCGGCGGCGACCGCAGGCCACGCGCAACCGGAGCAGAAAAAGCGCGCACGACTCCGCGCTCTAGGGGTACAGCAGAAGCGCGCGTTCTCTGCTTCCCCGAGTGCCCCGCCCCGACGGCGCTCGCCCCGCCCCCGGCGCTCGCCCCGCCCCCCGCGGCCACCTGCTGCCCAGCGCGCGCCGGTGGAGGGCGCGGGAGCGCGCGCCGGGGTGCTAGCTAGGCCGGGAGGATGGCGCGGGCCTTGCGGTTGCAGCCGGTGCTCCGGGCGCTGCTGTTGCTGCAGGTAGTCGGCCCTGCTGTGGCTGCCAAGCTCAACATCCCCAAAGTGCTGCTGCCCTTCACGCGGGCCACACGCGTGAACTTCACTCTGGAAGCTTCTGAGGGCTGCTACCGCTGGTGAGGCGCGCGGGCCCCGGCGGGAGGCGGCAGGTGCGCGGGAGGGGGCCTGGGCCGCAGGTGCGCGGCGTGCTCGCTCCAGCCGGCCCCGCGTGACCCCCGCGGCGCGCGCGCTCGCCGCCTGCGCATGGCGTCCGGGCCACTCGTGTCTGGGCTGCGCGGGAAGAGGAGGCACGGATCGCGGGCTGCAGAGCACAGCGCCGCACGTGGTCTCCGTCCTCTGCTGACAGGGCCCTGAGGAACTCCAGCATGAACAGCCAGGGCTCTGAAGTCTGTGGGAGACGGGGGACTCACCCCTGGCGCCTGACTGGTGTGGGAAGCGGGTCTGTGGAGACCTATGCAAGGCGTGTGTGGGAGCACACCATACTCGTTGGGCCACTTTTGGAAGCTCATAAGTCTTGGATGAAAGGACCTAGTGGTCTATTTTCCAGCTCTGAAGTGTGAGGCGAGGGAATGAGATGCTGGTGGAATGGATCTGACTCAGCAGGGTGATGTGATCCAGCGTTCGGCTAGGCAGATGACGGGAGAGCTTCTGGTTGCTGGGTGCAGGCTGAGTTGGGTGTGAACAGGTCACACCCATTATACACACCCTAACTCTCACTAGTGATAATTAGGTAGTGCCTGCCCCTCCCCCAGTTCCCCATCCCCTCAGGCTACACTTAGCTGTCAAGGATGTGTCTAGGCCAGTGTCTCTCAACCTGTGGGTCATGACCCATTTGGGTAGCACATCAGATAGCCTGCATATCAGATATTTGCATTAGAATTCATAACAGTAGCAAAACTAGTTATGAAGTAGCAACGAAATAATTTTATGGTTGAGGATCACCACAACATTTAAAGGGTCGCAGCATAGGGAACAACCACAGGTCTAGACTAAGGGTTAACTAGCTCGTGTGTGTGTGTGTGTGTGTGTGTGTGTGTGTGTGTGTGTGTGTGTGTGTGTTCTATATGATGTCCAGAGCTCAGACCTATATTCTGTTACATGTACTTCTCAAACCTATTTTTCTTTTTATAGTCTGCCTCATAAGGGTGGCATCATACCCCTGTAATCCTGGTGCTGGGGATGCTGAGGCAGGAGGGTGGCCAGTTTGAGGATAGTCTGGATTACGAAACTGTGTCTCTAAAATGACCCTGAAGTATGAAGAGGCAGTGATCCCATTGCATTAGGAGTGAGGAGTGTGTTACCCACGAGGAGGTGCTTTATCCCTCTCGGGCCTTGTTTGAGCGGGAAGATCAGCAGTTAATACTTCCGAGGGATGCACGCTCAGTTTCTTGTTGAAGTTGTCTGCTTGATAGATGGGCAAGAAAGAGGAAGCCGGCTATTTATAATAGCTGTCTCCAAAGTGAATCCCTTTGCATGTCTTTGTGTACTGCTTCCTGTGAGGTTCTGTAGTCATACTTTTGTTTCTAAAATAACAATCTTTTTCTTTCTCTTCTCCCGACTGTGCTCTCCTGAGGGTTGCTGGTGGATCTTGACACACTTTTATTTACTCAGGAGGACTGGGAAAAGCATTCAAAGCCTTGGATGCATCAGAGGCATGCTAAGTCCCTTCTGGGGTGTTCAGTGTCTGGTTGCTTTCATCTTAAGGTGTGGCTGACTGCTCAGACTGTCTTCTTTGAAGGTGTTTGGTTGCAGTTTCCTCTTTACTTCACAGGAAGATGGGCTGCCAATCAAGTCCAAGTCAGAAGTGTTATTCCAAATACCTTCACTTACTAATGACTACAGTTACCTCTACCTGGGAGGCAATGACCCCTTTATCCAGGAGTACTTCAAGTCTCTGAAATGAAAAACAAAGAAAATTTCATCCATGCCAGGCCCTAGGGGTGTTGCTCATCCTTGGGATTCACTGCTGAGCTCCAAGTTCTCTGAAGTTGCTGCATGTTTGAGCCTGAGCTTCAAGGTTATCATCCCTATTTCCTGATTTGCACCACATAATTGGGAGGTCATCTGGTCGGTATTGCTGTATTTGAGTGAATGACGAGAGGGAAGGGTGGCAGCTCACTCCCATAGAGTAGTGACAATGGTGCTGAAGCAGAAAGTCTCCCAGCTACCGAATGGGACATGGGCCTGCATCCTTGGCTGATTTGCCAGGCTCCAATCAACCTTGCTACATAACGAGTTACGATTTAGCTTAGCTATCTTGCATTGAAAGTGATTTGCAAAGCTATTTTACTGGTTCTCTTAAAAGGTATCATTTACAAATGATGCCCACAAAAGCAAAAACAAAAACAACAACAACAACAAAAACCTTGGAAAATTGAGAGGAAAAAAGAAAGAAGGAAATCCTACCCTGTTCAGTTTTGTCCCAAACTCGGACTCATTCTGGTTTCTTTTGAATTCTGTGGTTTATTAAGAAGGTGCTCTGCTGGGAAGTGGGGTAGGTAAGGCAGGGGAGTGGAATGAGGATGAGGCAAAGTCTGGGGACTCTGGAATTGGTCTGCACTTAAGGCAAGGGGAGACTAAGTCCATGCATACGTGTATGTGTGTGCAAGTCCCACTAAAGTAGGATACACATACACGCACACACACACACTCCTCCCTCCCTCCCTCCCTTCCTCTCTCCCTCCCTTCCTCCTTTCCTTCCTTCCTTCCATTTTATGTGTGTGCCTGGTGCCCAAGGAGGCCAATATTGGGCATCACATCCTGTGGAACTGGAGTTATGGATGATTGTAAGTAGCTGCCACGTGGGTGCTGAGAACCAAACCTGGGTCCTCTGCAAGAGCAACAAGTGTCTTAATTGCTGACCCATCTCTCCAGCTCCTACATATATGAGTATTGTAAAGACAAAGAAAGGTGACTGTCCCTTGATGAGTTGGAACACACGCTAGGGTCCGTCTTATTTGTGATGACCATGCTCTTGGGGATGTTTTGTTTTTCTGCTCTGAGCACTTCTCTCGTAAACTTTGTGCTCAGTCTATATTAAAGTATCTGAGGGTTGAAGATAGCTCTTCCAGAGGATCACCACTGTGGTCATGGAGGCTCACCACTGTGTGTAACTCCAGGTCTAGAGGGTCACATGCTTTCTTTGGGCCTCTGAGGGCACTGTACACACATGGTGCACACACACACACATACAAGCAAAACACCCATACCCATAAAATAAATTAGAAAATATATTTTTAAGATAAAAAATCAGTAATAAACCAAGTTATCACAGCAATAGCAATCCCAACTAAGGTGAACCCACCTCCCCTTCATGGACAGACTGGTTCTGAAATTCTTTTATGTGCTAAAGCCACAAATCTTTATTTTTGCTAAGTCAGGTCCCTAGAAGTCTGGGGAAAGTACTCAGGCTACTGAGAGTGACAGTAGGGAGCTGTGCTTCCTGCCTCTGTTCCCCAAACTGCTAGCAATAAGGATTCTCAGACCAGCCAGAGCTCATTCTGGGTTAGGAAGTCACTTCACACAGAGGGAACAAATTATGGTGACTTTACTCTGCACTGGACACTGCTTAAGAAAGGGTGACAGTGAAGGCGTGGGTGATGCCCTGGCTTCCTGGAATTCAACATTGGACTGTGGGAGCATTTGAGCATGACCATCTGAGACATGTATTCTGGATAGCACCTCCCTGGAGCATTATACATGGCCATCTGAGACATGTATTCTGGATAGCACCTCCCTGGAGCATTATACATGGCCATCTGAGACATGTATTCTGGATAGCACCTCCCTGGAGCATTATACATGGCCATCTGAGACATGTATTCTGGATAGCCCCTGGAGCATTTGAACATGGCCATCTGAGACATGTATTCTGGATAGCACCTCCCTGGAGCATTTGAACATGGCCATCTGAGACATGTGTTCTGGATAGCACCTCCCTGGCGTCCAGTGAACCTCGAGTAAGTTCTCACAAGTGCAGGGTTCCAGCCTGGGATGGAGCAGCTTGGAAGGGGAGGTTCATTTGGTGAGGTTAGGGTGATGGGAGAACACATGAACAAACGAGAGTAGTTCAGCAAGGCGATTTCTTTTTTCGCAAAGAAGGGTATGCAAGGACCCTAATGAAGCTGGTTAGCACATTCACCAAAATAACTTACCTTTTAGGTGGCGAGTGTTTCATCTCACTGGTGGGAATTGACTTTATAGTCTCATTGGCTAACTGGCAAAAAGGGGAAGGGAGGCTGTTCAGGAATATGGGCCCTTGTTTAGGCGAGTACCTTTGATTAAAAAGACAAAACTGGATCTCACAAGGGTATCAGAAGGTGAGGTTAGAAAGGTCCAGGTCAGCAGGCCCAGGTCACATGAGACCTTGTGGGCTTTGGTTAGGGGACAGGAAAAGGGTTGCCAGGTGAGGCATTGAGCCTGAGTCTCTGGGGCCTTGCTTTTCTGAGGACCGTGCACGCTAGCCCCTGAGAGCTGCCTGCTGCAGAGGTTCCTGAGGGGTTGCACTCTAAAAGGCAGCTCTGCGTGCTCACCTTACCAGACCAGTGGGAGTGAGGTTCTGGAAAGTGTCTGTTGACCCCAGCTGACCTGGAGTCCGGTGGTTTTCTTCCGCTTCCCTTTTGGGGTTCCCCTATTTTGCCTGACCCTGAGGTGGCTTCTACTCTGTAGACTCATGAGAGATAATTGCTGTAGATGTGTGGAGGGTGGGCTGGGTTGACCACCAGTCCCACCTTCCCATTCCTCTTTGCCTCTCGAACTACCCCCTCCTTTTTTCCCCATTATTCTTTTCTGGCCTGGCCTCCCTGAATCTTTGGGTTCATCTGACCCCTGCCCAGGTTCTGGCCTGTGTTCTGATAAGGGGAGAGCTCTCTTAAAGGCAGTGGCACCCACGGAACTGGGACATTTTGTGTGTCAGTGGGTCTCATGCAGCCATGGTGATGACATATGAGTGTCATCCTTTCAGAGCTCACTCTCCCTTACTATTTATTTAGTGGTACTGGAGTAGAACCCAGGACTGTACGCATTCTAGGAAGCACTGTACCACCGAACCACACCCCCAACATCTCCTGATCCACTCTTGATCCTTTAGACTTCCTCAAAGTAAAGGTTTTCTTGAGTCAGTATGTTGATACGTTTTTTTAATATTTATTTTCTTATATGTGTGTGAGCGTTTACCTGTGAGTATGTATGTGTGCCACATGTGTTCCTGGTGTCCCTGGAAGCCAGAAGAGAGTGTCAGATCTCCCGGAACTAGAGCTAAAGGCAGTTGTGAGTCACCATGTCGGTACTCAGAACTGAACCTGGGTCCTCTGCAGGAGCAGTAAGTGCTCTTAACCACTGAGGTGTCTCTCCAGTCCCTTATTTATTTATTTATTTATTTATTTATTTATTTATTTATTGATGGTTTTTCAAGACAGGGTTTCTCTGTTGCTTTGGAGCCTGTCTTGGAACTCACTCTGTAGACCAGGCTGGGCTCCAACTCACAGAGATCTGCCTGCCTCTGCCTCCCAAGTGCTGGGATTAAAGGAGTGCGCCACCACCGCCAGGCTTCCCTTTTTTTTTTTAAAACAACAACAACAATAAAATATGTAACACAGAATTTGCCTCCCAACCATTTGCTCATTCAGTGCATGAGAACACCCTGACATCCATGTAGAACTGTCTTGTGAAAATGAAACTCCGTAGCCGTTAAGCGCTGGCTCCCCACTTCCTCCTACTTCAGCCCTTGCCAGCTGCCCTCCCACTTGCTTTTCTTTCTTTCTTTAAACATGTCAACCAGAAGTTTTATTTGCTAAGTTACAGCCCCCTTCATAGCCCCCTCTTGTTAGCACTCATGAGTGTTTGCCTGCTTCAAGTGCCTCTGTGGGAAGCACTGGCCCCAGGTAAAGAACGTTTTTTGCATCTGGTTTTCTGGAAAGCCCAGCAGAGTTTTATTTACTGTGGCGTGTATATTACCTTTTCAGTAAAGGAGAATTAATTTTTTAAAAAATGGAAGGAATGAGAGATGGCTCAGCAGTTAAGAAGATGTGGCTTCACTCCTCAGCCCCCACCATGGTGGCTCACAGTTCTGGGGGATCCCATGCTCTTTTCTGGCACACACGTGGTGCACGGACATACAAGCAGCCAAGATACTCATACACATAAAATAAAGAATGAAAGATACAAGTGCTTGGATATGACTGCGTTGAGTCAGGTGGTGGTGGGGCCCCATGGTAGGTGTGTCAGGTCTCCATTACAATGAGAAAATGACTAAGGTCAGCAACTTAAAGGGGGAAAACTTTCAGAAGGGTCAGTCTAAAATGGTTTGGGCCTGTGGTGAGGCAGGGCATCATGGTGGGAGTAGGGAGTGCGTCAAGGTCAGCTTCCCTCATGGTGGACATAAAGTAAAAAGGGGGGATGAGAGGAAGGGGTTGGGGTCCCAATATCTCCTCCAGTGGTATGCCCCCAATGCCCTGACTTCCATAAGACTAGGAGTAACTTATTTATGGTTCTACTATCCCTCAGTGACTAAGTGTTCAGGACAAGGCTTTCTGGGGATATTTAAGAGCCAAACCACAGTGGCAGGGAAGGGTCATGAGAAGGTGCTAGTGTCCAGGCAGCTGCTCTTGCTGGCCAGAAGCTACAGGGCCAGAAGGAGAATCCCAGTGTTGCAGCATTCCTGCTGATGCCCAGCAGGAACAGGAGAGTAACGCTAGCTTGTCTTCTAACCCCTTTAAATATTATTACTCACTCAATCCTAAAGCTGTTTTCTTAAAAGCCCCCAGACTTGCTCTGGAGGGGTGATACCCACCACTGTGAGATGCCTGAGACCTGGAGCCTCCCGGCAGTGCGTGCCAGGGCTGTGAGTGGACCAGGGCTCCTCAGGTGGTGCCTGGCTTGCTTGGCCTCCTTCAGCAGCTTTGAAAATAAATCAGTTAGCTTTAAGAAACAGTGTTGAGAGGGTACGTTTAGGGGTGGGCCTGATCAGGTGGTAGCTGATGCCATCTTCTGCAGGGTCTGGGAGCCCAGCCCTCTTTGTGGGTGGCACCAGGTAGGGCAAGAAATTCTCAACTGTGTGTTTGCATGCTGTGCCCAGTGTAAAGAAACAGGATTGTGTCATTCTTTCCTGTCCCAGCTGTGCTGAAGCAGTTGTCTTTCTAGGGGTATGGTGACATTGTGTGGAGTTTTCCTCATGTGCCACCTGGGGTCCTCATAGGACCGTTGGGGACACAGCTGTGCAATCACACTTTACTATTTGACACAAAACAGAATGATTGTATAATAATGAACATTACCGTGGTGGTGTTTATTAGAGTACTGGGTCTGGAGGAAATATTACTGCAAACCTGTAAGAGCTCAGCCTGGAGGGTTTACTTCCTCAGCCTTGTGATGCTGCCTGCATGCAACAGGAAATGCAAGCCAGAGCGGTCTCAGTGCAGCAGAGGGGTGTAATTTTGGTTCCTGAAGGAGATTCTTAGGCAGAATTTGTTTCAGATTTATGTGTCGAGGTTGGGAATGAATGCATGGTCACCAGGATCTGCTCCTTGTTCCCTGGGTCTTGACTGTGGTGTCCTTTGGCCATCTGAGGGTAGCTAGATGCCATTGCAGCCTAATAGCTTCCCACATTCCAGACTGTGTGGACATCAGCCACAGCACCTGTTTGATTGGACCCACCCTAGGCACATGTGTCAGTCAAAATTATTCTGTGCCGCCAGGGTGCACAAGGCTTTTGTTAGCCAGGCCCCAGTAGTGTGTCTGCTTGTGTCCACAGGCCAGAGTGCTCTGGAGCCTCCTAGACTGAGATAGGAAGAGGACTCCATCTCATCTGCCTGCATTAAAAACCCATAGACAGAAGAGAGGCTTGGAATAATGAGAATGTATTTCCCTTAGTGCTGGAGTCACAGCTGGTGTCTGAGTGACTGTGTTGTGTGCCATTTCCCAGATGCAAACTGCCAGCTTCTTATTGTGTCCTTGAGTAGAGGGAGGGAACCAGGCAGCTCTGAGAGGCCTCTTTAAATGGTACCGAGCCCTTCCTGGAAGCCTGTCCCCATGGCCTAGTCACTTCCCAGTTCTGTCATCTTGGGAGCGAGGATTTCAGTGTGAGAACTTGAGGGACTCATTGACATCACCCTAGGCAGGTCCAGGCAAAGGAGTTAGGTGCTGTTACAGGAAAAAGTAGCTGGAGGTCGAGGGGATCCCGTCTGTATGAATGACACTTAGGTCTTCCCTGCGCCAGTGTACTAGGCTGTTGTCAGGGAGAGGACTCCTTAGGACCTGGGCTTGCAGGGAAGCTGTTGTCTCCTGAGGGCTTTGGAAGGAGCCTGTGAGGAGGTGGCATGGCTACATGACTGTCACTGACCCCAGTTTCCGCATCTGTGATCCTGTCACCTGACGTGCTTGCAAGGTACAACTTTTGGGCTGGTTCTGAATACACTTGGAAAGCTATGCAGCCGCAAGACTTCCTAGTCCACTCTACGCAGTTGCTAAAATTTACTTTATAGTTAGAAACTTTGTTTTAAACAAAACTCCTCACCTGAGCCTCCTCTGAACTGGTGAGGAGGCTGACCCTAGTGCTCCCCCAGGCAGGGAAGTGCAGCAGATAACCACTAACTCAGTTCAGGGATCCCACACAGCAGCTCACAGACAGAAACAGTCCAGGAAAAGGAAACCACAGACCCCAACACAGAACCCCTCACCACAGTATGAGAGTTAAATCCAGAGAAATGACAGGGATAGTTCAGCATGGGCAAGAGGGTAAATCACAGGAATGCAAAGTTGGCTTGATACTAAAACAAAATAACTCAGTATGATGTTAGCAACAACAACAAAAAAGGAAACCTTGTGGCTGTGAACACTAATTGGCACTGATGGCTGACATGCCTGTCTTCCAAGAGCATGGGATCCCTCAGCCACACCTTGTCCAACCATTCAGCCTCTGGGAAGTCATAGGCTTCCTTCCCCTCCCTGGTTCATGCTCACCGGAGCCCTGAGTCTTCCTTCCTGAGAACATGTTTCTTTCTCCAGTCTGTTTACCTACCTCTCTTTCCTGTTTACCTACCTCTGAAGCATGAGCTCCATGAAGGCAGAGATTCATGTGTGTGCTACACAGTGTCACAGATAATCCAGCAAATACTGACCTGGTTTAGAGCTTTAATGTCCCTCTGAGGCCCATGACTTCTGGGAGTCTGCTGAACCTTTAGGAAATTGTCATTGAGAATGTGTCCTTGAAGGGTTACTGGGACTCCAGCCATCCTGTCTCACCTTGTGAGCAGCTTCCTTGGTCTCCATACACCCAAACCAAAAGAACCAACTAACTGTAGGCTGGAACTTCTGAAACCGCAGGCCTAAGTAAGTGTCTCTTTAGATACTGAATTTTGTAAAAGGTGTTTTGTCATTGTTTTGAAAAGCTGACTACTCCACGTAGATTCAGTGAATGACTGACTGCTTTAGAGATTCCAGGAGGACCAAAGGCAGTGGGGAGCAGAGAGGAGGCAGGAAGGAGAGGAGGAAGAGGAGGATCCTCAAGGAGGAGTCCCCTCCGCTTCAGCCATGAAGGTGGGCAGGGTGAGCTGGTAGCAAGGTCATGTGATGTGCAGAGGGCAGCATTTGCAAAGGGATAGAGATGGGAGAGATGGGAAAGTTGAGGAAGGGAGGGAAACACACACACACACACACACACACACACAGAGAGAGAGAGAGAGAGAGAGAGAGAGAGAGAGAGAGAGAGAGAGAGAGAGAGAGTTGTAAGTAGAGGTCAGACCAGATGCAAGCTTCTGCTTGTTATATGGCCTGGGGCAGTAACCCCTGCTTGGGCCTGAACCTTTCTGTGGGTGTGAGAATGTCTGTTGTCTGTGGCTATATTTTGGGGAGGCCTAAAAGAGACAAGACACCAGGGTCAAGGTTCAGGGAAGCACACTGACCTGCAACTCCTTTCTCTTGTGGTTAAGGGTCTTCTAAACATCATAGTGAGGTGGTCTCCACTGACCATGTCCTGTCTTCAGCTCCCATCCAGCATCTTATCCCATCCCCCTCCAAGAATCTGTGGTAGAGTGCAAACCAGAGGAACTTTATCATCAGTTCAGAATCAACAGCCTTAAATAGGGTAAAACAACTTAAAACAGTACTACACAGGATTTGAAGGAAATAGTCAATATTCTATTGCTGTGAAGAGACACCATAACCATGGCATCTCATAAGGAGAGCATGTAATTGGGGCTTGCTTTTCAGTTTCAGAGGTTTAGTACATTATCAGCACACTTCCAACAAGGCCACATCTACTCCAACAATTGTTCTAAATAAATAGTACCACTCTCTTAGCATTCACATGTATATGAGCCTATGGGGGTCATTTGTAGTCAAACCACTACAGGGTGTAAACATGCTAGTTTTGGGATGCCAGCCACTGGCATTGAGAAATGCTGCAATTTAAAGCTTTGGATGACAATCAAGATTGGTCCCTTGCAGGGCAAGTCTGCAGGTTTGAGACATGTCACGGCTCTCAAAGACTTCTAGAGCAGCAGGTCTCTGCAGGGGTGTGTGGTCTTGCTGTCTAGAGACTGGGCATGGAGTCCCTGTACCTGCAGTTGCCCAGCTAAAGGCCAGAGGCTAGTTTGAATGAGCTCCCTGCTGGGGGCCCAAATCTCAGGTGCTGTCAGCCTCAGTCTCTGGCAGGTCCATCTTCAGTAGATCCTATCCTGAAGGCACTGAACTCTTCTAGTCAAATCTGTATCTGTAGAGTCCATTCTGGGCTAACCTGGTCCCTGACTGGCTGAATGTGGACACACAAATAGAGTGAACAATAGGACTAATCCGGGAAGAGCTGTCAGACCCAATGTGAGAGGGGAAGAACCTTGTGCCCTCCAAAAGATGGTCAGAAGGCTCCATACTGGGGGCCCATGTATCCCTTACAACAGTAGGACTGTTGGCCTGTGTTCAGGAGCCCTATCATCTGGGTAAGAGTTTTGCATTAAGTTCTCTCTGATCTTCCCTAGTCCTTAGCTGCTAGACTTCATCCCCATGGAAGATGAGGATATGGTGGTTCAGATGGCTGGTGAGTGGTAGTTCCCTTTCTGCAGATGTCAAAAGTGATAGCCTATGCTGCCTGATCCTCAGCCCTACTGTTGATTGTGCTACCCAGGGTCCCCAGGAAACACAGGTGTGTCATTCCTAGACTCTGAGGCCTGTCATGTGTTCTTAAGGGTGGGTGCACTGCTGGCTCTGTGTGCAGCCCTGGAGAAGTGCCATTGAGGACAGCAGTTGATTTAACCTGGGCAAGGGGATAGATACTCTGAGTAGAAAACCATGTGAACTGGGGTCTCTCTGCTATAGCTGCAAGGCAGGAACTGACTGCAGCCTTCAGGATCAGGACCTGCCAGAGATAGGAGAGCTGCTCTCTGATTGGTGATCCATTCTCTGCAAAATTGCTCTGCCAAGAACTGCTCTCGCTGGTACCTCAACCCTCCCACCCCCAGATCTTTTGAGCTATAACCCTTGCTGGTAGCCTTTTGGCTGGTGCTCCAGAGTACAGGGCTGTCTTACTTTTAGCCTGTTGGTTCGCATCCTGTGGCCACTGAGTGTCTCAGAGTTTCTGCTTTCATGTTTGAGGTGTTTTCACTCAATTTTTTACTCCTGTGTGACAAAAGATCCCTTTGTCTGCCCAGCCTATTATTGGTGGGAAGGCAAGACAAGAACCCAAGATATGAAAATTGACTTTCTTAGTGACGTGTTACATCCTGGTTAGAACCGGAAATGCCTCTTGATAGGAAATGAGACACCCAAGTCTCAATAACCTTTTTCAAGGGCTCACCCCTGTGATGCAATGCTCTCCCATTAGAGATTTCCCCTCCTCCCAGTGGCAATGTATACCTGTGACAAACCTGTAGCATATGGGCCTTTGAGAGACATCCAGCACACCACCTATAGCTGTCACATAGTGTCTCTGCCCTAAAAACCTGTACTCTACATGTTCACCCTCATCTCTGTTTCTCTTTTTAAATTTTGGAATAATTCTGGACTTATAAAAAAGTTACACAACCAACACTGAACACTGTTCTTCCAGTAGCTTTCCAAGTCACATCTGTGCTATCAGGACATTCATAGCAGAACATGACATCTCATGATGCCCTAGACTGGGCTTTACTGGGGTTTCCAAGGAGGTACTCTCCCAATTTCCTGATCCAAGCTAGCATCCTACAAGGCAGTCATTTGTATTGTTTCCTTGGTCTCCTCTTATTGGTGTGTATTCTAGTGTGTGTGTGTGCACGCCCTTGCACTTTGACCCTCTTGAAAAATATCTTCAACTATTACTAAATAAAGTCCAATTCTCACATAGTGTGAGACCTTTTTCTTGCCTACGTGCAGTGTTTGTATCAACTTTGTTTTTTCCCGTTCTGAAGTGTTGTCTCCCCAGAGGACACCCTGAGCTGACCACACATGCCTTTCCCCAGGGATCCCATCTCTTTCCTCACTGGCAGGCGAGGTTGCTTTAGTATATTTACCATCAGTGCATGTGGCTGTCGTGTTTTAGGCTTCCTGTAGCAGCTCAGTTGAGATGTTCCCTGTGCCCACCTGGTCTCCAGAAAGATACCAGACACAAGGCTGGAAACCTGGGGTGTCTGGTCAGGTCAAGTGTGCTGTGTACCATTGTTTTGTTTTGAGACAAGGTCTTATGTAGATTAGGTTGCCCTCAAACTTGCTATTGAATTCTGGATGATCCTGAGTTGTTGGGATTGATTACTGGCAAGTACCACTATGGCTGACTTTTAGTTGTGACAGACTCTAGCATGCCTACTAGTGTTGGAGACTGAGGAATGAGTGCTGCCACTCTGCTCAGTGGCTGTCCTGGTCTGGGTCCTTGGTCACTTTGTACAGATACTCCCAGAGTACAGCATGCCTGTCTGCTCTCCACCTCAAGGCCATTGTGGACAAATCTCCTTGCCTTCACCCTGCTATCTCTGTGACATTCATTCCAAGGATTCCCTGGGACCCACAGTAACAGTGAATACCCACTAGCATTCCCAGTGCCACATCTGGTAGACTCTGACATTTGTCCTCTGCTTACTGTGACCGGGGACTGTTGCTGTCCTGTGTCAAGGAGCTGAGGCAGTGACACCCAATGGCTTCCCCACCATGTCTCAGGCTGTCCTGACTTACCTGCTGATGTGCTCATCTGCCTTTTTCCCCCATGCTCCAAGTTCATAGGAACTCTGTGATTGTTATTATACTTAGTGGTCTCTAGGTCCTGTGGAAGGATAACATCTGGGTGAGGGCTCTGAGTCCAGCCTGGATTAGCTGAGAGACCAGTATTTGCCGCTCCTGAGTAAATACCTTTCCTGCTGATGGAGAATTACATGAGTAACTCACAGGCTAAAAACATTACATGGAAAATTCTAGAAGTAAACCCCTCAAATGATAAGTTTTAGATAACTTTCACAGCCAGGTGTGGTGATGCATGCCTTTAATTCCAGCACTCAGGAGGCAGAGACAGGTGGATCTCCGTGAGTTCAAGGCCAGCCTACAGAGTGAGTTCCAGGATACCTAAGACTGCACAAAGAAACCCTGTCTTGAAAAACAAACAAGAACAAATCATTTTCTTTACAATCTTATTATAACCTGTATTTTATTATGTTACCTCTCTTCCTGGGCCTAACATATCAACTAAAATTCACGTAAGTGTGTGTATGAGGGGAAGGGTTGGGCATAGATAGAGCCTGCAGAACCAACTGTGGTTTCACTGGGGTCTTGGACCTTCCCCCTGAGGTAAGGAGGCCTCATACAGTCCCATGTATCTTTGACAGTGACTATTGAATACCAAGGCTATGTCCAGGTGCCTAATGTCTGGTTTGATTTACCCAGTGGGGTCTGTGTACATTGACTCCTGTGCTCAGGTTCAAGAGGCCTGCTGGTGAAAGAAAGGCCTTGGCTTTCTCTGTTTTCTTTTAGGTTGTTGTGTGAGTACTCTGTGTTTGAATCCAACAGATTCCCAGATGGAAGCTACTGCTCTGGCTTCGGGGCCTGGCTGTTTCCTACAGTATGGTTTTAGGAAGTAATCTCTCCTCTTTTCATTGCAGGTCATCCACCCGGCCAGAGGTCGCCAGCATAGAGCCACTGGGCGCCAATGAACAGCAGTGCTCCCAGAAGGCAGTGGTGCAGGCCCGCCTGACCCAGCCAGCCCGGCTGACCAGCATCATCTTCGCAGAGGACATCAGTAAGGGTTTCGTGTGTCATGGGAGATCCTTGATGGGGATGTGAGACAAAGAAACACCCTCTTGAGACCTCTACCTGGAGCCTAGGAGACACCTGTCCTGGCGCTTCTTCACTGAATTTGCAGTGTTTTCTCTTGTGGAGATTGGCTTTCTAAACTCATGAGTTAATACTTGCTACCCCAGGTGCTCTTAAGTGGTATAAAATTAAAGTGAAGAAAATTGGCCTAGTAGGAAACCATGTCTTTTCCTTGTCCGTATTTGATTCATCATATTGCAGATGTGCAGTTCAATTTTCCTCAGTATCCATGGTGGATCGGTTCCAGGATGCCTTAGGATGCTATACTCCTGGGTCCAGTCCCCTTTGTTCTCTGGTGCAGTGCTGGCTTAGAACTGTCTCCTGTGTTCCTAAACCCAGTTCACACCAGCAGTCAAGCATTTGTCTAGCACAGTTAACCTAGCCATTCAGACAGGAAAACTCTGGCTTTCTCCTTGTGAACCCACATTTAAAGCTGTGGGATATCCTCCAGGGAAATCAAGTTGTGCTCAGGCTGTAACCACAAAGGGAAGTGGCAAATATGATGGCTGACTCTTTGCATCTGCCAGTTCACCAAGATCAGGACTCAAGCTGGTGCTGGCTCCTTGTAGTTGTTCTTTTGTGTGTTTGTTTTATTTTTATTTATATCTTGTTGTGTGGGGGCTGTGGAGGGACATGTGGCACAGCACACGTGTGGACATAGTGGACACCTTGGTGGAGTCAGCTCTTTCCCTCCTCCTTCACATGAGCTCTGGGGATTGAGCTCATCTCCAGGTCTGTGAAGCTGTTTCACTGGTCTGCTTGTTTTACTTACTTCAGCATCCCATAAAACTACCCACTGTATGACAAGGGGGATACATGGATATAAGCACAGATTTGTTACTTCCTCATAAATAAGGCAGATAACAGCATCACCTTATCTTAGAACTCTCTAGTGTGAGAATAACTGTACTAGTTATTCTAACCATTCTCCAGGCACCAGGTAGATACACTTGTTCTATCTGTATTATCCCACATATCAAGAACCTTAACAATTCTTATATTGTACATACCTACAGTCCCAGCTACTCAGGAGGCTGAGGCAGGAGGATTGCTTGGGTCTAGTAGTTCAGGGCCAAACTGGACTCACCTCAAAATGAAACTATGAGCTGGATACAGGTCTGAGCTGTTTGTAGCACATCCAGTTTTTTTCTAGGGATACAAGTTCAGTTCCTAGCACCCTTGTCAGGTGGCCCCCAACCACCTGGAACTCCAGCTCCATGGGAATTTGAAGCCTCAGGTGTCCGTAAGCACATACATCCACATACAAATACACACCCTACACATAATGAAAATACAATTTAAAGAACAATAAATTTTATATGCTGTGACACAACAAACCTGGGAATCTATACTAGGCAGATTAAGTTTTTGTACATAAAATCAATATTCCTGATACTGAACTGAATCTGAACATCAAATGTTTAACACAGTGAAGGTCTGTGAGATAGCAGGCTGGGCACATGCCTATGATCCTATACTTGGGAAGCAGAGGCTGGTGAATCTCTGAATTTAAAGCCAGCCTTGTAACACTTAGTCACTTAGTCTTCCAGCCTGCTGCCTGGTTCCTACTGCTTCTTTCAACCCCCAAATAACATACAAGACACTATATTAATTATGAAGCTGTTGGCCGTTTGCTCGGTTTCTTATTGGCTAGCTCTGACTTGATTATTAACCCATAATTACTAATATATATTTTACAAGAACTTATCTTTTTGAGAATGCACGCCTGAGCATCCATTGCTCCTGGGAGATCACATGGCGAGAGCTCTCGTCACTACAATTCCCAGAATCCTCCTAGACTCCTAGCCCCACCTATCTTGTTTCCCTGTTGGTCAGCAGTGCTTTATTGATATATACACAGAACTTCCCCCATCATCTCCTCTTTTCTGTCTAAACAAAAAGAAAGGTTTTAACTTTAACATACTCAAATTATATATAACAGGACAGTTATCAAGTAAGAACTATAGTTATAATACTTTATCCATTAACATTTAGTAAGATTTAAAGAAAGTATTTTATCATCTATCCTATCTGTGTGAGTCTAAAACCTTATATGTAGTTTATCTTTTATCATAACTAAGAAAAACTATGATTATAACTATCTGTCTTCAACTCCATCAAAGACCACAGAAGGATAATATACAAACACTAGAATTGACAGAGACATCTCACTGCCTGGACAGTTACCCGAAGTTCCTCTGTAACATTGGGGCATCCATCTTCAGCCCATAGGCCACAGTGTGTCTGGAAGACTTCTCAGCAAAGCAGGAAATTTTAAACTGTCCATCTGCATTGGTAGTTTATCAGTCATTTTTCTGTGTCCTGCAGAATATCTGGCAGACTTTTTCATGAAGCAGGAACCCTGAAGGACTGTTTGAATTCAGCAGTCACTTTCCTGTGTGTCCTGCATGCCCAGTTTATACAGCAACAGTCAAACAGTCCAGGCAAGACCAGTTTCTTGCCCAAATGGCTAATCTTGCCATGTTGAAAGCAAACTCCATAACAAGTTTTTTTGATGCCCATCTTACTCTCAGACGTAATTGATGTGCCAGAAGCAGACATTTTTCATTGTCAAGAAAAACCCTAAACCATTTTAAATGCCATTTTCTGAGGTCTTTGAAAGGTTTGAAAACTATCTAACTTAAATACATCTCTGTATATCTAAAAAACCTAACTTACCTAACTATAAGTTCTGACTATTATAAGTGACTATCTATAATCTCTATTTAATTATACATTACATTTTTAAAATGAGTTATACAAACATAATACCTAAACAATAGGAGAAATATACATATCACAAAATTGACCTTAAATTTGTATCAATAAATGAAGAATCATACCAATACAAAGTATTCATTTTCATACCAAAATACCCTTTTACCTTTAAGAAGAGATTGATTGTGTTCATTAACTAATTATAAGCAACCCCATTTAAGTGAAAACAAAACTTTATAAACAATATTTGGGAAATTGAGCGTTGTTCATTCCAAACTGCTTCCTGCTGATAGGGGGTGCTGTCCATACAATGGGTATCATGACAAAACTCAGAAACCTGGCCAAATCCTTGTTTTTGTAGTCCTTAAGGCTGCATCATCTCAGCTGTTTTAAATGTTGGATCACTTGGGCCACTGTTTTCTGGGGGTCTTGGTTCATCAAACCACAGAAGCCTGGAAGGAATCCACAGCTTTCCATTTTCTGTGGAAACATAAATAAAAATTTTTCCCCAAATAACCTGTTCTTATGTTTAGATTTAGAAGTCAAAGCATTTTAAAAATATATAAGTTGGATTAATTTAGCAGCATTTATAATCAAATATATTTTAGCAATTCTTTCTTTTCTTAGTAATTGGACAACTGAAAAACACAATAACATACAGGATCCAGACTCTCTGTGTAGTTTCCATTTTTACATGGCTTTTTTATTACTCTACTTCTTTTACTTCTATTTATTTATTTTTTCTCTGAGACAGGGTTTCTCTGTGGAAATCTGCCTGTCTCTGCCTCTGGAGTGCTGGAATTAAAGGCATGTGCCACCACTGCCCAGCCACTCTTATTTCTTTTAAACCACTTTATTTTGTTTCTTTTTCTCTCCCAAGCCTACGTACACACTGTAACTTTTAGAGGTTTTTCTTCATCTGAATCTGACTTCACTGTAAATCTTTATTTTTCTGGCCACATGTCTGTTATCTGCTAAACAACATTGCTAATCAAAACTACAGCTGTTTTAACTGCTGTTTTTGCAAGATGGAGGGCATAAGTTTACCGCCAGTGCTGGCTGGCAAGTCTCTTGTTTGTCTCTAGCAAAACAGAGCTCACCCGAGAAAAATGCTGCTACCGAGAAGCAGTGCTTCTCTCTGTTCTTTTGTTTCTAAAATCTCTTTTACACTTTTGTCATTTTACGTGAAGACTTATATCCCACTTCTGCCACCATTCTGTAACATTTAGTCTTCGTGCCTGCTGCCTGGTTCCTGTTGCTTCTTTTAGCCTCCAAAAAACACACAAGCCACTATATTAACTATGAAGCTATTGGCCGTTTGCTCAGTTTCTTATCAGCTAGCTCTGACTTGATTATTAACCCATAATTACTAATATGTATTTTATAAGAACTTATCTTTTTGAGGACACACTCCTGAGCGCCTGTTGCTCCTGGGAGATCACATGGCGAGAGCTCTCGTCACTACAATTCCCAGAATCCTCCTAGACTCCTAGTCCCACCTATCTTGTTTCCTTATTGGCCAACAGTGCTTTATTGACATATACAAATAACTTTCCCCATCACAGCCTGGTCTATTAGTCTACATAGGGAGTTCCAGGATGGCCAGGGCTACAGTAAGATCCCGTCTCAAAACAAAAAAAGGTGGGGGGCATAGTATTCAACATTTAAAATGTGGGGCTGGAAAGATGTCTCTGCAATTAAGAACATGTATTGTCCTTGCTGAGAACCTAAGTTCAGTTCCCATAACTGACATTTCATGTCTTATAACTGCCTGTAACTCCACCTCTAAGGATTCACCCTCTTGTGGCCTCCATGGTCAACTACACTTATGTGGCATAACACAGAACATATACATGCACACAAATCAAGTAAAAGTAATAATTCCATAGCAGGGACTGAACATGTAGCTCAGTGATCCAGCGCTTCCTTAGTGGCGTATTGACTTGTTGGTTACTGGAAGTGGTGACCCTGGAGGTGGGTCATTGGCTGAACACCATTCTCAGTTCTGACTCCTTTCTTCTCCCTGCAGCCACAGGCCAGGTGCTGCGCTGTGACGCCATCGTTGACCTCATCCATGGCATCCAGATCGTCTCTACTACCCGTGAACTCTATCTTGAAGACTCTCCACTGGAGCTGAAGATCCAGGCTCTGGACTCAGAAGGTGACTGCAAGGGCTATCTTTGGCAGGCTCCAACCTTGGCCATAGCCTCAATTACTGTGTCCTTTCATGACTAGCTACGGCTCCAGCCAGGAAGGAGGAGCCACTGCCAAGGGAGAAGCAGAGTGGGTAAAAGCTGTCTTTAAGTAGCCTGTATTCCATTGGTGGCATCAAGCCTCAGCCCTCCTCATGTTCAGAGGTCTGGCCTGTGTGTGTAGATGTTAGCTGACTCTGGGAGCATTCTTGGTGCCTATGCAGAGATGGTCTTGATACCTCTGTCTCAGGAGCTGTGGGAGAGCTGTCCACAGAGGCGATAACCCCACTGGGAAGTAGGAACCCTTTTTTTCCTGTTCAGTTCCAGGCTGTTTTTGATTTCCTAAGTACCCCAGACCTCCAAACACATGTATAGGTAAGGGCAGCTGTGGGCTGCTGGCTCAGTGTATTGGCTGTCACTTCTGGGGTGGGATTCTGGGGTGACCTTACCTACTAGGAGCAGACTGGGCTGGAGGCTGACCTCTTGGAAGGAGAGCAAGAGGAGTATGTCATTCAGCTTGTCATACTTGTGATAAAACACCTGGGACAAACAAGACCAGGACATTTTTGACGCGTGCTTTTAGAGGTTCCAGGCCATGCTTTTGGGCCCGTGGCAGGGCAGGGCATCATGGCGGGAGACTGCTTACTTTATGGTAGCCAGCAAGCAAAGAGATGGAGGAAAGAGTGGGGTCCTGATAATCCCCTTCGAGCCCGTGCTCCTGGTTCCTAACTTCTCCCCACTTGGCCCCAGTTGTTTAAAAGCTTACCACCTGTAGAGCCGCAGAGATGGCGCAGCGGTTTAGAGCTCTGGCAGGTCTTCCAGAGGTCCTGAGTTCAATTCCCAGCAACCACATGGTGGCTCACAGCCATCTATAATAGGATCTGATGCTCTCTTCTGGCATACCGGTGTATATGCATATAGAGCCAGTATACATAAAGTAAATACATCTTAAACAGTTATTAAAAATAAAAGTTTAACACCTCTGAGCAGCACAGTACCATGGCTGTTACCTAAGCCTTCATTCAATACATGAGTTGTTGCTCCCAGAACTCTGGGAGGTAGGGATATTCCCTGTGAATAGGCAAGGTGTATACATGGAATGAGAGGTCCACAACAGAAAATCTGGAATCTTAAACTTCATGAAGCACTTGGAAGAGTCAATGCAAATATCCCCAGGTCTGAAGACTACAGAGTCAGAATTGCTTCCAGTCCCAAGCGTCTGCAGGTCACTAGGGGACAGTAGAGCTGGGAGGGACCCTGACGACAGCTGAGGCTGGTGTGCAGGGTGCATGTTGAAAACTCTTTGGGGAAGACATGATGGTGAGGTGAATAGTGAGGATTGTGGGTTTACCAGCCATGGGTGTACATTGGGGTGGGGTGGGGTAGGAGTGTAGTTGCCTTGTAGCTGAGCCAGAATCTGAGCTGTAACCTGGCTCCAGGGGTCCTGCTTTGGTTCAGAAGTTGGCCATTGTGTTCTGTGATGGGCAGCATGGTAAATGGGATAAAGCTTCTCTGGGTATATGTCTGTGTCACAGCTTTTCACCTGGGACCTTGTTGCTCTAGAATAGTCAGAGGTATGCAGCAATGAGTGGTGGGTCCTGATACGACATTATTTTATAAAAGCAGGCAGGGAGCTTGTGGTGGTGGCGCACACCTTTAATCCCAATACTTCCGAGGCAGAAGCAGATGGATCTCTGTGAGCTCTAGGCCAGCCTGGTCTGCAGAGTGAGTTCCAGGACAGCCAGGGCTACAACAGAAAAACCCTGTCTAAAAAACAAACAAACAAACAAACAGAAGCCAGACTTGTTCCAGGTGTTGTAATTTGCTGACCCCTGCTCTGTTTCTACCTGAAGTTACTTAAAGATTATTCCTACTGGGATTTATATGCATTAATTCACTTTGTTCTAAATTTTTAAAGATTTATTTTATATACATGAGTGTTTGCATGTGTAGGCATTTATGCATGCATGCATGTATGCTTGTATGTACACCACATATGTGGAGCACCCCCAGAGTCCAGAAAAGGGTTTCTGATCATCCGGAACTAGAGTTTCAGTGTGAGCCTCCATGTGGGTGCTGGGGACCAAATTTGGTCCCTCTGCAAGAGCAGCAAGTGCTCTTAACCAGGGAACCATCTCTCCAGACCTAGTTCACCTTTTCAAAATGTGGGTTCTGGTTTAATTCCCAAAATTGTACCACCATCACCACATCACTGTCTAATTTTAGAACTTCTCATCAGTGTAGAAAGAAACCCAAAACCTGTGAACACTCACTGACCGTTGCCCAGCCCCTGGCACAGACCTCCCTCCCCAGCCAGGTCCTGTCTGTATTTCTGGACTTTTCCTGAAAGTGTGGTCATCTGGCACAGCCACACAGTCTTCTGACCATCTTCTCTCACTCCCACTAAGCCTGGTGCTTTCAGTGCATGCATTCAGTACCAGGTGACATCAGTTTGTTCTTTTTATTGTCAAATAGCATTCCACTGTGTGGACATCTGGCACTGTTTCTCTAGACATCAGCCGATGGAATTTTGGGCTTCTACTTTGCCACTGTGAACTTCTGTGTAAACGCATGTTTTAGGTTCTCTTAAGTAAACACGGATGGGTGGGGCTGGAGAGATGGCTCAGCAGTTAAGAGCACTAGCTGCTTGTGCAGAGGACCCAGGCTTGAGTTTCAGTGTTTACAAAGTGGCTTACCACCATCTGTAACTTCAATTCCAGGGGATCCAACACCCTTTTCTAGCTTCTTCTGGACACTAGGCCTGCATTCATACATGTAAATACTCTTTAAGAAGCAGCTGAGTGATGTGCTTTCTGATTGGCTGTCCTCAGCCAGGAATACTTCAACCTTTGTCGTCCGTTTTTGTCCGAGAAGGGCTGTGTCTTCTCTAGATCCCTGGATTTCTCAACACTAGCTCTGCAGTTTATCAGACGTGTGGGAGCCTGTGCATGCCATCCTTGTGCTAGGCCACAAGCAAGTTGTAGTCAAGGAAGCTGTGGTAACTTACCCGGGTCACACTGGTGATGGAGAATGCTGCTGCTGCACTCTGCCGTAGACCATCTGCCTGCTGTGGTTTAAATGCTATTTGCCTGCCTGAAACTCAAGTTCATATTCTGTCCTCAGAGTATGAGTGCTTGGGAATGGTGGTTATAAGAGGGACCAGTGGAGTTCTTGCTGATCAGCTAGCTTTGTTTTGTTCAGTTTATACCCAGGCAAGTCTGCCGTCTACCTGCCTATCCTGCATTTTCACTACATTCAAAATGTGAAGCAGCTTGTTTGTTGGGAAACAGGCTCGTATGCAGTCCAGGCTGACCTCCTATTCACTGTGCAGCTGAATTTCAGACCCCCTTGCTTTTGCATCCAGAGTAATGGAATATAGACATGTTTTACCATACCCAGTTTTCTGTGTTGCTGGGGATTCTAACCAAGGGCTTCATACATGCTAGGCAAATACTGTATCTATAAGCCATGTCCCTGATCCCTCATGATGCATCTCAACATGAGTTCTTTACTGGGTGTGGCAACCTAATCTTGCATATCCGTTCTCTTGAACCATGAGCTGAAATAAACTAGTTTCCTTTACACATTACTGGTATTAGCATTCTACTATGACTAAACACTGGACGCAATCAGCTTAGATTGAAGAAAGGTTTTCTTTGGCCTATGGGTTCAGAAGTTTTAGTCCATGGTTGTTTGATCTTGTTGCCTTCCAGTATCTCCTGGAATAGCATGCCTCCATTCTCAATGGTGCCACAGTCTGGCGACCAAGTCTTTGGGAGAATCAAGATCCAAACTGTAATGCTCTATTTTAGGAACTGGAAATGGACTGTCACAGGACTCTTTTTGCAGCCCTTTTTGCCCAAGCAGTTTTTATGTGGTCTCTGGTATATAAGAACTTAAAGTAGGCATCAAGTCAAATTTTTGCTTGTAATAAACCACATATTTATTTTAAAACAATGCTTTTGTGTTTGTATAATTTTACCATTTTTAAAGATGAAAGCAAATTTACATACTAACAAGATGGATGCACTTGCTCACTTTTACATAAAGAATTAAATCCCAGCTGGGTGTTTGATACTGCAGGACACAGAGTGTCTGCTGGGCTTTTCAGAGCTGATGGGTATTTTGATTTTTGAGGTGTGAGTGCTGAGAATGTCACTTTGCATAAATACATAGTGCAAGATGGGAGAAATGTATTAATGGCCATTTCAGAAACCCCAAGCCAAAATTCACATACTGATTTTCTATGCAACTTTTAGTTGGCAATTCAGATATATTTCTAGGTTAGGGAGGGATTGAGACAGGGCCAGCTCAGGCTGGCCACAAACTCACTATAACTGAGGATGTCTTGTACCCCTGTCCTTTCTGCTTCTACTGCACAAGTGCTGGGATTACAGATGTGTCCCACTCATCAAGCAATTTTTAAAATCAAAATTGTAATGCAATATAGCCCCAAAGATAAACTAATTTGATATGTGCTGAGGAATGACGAGAAAATATGGAAAAGTCCTTGTTTTTCTTAATCAATCATTTATCTATTTATATGTACATTGGTGTTTTGTCTGCATGTATGCCTGTGTGAGGGTGTCAGATCCTCTGGAACAGGAGGTATAGACAGTTGTGAACTGCCATGTGAGTCCTGGGAATTGAACCCAGGTCCTCTGGAAAAGCAGCAAGCGCTCTTAACCACTGAGCCATCTCTCCAGACCCAATTATGGTATTTTTAAGAGCAGAAAACTTTGTACATATATTAAAACATTGCCTTTATAACACATGGTGGTTTCAAATCTGAGCACGATGGAATGTCCAATGCAAAGTGCTCATGTTAGCCAGATGTTGTTGCCCATGCCTTTAATCCCATCCCTGGGGAAGCAGAGGCAGCAGGACTGCTGTGAGTTCAGCACTAGCTTGGTCTGTACAGTGAGACCCTATGTCAGGAAAAACAAAACAGAACAAAAAGCCTACCAAAGTACACATGTTGCATGTTCAGAACCGAGATTGTAGTAAAGTTGTGTGGCACAACATGTGGCATTACACATTTGAGTTTTGATTATTTTCTGGTCATTGCCCCCTTCTAAAAAATGTTTCACTGTTGTGTTTTTTTGTGGATTCTACATTCAGTCATGGTGATAACCCATGGTTTAAGAGCTGGGGACTAAGACACTGCTCTTTTGAGGTGATGTTGTTTGCAGAGTGTTTCCAGAATGATTTTCTACCCCTTGTGTACCATGTGCATCAGTGAAATGGGACTGAGCATGCTCCAGGTTCCCAGAGATACCCTCCTCCCTGTGCTTGTGCTCTACCTTTGGGATGGGGGCCTGGGCCCAAGTCTTAACTGTCAGAAGCCCTGCCTCTTCCAGGCCTTCCTGCTCAGGTGTTCCTCCTCCCTGGCTCTGCTCAGGCTTCCCAGGTACAACTTTCTCTTTCCTGCTGGCTTCTCTCACCCTCCTGCCCTTGGTGTTCAGGGCTCGTTTTACTTTGTTGAGCTGAGCTTTATTCTTCCCACTGCTTCTGGACTTTGGAGCCAGTGAGCACTGAACACCTGTTTGTTCATTTGAGTTGCATAATGTTTTTCTGTGGCCCTCCTCCCTTCTGTCCTGTGGACTAGTGCAGAAGTATGTCCTCTGAAGCCTAAGCCCCTGTATCTCCTGGTTTATATCTCTTGACTGTGAGGCTTTGGGGTCAAGGGTTCTGTGGGTTGTACACATGGTGCTCATACCTAATTCTCAAGTGGAGAAGCAAGACTTTGGGCCTGGTCTGTGAGGCCATTTTGCCTTTTGCATCCTATAAACCTACAGCCCCACCCCCACTTCATTTTGGGTGGCAGGCTTACTTGGTGGTGCCTCCCTATCCCTTTTTGGAGGGCTCTGAGCCACAGCAAGGGAGCCATTATATGGCTTCCTATGGTTACGTCTTGTCAGGAGGAATCAGTGTCCACCCTGCCTACAGGACAGTTCCCAGAGTCCTGTGCTCAGAAGGAGCCGGGCTTGGCTTCATGCTCAAACCCTGCTATCTGGAAGCCTGTAATTGTGGCCTCTGCTTGAACAGTGGAGTGTATGCTGGTGGCATGGAGCCTTAACAATTCAGGTTGCTGCATCTTTGCCACTGCCATGCATCCTGGAGTGGCTGCCACCTTCCCCTGGCTCTTGGTTCCCTGGGTCCTCCTGTTCCCTTTCCTCATTCTTAACTGTTTATACTCTCTACCTGTGAGAGTCTTGGTGGGGGAGGGTTGGGTGCATATGTAGGGTACAGCCATCCATTTAGGAAGAAGAGATGTGACTTGAGTTCTCTAGAGCCCATGTCAGGTGGGATGGTGGTGCAATTGCTGACAGGAAAAACCAGTAATTGGCTGTTTCTGGCCCCTTTGTGCCCCAAGTTGCAGGACAGGGTTTCAAGACCCCTCTGAGGGTCTGTTGTCACCTTTGGACGAGCTCACACCCTGAGTGAGCATGTCCTCAGCTGGTTTCATACCTTGGGAAGGGCCTCCTGTTTCTTTTCTAACCTTCTGGCACTTTCCACTGCCTTTGAATGAGAACCCCACATCTTGCATACACAGGGAGCCTGGAAAATTCCAGTTAGTTCCCCATGCACATCCTTCTGAATTGGTGAGACTTTAAGAAGCCCTAAGTTCTTCATACTCTTAGAGTCATCACGTCTGTCACCTCTTCATCTTGGGAATGTGGGAAACAGGGTGGGGAGAGAGAGGTGGTAACATCGGAGCCCAGGAGCCATCCTGCTGCCACAGGTATTCTACCAGACAGGCTCCTGGTGGAGTGTCTGTTTCCCCTGCTCTCCTCACAAGGCCCTCTTACTCGCTGGGAATATTTTCTATCTTAAGATTTATTTTGAATTATGTTTATATGTATTTGTGGGTTTATGCGCAGGAGTACAGGTGCCCTTGGAGGTCAGGACATGGAGTTACAAGTGATTATGAGCTATCCTATGTGGGTTCTAGGAACCAAACTCAGATCCCCTCTAAGCATAGTATACAAGGCTTTTAACCACTAAGCCATCTTTGGAGCCCACTGGAGACACTTTCTTGAATTGATTCAATAGATCCATAGGGTGGAGTTGTTGTTCCCATTTTATAGTAGAGAGAAGAGGTCTGGTGTGACCAGGAGGAACTCTCAAAGTACTCATGGATATGCAGATGGCTGTGGTCAAGGGAGTAGAACACCCATTAGGTTATCATATTGAATGGCTGGTAGTGATTGTATAACCTAAAGGGATCATAGGATATCCTCTTGTCTCCGTCAGCATCCTACAGCATTAGCTTGCTTGGTTATGCCATGAGGGAGCTTAAATGGGCTGGGCTGGTGGGTGGGTGGGGGGTTCCTGTGGTCCCAACTGTGTCACAGAAAGAGGCTAGGTTGTGAGGTGGTGTTCACCTTGTCTCTGGGGTGTGGAAAAAAGGGCTCAGTCCCCATGTAATGAAAACAGCTGTGCTGATGGGAGTGCCTCTGATGTTCTTTCCATGCATGTTCAAGGTGTGGATTTCAGTATCTGCCTCATGGATATTAGTGTGACAGCTACCAACGGCTTCCTGAGAGTTTTAGAATCATAGCTTTTTGTCTGTTCAACACCTCCCTGTATCTTCATCCATTCTGGATGAGGCTTATCTGCCTCTGTCCACTTGTCCAGAGGTGGAAAGACACCCAAGGACCTTTAAGAAGAGCCCTACCCCCTCTAGTCTCCCCTGAGAAGTAAAGGCAAAGGTCACCTTTCCCTGGCCTTTTTGCTAAGTATGGTTTGATTTGGGCTTTAAAAACAAACATTTATTAGTTCAGTCTTCATTTATGTATATGTGTGTGCCTGCATGAGTTTACGTGCTATACCACCTGCATGCAGGTGTCCACAAAATCCAGAGGGCATCAGATCCCCTGGAGCTGGAGTTACAGGCAGTTGTGAGCCACATGATGTGGATGCTGGGAACCAAACCTGCGTCTCCTGGAAGAGCAGCCAGCACTCTTAACCACTAAGCCAGCTCTCTAGGCTCTGATTTGGCCTTTGAGATCTTGGGTGGAGAAGGTGAGATTCCAGGGTGGTCTGTTGTTTTATGATTTGGGTCTGGACTGTCTCTCATGGGCTTGTGTTGACTTGGACACAGGTGCAGGAGTGCTCAGATATGTGGCCTGGGGAAGGGAGTGGGTCATGAGGGATCTGACCTTGTCAGTTGATGGCTTCATAATGCGATGAGCTTTTGAGAGGGTGCAAACTCGGGAGATGCGACCAGGCTGAACAGGCCCTTGGGAGCATGGTTTTTGTTTTTTTGGTTTTTTGTTTTTGTTTTTGTTTTTGTTTTTTACGAGACAGGGTTTCTCTGTATTGTTTTGGAAGCTATCGGTCCAGCCTGGCCTCGAACTCACAGAAATCCACCTGCCTCTGCCTCCCAAGTGCTGGGATTAAAGGCGTGCGCCACCGCTGCCCGGCAGGAGCATGTTCTTACGTTCTATATCTTGCCACTATTTCCTCCCTCTGTCCCTGATTGTTGATTCCAGTAAGGTAGAAGCTTTTCCTTGCCCTCCCTTTGTGGCTTCTGCTGCTGAAATACGCTCCCATGCTCCTGTACCTCGAAGGGAGGCATTATCTCTTCAGGAGATGACAAGGAGGGGGATTAATGACTTAGGTCTCAGTGACCTCCTAAGGTATCTACACCTACGGAGGGTTCAAGGGTAAGTGTGGAGGGACAGGCCTGGGTTCAAATCTTGGCTCAGCCCTTTATGATAAGAAGCAAGTACCACTCAAGCTTTCCTTTGAGTCTCAGTTTTCCCTTTCTGAAATAGAGGTCATGGTGTGTGCCTTGCAGGGGTGTGGTGCTGAGCTCTGTGACTGCATGTAGTCAAGGTTGCTGTCTCCCTGTCCCTGGACCCTAGGGAGCAAACTCATGCATTTCTGCTTCTGAATTCTTTTACAGGGAATACCTTCAGCACCCTGGCAGGACTGGTCTTTGACTGGACAATTGTGAAGGATACAGAGGCCAACGGGTTCTCAGACTCCCACAATGCACTACGGTAAGAGGCTCTGTGACAAGGCCTGACTACATATGAGTTTAGGCAGAGAATTGGAGGTCTTCAGGCTTCCTTTTATCAGTGAAGAGGCCAGGGTGCCTCCCAGGATGCTTGGTGCTCACAGTGACTGATTGGGAAAGAAAGTTTAGTGCCTCCCAAGTGTTCAGGCAGCCTCTGTGGCTCACTGTGGTGTATTCTGTGGGAACTTGTCAGAGAGGTTGGGATAGCTAGCTGGACAAAGAAGACTCAGGACCCTGGAAGGCTGTCTTGGTGTGCAAGGAACATGCGGGTGGCCCTAGAAGGAAGTGCTTCCTTGGTGAGCAAGTTAAAGGGGAGGCATGTTCTGGCTAATAGGACAGTCCAGAAGCAAAAAACTGTCCTTAGGATAGGCTGAGTCTCTAGCATGGAGTGCAGACAGACTCATAAAGAGAGCATGTCAGAGCATCTGAACTCATTACACCCCTCCCCCAGCAGCCATCTGGCCTGTGCCCACCTCTGACCTTCCCACTTTCCAGCCAGGGAAACTGAGGTTTGGAGAGAATGGGCCTATTGGTAAGTGGCTGAATTGGCATTTGTACACAGATCTCTGTAGATCTCAATGCTTTATCCAGCACTGAGCTGCTGAACCTGTGCTGAATCAAATGTATGCTTGACAGAATGAAAAAGTTCCTTTTGGGGCAACAAGATGGCTTGGTGGGCAAAGGGGCTTATCAGCAAGATGACCTGAATCTCCAGGTCATGCTGTGTGGTAGAAGGAGAATTGACCCCTGTCAATTGTCTTCTGCCCTTCTTACGTGAGTTACAAGACACTCACTCACACACACACACACACACACGCGCGCACGCACGCACGCACGCACGCACGCACGCACACACATGCGGTTGAATGGTAATAAATACAAAAGAAATTGTTTTTAAGTTTCTTTCCTGAGACATACTCCTTCCATTTAAAGTCATGGCTGAAGGCTGTCTGTCTTTTGACTGGAGTGGCAGTGGAGTAATTCCGTTTAAAACCTGCAGAAAATGCCAGTGTAGTGCAGAAAATGTTTCCCTAAATTGCCTGAGGACCCGTTGCCAGGGTGATGTCCTGTCACCTTTGATCATTTTACTGTGCTTTCACTACCATTAGGATATTTTCTTGAGTGTCTCCAGTACAGTTATCAAGATCAGGAAGTTGGGGCTGGAGAGATGGCTCAGCGGTTAAGAGAGTTGGCTGCTCTTCCAGAGGACCCAGGTTTGATTCCCAGCACCCTTGTAGCTCACAGCTGTCTGTAACTCCAGTTCCAGGGGATCCATCACCCTCTTCTGACTTCCACAGGCACTACATGCACATGGAGCACAGATGTCCATGTCATAGACAAGACACAATACAAAAAATATTTTTTTAAAATTCAGGAAATTCACCCAGATGCATGCTATCTTTGGAACTTAGAATATCACCTCAGAGTCACACATTGCATGCTGTCACTTTCCTTTTTTTTTGTCTGTCAGCTTGGGATAGTCCCTTGGCCTTTCTTTGACTTTCAGGATCTTGACACTTATGAAAATGACAGTCCAGGTGGTATGTGTGTGATGCTGGGCATGGGACCTAGCTAGGTCTAGTGCATACTAGGTTGCACTCTGTCACTAAGCTATAGGATGATAAACCACAGCTGGGTTGATTCTGGGGAGACTGAAAGTATGTCCTGAAAGCTGTTCCTTCTTGGGCAGAGCAAGCAGGGGGTTTATTGTGAATTGCTTGCTGAAAGACCCCCAAAACCAGTCCTACTTGGCAGCATGCTCTCAGGAGTGTTCACTGTGCTTGGTGGCATTACTGGCCCTCTTTGAGTTGGGACCTTGGACTTGCCTTTTAATGAGACTTTTCCCTGTGGACCCAGATGATTATCTCAAATTCTAGTGTATGTCATCATGTATGGATCTGACATAGTGACCATTCCCAAATCCAGGTGTATTCCAAAGAGATGCTGCAGCTCTGACTCAGACAGTAGCAAAGATGTGTTTCTAATGTTCCCAAGCAGTGTGATTCGTGACATCAGCACCTTATTCCAGGGTCTAGCCCTCAGTAGGAGACCCTGATAATGGTGAATGCCACACTGAGTTCTGGGAAATTCCATGTTCAGGTCTTGTAATGCATTCCCCTTTCAGAATCCTCACCTTCTTGGAATCCACGTATATCCCGCCTTCCTACATCTCAGAGATGGAGAAGGCAGCCAAGCAAGGCGACACCATCCTAGTGTCTGGGATGAAGACTGGAAGCTCCAAGCTCAAGGCTCGCATTCAGGAGGCTGTCTACAAGGTGGGCCTAGGTTCTACTATGCTGTCCCCACAGTGGGGTAAGGGTGATAGTGGATTGCAGAATGAGCACTAGAGTCTTACTGTATGTTTCCATTTGTTTGATTGTGTGAGCTATGGCACAGGGAAGGGAGGTTGAGGCTCCAGAAGTTAGTATCACAGAGGTCACAGCATCTGCTCCTCAGCTTTGAAGGAGTTACCTCATTTCCTGGAAGTGCTCTCCATCCTGATTCAGGGGTACACCTACCATCTGAGACTGGCTCAGTGACCATTTTTGGATGGTCACATCTTCCCACTTCTCCTCAATTAGTAAAAGACTTTTCCTACCAGCATGTGCCCTGAGTCCAGACCTGTGTAGGCGTTTGAGGTGCTGAAGCAAATCCATGGAGATGGAAGATGGCCATAAATCCACAGTCTAGATCTGTTGGCATGTCTGTCAACAAGCATCATTTCTGCCGTTAGTTTTCTCCTACAATGGAAGCCACAGCTACTGGGGAATCTGACACCCAGGGTACACTGCACAGGAGGTTCTGTCATCTGTCTGCTCAGTCTCTCAAGTTGCTTCCTGAGGGCTAGGTAGGGGCTGAGGGGTGAGCTGGGGAAGAGACCAGGGGGTAGGAACTGAGGACACACAGTACTCCCCCTTTCAGGTCATTCTGGACCTCTGAGCATTTGTGGAGGGAGAGCTTGAGCACTGGTAGCCACAGCATCTGTAGACATTGCTCCTGGCTCCTCTGTTTTCTTTCTGTGTAGTTATTGTCACTTTAAGTCAAGATAGAACACGGGTAAGGTACAGTGAGTGGTCAGATGTTTTTGGCAATGATGGTTTTGTGTGCTTCCTGGTGCCATACCTGTGGGGTTCTCCTGGGGTCTAGGGTGTGGGGTTGCAAGTGATATCCTATTTATTTGTGTCTATAGGGTCATACTGAGAAGTCAGAAGAGAAAACAGAGTTCTGGGGCTTTAACTGTACCTGAGCCGTGTACCGAGTATTGGCCAGTCCTGGGGTCAGTCCCCAGCTCTACATAAAAATAGAACAAGTGGGGCTGTAGAAATGGTATAGTAGTTATAGTATTTGCTGCTCTTACAGAGAACCCAAGTCCAGTTCTCAGTACCTACATCAGGTGTCTCAAAATCTCGATACAGAGTATCCAATTCCTTCTTCTGGCCTCCATAGGCACCCCCACACATGTGGCGCGTGCATACACACACACACACACACACACACACACACACAATCACGTAATTTAAAATAAATATTAAAAACAAAACAAAAACAAACCAACAAAACCTACCATGGGTTGAGGAGATGGTTCAGCAGTTAAGAGCACTTGCTGCCCTTCCAGAGGACCCAGGTTTGGTTTCCAGCACCCATATTGCAGCTCATAACCATCTATAACTCCAGTTCCAGAGGATCCAGCACCCTCTTCTAGCCTCAGTGGGAATGAGGCATGCATATGGTGCACAGATACACATGCAGACTAAATACCCATACACATTAAAACACACATGCAGGGATCCCACCATCACACAACCAAAAGAACCTCAAGCCTTTCTTACCCACAGCTCCTCTGTCCCCAGCCCCCACCCACCTTACACTCTTTCTCCTTTTCTCTGTGCTAAGAATGTTCGCCCTGCGGAAGTCAGGCTGCTGATCTTGGAGAACATCCTTCTGAATCCAGCCTATGATGTCTACTTGTTGGTGGGGACGTCCATTCGCTACAAGGTTCAGAAGATCAGGCAGGGGAAGATTACAGGTACATCCGTGACTCAGAAGTCATGTTAGATGCTTCCATCTTTCCTTTAAAAATATTTTATGTTTATTTTTTTATGTGTATGGTATGGGGGGCAGGGTTCTATGCTCATGCAGTATCTGAGGAAGCCAGAAGAGGGCAATGGATCCCCTGGAACTGGAGTTAGCTACTATGGCAATCAGCCACTATGTGGGTACTAGGAGCTGAACCTGGGTCCTCTGTGAAAGAAATTGAGTTATCAGCCACTTCCCTTTTTGTTACTGTAATGAAATATACATAAAGTTTACCACCATAAAGTTTTTGTGTGTACAGATCAGTGGCATTATGTTCCTTGGTAGCATTTTGTAACTGTCACCACCACCCATCTCCAGAACTTTTCCATCTTCCCCAGCTGAACTGATGTCCTCATTAAACACACCCATCCCTCTCCCTCACACTCAGTACCTGCTAACCACTGTCTAATGAAGTTGGCTGCTTTGGGGACCTCAGTTACATGCAATCCTGTATGCTCATTCTGCAATTGGGCTTCCATTGACTGTGTCCTCAAGATCCATTGCCATCTAGAATGCATCAGACCACATTTTATCCATCTGTCTGTCTCTGACAGTTGGCATCGCTCCATCTTTTGTTTGTCATGAAGAATGTTATGAACATGGGTGTGCTTATAGCTGAGTTCCTGCTTTCAATTCTCTGGCTTCATTTAGAGCAACTACAGAGCTGTTGGCTCACGTTGGACCAGGTTGTGCCCATGGTCCGCCTCTGACTGGTGAGAAAAGTTGAGCTTTGTCTCTGGTGGGCAATTTCTGCCCAAGTTGCAAGAAAACCATGATTGACAGGAGTGCTGCTGTTCTGGAGAGTCTATAGAACTGAGTGTATGTATTTTAGAAGGTGAGTGTGGATTCCTCCTAGGAATCCTGACTGCCTAGTTCACAGGTGCCCGTGTGTGGCATCAGAACACAGTCCTCAGAGAACCTCAAGACAAGTGTGCTGCATTTAGGGTTGCTTCACTAAGGGCTTTGGCCACATGTCTCCACAGGTGACCACCAGAGTGGCAGGGTGTTTAAGAGGGTTGTTACCTACCAGCAACTTAAGGCCTCCAGTTTCCTACAGTGAATTCCAGGTTGAATGACAGTTCATTGATGGGGACCTGAGAGGTACCACATCTGTGAGCCACCAGGAATGTCTGGTTAGTCATCCTGGGTGGGGATTGCTTGGTCCATTTGAAGGCCTCCACCCCCTGCTTCTGCTCTTGGGGTAAAGATGGAGGGAAGCAAGCTTGTGTTTTGTGAGTGTCTGTTGCATCAGCCTCCTGCATAGTGTCCAGTCAGGATTAGCATGCTGTACAAGAGGATGTGCAAGGGTCTTGTCAAAGCTTGATACCACTTTTGACTCTAGGGAAGAATTTCTGGCAGGACAAGGACAGTTCTAAGACTGAGGTTTCTGGGACCTTGGTGAAGCAGTTAGAAGTGGAGTTCTGTGGTCGCCAATGTAACATCCTAAGAAGGAACGTGATCAGGGGGTGTCTTGAAAGGCCAAAGAACACAAACAGGCTTGTATAATATTCTGCATGAACACATATGCTGACCAGGAATGCCTTGAAATGTTGACCGTTGCCTTGAAGGATGAGGACCTGGAAGGGGTAGTGTTGTGTTTGTCCTTGAGCTAAGCAACTGGCATCTTGGGACATTCATCTGTGCCCCTTGCAAAAGATCATCCCTGCTGGGTTTGCTGACAGTTTACATCCCACATAGAGAAGTATCCAGCTGCTCCCTGCCACCTGGCTGCCTTAATTGCTGGGGCCTACAGAGGGCCCACATCCCTGCTGGGGCCTACAGAGGGCCCGCATCCCTGCTGGGGCCTACAGAGGGCCCACATCCCTGCTGGGCAAGGCTTTCCAGGTGTGACTGACTGGGGAGAGGAGTGCCCACAGCCCTGTAAGAACCCCTCACCTCAGCTCTGTCAGGAAGTGGTTCCCCAGAGTGAACTTTGGTGGAATTGTGCCTCCGCTCGTCATTGGGCTCTTGGAAAGAGAGGTGGCTGTTGCTAATATTTCCACGAGAAAGGATTTTAGCTATAGGTGGACATGCCGACATTGCCTCACTAGGATGGAGCACCTCTGAAGCTCTGGGCTTGGTTCTGAGAGCTCCTCCTGTTAGGACTCAACAAGCCTGGGAGGTGAGCTTCTTGGAGACCCTCTGGTGTAGTCAGGGACACAGAGATACAGAGCCTGACTGAGTATTGTCTTTTTGCCACTGTCCCCTCTAAAGAAAGTCAGAAAAACGAGGATAGTGGCTGGGCTATCTAGTTCTCCCAGCAATAAGGTGGAGATGGTTTACTATGCAGGGTCCATGAGAGAGGACATTGCCCAGCTCGGGAGAGGAGGGAGAGCCAGCACGGCTGGGAGGCACTGGGCTGGTCTTTTAAGGAGCTTATCATAAATCAGTATCCAAGTTCACCCTTTGCTTTCTGACTGCAAGTATGTGTGGCTATCCGCCTCAAACTCCCACTGTCACGTCTCTCAAACTGTAAGTCCCAAACCCTTTCCTTCCCCAAATTTCTTTTGTCAGGCTTTTTGGTGAGTAGCTAACATAGCCCAGATATAACATAGTTCATGACCCAGAGAGTTAGGTCTACCAAGGTTCAGGAACTTTGGAGATTTGGTGACTCACCCACCTGCCGTAGAAGTTGAGGAGCTAAAGCCCACCAGAAAGCGGCCAGTCCCCTGCTCTCATCATTTGGGCACATGCCTGTGTGATGGTTGGTGGTGTTTGCCAGGCTGGGAGAGGATTCTAGGTGGAATCCCAGGGAAATAGCCTGCCGGCATTGGTTTACCAGGAGCAGAGCACACAGGTGGAGACTCTGCTGTTTTCTTCATATGGTCTTTCTCCCCCCATCTCTGTCCTTTTGGGTGGATTCATCATGTTTAGTCATTGGCACATCTTTTAACTTACAGAACTGGATTTAACCATTCTGTTTGGAGATTAATATCTAACTTACATTAATTGACATTTTCTTCCATAAGTTTATAAAGTCTAGAAAGTGGGAATTTCACTGACACTTTCACATGAAAGAAATCTGTGGCTGGCCATGGTAGTGTCTCTGATCAGGCCCTCAGGAGGTTGAAGCAGGCAGATCATGAATATAGATGGACCTGGGGTAAAATACACGTTCAAAGACATTCTGGGCAATGGATCAAGGCCTTGTCTCTAATAGAAAAATATGACGATTCATTGAAAGTGATCAAAGAGGCATACCTTCCCAGTTAGAAATTCAGAATTTATAGCCACTTCTCAAGATGAGCACTTTGAATTGAGTCTAAATGTTGACAGTTTGGATGACCTACATGAACCTTCTAGTTATGTGTATGGATGATTTGCCTGTGTGTATGTGCTACATATGTGTTCCTGCAGAGGGCAGAAGAGGACATTAGATACCTTGGAACTGGCATTACAGATGATTTATAAGCCTACATGTAGGTGCTGGAAATAAATCCAACCAGTGCTGTTAGCCAATGAGCCACCTGTCTTACCCCAGAACCTTCTAATTAAAATACACCCACAC
Source organism: Mesocricetus auratus (assembly GCF_017639785.1). Lineage (NCBI taxonomy): Eukaryota > Metazoa > Chordata > Mammalia > Rodentia > Cricetidae > Mesocricetus > Mesocricetus auratus. Next base: position 152,157,190 of record NW_024429266.1, on the reverse strand, counting down.
CCCCCCACACGTAGTGTTTTTTGCATGTTTATCTAAGCACCACTGTGTGCCTGGTACCTATGGAGGCCAGAAGGGGGTGTTAGATAGTTGTGAGCTGCCATGTGGGTGCTGGGATTGAAACTGGGTCCTTTGGAGGAGTAGCTACTGCTCTTAGCTACTGAACTCTCTCTCCAGCCCCAGCCTGTATGAACCTTCTGACACAAAAGAACAGGAACACAGACTTGCCTCTGAGCTGCATCCCCAACCCAATTCATTCTTAAAATTCTGATACGCTCTCTCCACAAAGGTTGTGCTGGGGTGTATGTATTATGGGTGGCTTATGAATGCCTTTTCTGCACTGTGTGCTTTTGTAGTGCTTCTGTGTGAACATTTGATGCAGACTCATGTGAGCTATGGCCATGTGTTTCCCTACATTGTGCCCCTGTGTTCAGCACATTTATGGGATTTCTGATACCAGAAGAGTTTGAAGTTCTGTTGAAAGTTCTTGACATTCTTTTCTTACCATTCCATGTGGATGCTAGCTTTTGTCATGCCACTTACAAGGAAGTTTTCTTGTGTTTTAGGATCTGGTATCTCGCTCTGTTGTTCAGGTTGGCCCTGATCCTGAGTCCTGGTGAACCTCAACCATCCCTTCATTTGATGTATTGCTATTAGTGACTGCAATGTTCCAAAAATGTCTCTCTTCGTCTTCCTGGCTGCTCTCCACTGGGCCTCTCACTTGGGTTCTGTAGTCTTCTGCTGTACACTGTAACCAAATCCATACAATGGCTTACAAATTCTCTCAGGTTTGTTTGTATGTCACCCAGGGAACACTAGGCTGCTGCACTTCTCCAGCATCATGTCCTATAAAGGATCCCCAAACAGTATCCAGGTCCTGCCACTCCTGAAGGGAAGTCCACAGCTTTGTCATTGTCCTGGCTAGTGTTTTGTCATCTGGGAAGAGGGAGCCTCAATTGAGAAGACATCTCCATCAGACTAGCCTGTAGGCAACTCTGTAGAGCATTTTCTTGATTAATGATAGATGTGGGAGGGCCCAGCCCTGTGGAGGGTGCTATTCCTGGGCAGGTGTTCCTGGATGGTATAAGATAGCAGGCTGAGCAAGCTATGAGAAGCAAGCTAGTATGCAGCATTTCTCCATTGTCTGTGCTCAGTTTCAGCCTCCAGGTTCCTGCCCTGACTTTCTTATAATGGACTATACACTGTAAGTTGTGGGGATGGGGAGCTAGAGAAATGTCTCAGCAGTTAGGGCACTGTCTGCTCTTTCGGAGGACCAGGTTTGATTCCCAATGCCTATATAGTAGCTCACAAACATCTGTAACTCTATTTCCAGATTGACTCTTCTGGCTTCCATGGGCACTAGGCATCAATTACATTGGTGCACAGACATACATGCAGACAAAACACCCAGACACATAAAAAATTTTTTTAAAGTTATAAGTCGAAATAAACCTTTTCTTCTATTTTTCTTTTGGTCGTGGTGTTTATCATGGCAACAGAACACAGACTAAAACAGTCCTCAAATGTCCTTTTCTGTTCCAAAAGGCAGGAATGGGGACACAGAAAGGAAGGATGGAACCAAAGCAAGTCCAAACTCAGCAGGCCCAACACTCAGTCCTGTAGTTCAGCTCCAGCATCCCATACATATGGTGATAGCATGACTGAGCTCTAGTATGCTTGAGCAACCCTGGGCCTGTAGCCTTCCCATTTGTATCAACATAGCCTGTCTCTAGGGCTGGCTCTACTTGTTACCTACAGCTTCCCCCTCCTAGCATCTTCCAACATCAAATCTCCATGACAACTTAGGCTGTATCCTTACAGCTTCATTCATGCATTGTGCTCTCTGGTCTCCACAGCTTCCCATTGAATCTAGGCAGAAGTCTATATGACTGCTTAACTCTTACACCTCTTAACATTCTGCAAGTTTGCTAAACCACGATCTGCTGCCAGCTCTAGCAATAACTGGACTGAGTTGGCCTCAGCTGCGGTGGCCTCTGAGTGCCTAGGCAGTAGAGCACAGTGAAACAAATCATGGGGAAATACTTAGCTAGGATGCTTCATGGCTATACAGTAACACACCTGGAGGGCTTCTGTGAATATGTGCTGTTGAGCCCTGTCCCAAGAGTTTGGTGCAGCAGGTCTCAGACATATATAATCCTCTGTACCTACATCCTTTGCCCATATGAGGTCCCAGGTGATGCTGATAGTCTAAGGATTTTACTCTGAGGACCTATGATTCAGAAGCAAGTCGCTGGGTGCTCTTATGGAGCATATAATAGAGGAGTCTAAAATGATTGAGAGACACATAAGAAAGTGCTCAACATCCTGAGCCATTAGGGAAATACAAATCAAAACAACTCTGAGATACCATCTTACTCCTGTCAGAATGGGTAAAATCAAAAACACCAATGACAGTTTATGCTGGAGAGGTTGTAGTGAAAGGGGAACACTCCTCCGCTGCTGGTGGGAGTGCAAACTCGTACAGCCACTTTGGAAATCAGTATGGTGTTTCCTCAGGAAAATGGGAATCAGTCTACCACAAGACCCAGCAATTCTACTCTTAGGCATATACCCAAAAGATGCACATTCATACAACAAGGACATCTGTTCAAGAGATGCAGAAGATAGACAAGTTGCCTCTTTTTTCAAATCCCCTTAGGCACCTTCACAGGCCATATTCCATTCCAGGTCAAGAAGGGGTACATGGCTTCAGCTCTACTGACAGTGAGTGAGTGGCTGGTTAGGATCAACTGAGGATTCAGGGGACAGAATGCTAAAGTGGTTAGGCTTGGAGACAGGAAATGCTGGTCTGCTCCTAGCTAACTATAGGTCTATTACTTAGCCGATATTTGTTAGGTGGAACAAGGCTGATCCTTGATGTAACTCACAATCTGGAGGTTCAAGAGCACTGGCTTTTGTTCAGCTCAGCCTTTTGTTTGCAGCCCCCGTGGCTGTTTTTTCACAAGGCAGGTGGACTGCGATGGCACCATGTGCAGCAGGAGGAGATTGTGTGGTAAGAGGGGAAACTAAGAGTTCATGAGTCAGTTGTGCTCTTTTATTAGTCCACTTTTTCAGGAGCTAACCAGGGTTCTAGACCTGCTTTCATTCCTTTCAAGGCCTCATGTTTTGTTTTTAATTAATTTTTTTAAAGATTAAGTTTTTAAAGCTGTGTGTGTGTGTGTGTGTGTGTGTCTTTGTGAGTATATGCATGCAGGTACAGGTGGTGGCCTTAGGAATCAGTTCCCCTGGAGCTAGAGTTGCAGCCAGTTGTGAGTTGTCCAATTGGGTTCTCTGCACTCTTAATCACTGAGCCATCTCTCCAGTCCCCAACCATGAATTTCTTTCTCTTTTTCTCTGGGGGTGGAGTATGTGAGCATGGGGTATGCCTGCCACTGGTCGGAGAACAACCTCAGTGTTGGTCCTCACTGTTCACTTTGGTTGAAACAGGGGCTCTTGTTATTCACCACTACATATACCACCAGGCTACAGCTAGTGCAAGCTTCTGGGGATTCTCCTGTCTCCCATCTTGCCATTGGAATGCTGGGGTTGCAGGCCCATGCATAAAGCTCCTTGCTTTATGTGGGTGCTGGGATTTGAACTCCTATACCTGTCCTTACTCAGCTTTACCAATTGAGCCATGTCTCCAGCTCCAGTCTGCACCCTTTGAAGCTTTTACCAGAATGAGGGCTAGTCTTGTAGTGCATGAAGTTTGGGTTCTCAAAGCCGTGGAAATCATAGCAGACCCTGAGCTAGCTTCTCACCTGGCTTGCTCTACCCTATCTAAAGTGGGAGTATTAGTAGTCCTTGTTCCAAGGGTTGTTGAGGGAGGAGATAAGGAAATTAGTCATGAGACACCTAAGGAAGCCCTGGGGCACATTCACCTTGGGTTAACTCTCACTTTCTCTTTCCTGGGAACTGAACTCCTGACCAGCAGTTGTCATTCAAATCAAAAGTGCTTATGTTCTCTGCTCAAATGTTGCATTTTCCAAAACTTGTGGTGTCCTGGGGAATTGTTCTGTGCTCCGGACTTTTGTTGGGAAAGGTATTTTTATACAAAATAGACATGGGGATGCCCAGAAAGTGGTCAGGGCAAAATCATTCTTTGGGTTAGTAAGCCAAGTATTTGAAACCCAGTAGAGACCATTGGCTACAGCCTTTTTGATAATACCAGTGAGAATGCCACTGGGGCCCGGATGTAGAGAAGAGCTTGCTCACTTCAGAGAACGGCCATGTGCCCACCAGTGTTAGCATTCTTCCAACAGCTGTCTTGCTGGCAGGTCCCAAGAGTCAGGGCTGGGTATAGCTGTGCTGGTACTCAGCATCTCACATCTTTACCTTCCTGGCTTTTCTTGTCTCTTTTTCATGCCCAGAAATCTCAATGCCTTCTGATCAGTATGAGCTGCAGCTTCAGAACAGCATCCCAGATCCTCAAGGAGATCCTACCCGGCCTGTGGCAGTCCTGACACAGGACACATCAAGGGTCACTGCCATGCAGATGGGACAGAGCAACCTGGTCCTGGGCCACAGGAATATCCTCTACTCTGGCACTGTGTCTGCCTACTACTTTGAAGCCAAGTTGTTTTTCTCCTTTAAAGCCAGCCAGGACTATAAATAGCACTGTTTTCCCCATCTGTTTGAAATCAGAAAGAACCTAAATAGCAACCCGCTGAGTGGAATTGCTCACCTCTGTGGGTGACTCATAGAGACTCCCAGAGACAGGAGTCTGTGGCAGAGGCACACGTCATTCCAGGCCTCTGGAAGCTTCTCAGGAACCACAGCCCCCTCATAAGGGGACCCGGCAGAGGCTGTGTGAATACTAGCACGTAGGTTGTTGATAACCCAAGATTGATTGTATGCCATGTGGTCCCTGGGGTCCCTTGCAGAGAACCTGGTTTGTAGGGTAGACAGTACGGCAAGGGTCTTGACTCACCAGCACCTTGACTCTAACTGGCCTAAGCTGGGGGTTCTTCACCCACCTCTAGTACATATAATATCTGCATGGTGCTCATGCTGTTGGAGTCAGGCTGGAGCCTCAGCTGCTTTACGTTTTGTATCTATGTTTTGTACCTTAATTAAGAATTCAGGTATCCGCATGCAAGGAGCTTCTAGACTGCCCAACAGCACCATCTATGTGGTTGAAGCCGGGTACCTAGGTAAGTGTGGTCTCCTTGAGGTTTCCTGAACATCGATTGCTTGTAAATCCATCAATTTGAGAAATCAAAAAGTAAAAGCAAGAAAAGAACTAAGGTTCAACTTGGCAGTATTTGTCTTAGCTAATTTGAAAGTGGCCCTGGATTCAATTCCTAGGACCAGCCAGCAAGAGCAAACCCACAAAATTGAAGAGGTACAGCAGCTCTCCTACTGACCACATCCTTTGTCTGCCAGGCTCAGGGCCATCAGTCCTCAGCCTCAGCATCGTGCAGACCTGACTGTTGCTATGGACCTGACAAGGCTGGAGAGCTGTGCTCAGCTGAGTTGGAGAGCATCTTTAGGTTTAAATGACACTTGGCCAGGAAGAAGAAGGAGGCATTAGAAAGCAGGGACCCATCTGTAGCAGTAAAAGACCCTGAGGCCCAGTAGGGCCTGAGGGCTGCAATGATAGCCAGCACCAAGGCATTTGGGATATATGTATCATGGGTGTCACCATGACAGCATTTCCTGGGACCTGAGGCCACTCACCTGTGGAGCACACAGCCAGAGTTCAGTCAGAAGAAGGATGGCCAAATGGACAGCAAAGCCCTTAGGATCCTTTTGTCAGAGAGCTTTTGAGCCTCTTGTGATACAGAATCCAGTTGACAACTAGCAACCCCAGGAAGGGTGACTGCTTGTGTCTCAGCAGCATCCCTTATGTGATTGGCCTGTTTTGAGACTTAGCGTCACAGCAGAGGCTGGTACAAACAGGTGGCAAGATTGTGATGGGAGTAATCACCAGGGCAGAGGAGGTTTCATATGAGACAGGTGCTGTGTCAGACTGAACTTCTGTCGTGGGAAGGGTGAACAGAGTGAACAGCTTGGCTGGCATTGTGCAGATGAGAAAGCAAACAATATCATGGGAATAGAAGTAGCTAGTGTGGCATCCTGTGTAGGACCCCAGAGCCCAATATCCTCAGAGCCTAGGACCTCAGAGCCCAGACCCAGATAGAGCTTGTCCAGAGCTATCAAGTGCTCTAACCTCAAAGTCTAGAATGCCATGGTCTCGGCCACCTGTGTGGCCTTGGGATAGATTTGCATTGGCCAATGAGTAGACCAGATGAGGATTCAGAATCTAGATGAACTATGACCTCAGGCTAGATCCTCTATAGCCTCAGATCTACTGGGAAGTCAGAACCTTGACTGCCACAACCTCAGAGCTTAAACCTGTTAAAGGTCAGATTCAGGCTGATAAGTCCATGAGTGTTCAGAGTGTGTATGTTCAATGTTGGTTCTAGGAATCAGAAAGACAGGCTGTGGTTCTCTAAGATGGGAATAATGGTGGCCATCATGTTCTATACCCCATATATCCCTTGCAGCCAGGTCTGGTGAACATTCTGGGGCCTTTACTTGGGGGTGGATGTGTAGTGCTTAGCCTCAGCCTCTTTAATAGTCCTGCTGCCCTTGTAACCTGAGTATTGAACCCCTCTACTTCCTGTTCTAGGGTTCACAGTCCACCCTGGTGACAGATGGGTGCTTGAGACTGGACGTCTCTATGCTATCACCATCGAAGTATTTGATAGGTCCAGCAACAAGGTCTACCCATCTGATGTGAGTGCCTGCTGGACTTCTGATGGAAGGATGATGTGGGATCATTTGGAGCAAGTGTCCAAGGAGCAGCCAAAGCCCCAGGGTCCCCGTAGATCAAAGCTTCCTGTGATACTCCTAGGGCTATGGAGAAAATATCCCAGGGTCCCTGGAGTACCTCAGTACCTGTTAGACTGTGAGTTGGCATCATCTGCTCATGCAGGGCCGGTGGTAGATACCCCAGGCAGCAGGGCCTACGTGGATAGTGGTGGTGATAGTGGCTTTGTGTGTTGACCTCCTGTTCCTTACATGGGGTCCCTGAGGTGAGTCCATTCTGCTTTGCAGATGATCAGGTGTCTGGGTATATCTGCCACCTTCCAGAAGCTCTCAAGTGACCAAGGCCACCACATGTGGCTTGTGGGAAGGCATGCAAGATGAGTTGAGGAGTGGTAGTTGTCCTTTTCTCCCTTAGGTTCCTCCCAGTGCCTTCACACAGGTCACACAGTCTCTTGCAGTGGTGTTAGAGATTTTAGAAGGAGGCCAGTCTCCTTTTTCTTTTGGCAGAGGTCTTTCTGTCCCCTGCTGAACAATGACTGAGGCAGTCACTGTGTCTGAAGCATCTGCTGTCAGGGACTCTCTCTTTTTAAATCCACTGGTTCCTTCATGCAACTCCAGGACCTGGGATTGTGACAGTCGGCTGTCAGCTACCCTGAGCATCACACATCCAGTTAGAACTATGGGGCTGGGTCTTAGGGCCTGACTACTATGTAGGGAGGGCTGCTGGAGGGGGCACTGGGGCCTCATGCCTTGTGCTGGCATTGTTTGCGAGGCTTTTGGGCCGTAGAGGCCCTCAGCCTGGCCTGACTGCTGTCTTGGAGCTCTCCCGGTTTCTTGGTGTCACACTCCTCTTTTAGAAGCTCCCTTTACCTGCCCCACTTGCCTTTGCAGAACATCCGAATTGAAACAGTGCTTCCTGCTGAGTTTTTTGAGGTTCTGTGGTCTTCCCAGAATGGGTCTTATCATCACGTCAGGGCGATCCGGAGTGGCCAGACGACCATCAGCGCATCCCTCACTTCTGTGGTGGACCAGGCAAGTGGTGCTAACCTTTTCCGTGCCCCGGGACCCACCCTGCGCTATGGCTCTGCCTCCCGAGGAGACTTTCCCACTGTGAGCTCCAGATGCCCTTGGCTGCCTGGAGCTTGCTGGGGATCCTCCGGTTGCCACAAGCTTTCTCTTCCACCACCCTGCGTCCATCCCTGTACGAGTGGTCGACACCTTCCAAGACTGAATACAGATTTTGTTTGGGGGTAGCATGGGCAGCAGGCCCACCAGCACCCCATTATCTGTTTTGTCTGCTTGCGTCCTCCAGCTGTAGTTTTTGTCATGTACTGAAAAGCCTCATCAGCTCTAGAGGGAGCAGTGTTTTACCTGTCAGTACACTGTCAAGGGTTTTCTCCTCCCCTGCCTCGTACAAGTCCTCCAGAACTGTGAGAAGCAGGAAGGGCCTGTGCCCCAGACAGTGATGCTTCATCATTGCAGATCTGGGTTTTAGAGATGCTCCAGGCCTCAGTTTCTTTATCTGTAAAATGGAGACAACCACATCCATCCTGTGAGGACTCAAATAAGTAGAATTTATGAGAGTGTCCATTAAAGATCTACAGCAAGCCTCCCCCCGCAAAGCCTACTGTCTTTTCTATATTCTTAGAGGCACAAAGCTACCTTTTATGGCCTAGTCCTCAGGGAGGGGCAGGGTCTGGGTGACAAGAAAATTGCTAGTGATAGTGTGGTTGCCATGGTAACATGCATGGGTCTCATCTTTGCAGGATGGAGGGGTCCATGTGCTTCAGGTACCTGTGTGGAACCAGCAGGAAGTGGACATTCATATCCCCATCACGCTCTATCCCAGCATCCTGACATTTCCGTGGCAACCAAAGACAGGAGCCTATCAGTACACCATAAAGGTGGGTGAGAGGCTGGGTTAGGTGCTGCTTTGGGGTGTTTCCTTGGGATGATGGCTCTGTTTACATTCTTTTCTAGATTTTTTTTTTGAGACAGGATCTGAACTAGGTTGGCTTAGAACAAACCACCCTGCTGTCTCAATCTGTCTAGTGTGAGACAGGTGTATTCTACACAGGCTGTCCTCTTGCCTTCAGTTTTATTCTCAAGAGGTATGAGGCAGACCTTAGGATTTTTATGACTCCTCAGCAATGTAACAAGATAAAAAGTCCCACAGTAGCTGTCCTAGTTGGTCTTGTTTGTCTGTTTCATTTTTTGTCATCTGAGACGAGGTAACCAGATTGACCTGTGTAAGCCTTTGGTGGGTTTCTTCATTGACCATTGAGCTGCAAGGGCGGTGGTCTTAGGGCGTGTACGAAAGCAAACCGAGTGGGGTCCGGTGGTGCACACTTTAATTCCAATACTCAGGCAGGCATATCTCTGAAAGTTGAAGTCCGGTCTGGTCTATAGGGAGCTCCAAGACAGCCAGGGGCTACATAGAGAGACCCTGCCTCAAAACAACAGAAGAAATAAACAAACAAAAACCAAATGGATAAATAGTAAAGAAGGAAAGGAAAATGAAAAGAACAGCAAGCTGAGCAAGCCGGAAGCAGCAGCCTCCATGCCTCTGCGTCAGCGCCCGCCTCCAGGTTCCCGCCCTGCTTGAGCTCCTGTCCTGACCCTCAGTGATGGACTGTTCCTGGAAATGTAGGATGAAATAGGTTCTTTATTCCCCAGGTTGCTTTTGGTCCTGGTGTTTATCACAGTCACAGAAAATCAAACAAAGGCAGTCACTAAAACAGACATGAAATATAGGTCTGAGTTCTGCTTAGCATTTTTCTAGAAGACATTATTTTTGAAAGTAATATAAATATAATTATAGGGAAAACTGAAATCATGTGGGATTACCACCCGTCTACCCCTTCCCCGCCTTAGTACCCCTTGATGCTCAGAATCCCAACGTAGTCAGCCAGGCCCCATCACTCCTGTGTCCACCTCCAGAAAGGATGACAGGTTTCCTGTCTGCACTGGCACCTGCACACTGAAGTGTGTCATCTTTCTTGGCTCAGGGTTTCAGACTTATCTCTGACCTAGAAGAGGGCTTGTCATTAACTCCCTGAGGATGGATAGGAGCAGGCAGAGCTACGTGCTGGGTGTGCTTGTGTTGGCCCCAGAGCAGAATTCTGCAGGTGGATCCATGACCAGGGTGGTTTCTACCCAGGTCTGAGCTCTGGGAGGTGACACTGTCATACCTATGTATCTGTGTGCCAGTTGCCAGGTCCCCAGAATAGGAAGACTGGAAATGAGATAGGATGGAGAAAGGTGGGCCAAAGGCAACCTCTGAGGAAGTGTTGGCCTGTACCACATTTTTCAATGGGCAGGACTTTGGCTGTGTGTGTAGGTGTGATTTTTGAATGTATGTGCATGGTATGCTATGTGTGTGTTTGAGAGTGAGCCCGTGAGTGGTTTTGTGTGTGTGTGTGTGTGTGTGTGTGCAAGCAACTAACACTTGGGTGTGAATACATGAGCATGTTTGTGTAATAATGAGTGAGAGTGAACACTTGTCTCAACCTTGTATTTCCCCGGGCAGGGAGGGGCAAGGGGCTGATGGATCCCATGTTGTTTTCCTCCCCAGGCCCATGGGGGCAGTGGGAATTTCAGCTGGTCTTCGTCAAACTACATGGTTGCCACAGTCACCGTCAAGGGTGTCATGACCACAGGCGGTGACACTGGACTCAGTGTGATCCGGGCGCATGATGTTCAGAACCCTCTGCATTTTGGTGAGATGAAGGTAAGGTGATGACAGTATATCAGGTGGAGAGGCTCAAGATAGAAGCCGCGGTTGCCCCCTCAGGTCTCCTTCAAAGCTCTGCCTGTAGTTGTGGGTACGTGGGGGATTGACGAGCCCATTCCAACCCCGATCTCAAGGAGTTAGGCCCATAATAAGGATGGACAGTTAGAACTGACTGCATGGCTAAGCAGAACATGATGGTGGTTCCCACTAGCTGTGCTCCTGGCACTCAGGCCCCACTTCAAGCTTTGTTGCCAATCAGGAGAGGAAGACTGGGATAGCCTTCCCCATTGGGATGAGAGGTCTGGGGAGGAAAGGGCCGGGAGAGAATCCCTGCTGCCACCCCCACCCTTCCCAGACGCTGGCCCAGCCCTTCACCTTGTCCTACTGCAGAACTTAGTAAGCACCGGCAGCCTGACGAGTCTTCCTCCTGATGGGCCTGGGCCTTCTCTTTCTCTAGGTGTATGTGATTGAGCCCAGCAGCATGGAGTTCACCCCGTGCCAGGTGGAGGCTCGAGTAGGCCACACCCTGGAGCTGCCCCTGACAATCAGTGGTTTCATGCCTGGTGGGGCCAGTGAGGTGGTCACCCTAAGCGACTGCTCCCACTTTGACCTGGTGGTGGAAGTGGAGAACCAGGGTGTGTTCCAGCCATTGCCAGGTAAACCAGTAGCAGAATGGGGGCCAAGATGGTGTGGGTTCTCTGTGGGCACCAGAGGGGCCACTACCTAAGGGATGGCCCTGGCCCCTGCTCTTGTCCATTCTGAATCCTGCCTGATGCTCTGCATCTCTTCCATGCCTGAGTGGAGGAGTCTCCTGTCCTGTCCACGTTCATATTTCAGTTCATGACATGCAGTTCAGTCATAATGCCCGTGACAGGTCTGGGCCACCCCAAGTACTGTCTTCTCAGCCTCCTGTCTTAGGGGTAGTATTGGTGATGGCTGTGACAGTGTTGGGTAAGCAGTTTGCCTGACTGACCTCATTTAGCCTGTACAGGTATAGTAGGATCTGCTGGTGGGCCATGTGTCCAGTCAAGACACTGGGACAGCTTAGTTGCTTACAGTCACACATGGCCTGTGTGGAGTCAGAGCACAGACCTGTAGCTCCCATTTCTGAGCTGTGGCCTCCCCAGGTGTGTGTCCAGGCAAGGTGAGGATTAGCTCTGATTTGCAGATTAGGAAATCTGCAGGATACTTGGCTTATGAGAAGGAGCAGCAGTCTGTGGGCAGAGTGTTGGAGAGAACAGGGACAGCATTCAGTTAGTGAATGTGCCCGTGTCATGCCCCAGAGGTAAACAGCTCTGGCAGGGCTTGTCACATAGTGAGCCTAGAATGTCAGGGCTTATTCCTTCACAGGGGGCTTACACCTAGAGTCTAGGAGCCCCTGAAGGTATCTGAACAGAGAGGGATGCAGTCTCTAATGGCACAGATGCTTTCCTGGTGACCGTGTGTACTCTGCTTGTGCTGACACGCAGAGCTGCCCAAGTCTGGTCTTGGGCACATGGTAGCGATTTTGGATGGAAGAAGTGGCATTTTGAGGGAGAGGGACTGCTGGCAGCCAGAGATGGACTGTCCCCTGTATTGGCCTCCTACCCATCCCATAGGGTGTCTGTAGAATGCTACTCAGGCTTCTGGGGGCAGGGAATATTCAGGGCTTGTATTTCAACAGCCCTGGGCTGGTAAACTCCTTCACTTACTGACGTTCTGTTCAACCTCTCCAAGCCTTGGTTTCTCCTGGGTCACATGCAAGAGTTACATGTAGACATCCCTCTGAACATCTTGAGGATTTTTCAGGGAGTCTGGGTTCTGAAGATAGCAACCAAAACAAATGCTTTGTGGTCAAAATTTCCCCTAGAAAGTTCTGGAATCTCCCTCAGTGTACAGGGTATAGCACTTGGAAACTTGAACTCTGGGTCAGGGCAAGGGTGCTCATGGGGCTCAACAGACTGGGGCAGCAGATATCTTTGTATGTGAGAGTCACCCTAGGGCACACATGACTCATGGGGCACAAATAGTCCTCAGGATAGGTTAGTAGTGTTGACCCCTCCAAGCCAGGGTACATGTAACAGGACTCTCTGAGGAAGGGACTGTATCAGGTTCTCTATTGGACAAAAGCAACCATGGAGTAGAGCAAGTATTTGCAGATCATTTTCCTGGAAAGGGGTTAAGATCTGGAATATACAAATATTTTCTCTATATTAATAATAAAGTAGTGATTCAATAACATACAAAGGACTTGAGCGCATGTTTCTGTGAATGTTACAAGTTGTCGTCACTATCAGTCATCACATAATTCAAAGCAAAACCACAAGGAAAGGGCTAGAGCGATGGCTCAGTGGTTAAGGGCACATGCTGCTCTTCCGGAGGACCTAGGCTTGTTTCTTAGTACCTCACAACTGCCTAACTCCAGTTCTGGGGAGTCTATCGCCCTCTTTTAGCATCCATGGGTATTGCATGCATGTATGTGCAGTATACACACATAATTAAAATAAATCTCAAAGAAGAAACATAAAGAAAACTACTCCTGTGGGGACAACTACTATTACAGCAACAGAAAACATAAAGGTTGTGAGTCCATGTTCTTTTGGAAGATGTTAAAGGCAGCTACTGTGGGAAACATTGTAGTGGGTTCTCAAAAGTTTAAATAGAATTACTATATGATTCACGAAGTTCCACTTCTAGACATAGACCTAAGGTTATTGAAAGTACAAATGAAAAGATGTCTTTGTCAACCCATAGCGGTATTAATCATACATGTGGGTAGCTCAGGTGCCCATCAGTAGAGGACTGGGCTCAGGGCAGGGCCAGCCCTAAGAAGGCCTGAGGAGCCTTGAGGACACTGTGCCAGGTGAACACAAGAGGATAAATGTCACATGAGTCCACTTAGGTTACAAGGGACATAGATGCCAGGATAGAGCAGTTAATACTAGACATTTCAGTTTTGCAACTCCAAGGGCCTGAGTGGCAGCTGGTGGTGGCCTGTGGCATGTGACTGTACTATATTCAAATATTGAGGTGGGATTTTTTTCCTTAAGACCAGGTCTCACTGTTACTCACTGACGAACCTATAAGTTACTATGTAGAGCAGGTAGACCTTGAACTCGTAGAGATCTGCCTGTTGCCTCTGCCTCCAGAGTGTGGGGATTAAAGATCTGCAGCACCATAACTGGTTGCCCCCCTTCCCCCAACCCCCGATGGAAGTTGGGAGGGGCTGGAGACCATAAAGGGCCTTTAGGGTAGGCTGAGCTGCTGGTAAATTCTCTGTTGACCTGGATCTTGGACACAGGATGTGTTGAGCACATGGGGGAGATGGGAAATCATTGCCAGTTGTATGTGTACCAGACCTGTGTGTAATATACATCAATAAAACTTGAATTTTCTTTTGTTTGTGTATTGTGGTGCTAGGTAACTTTTACCACTGAGCTACAGCTCTAGCCTCTGGAAAATTTAAATTATAACAATGTCAGGCTGTATATGAAGTCCAGCCTGCCATGCCTTCCCCTTGAATTGCGGGCTCATGTTAACGTTTGGCTTTCGTTGTGCAGGGAGGCTGCTGCCAGGGTCCGAACACTGCAGTGGGGTCAGGGTGAGAGCTGATGCCCAGGGGTCTACTACCCTCCTTGTGAGCTACACCCATGGCCATGTACACTTGGGTGCAAAGATCACTCTCGCTGCCTACCTGCCCCTCAAGGTGAGTTGTGTCTGCCTTTGTCATCTGCCCGGTTCTTCATAGATCTTGCGCTCTTTTTTGTTTGTTTTTGTCAACTTGACAACCAGCTAGGGTCATGTGAGAATAAGGAAACCCAGATGAGAAAATGTCCCCATCAGAAAGTCTAAGTAATGATTGATATGGGTAGTCCTGGGTTGTATAAAAAGCAGGGTAGGCAAACCAGAGAGAGTTCCTTCAGCCTCTGCTTCAGTTCCTGACCCCAGGTTCCTACCTTGAGTTCCTACTCTGACTTTTTTCACAGTAGACTATGACTGGGACATGTGAGCCAAAGAAATCCTTTCCTCCCTAAGTTGCTTTTGATCATGGTGTTTATCATAGCAATAGAAAGCAAACTAGAACAAATCCCAACTGCTCTCATTTATGCCGGTAGGCAGGCCATGAGTCCCTTAGCACCACAGCTACTCTAGTCCCTGAGAATAGTGGGGGCTTTCTGTCAAAGCTATGTGAGTTTTCCCTTTGCTTACTGGAGACTTTGAGAACCTCATGGTTTTACTGTCCAGTTCAACGTTCACTTCAGTTGAGTGTTGAGACCCTGCAGTGTGCTAGATGCTATTCTTTGCCAAGTACAAAACAGACCCAGAAACTTGCCCTGGGTGAGGAAGATAGAGCCATAAAGTCAGGAGTGTTCATTCACAGCTGCAAGCCCAGCCAACTCTCAAGTCCCTGAGGCAGGAGGATCTTGAGTTCTAGTCTAGTCTGGATCTGGTCTCAGTAATGAGATTCATCTCAAAAAACAAACCAAAAACCAAACAGGAAGACAAAAGGCAAGTGAGGAGAGCTCTGTGGAGCTGGCCCTGACCAAGCTGGCCAGGCACCTGAAGCCTGCCCTTTGCCTGCCTGCAGCTGTGCTTCCTGTGAAAGATGTCTTCTGCCCGTGCTTCACCACCATTCCCCACTGAGGAGCAAGCCTTGAGCATGCTGGGAAAGCACTCAACCACATCCTAAGACCTTTTTATCTTTTATTTTGAGCTGGTTTTGCTGTGAAGCCCAGGCTGGACTCAAACTCAAAATCCTCCTACCTCTATTTCCTGTGGCAGGGTTTACAGGCCGATGTTTCCACACTGGCTTCTGTTTTCTAAAGCACAGTGTGGGGTGGGGGGCAGGGAGAGATGGCTCAGTGGTTAAAGCACTGACTGCTCTTAGAGAGAGAGGACCCAGGTTCAGTTCCCAGCATTCACTTGGTTGTTCACAACTACCTGTAACTCCAGTCCCTCCTTGTCCTCTGTGGACACACGTGATACATGGATGTGCATGCAGGTAACATACTGATAGAATGTAGTAGTAAAAGTAGCAGTGTGGTGGAGGGGAATGTGTGTGTTCAGTCCTGCATTCAGTATTCGGTCAGTACTGTGCTGGGACCTGTGCAAGGTGCCATCATGGCTCCCAAGCACCCTCTTTGTGGATATCAGTGTATTGCTGGCTCTTAGCTGTGAGAAATGAGCATAACGCACAGTTTTTGTTCATGAAGTTGTTTCTCTCCCATTTAGTCTGTGTTAGGATAGATCCCAGGTAGAAATTTCCTGGGCTTTATTTTTTATTTTATTTTGTCAAGGTCTCTTTGTGTAACCCTGTCTGGCCTATGACCAGGCTGGCCTTGAACTCATAGAAACCCACATGCCTCTGCCTCTGCCACCAGAATGCAGGAATTAAACTATGCACCACCATGCTCTGCAGTCCCATGTTCTCCCTGCTCCAGTAAGAACATAATTCTTCCCAAAACCCCTAATTAATGTCAACCCTGTGCATCCTGCCCCTGTGGAAACTGAATTTCAAAGACAACACAGGGTTTGCCTGGTAACCCACCCAAGCAGGGTGAGGACCTGACTTCTGGATGCCCAGCATTACCTGATTACTTCCTCCTAGAGCAAGACTAAGCATTCCACTTTTTTCTCCAGGCTGTGGATCCCTCTTCTGTTGCTGTGATAACACTGGGCTCCTCAAAGGAGATGCTATTTGAAGGAGGCCCCAGGCCATGGGTCCTGGAACCTTCTAAATTCTTTCGGAATGTCACTTCTGAAGACACAGGCAGCATCAGCCTGGCTCTCCTGGGTCCTCCAGCCTCCCGAAATTACCAGCAGCACTGGGTCCTTGTGACCTGCCAAGCCTTGGGTGAACAGGTGAGTGGACAGCTACCCTCAGTTCTACCTTGCCTACTGGGAGAGCCAGAAAATCTGCTTAGTTCTCAGAGAGCCCTGAGGGTGTTGTTCATGTTGTATCCATTTTACAGACAAGCTAGTCCAAACTCAGTAAAGTGACCTGCTGGATTCCACAGCACACGCCAGCCTCTTTCTCAGGGCTATAAGTAGGAATAAAGACTTGAGATCAGGAGTCACAAAGCCCCATGTTTTAGGGTTGGGCCATTGTCCAAAGGATTGGGACCCTTGACCTGGGTTGGCCTACCAACTTGTTCTTCCAGGATGGGGTAGATGTGCCAGTGCCTGTGTGTGTGAACTTCTTGGTTGTTTTGAGATAGGGTCTCCCTATGCAGCCAAGGCTAGCTTGAATGAAACTCACTCTATAGTTCTACAGGCTGAACTTGAACTCATCGTGCTTCAGCCTCCCAAGTGGAGGGATTACAGGCATAAGTTATTATGCCCAGCTCCAATGTTTTTAGGGTTTGTTTTTAGTGCTGTAAACCAAAAAATACAGAAATAGTCTACTGAACCAAGTGTGCTAAGTCCTGAGATCCCATGGGGCCTGCTTGGCTGGGGGCAACACCGTTTTCTTCAGACCATGCCAAGGCCTTGTGCTCTTCTGGCTTCTGACAGATCTGTTTCTGGGAGTCCTCAGACAGGAACAGAAAGCAGGCAGAACCATGAACCAAAAAAGTGAAGTGATTCTTGCATATCTGCAAGTAAAAAGAATAGAGAGTCAGTGGAAGATATATACACACACCCTGACAGAGGTGTGTCTGACTTCAGCTGGCTGCTGTGGTCAAAGGAGTGCATGGAGAAAGGCCCCAGTAGAGGTGCTAGTACAAGTACAGGACACCATTAAAAACAAGAAATGAATACTGCCAGATAAATAGTAAGACTATGGGTAGCAATGGATTAGCTTGGTATAACTAGGTCAGTGGGGTTCCTGCCCTGGCCTGTAGAAGTTGGACTCTAAGCAAGGTCTGTTCTAAGGCTTTCCACACTCCCTGGCCTCTGGGCTCCCTCACTCGTGTCCCGGGCAGACAGCCTGAAAGTCAGGAGGCACCTCCCTCATATCACCTCATGGTCAGGAAAGATGAGGGGCTGCTGGGGCAGACTGCTATGTCCTCAGCAGTTGTCCGTTACTGAGAGGGCTGGGGATGCTCCCTCGGGAGCAGCTGTTAGCTATGCTACATGTAAAACCAAGGCCTGAACTTCAGAGGCCCCACTCTAGCAGCCAAAAAGACCTGTTTTGTGTGACGGTTCTTCCTCCTTTGTCCTTTCCATGCGGATGGTAAGTGTGGCCCCTCTCCTCCAGCTCAGAGGAGCAAGCAGGCATGGAGCAGGGTGGTTCTGCCTATGGCTCTGGCCTCTCCACTCGGCGTTGTCCTACGCAGTCCCTTTTCTGACCCATTCCTCCACAGTTAAGGTCTCTAACCCTTCAGTGTGCAGATGTCTTTATCTTGATGGGTTGAAGTCAGTGTAGACTCCTCTTTCAAATGTCCAGGACCTTGTGGATATGCAGATTCAGCTGTGGGGTGTTCCTGGTGTCCTGGTGAACCGCAGGGCACCCCCTGACCTGCCTCTTCTCTAAGATGTTTGTAGATGGTACTTGGGGCATAAGAATCATCCCACGTCTTGTAGAAGTTAAGTCTCAGAGAGGAAGGGACTGCACTGAGATGTCTGACTGCTCCTTCTGTTCCTCTAGGTCATCTCCCTGTCCGTGGGGAACCAACCCAGCCTCTCCAACCCCTTCCCCGCTGTGGAGCCCACTGTGGTGAAGTCCATCTGTGCCCCACCTTCCAGGCTCACCCTCATGCCTGTCTATGCCCTCCCGCAGCTGGACTTATCCTGTCCACTGCTGCAGCAGAATAAGCAAGTGGTGAGTATGGCCTCTCTTGGGAGGGGAGGAGACAAAGGTGAGATGCTCTTGGCCCACTGCACCCATGGTCTTGAGCGTTCTGGTAGCCAGGGTTCCACACAGACACACGCACCTGGATCTCAACAGCAGTGCTGTGCAGTGTGTTTCCATTTGTGCCTTACATAGGGGAGTCCAGAGCCTGCAGACAGGGCAGACTTTCCAAAGTCCAGGTGCGTAGTTGGTCCCCAGCATACAGAGACTTAGCTTCTGGTTTTCTAGTTTATAGGGGTGGGAAGGTGACAAGCACTTGTCATATTTGGAGTCTTGATCTTTTCCCAGGCTAGTAACAGGTAGCCCATCTTCCCTTAATGCTATGCAGAGTGGACCACCACAGGGGTAACTCATGCTCCATGGAGCCCTGGAGTCCATATATAGCTCATGGGGTACTCAGCCCCATCTTAGAGTGCAGTCTTTGTGTGGTGTCATCTGCCCAGCTGTCGGCTGATGTTGGTGTCTGAGCTGGGTCAGGGTAGGTGAGCGGAGTGGCACAATAGGCTGTCTATGGAATGGTGTGTTAATTCATGATGGGTTCATTGGGGTGTGTCCAGGAGCCTCTGCAGTGACCATGTAAGATGCAAACCCTCCTCACCCCACTTTCTGATTCCAGATTCACTGTCGCCCTCTGCTGGACACATGAGGGGCTGTAGCGTTCTTCTGTGGAATATTCTATGGTTTCAGCGGTTCTGCTGGGGTGTTGTCTCTGGGTAGAGAGTGTGTGGTCAGAGTAGGATTGGGAGCATTGCATTGTCATGGGGAAGGACATTCAAAAGTAAGTGTCAAGAGGGGAAGAAAGTCTGTGGGCCTTCAAACAGCAGCTTTGGGGGTAAAACCTACTGGTCTGCTTCCTCAGAAGCTGGGGCTGTCCATTTCCCCCGCTCTGGAGCATGATGGCACAGGGCCCTGAGTGCATCCTGCTCGGGGATTAGGGAACAGAAGGCCTGACTCCTGCCAAGAGCTCAGCAAACAACCTTGCTCACTGTCCCTGAGTCCCTCGGGGAGGCCCCCTCATGCAGACTGAGGGACACTAAGACAGCAAGGGCATGGGGAGTGGATGCCTACCTGGAGCGCAGGGGCCTCCGTGTTGGCAATCTGCTGCTGAGCTGTAGCAGATCTACATGTGTCTTCCCATCTGTAACATTGGTGAGGAGCTGAGCATGATGTTCCTGGTCTGTCTGCAGCCAGATTGGGTGAACCCAGAGCTGTCTCTGAACTGAAAGGTAACGGCATGACTGCAGGGCTTTCTCAGAATGGACTATGTGTTGTTGGTGTCAGCAAGAAGTAATGGACCTTGGACACAGAACTGCCATGTGATCCATCAGGCCTTGTGTTCCTGAGCCATGAGCCGGCCATTCAGGCATGGCCCCTACGATTTATGGTCTCATTAGGGGACCTTGAAGAAGATATATCCCTGAGGTGCATCTGGGTGCAGTATCAATTTCATTTTATAGCTCTCCAAATCCAGAGGCCACCTAAGACAAGTTTGCAGAGTAAATTATTGGCAAGGTGAGACACCAGAGTGGAGTCAACTAGCGGGAATGACAGACTGCAGGCGGACCGGTCCTCCGGGCAGGTCAGCCAGTGTTCCCCTCTCCAAGCTTGGGTGCTACTTGTGTACCAGGGGACTGATTAGTCCAGGACTGGGTTGAGCTGGTGATTGAGGAGAAACCAATGTCACGGGAAGTCCTCGGAGAATCTGACCTGCTGTGTTCTACCCTAAGCCTCTGAGACTGTGAGCAAGTTCTGTAAAGTGTCTGAACCCCAGCCTTCTGTTTCGTAAAGTGGAACCGTTGCAGTCAGCCTGTCGGCATGCTTGCATAGAGCTGGTGTCTTTCCCGGAAAAGCACTGATTTTCTACCCGAGGTTGAATCTGGGAGAAGGGATGAGGTGGCTGGGGACGAACCTCTGCAACTCCTGTCGACACTCACAGCTCCCCAGCTGTGTCCTGCCCAGTCATTAAAACCCTTGGTGTGGGCTGAGTTGTTGGCATGAAGGGGCTCTTTTAAAGCAGCATGCTTGGTCAAGTATTGTCTGGAACCAGGAGAGCTAACAGATGCTGGAGAGGCTCCTGGAGGTAGAGGAAGGGAGCTTGTTGGCACTGTCAGTCAGGATGGACTTCTCTGGGCCACAGTAACAACGTAATCCCACAACTCCATACCTTAAGTATGTGGTATAAGTTCAGCTCTTGCCTGGTGGAGCATGAGTCTCAGGTTGTCCATCACTAGGAGCCATTGTGCAGAGAAAGAGATTGTGCTTAGACCTTAGACCCCCCCTTCCCCGCCGCCCTGGAATTGTCCCAAATCACCTGTCATATCTCACTTGCCAGACTCAGTGATACAGTTACCCTTAGGTGAAAGAGGACAGTTCTTCCTTCTGGCTATGCTTAAATGTATTAGATCATTGGTAAATGGTAAACTCCGCTAAAGCCCACCCCATTTGCTACTTTAGTGTGAATTACAATGTGAATTTGTCTCTCAAATAACCATATAGGACTCATATTTAAAAGGAACTCCCAGGCCTGGAGAGATGGTTAACTCAACGGTTAAAAGTACTTGCTGCTTTTGTGGAGGACTGGGTTCAGTTACCAGCACCCATTTAGATCACAACCATCCATAACTCCAGTTCCAAAGAATCTGATGCCCTTTTCTGGCTTCTGTAGGCAAGAGGGGTGCATATGTACATGCAGATAAACTCAGACACATAAAATAAATAAATCTAAAAAAATTATTTAAAAGGAGCTGGAGAGATGGCTCAGCAGTTAAGAACACTGACTGTTCTTCCAGAGGTCCTGAATTCAATTCCTGGCAACCACATGGTGGCTCACAGCCACCTTGAATGAGATCTGGTGCCCTCTGCTGGCATGCAGAAGATTGTATACATAATAAATAAATAAAATATTTTTTTTAAAAAGGCCCAACTGTAGAGGTGAACCCACAATACTGTTCACCCCTACAGTTCCCCTTTTAGTCTAAATAAAAGATTTAAACTTGATACAAAGCTCAAACATATGCAATATATATACATAGAAGGTGATAAGCAAATTATAATCTACTTATATCCTAAACTAAACAAATCTGTCCCATCTAAATCCTAAACTTATCTGAAAGAGATGCCCAAGTCTGAACACCTCCATATTGATTCTGCTTCCTACATTGACTGGAGAAGCCAAGGATAGAGACCTTTGTGCTTTCCTGGGCAGGAAGAGCTGGAGCCAAGGGTTGGTCCAGGCTTGGGAGATGTTCCTGCCTCTTCTTGACTACCTCTTTGCTGTAGACTATCTGTGCCATTTTGTTAGGGAAAGAGGGAGTCATTCCCCCATGGAGAAGCAGGACCCATTTTGGACAGGGCTTTGGGGCACCTTAATGACATTCCTTAGCTTTGGTTTGCAGTTCACCCCCCCCCCTTCATCAGGGTCATCTGAGCTCATAAAGGAAACAGCTGGTTTCATGGCATACCTGTGGCAGAGTCCAGAGTGTAGCCACAGCATCTGATCTCTGTTTCCTTTAGGTTCCAGTATCCAGTCATCGAAATCCCCTGTTAGATCTGGGTGCCTATGATCAACAGGGTCGGCGATTCGATAACTTCAGTTCTCTGAGCATCCAGTGGGAGTCCTCCCGGCCTTTGCTGGCCAGCACTGAGCCTGACCAGCCCATGCAGCTGGTATCCCAGGATGATGGGAAAGGCCAGAAGAAACTACATGGTGAGCCAGGTCTTGAGCCAGAGGGTAGTGGAGTCCTGGACACCCAGGAAGGTCCTACACTGCTCATGTCTAGGACCTTAGGTGTCTGGGGCTTCCCTCATTTAGAGCTAAAGCATGGAATGTAGAGAGAGTTCATCTCCCACCCAATCCCCCTTTTGTGAGAGAGAGTCTCACTGTAGCTTTGGCTGGCCTAGCTATGAAGACCAGGCTGACACAGACTCTCATCTTTGTCTCTTAAGTGCTGGAATTAAGGACATGTGCCACCACACCTGGCTACTGTGTTTTTGGGTTTTTGTTGTTGTTTTGTTTTTTGTTTTGTTTTTGTCTTTTGTTTTTTTTTGAGACAAGGTCTTCCTCTGCCATCAAGCTGGCTTCAAACTTGATGTCTTCCTGTTTCTTGAGTGCTGGGATTCCAGGTCTACACTGGTACACCCAGCTTCACTATGTTCCTTTAATCCCATATAGGTATGTGAGGTAGGAACTAGGGGTTCAGGACCCAGAACAGAAAGGTCTCCTGTCCTAGGTTCCTTGGCCGTGCTGTGACAGTGGCAAACTTCCTCAGCAACTCAGTGTTGAGCCTGTTAACCTTTACAGGACTAAAAGCCTCAACAAACTCAGTTACCTGTTTTTAAACTTGAAGCTGACTCGGCAGCAGGACGTGGCCCCAAGGTAACCAAGGGGTTGTGATTAACATTTGTTTCCCCTCTGTGCCCTCAGGTTTACAGGCAGTTTCAGTTCATGAGGCATCAGGAACCACAGTTATCTCTGCCACGGCAATTGGCTACCAGCAGTCCCACCTGAGTGTAGCCAGAGTGAAGCAACCGGTATGTCCCAGAGGACGTGAGTGGGTGGGACCATGGGCGGGCAACACCAGAATGTCTGCTGTGTCTGGTGTCAGAGGGCCCTGATCTCCCTTCCTGCTTGATTCTTCTCTCCCCAACATCTCTTGAGGGCTTCAGGTAGATGTTCACCTATCCCTGTCCTAAATGTTTTCACCGTATTCCATTTTTTACCTCTTCTAGGAACCTGTTAGCTTTTGAGTGGCCTCACTGGGATCCCCACTGGAGCCTCACAGCCCACAGACACCCTTTTAAGACCTTCACATATGCTTCTGATCTCTGTGGGGCTCTCTCTACCTCCAAGGCCTCCCCTAGATACTGACACTGCTTAAAGCTTCTGTTCCTTGAATGAGGTTACCACCTGTGGCATCTGGCTCTGATCTTCTCGGAGGTACCTGGTGATACCCTTATCTACTGGATCTGACAGTGTTGGCCTCTCTTTTTCAGCATGACCCTCTAGTGCCTGTGTCAGCCTCCATCGAGCTTATTCTTGTAGAGGATGTGAGGGTCAGTCCAGAGGAAGTGACCATCTATAACCATCCTGGTGTCCAGGTATGACCCTTCCCCCACCACCCTTTCAAGCAAGGCACCCTGTACTCTGTGCCTCCCAGCCTGATGACTTCCATCCCCACATCTCCCTCCAGGTAGAACTCCACATCACAGAAGGCTCTGGCTACTTCTTCCTCAATGCAAGCACCCCGGACATCATCAAGGTGGCCTACCAGGACACTCGGGGTGTGGCTATGGTAAGCTTGAGCAATCAGGTTCCCAGCTGTCTGGTTGTGTTGACAGATGATCCCAGACAGCCAGCATTTAATAACACCCCCCATATCCTGAGCAGGGGCCTTGAGATTCTGAGTCGCTCTGAAGCCTCTCATTCCCATGCCACCTCTGCACCTTCTTTTCTGTATTACAATTACTCGCATTGTTAATTAACTAATTCTTTCCTTTTAATCAGTCATCTGATTCATCTTTTAATTATTCTTTTATTACATAATTGGCTTTTTAGTAACCCTAAGAAACTTTCACTTCAAAGCTCCATTCTTCACTGTCTCCTGGCTCTCATAGTGCCTGCTTCACCCTCTACCGTCTCACAGGAAAGGACCTGGTTGGACCTCTGGTATGGAGGAATGGAGCATCCTGGTTTTCTCATGCCCCAAGCTGCTTTTTTCTTGTGTAGCCTGCAGTTACCTTACTTGTACTTTTAGCCTTTTTTTATTATACAGGGTCTGAGTTCTTTAAGCCCTTTTTCTTTTCAATGATTTAGTTTTATTTTTTGTGTATGAGCATTTGCTTTCATGCATATATGTGTACCAACTATATACATTGACCTTGGAGGCCATAAGAGGATGCTAGATTACCCAGAACTGAGTTATAGCTGGTTTTGAAAGGCCGTGTAAGTATTGGGAACTGAGCCCAGACCTTCTGGAAGAGCAGCCAAACAATATTCTTAGTCACTGAGCCATCTCTCCACCTCCTAAACCTTCTTTTCTTAATAGTGTCAAGGAGTGAAGACAAGGAACTGTCCAAAATGTCTCACATGTGTCTGATGGGGTATTTATGCAGTCATTAAATGGAAGGTTCCTTCTGAAAGGAAGTCCAGAAAGATACCCACCCACACAGAGTCAGCACTTGCCAGCTAGGGCATTGCTACTAGGCAGCTCTCAGCCCAAATTCTGCTTCCTCTGTTGAAAATACACTTGCCTCATTCCCAAAGAGGCAAGGCTCCCCTGGACTCTGAGGAGGCCCAAGCCAACATGGTGCTGGAATGGAGAGGGTGGCTTCAATTCAGGACGTCTAGTTAACTGATTGTCTGTGATTCTCTAGGTCCTTACTTCTGGCCTTGCCTTGCTCCTGCACCTGAGCCCTTGAAGACTAGTCAGCACAGGGGGCACCTACCTTCCAGGGAGGCCATGGCCCAGTCAGTGACCTAGGCTTAGCACTTGTTTTCAGAAACACTGGAGCACGTCGCCCATTCCTACTCAGGAGTTGGTGGCATGGCTCCAATCATGTCCTGGTGTCTTTGGGTTTAACTCCCCACATTTCTGTTTCTCTTGACTTTTGCCTGCACCAGCTGTCTTAGCCTAGAGATCACAAAGTTAATGGCTCTGAGCTCCACAGGTATAAAGTGAGAGGAACCAACTGAGTTGAGGAATATACCTGGAAGTATTGAACTCAAGGTTAACTGTGGTGCTGGATATCAGGAAATGGTGGGGACGAAGGTAAACTGGAGGGCATGAGCCTTTCCAGGGGTGGGGGAGGGGTGGCAGTGTGTGTCTCTATTGATTGCTTTGATGCTGTTACTACAGGGTGAGTCCCCTACATCTCATCGACTACTTGCTGTGTAGAGGTTCTTAGTAGGTTCACAGGTGTGAGCAGCCATCCCTACCATCATGCTTAGAGTGTTTGCATGCCTGAAAAGGAAACCTTATAGCTAGCTGCCTGTCACCTTTGAGTTCTTCCAAACTCATGCCCTGTCTCAGCTTTTATGACTAATTTATTGTCTAACCCTATAGCTTTTCCCATTCTTTACAGTTCAAGTGAATGGAATCATGCAGCATTTGGCCCCTGCCTAGCATGTGTTTCCATGATGTAGAATGTTCCAGAGTAGCCAGTGTTCTTCACTGCTAAGCCATCTCTTCAGCCCTGTGTATGTTTTTTGTGTAGATATATTATTTCATCTCTGTTTACATGCCCAGCAATGGCAACTCTGCATATAATGTTTTGAGGAACTGCTGACTATTTCCCATGTCCCATCCCACCAGCCCTGGTGAAAGTGCCAGTGTGTGTGTGTGTGTGTGTGTGTGTGTGTGTGTGTGTGTGTGTGTGTGTGCGCGTGCTCACATGTGTGCATGTGCATGTCTGTGTGATCATGTCATGTGTGAATACAGATAGTTTGACTCTGTTCTTTCGAATTTGGAAGTTTTAATTTCTCTTTCCTACCTTTTTGTCCTGGCTATAGTCTCTAGTACAACGTTGAATAGAAGTGATGAACGTGGCCAACATTGTCTTACTCTAGATTATGGGGAGAAAGCTTGCATCATTCCATCACTAAGCATGATGTAGGCATTTTATGGGGTAGTGTTCTGGAGCTTCTAGGCCAGACTGAAAGCATTCTTAAGTGTGTTTGTGAGAATAAGGACAGCTAACACTACTCACCCCACCATCATCCCACCTTGCCTCTGCTAGCTTAGATGCAGATTGGGCCTCTGGAAGGAAACAGACTCAGTTCCTCCAAGGTTTTATCTGATTCCCAGAGCTTCCAGTGGGAAATGAATGGAGTTCTTCCTGAAGCTGCCTGCCCTGCCTCTGACCAAGACTTATCTCTCCACCTGTGAGAGAAGGGTGCAGGGTGTTGGACATGATACTGTTCCCTTGACCAGATAGTAAACCTCTGCTTCCACCATGCAGGTCATCTTTGAGAACACCCTTAAAGGAGTGTGGTCATATTGTAGGGCTCTGGTTACAGACATGTTGAGGTTGTCATGGGTCTTTCTGCTGCAAAACTGGATGACATTGGACTTGGAGCAGATGCCCACTGTATCCCCTTTCTCTTCCATGATTGGTGAATTGGAGACCAGCTCTTGTACAAAGGTGTTCATAGACACTTAGATGGTGTTAGTGCAGACCTAGGGGAGTTCCAGCGCTTCAGTGACCAGCAAGCTGAGGAACCTAAGGACATGCTCATGAGTACAGATGCACGTGGTGCTGCCTAATCAAGTTAATAACCAGCCATCTCTGCATCTTGTTTAGGTTAATGAAGAGACAGCATCAGAGAAGCTAGGTGAGAGGAGATGGAAACGGGTAGCTGAGGGGAGTGCTGTGGGTGCACCTCACTCCAGGTTCCTACCTGTGTTCTAGCTCAGCTCTGGGCAAGGCTGCTACATACCATACTGGTGAGATTAATGATCAGCAAACACTCGGTGTCCACCTGCACAGAAACATCAAATGCAGCTGATTTAGGGCCTGTGGGAATCAGTCATAGCAGGTATGAGAGGGACACATGTATACGTGCTGCTGAAAGATTCTAAGGCTGCTAGAATGCTCCCTTTCCCAAGCCCTCTGACGTGATTGTGTGCATTACAAGAGGCACTGGCTCTGTTCGTGGCTTGGGGATCATTTGTTTTTCTGTTCCTCCTTTACTATCTTCTTATGCTTTAGGTCTGCGTTTTCTAATCTGTTTTAATTTCCTATAGAAAAGTTTTTTGGCTTTTTTTGGTGGGGGAGCGGCTGGGCAGAGGTGATGCATGACTTTAGTTCCAGCACTCAGGAGGCAGAGGCAGGCAGATCTGTGTGAGTTCCAGGCCAGCCTGGTTTACAAAGCTACACAAAGAAACTGTCTCAAAAAACAAAAAAACAAAACAAAAATTTTTTTTTAATTTTAGTGTATGAGTGTTTTGCCTGCTCCAGTATGTGTGTGTGTGTGTGTGTGTGTGCATCCATCACATGCATGCAGTACCTTTAGAAGCCAGAGGAGGGCATCAAATCCCCTGGAGCTAGAGTTACAGATTTTTTTTAATCCCACCATGTGAGTGGTGGGAATAGAACCCAGGTCCTCTGGAAGTTCAACCAGTGTTCTTAACCACTGAGCCATCTCTCCAGCTTATTTATTTTTAAGATCCTGAAATTCTCAGCTCAAGAGCTTCTCTTACCTTAGCCTTCTGAGTAGCTGGAACTGTAGGTATGATGCTCATACTTTTACCAAGCATTTTCATTGTTCCCTTTATAACAGAGGGAACAATTGCACAGCCCTGTGTGTGAGTGTTCCTTGTCAAAGCTTGACATTAGGAAGAAAGCTTCGGCTGAAATTCATCCACACATCTGGAAACATACCTTATCTTTGTGTTCTTCAGAGATTAAAAATAACTTCTCGCTATCAAGAAGAGGGGAATTTGAAATCAGGAGACGTATGTCTGTTGCCACAGCAACCAACTACAGTTCCTCTTAGTCAGGTTGCCCTTCCTGAGTAAGCTGACGGTGAAACTATGGCCAGAAAAAAGACCTTTCATCTAGGAGCAAGTGCTCTTCAGAGTCAGTTTGGGGCTTGTTTCTGTGTATAGGTAGTGAGTACACCATATCTGGAGGTATTCAAATAGAAGCTGGAACCTTTGTTTGAAAGACTCAAGGACTCCAG
This sequence comes from Mesocricetus auratus, assembly GCF_017639785.1. NCBI lineage: Eukaryota > Metazoa > Chordata > Mammalia > Rodentia > Cricetidae > Mesocricetus > Mesocricetus auratus. The sequence goes on along the minus strand of NW_024429266.1, from coordinate 152,129,236 downwards.
CACTACAGCTTCCCATAGAAGACCTCTGAGCTCCTGCAGACACTGCCCTTCTTGGGTTAGCACTGTGTGAGTATTCAGTGCCCACCATTTTCACAGAGTCTCAGTGGTCTGCAGCCGTTCTGTCTTGAGGCAAGTCTGACACCCTGGGAAGTGGCACCATGGAGACAGACCTTCTGAGTGTAGCTTCTGTCCCAGCAGGTCCCATGGAACACTGACCTTGGGCCTCCGTTTTCTCCTCCAACTGCTTCAAGGGGAAATCAGTTCCTATTTCGTTCTTCCTCTCCCAACCTGCAGGATCTTTCAGGGTGTTGATGGGCTGTGACGGGTGCTCCCAGCTTCCTTCAGAAGGCTGTCTCTGAAGGACACATTTGCACATTTCTTTGGCATTTTGCAGCTGCTAATTAGCAGCATTCTCATTTCTCTTCTTCACAGACAAGAAAGCCCACAGCCGTTCTCATGTAGCTTCTAGACAATGCTTCCTTCTTCCCTATTGATAGGGAGTTGAGGCTCCACAATGGCTCCTGGATGTGTGTAGTTGGCTTCTCAGTGTCTTTGGAAGAGATGTGAGTGCGTCATGCACACAGCAGGCTGTGGTGGAAGTTTTCATGCCCACACAATGAACCCCAGGCTGAGCAAGGCTGATTAGTTTTGTTCACACAGCCACTAGAACCCTCTGCAAGGGGCCTTTATTTTATTTTTGGCTGGTTTGCACAGAGGAGTGTTTACCTGATTTAAACCCAGGATTTCTTCCTTCTCAACCATTCCTCATATTTCATGAGTCCTCTGAGCTTAACCTGTCACTGAGAGCTTGATGTGCCCTGAACACTTGGCACTTCTTTCTGCTGTGTTCATTCAACAAAGCTCTAGTGCAGAGTATGGTGGTAACAAGGAATAATGCTTGCAGGCTGTGCTCTGGCCAGCCATAGTAATGCATTTTTACTGCTCAGACAGTGCTGCAGTGCATGGCTAGCCATGATGTCCTGGGACATAGTAGAAGCACACTGGGGATGAGCTGGTAGGGGTGATGGTTATAGGGCTTGATCTCAGGTGTGTCCTGCATCTTCTGTGAGGCTGGTTGTGAATGGTGTGGTACTTAGCCCCTACCCTCACTCTTGGGGACCTGTCAGAGCTGACCACTGCATGAAGTTTTTATTCAGGCTGAGACTCCTGGAGACCTGTGGTTTTCATTGGAACTCTGGTCATCCCTGTAGACTGCCAGGTGAAAGATTGACGATATAGATCTAAGTCCTTTTGCATGGTAACTTGACTTACTTCATGGCATTGATGAGCACATCAGAAGAGAGAGAAAAGCAAATGGTCCCAGTGATGGTCAGAAATATTACTAGAGTCTTTTTCCACCTGAAAATGTCACATGCCACAAGTTGGAAGTGTGAACAGGAGCCCAGGAAGGCAGGGCTGGTGAGCTCATAGGCCATACAGTTTCTTAATGAGGAGTAATGCATTCATCATCTCGAAACTGATGACAGGACTTTCCCTTGGGCTCAGTACTTGATGACATTCTCAGGTGGCACTGTCAACACTTAGAAATGAGAACTCATTCCAGGCACCCCCAACTGCCTTTTTTCCATGTTCTTGAATGTCCATCAAGAAGCATGTGGTGGCAGACTCTTGAGATGAATGAGCCACCTGCACAGTCTAGTGAGGAGTGGTCCAGGATCTCCATGTGGTTACCAGCTAGTGCTCAGCTCTCTACTTCCCTCTATGCTGCTTCTTTGTCTTCAGAGTGACTTCACGCACCGGACTCAAAGCTCTATTACAGGACCAAGTGAGCTGAAGTGAGTGGAGGAGGCAGACTTCGCTGCTTCCCCACATGCAGCCCAGTACTGTCCTCCCCTTCTGTCATCTGAAGGTGGCTGAATGTCCATCTTCTGGGAAGCCAAGTGGAAGAGCAATTGATTTCCCCACTGCCATTTTATGCTTTTGTTTAAAATGTGCAAAGTGATTTTTTTTCTTTATTGAAGGACGGAGAGAAAAACAAAAAAGGAAAAGCCCACCCACGCCTGCATTGCCCACATGGGTCTGTCTGCAGCGGGTGCAGTGTGTAATTTCCTCGGGTTATAAAAGACATGCCAGCTCCTGACAGCAACAGCTCCTGTATGCGTGTCAGACTGGGGGCTCGGGTCATGTTCTCTGAGGTGCGCATTCCTCCATGCAATTTTGCATGAGCTTTCTTTAGGGGAAATGTAATAACCATCTACAGGAAAGCCTGATGACTGGTGGCTTCTCCACCCATGGTTAATGCCAGGCTGGCTAGCAGCAACAGCTCAGATCCCACAGCCATCATTTTGGAATGTAAGTGTGATTCCCACCCTGGGATCTTTGTTAATCCACTTTAAGCCATCTTATTAAATAAGCCAGGCACACCTCATCTGCTTGGATGTGCCCCGGAGCTCAGTTACACCTGCATGTAGCAGCCTGGCCCAGCTTTCCAATTTTATCTACCTCTAGCTACCTGTGGGCTTAGGCCTTTCTCAGCTTAGACTCTTCCCTACTGGCCCTCTCCTTTCCTCTCCTCCTGTTCTGGATGTTGAAGGCCCTGTTTCCCTGTGAAAGAGGCAGTGCTCCTGAATAGGGAACTGAGCCTCCCTGGGTTGGATCTCTAGTTCCCCTTCAGGCTGTTTCCACCCTGCCTTTGAGGCATGGGCTCTGTATCTTAAAGCTGTTGGATCAGAATCCATAGGGTCTGTGTTGTCTGCAGAATTCTTCAGAGCCTCCCATTCTTAACCAAACTAGTTCTGCTTGCAAAGCTACGCAGGCTTAAGCACCTGGTTTATCATACTCACTTAAAGCTGCGGGCCTCTGAAGTTGAGTGCAGGCCACTAGTGCCAGATACCAGGCTCTATGAAGTCTTTGGGAAGGTGGAGGTCAGCATGAAGGGGAAAGCTGAAAAATTCCAAACAGTGATGAGGGGAATTCAGCCCGTGGAGGGAAGAGCATGCCTATCTGGTGAGGGAAGTGAGGCTTGAAATTGGAGCCAGCAGCTGGGAGAAGAGGCAGAAAGTTGGTTATTTCCCTTTGATGGAGAACCTATTCGCACCCACCCCACCCCCACCTCACTAATGCTTGGTATTGGAACTAGGTTTGCAAACTCTAAACTGCTTGCAGAATGCATTTATACCCCTAAGCCCCCACTGTGACAGAATCTAACTGTCGAAGTCAGTCACCTGCCCTGCCCCTGCCTGCCCAGCCCCAGAAGCCACCCAGCTGAAACACATGCTTAAAGGACATGTTGTGGCCAGTCCATGTTTGATAGTCATATGTCCCCTGCAAGGAGCCACAGCAACTGAGCCAGTGCTTGGAGCTGCCGTTGCTTAGGGGAGTCTCTAGGGCTGCATGTGTAAGGAAGGATAAAGGGGTACTATGGGAGCCAAAAGACTAGGGAATTCAAGCTTGTTTGGTCATTCACCTAAAACATCTTAGTTGATCATGACTTCAGGCACAGCTGGGTTGCAGAGATGGACAGGCCCACAGGAGCCCAGAGGTGGGTGATGTGGGTGATCTGTTACCAGTTCTCTCGTGCTGTGAATTCAGACAAAACTCATTTGGGAGCCGCTGTCTGTCCCCAGTTCTACCAGCTCCTGGTTTACAGCTTCACATGAGATGAGATTCAAAGGAGTGTGCTGCTGTTATTAGAGCCACCTGGCCAAGCCATCCTGGGTTTGAGTCTTCTGCCTCCAGGTTTCCTTGTGTCCTCATCCATCACACTTTGATCAACACCCCTCTCCCCTTACAGAATGTATAAAATTGAGACGAATGCTTCTTTAGATCTCTCTGGCTCTAACACCCCATCTTCGGTTCCTGCCCTGGCTGCTGGGGTGACAGAGGATCTTCTATGTCTACTCCTAGCCAGATAGTTCTTGAGTACTAGCATCTTAGGAGGCAAGATGCTGCTAACGATCCCTTGAGCAGAAATGAGACCTGTGGCTTTGTGACCCTGTCCACCTCTGCTTTGCAGGTGCATCCTCTGTTCCCCGGCTCATCAACTGTCATGGTTCATGACTTATGCCTGGCCTTCCCAGCCCCAGCAAAGGCCATCATTCATGTCTCGGACATCCAGGAGCTCTACGTCCGAGTGGTGGACAAGGTCAGTAGACACTTTTCCCCATGTCCCACTCTGATGATGCACATAAAGCAGGGACAGTATGTCCTGGAAAGTGTTTGATTATATCCTTTGCTTTTCCTCCTGGGTCCTGTCCACCTCTGTCCCCTCCAGAGTGGCTGGGCTTACGTTGCCATCTCTGACTCCTGTGCTTCTTATGGACAGTGCAGGCTGATGTCCCTGCTATATTTCTTCGTCACGGTTGTCACCAGTAAAGCTTGGCAGTAAATCCTGCCCTCAGGATTGACAGAATTAGCCTTGACTTGGGAATGTGTGTCCTCTGGCTCACACAGGTTATTCACCAGTCTGGCACACACCTTGCTGAGCCTGGAGCTTTGCCCCAGAATGTAGGACGAAGATTCCTGGGGATTTCAGGGGCAGTTGAGTAAAACTCAGTACTGCTAAGTGCTTGTGTGGCGTGAATAAACAACAGACCTAGGCTTTCCTTTTGTGTGAATGGGAAACTGATTTAGAGCTGAGGTGGCCGAAGCTAGGCTTCCAGGGCTTGCTGCCCAGTCTGTGTTTACCTATGCTGACAAAGAGGTTAGTCATGGAAAGAGGGATGTTCAGGCAGCTTAGACTTCGTAGCCTAAAGCTAAGATTCTATTGCCCAGCCTCAAATACTCCCCTGAGTATTTTCTTATGGAGGCAGGTTGACTGTATATCTCAAGCTGACCTTCAACTCAATGTGCCCCTGCCTCAGCCTCCTGAGTGCCTCCACAGGCAGCTTCCCTCCAGCTTTCCACTAGATTCCTCTTCAGTAGGCACTCCAGGCCCTCTCCAGAAGTGCCTGCTGATATGCTGCATAGATGTGAGCTGTTCAGACACTAAGCTCCTCTGTGCCCATGTTCTAAACTGTGTCCTGTCTGCCTAATTCCATTGGTAGCCCAGCAGCAGAGAGTGGGGTTCATGCCTCGTGCTATGGTCAAGCCTCCCTAGCCCCCGTACACTATGAACTCATCATTTTTCATTCATTGATTTGCCAAGCCCAGACATCTGGGTGACTAGTCCCCAGTTCCCAACTCTGAGTTGTTGTTTGGTGATGCTATCCCTGAAAGCCTTGGGTATTACATGTTGGGGGAATGATCATGAGAGACGACTCCTGAGCCTGTGCCTTAGGTGGAGATCGGTAAGGCAGTCAAGGCCTATGTCCGCGTGTTGGACTTCTACAAGAAACCTTTCCTGGCCAAGTACTTCACCTTCATGGACCTGAAGCTGCGAGCTGCCTCCCAGATAATCACGCTGGTGTGAGTGCTCATAGGAGTTGGGAAGGGAGTCATGGGGATGGGGCTGACTGCTATTGTAGCTTCTAAATCAGCTCTTTCTTGGAGAAGGAATCCAATGCTTCTTTCTGTCTCAGGACTCTCGATGAAGCTCTAGACAACTACACGGCCACGTTCCTCGTACATGGCGTGGCCATTGGCCAGACCAGCCTGTCTGCAAGTGTGACGGACAAATCGGGACAGAGAGTCAGCTCCACCCCACAGCAAATTGAGGTAGTTCTGCTCCTTTTGCTCTGTGTGGGCTCCATCCTGGTCGGATGTGTCTTTATGATGACGGGCTAGGCTTTCAGCTAAAAGGAGAAGCCATATTAAAGTCTGTGCCTTACGATGTCCTCTGAGCAGAAGGCACAGTCACCAGCTCCCAAGCATGTGGATGGCAGCAGTGAGATGCAGAACCAGAGGGAGCTTGAGATGATGACTTCCTTCTGTGTCCAGACAGCTCAGAGAAATGCTGTGCTTTGTCCCATGGCAAAGGGACAGGCAGATTCTTTCCAGAAAGCAGTGGCCAGGTGGAAGCCGTAGACTGATTTTAGCTTGCGTAGAACTCCTCCAGACAATTCTGAGCCTTAGCCCAGGTCCAGGAGGGCCATGAACACCTGCCAGGGCTGTGCAGGCAGAAGGGGCTGGAAGGGGGATTCCTGGGGCAAGTTGTTCAGGATCACCTGAGCTCTGAGGCCCCTATACTGTCTCTCAGTGTGGTGTAGGCTATACTGCATCTATGTTTTCATAGTCATTAACTGTAGGCAGAAGTCAGGGCAGCCAGGGTCAGACTACTTTGCCCAAGAATCCTCAAGTACCCACTAGCAGCAGCAATAGCACCATAGGCATCACAGGGGTGGCAGGCTTCATTGATCTGCCGTCAGAAGCGGGTGGAGGCGGTTTGTGCCTCCAGATGGAAGTGTGCCTTCCTCCTACTGGTGGTGAGGAACTCGTTTCTGCCTATAAATAGCGCAGCCCAACCAACACTAATTCTCAGCACAGAGCAGTCTCCACGCAATTCTTGGAGCACTTATTATGTTTGACAAGCAGGAACTTGTGGGGGCTGTGGGGCAAGGTTGCTACAGAGGTGGGGTTTGTCCACCTGGCTATTAACTGCTCTTGGGCCCTTTCTTCTGCAGGAAACTGGTACAGCTGTTGAATTAGAGCCCTATTCAATAGTGCTAGCGGCAATTCTGCAAAGAGGAATCAGGATTCTGGGGAACCCAGACACCCTCATTCACCACAGAGCTTGTCAGATCTCATATTACAGGGACCCACCTATGGCTTCGTAGGTTTCAGGTAGATTAGACCAGAGGATTCCTGGTGGGTCTCCAAAATGCCATCAGGAAGTACTAGTACTGCTAGTTGGGGCCACTGAAATCTGCACTGAGAGATCAAAGGTCCTTATTTCTGTGATCATAGGTTTCCCCAGTACTGCCAGGTCCCCTCAGCTGAGGGATGTCCATACCCCATGTTCAGTGCTTGCAGATGCCCATCTCTTCTCTCTCCTACCTCCACATCCAGGTCTTCCCTCCGTTCAGGTTGATACCCAGGAAGGTGACACTGATTATTGGAGCCATGATGCAGGTAGGAGCCACTGCAGGTCAACACAGGCCTTCACTGTTGCCATCCTCACCCTCGGGGGATGATGAGGAATCCAGTGTGGCAGGTCCTGACAAGAGCCACTGTTTCTCACTTCTTAGATCACCTCCGAGGGTGGTCCCCAGCCTCAGTCCAACATCCTCTTCTCTATCAACAATGAGAGTGTGGCAGCAGTGAGCCCTGCTGGGCTGGTGCGTGGGCTCATGGTTGGCAATGGCTCTGTGCTGGGGGTCGTGCAGGCGGTGGATGCTGAGACTGGCAAGGTCATCATCGTTTCACAGGTATCACATAGGTTACTGGCTCCTGGGGGGGGTGGCTTTGGTGTGGCCAAATTTCTGTGGGTTTGATCTCTGCCTCCTTGAGCACACCCAGACCTAAGATGGCTCTTCTCCAGACTGAAGCTCCTAGGTTCTTCCAGCTGCTCCCTGGGATAAGGTCTCTACTATCCCCAGCCCTACAGGTTCTGTGGTATATAATGAGGGTACTTGTGCTGGGCAGCACTGACCATGGTACTTTGGATCCCTCGGTATGTGTTTTGGTACCTTCCCCTTTTGCAGGTGAATTGTGTGACAAACCTGCTAGAGGCCCACAGCTGTTGTGGTGATTCTGAGCCTTGACCCAGGACAGCCAGACATCAGAGCTCTGGGTTGTTTTATGCACTGTCTGCAGTGGGTCCTGATAATAAGGTGATGGGATGGAAGGGATCAGTCCTGGTGAGGTGCTCTGTGTGTAACTGTGTGCCTAGATTCTCAGGTGGGTGCTGGAAGCATGGTGTAATTTCAGACCTGGATTTGTAGTTCAGTCATCGCTCACCTGCTCCTTATTCACTGGCCCCCTGTCTCTGGCTGCCTAGGCTCTTTTGTGGGCATATTTCCCAGTTGCTTTTTTGGGGGCCAGCAAGAAAGCTGGGAGCCTCAGTTGTCTCCTCTTGGAGGCCTTCCGTGACCCACACCAGTGGAGTTGCTGACAACAGGTGAAAGTCAGTTTCCAAAGACTGACACCTTCCCTTTCTAGAATGCAGTGGGGGATTGTCTCTACTTCCAAGAAGGCCTAATGATACAACCAGAAGGGCATCTGGATCTCCCTGCACATGCACACACAGCTCCTTTGCCACAGTAGCTCACATAGATATCTTGGAAGGCTCCTGTGGTTCTGCTCACAGGAGAGCTTATGTGGTGTGCAGTAGTTTATTCCAGTCTCGGTCGCCCCATCCCTCTAGGAGGCCCCTTGTGAACAGCCTGTGCTACTCTACACTGTGAGTATCTAAGCACATGCCTGGGGGCCTGATGAGTGGCCACCCCCATGGGTCTCGTAGTCTTGGTTCCCTGAAGCTGACTTTGATCTGACATTGAGTTCATTGATTGGCTCCTTTATCTAGCTGTTTCAGTATCTGCTTCCAAGAATCCAACTTAAACCACAAAGTCTTTTTGAATGACAGAGGCAGCCGTCCCAGTTCTGTGTATCGACTTTGTGGAGGTGGCAAGGAAGCACTGAGCATATAAAACCATCCCGGTGGTGCCCAGGGTTCACACAGGCATCCCAGAGAGTGAAATGAAAGACCTCAGGATGCCCTGCTCTGTTTCCTCTGTAGAAAACACTGTGGCCTCAGAAATAGGCTATTTTTTTCTCCTCCCATTAGCCAGAAAGCACAGCCCTCGCCCTCCCCATGACCTTCTCTCTTCTCTTGCCCTGACCCTCCCAGCTGTGCCTTCTCTCACCTTGCTGGGCCCTCTCCTTCACCTGTCTCCCATCATGGTCCTTGGCAGGGTATAGGGGTTTTGTCACCAGCTATTCTGAGATGCTCAGCCTGTAGCTTCCACATCTACTCTGGGCATATGATTCTCTCAGATGCTGCTGGCTCCATCTGTCCCATCCTGAATACATCAGCATCCCAAGGCCAAAGGGTGGTCTAGAAACAGCTAGAATTGAGCAATGAGAAAGATAAGGGGAAGGAAGGACTTAATGGCTCTCTCTTATTAAACAAGAACTTGCCTAAATAACAGGGCAGTAGGTAGATGTCTTAGTTATGCCTAGAAAAGAGCATATCAGGGTCCTGGTGCCCTGTCTATAGTTCTGGCCTGTAGCAGCTGGATCAGATAGGATGGGGCTGCAGACCTAGGACCAGACTGGGACTTCCAGTGTGTAGGGAAAGAAAAGGCTGGTCCCATGGAGTGAGCCATTCCCAAAGCAAGACCTCCTCAGACAAATGAATATGCTGCTGGTGTTTCATAGCTGGGCAGACACCTTCTTCTCTTGGAGGGCTTTCAGCATCCCAAGTAGCCTGAGCCCCCTGCTCTGTTCCAGGACCATGTGGAGGTAGAAGTGCTGCAGCTGCAGGCAGTGAGGATTCGCGCCCCAATCACGCGAATGAGGACCGGAACCCAGGTGAGATGGGAGCCGGATGAGTCAGGAGGCCTTAGGCTCTGGGCCAGGCTCTTAACAGTGCACCTTGTGAGGGAGCCCTCTTTACCATCCCTCTGTGGAGCGTGTTGATCTGTGGAGCTCAGATCACTTGCTCATGTGGTTGACACACTCCCCCAAGCTCCATGTTTGTGGCCTTCCTTACTGACACTTGCTTGTTCCTAAGGCTACTGGCACCTAGGCCGGCACCTGGTCTGGCACAGCAGGTCATAGGTCTGTGGTCTTTGCTCTACAGTGTATGCTCCATACACTTCCTCCATTGGGTGATTGTAATAGTACTCAAGGTGGGGTTGGATCACATTACTGATGAGCAGAAAGGTGGCGTTGTGCCCAAGACCACCCTGTTGGATGTGGTTCTTCTTTATCTGAGGACATGCAAGTCTCCAAAGTACAATGGAGTGACATTTTCTTCCATCTCCTCTGTGTGCTTTCAGTTGTGCCTGGGTGACTTACAGCATCTAATATGCTGTAAGTGCTTCTGTGTGGCTGTCAGACCATATTGCATAGGGAATAAAGATGAGGAAAAGTCCATGAGTATCCCTGACAGGCCCAGTCTTTTCTGCACTGTTTTGGTACATGACTCAGGAACCTGGGGCTAGAGAGGTCTAATGGTAAGTGGTGGGCTAGGAATTGCCCAGGCAACCTGCTTGGTATTCTTTTTTTTCCATTAGCCAGATCACCTTCACCAGCACGATCCTGAAGGTGCTCAGCACACAGGTTGAAGTGTTCACCACATTATGTCCATCCCCAACAGCAGAGTCTCCCTGCTGGAGCAGGAGAGAGGCCTGAGAGTGTGGGGCAGTTGTGCAGTATTGTGAGACAAACTTGGGCCTCCTAGAGCTCCAGGACTTAGTCCAGAAAGGGACTTTATATGAACAGCCCTCCCCCCCCCCGTGATAGTGACAGTGATAGGGCGTGGGTTTTATGTGGCCTATGTGTGTTATTTGTATTATTTCAAACTCCCAGATCCTCTGCCCTGCCCTTGCCAAGTTAGGAAAGACCAGGGCACAGTTCCCACTGCATAAGGGAAGCTTTGGGACCAGTAAGGATGGGGATGTTGGGGAGGGGATACCCGGTGCTGGAACCAGCTGTTACAAGGCCTTGCTTCCCCAGATGCCTGTCTACGTCACCGGGATCACCAGCAACCAGAGCCCTTTCTCCTTTGGCAATGCTGTGCCAGGCTTGACCTTCCACTGGTCTGTCACCAAGCGGGATGTCCTGGACCTCCGAGGGAGGCACCATGAGGTAACCACCCAGAAATCCCAACTCCCTGCCTGAACCAGCGTCCTTACTGGTTTAGGATCCCACCACATTGTCTCACAGGAGTCTACATATTGCTGTTCTGTTTCCATAATAAAATACCAGAGGTGGGATGTTTCATGGAGAAAAGGAGGTTATTTAGTTCTCAGCTTAGGAGCTTCACAGCCTGCCACTAGTATGTGCTCTGCCCCACTGAAGGCCTGCTGGTCACGTCACAGCATGGCAGTTGGCATCGCGGTATGAGATGTGTAGAGAAGATGGCATGAGACAGGAAGCCAGGGCTTGGAGAGGGAAGAGTCTTTGCCGCGCGCGTGTGTGTGTGTGTGTGTGTGTGTGTGTGTGTGTGTGTGTGTGTGTGCGCGCGCGCGCACTCGCCTGCATACATACATCTCAACACACTCTTTCAGGGATCAACAGGAACTCTCAGAGTCTGTGCTGATCCCTTCTGAGGACAGTGCCCTCCCCAGCAATTACCTTGCTGTGACCACTTCCACATCGCCTCTTGTGCCCAAATTTATAATGCAGGAACCCTTGGGGCAAACGGTAGCCAAACTACAACTGCAGGTGACTGCTAACAGATGGCAGCAAGAGTATCAACCTTGCAGGAAAGTCACCTAACTTTCAGAAGGTTCTGGGATGGGCTCTGTAGCTTTGCACCTGCTTTTCGCCGTGGTGCCAGGCAGCCCTAGGTCTTTGCTTTGGTTTATCTCAGGGTTAGCCCCTGTCCATCAGCCCTCCTCCCGGAGCCCAGCCACCTCTGAGATCTTGGGCCTGGACAGGACAGACTTTGAATTAAAGCCCATGAACAGGAAAGGATTGTTTAGAGCTTGCTCAGCAAGGGGGAAATTACACAATACTAGCCCAATGTCTCTAGGCTCTGGCCACAGCAGCCTTGGTTACAGTATCCTGAATGAGGTTGCTTTAGAAGACCCCTTCTGGTCTTTGCCATGGATGGCAGAACTGGCAACAGAAGGCCAAAGCCCAGGGAAGGATTTCCTGGTTGTCCAAATTTATATAACACAGGACCAGTGCTTCCTGGGGCCCTGGCCTGAAGGCTAGAGTATTGCCTGAATTGTTTGCATAGGACACCAGCAGTGTGATTATTCAGATACCCTGTATCAGTGGCTCTACAAGAAACCCTACATGGTCCAGCTTGCCTCTGGGTGACTCCTGACAGACCTGTACACACAGGAGGCTTGAGGATGTGCTGTTTTAAAGACAGTGGCTCTTGTGTGAACACAGAGTTTTCTAAACATCCCCACATGGTGCAATATAGCCCATGGTGCCTAAGAACATGCTCTGTTCTACTCTGGGTTTGTCATCTGACCCTGGCAGCAAGACAGTGGCCTTTGAGAAAAGTCAGGTACCTATCTGGGGCCAGTATGTCCATCTATCACCCTTCTAGGGATGCTGGGGCCCTGGGCCTCTCTCTTGGAACTGTGTTTGATATCTTTCCCAGGCATCTATCCGGCTCCCGCCTCAGTACAACTTTGCCATGAATGTGCATGGTCGGGTGAAAGGTCGGACTGGACTGCGGTTGGTGGTCAAAGCTATGGACCCCACAGCTGGGCAGCTGCGTGGCCTTGGCAAAGAGCTCTCGGATGAGATCCAAATTCAGGTAAGGGGCAGGTTGGTGATAGCCACATGAAAGGGAGTTCTAGGATGGGGGCCTTGTGCCACCCCAGCCACTGGGAGTGCTTAGGCTGCTGAGGAGTTAGGGACATTCACACTGTGTGTGCTCTGGGAAGGACGCAGGTAGAAAGTAGGGTGTATAGAAGGTGCCAGGGCAGGCAGAGATGGGGCTGGCTACTGCTCCAAAGAGCATGAGAGGGGTTGGTGAGGTCTGGAGGCTGGCAGTATCTTGAAGCATCCCAGAAGTGCAGCCTACTCTTAGTTTGATGTCGGGGGGTCTCTTGATATTAGGGACTGCTGATAGGGATGAGAGCTCACCATGCCTGAATTTTAATCACCTGCATCTATTTAGAAATCACTTCTAGACTTCCTATTAGAGGCAGACTTGCTCCTCCCCACTTCTAGCATTGACACATCCAGTGGTCACATGGAGTCCCCTAGGCAGGCCATGTGTGGGTGAATCAGAGGCCGTAGGGAAAAGGGTCAAGGTGTTCTGTGCCGTAGAGAGGGAGGACCTTTGGCCAACACTGAGACCAACTCAGTCTAGCCCAGAGATTCTTCTGCCAGGGCCTGTTTCTCCCATCTCTCTCTTAGACCTTTCCCTCCTGCTTCTGCATGAGACTGTACCTCTGGGTCCCGTAAAACAGGGAAGATGGGCTGGAGAAATAGCTCATTTAGTGAATGCTTGCTGTGCAAGTCTGGGAACTTGAGTTTGATCCTTAGCACATATAAAAAAAGAAAAGCCGGGTGTGGGCCTAAAGAGATGCCCCTTGTTACAGAGGACCCAGCTTCAGGTCTCAACACCCACGTGATAGTTCATAACCATCCGTAATTCCAGTTACAGGAGATCTGATGCCCTCTTCTGACCTTTGTGGGTACCAGGCACACATATAGTGCACATACTTATATGTACGCAGAACACTACTACACATTAAAAATAAAGCCTGTTACGGTGGCTGTAGTTGTAGTCCAGCACTGGGGAGGTAAAGATAGAAGGATTCCTAGGTCTTGCTTGCCAGCCAGCCTCACCTAATCTGCAAGCCCTAGGTCTCTGGCTTTAAAAACAAGGTTAATGTTGCCTAAGAAATAACACCTGAAGATGACCTCTGATCTCTGCAACACACTTACATGAGCCCACACACAGACACAACTTCATGGGCACTTACACACACACACACACACACACACACACACACACACACACACACACACACACGAGGAGTTGATAACTTGCCTCTGAAGAGAGTGTTTCGCTTCAAGGGTATCTTTCTGATGATCTGGGATTCTGCAACCCCTGAACCCTTGTAAGCTGCAAAGAAAAACTGAAGTATTCCCTGACTACCAGGAGAAAGAAAAAAGTGCACATCCCCTCCTAGAGAAGAAAGACCCACCCCCTTCCTCCTCATGCATACTAGGCTCAGGGACAAAGAAGCAGATTTTCAAAGAAAGAAACAGCTGTTCTCCAACTCTCTCACGTCTTCTGGCACAGGTGCACAAGCACTTAGAAGCCGACACATGCACACACACTCACACAGGGACACATAGACGTGTCTACACAAAGACACAAGCAGGTACAGACCATGTGTGTCCAGATATACACAGACTCATACAGACACTGTCTCAGGCTCCCCTGTTTCAACAGAACACATGACTTAATAGGCAGGGCATTGTAGTTTTGAGTCTGATGGTTCCATGTCAGTTCCTCTCCTTGACAGCCACTGGAGTTGGAATAAGTTAAACCAGGGAAGTGGGGTCCAGCCCACTGATGTGTTTTATTTGTTGCCAGTATGATTTTACCACATGACATAATCGGCAGATGAATGAAGCCCAGCCTTCCTGTTATTGGAGCCCTGCTCTCCAATTTACTACAAGGCCTCCCCATTCCCTGGTCCCTGCCTGACAGGTGCCGCTTCCCAAGGTGCTGGTACTGCTGATACCCTCACGTTGATGGTAAAGTGAGTTCACCTCCATCTAAAAAGAGGACATGCTGTAAAGGAACAGGAAAAAAACTTGTTTGTGGATGCTCCCTCTGTGCAGTCAAGGTCCTAATTAGTCAGTGATGCCACTCTATGCTCGGGACCACCTGCCTGGGTGACCCTGGCCCCCGGTTCTGCCCCAGGTGCCCCTGACACCAAAGCCCCCTGGGTCTCCCCAAGGCTGTTTTTCTTGCTCCCTTTGGGATGTGCTGCTATTTGCCTCAGGTCCAGCTCCTGGAGACAGGTGGTATCAGAACCCACATTGTGGATATGGAAATATACCGTAGAAGATGAACGCAGAGGTCTTGAGGGGTAACTTCAGCTATTTCCCCTCAGAGACTGTTTATCTGCTCAGAAGGCCCATCTGGTCTTGTCAGAAACTGGGAGTTCCATACACAGTGTTAGAATGTGTGGGCCCTTGAGCCAAGCTGAACACTGTCTAAACAAAAGGACTATATGGAGAAAGGATCAAATCCCCATCAAGGCCTCAGAACATCTATGAGTGACGGGATCACATTTGGTCTGACATTGTCATACCCTAAAGGCCAGCCCTCCCATTATATCCCAGGCTACCTGGGAGGTGCTGAGGGCAACTTCCAGTCTCTCCTCAGCCCTCACTGAGGGAGAGCAGATGCTTTGACTGGATGTGAGCTGGTTGGGATATGGCTCGCTCTTTTTCAGGTCTTTGAAAAGCTGCGGCTGCTGAACCCTGAAATAGAAGCAGAACAAATACTGATGTCACCCAACTCACTTATAAAGCTGCAGACAAACAGGTATGTGACTCAGCTCTTGTTTTCTGTGAGGACAAGAGCTGCACTCTTGTCCCATCCGAAAAGCCGCTTGTCAAAGTTGTCAGGTGCCCTGGGTACATGCAGGGAGGCTTTCTGGGTGATGTGCTTGAATTGGGGCAGCTTCTGCACCCCCTTCTCTTCCGGTGGAGACCTCTGCTCCTCCTTCACTCTTCTGGGTCCCTCATATGTTCCCTGCAGCCAAAACTCATTTTTGTAAACACTGTTGAATTCAGTCTTTAGAAGGGACAAAAGTACAAACTTAGAAGTATTAAATTTTTCAAATGCTCCTGTGTTTTCAAGACTTGCTACTCAAAGTAGAGCCCATGAATTAGCAATAGCAGTGGCACTGGGGAACAGGATAAAATGCAAAGTTTAGGCTCCACCTCAGGGCTACCTAAGGAAAAGCTGCACTTTAACAAAGTCCCTAGGCAGTGATGGCACATGCCAATGCTGGCAATATGTTATTTTAAAGGCTAGCTGCAAACATAACACCCCCCTTGGATTCACCAAGGAAGCTTTTCCTAACATGACTTAGACTTGAGTAGCAGCTGGTGAGTGGGGGACTCTAAGCCACACAACCATATTGCATGAAGTACTCAGGGTTCATCCAGTCAGAAATAACTCAGGCCGAGATGCTATGCTACGCTTTTTGACCACAAAGTTGAAGGACACACAGTGCAGAGACAGGATGGTGAGAAAGTGGTGTGTAACCTTCAGGTGGAGCACAGAGAAGGACTTCTCTGTGGAATTTAGGGGAGGAATATCATCGATAGAGATGCCTGAACTATGGACATCTTAATGGATGAATAAGACTTCTTCAGATTAGGAGGGAGCTGGTAGAAGAACGTTCAGGCAGAGGCTGTCACATTTGCTTAAGCTCATCTAGAATGGTTCAGTAGTGTTAGCATAGGCAAGCAGTTTGCTGCAGCTCTCAGTGGTAACTGAAGGTCTCTCCTTTATTATCATGTTAAGGAGCATATGAAGTGCTGTGAACCCTTCCTTATCAGTTCTTGCAAATAGAGGCTAGTTGTTGGTCCATACAACTCAAAGTCCCCACACTGTCCTCCACTCTAGGCTGCCTCGTTTCAGTAAGAGAAAATGATTTGCCATAGAAATGGTCTTTTTTTTTTTTTTTTTTTTACAAAGTGTGGTTGATGAAACTCTGGTCTCATAGTTTCCCATCCTGTTGGTTCAGCCTCAGATATGCCCTGTGCTCTAAGTTGTGAGTTTTCCACATTGGCTTCTGTGGGTGACTGATAGGCTGCATAGCAGTAGCAGCGTGAGGTACTGCTGGAGCCACAGATGTGAAATCTCAAGATAATGTACTGGGCTCCTGCCTGTGCCCTGGTCCCTCATAAAAACAGATCATCTTGCTTCCCAAAGAGATGGTGCGGCCATTCTGAGCTACCGTGTCCTTGATGGGCCTGAAAAGCCTCCTATTGTGCACATTGATGAGAAGGGGTTCCTGGTGTCCGGCTCTGGAATTGGAGTGTCCACCCTCGAAGTGATTGCACAGGAGCCTTTTGGCACCAACCAAACTGTCATTGTTGCTGTAAAGGTAGGATTGCCTTTCATCCTGTCTGGGTAAAAGGTCAGTAGGTCAGAGGTGACACTTCCTCTCTTAGGTGTAAAAGTGATTCACTCTTCAGCTGAGGAATTCTGCTTAGGAATTTATCCAAGAACCACTCACAGGGAGAGGCCCTGGCTAGATGGTGAATCGTTGGAGCCAAATGTTCTGGAGAGTTCATTGATTCCACCTAACAGGGAAAAACTGAGGCCCTGTGAAGTCCACAAATAGCCTGAAAGCACAGAGTTGCAGCACAAGTGTGCTGATGTTCTCCCATTGCACCTGACCGCTGACTCCACATCCACAGTTGAGCCCCGCCCACGTCAGTGCAGTTCCTTTAGTTCTTTCCAGCATGAAGGGTGCTCAGTGCCAGACATGCAAATAATTGCATCAACTCTGAGGACATTTTGCAGCAGGGAAATTGACTCAGAGTGCCTTACTTAAGGCTATCCAGTGGCTCCGGACTGTGTTCACCATGCCCAAGGTCTTATTCTGACATTCTGTGCCTACTAGGGACAGAGACTTGCTCCTTGGGCATCTCTGTCTCATTGTTGCCACCTTCTGAGTCCTAAAGACAAAGTGCACTGTCATTAGATGCTTTGGTTCACACCTAGGCTGTAGCTTGTTTTGTTTAGTGGCCTTGGCAGGTGACACCTACCTACTTTTTGATTGACAGAAAGTACTAGATGCTTATCATATCCTTACCCTATAACAGTTAACCTTCCTAGTGGACTTTGGGTTTTGATGACAACTTTTGGCCAGGTGGGGATTCTTATCTAGAGTCAGGATAAATGTTTACCTGCCTTTTGTAGACACTTGGTTCAGAGATGGCTCTACAGACCCACTGTTGGCCTTCATAAGCACCCCTGTAGGCAAGTGACATCCCCTCTCCATCCAGTGGGCATGGCTTCTACTTCAAATGCACTGAGAGACAGCTCTTCCCATGACTCTGAGCATTTACTGTCGCAGCCCAGAGGGTGTTCTTGCCATGTGACCCATGACCTAAGTTTTCAGTCATGAATCCTGGCTCACCTGGGTATTTTAGAGGTTGACTAGCTCTATTAGGTGATGAAACTGTTACTCCACATGCTGAAGCCAGCCCACCCCCTTAAGTGTCCCTTAGATAGGGACTCACTTGGGCAGGATTGCCATATCTGCATGGTGTCCTCCAGGTCTCTCCTGTTTCATACCTGAGGATCTCTATGAGCCCAGTTCTGCACACTCAGCACAAGGAGGCGCTGGCGGCTCTGCCTCTGGGTATGACCGTGACCTTCACAGTTCACTTCCATGACAACTCTGGAGACATCTTCCATGCTCACAATTCAGTCCTCAATTTTGCCACTAACAGGTAAGGCATGGGCGTTCTTCATTTCTCACGGGGAGGCTGGTCTCAGTTGTCTAGATGTCATATGTAGGTCCAGCTTGGTGACGGAAGAAAGGCAGATGCCGTGGGAGGATGGTTGAAGGGATGGCTTGCTGCACCACACAGACCAGGCCTGGAAGCAGCAGATGCAGTCAAGAGACAGAGGGAGTGAGAGGAAGGATAGGTACAGGCCTTTGTGTGTGGCAGGAGCTGTTAGATGATGACAGTCCCTAATGGGCAGGAAGCAGAGCACACCTCCTAAGCGCTGAGATGGGAGGGTTCGTGGAAGGCTTTCCATGTGACCAGGAAAGGAAGAGCACGGAAACGTGAGCAGCTGCAGTCAGTCTAGTCCTGTCACCAACACATGCAGAAGGATAAGGTGTGTGCCCTACACTGCATGGCACATGATGAAGACGCCACTGTCACTGAGCATCTGCCCACAGGCCATATCTTTCTGGTTCCTTTCCTAGCCCTGTTACAGAGACCCAGAGAGGTCAAGCCATTTACCATGAGCTACACAGCTAGGAAGTGGAATTTGAATACCATATTCACCTAGCTCCAATCGTGATTTTTTTTAGGCTGGCTCTTTTTAATCTTTTGCTGCAGCCTCAGTCCTGCTATGAGGATGGAGAGGGTGACAAGAGAATCCAGGCTTCAGCGTGGGCCTGCCAAATGTCTGAGTCTACTAGATAGCAGTAGCTCTCAGAGTGTCATCCCCAGTCTGGCATCAGTAGTCCTCTGTGGATAGTTAGGGATACATTTCCACAGGGCTCGGGGCTCCATGATTTTAAAGGTTGATGGCCATTGCCCTGGGGCATTACAGAAGTATGAGGGAGACACTTTGACTGAGGGGTT
Organism: Mesocricetus auratus; assembly: GCF_017639785.1. Lineage (NCBI taxonomy): Eukaryota > Metazoa > Chordata > Mammalia > Rodentia > Cricetidae > Mesocricetus > Mesocricetus auratus. The sequence continues at coordinate 152,110,387 of NW_024429266.1, read as the reverse complement.
GGGGCCTTTTGAACTATCCAAGTATTGGTTACCATCCAACTTGGACTTCTTATGGGCCTGAAAACACTTATGTCTTCTTTGGCTAAAAACCCTAAAGGAAGGTATAAGGGGTATATTGCATGGCAGGACACCTGTTTACAAACCTGGCTTTGATCTTTGTGGGTCCTGTGAGTCTGACCATGCAGTTCATCTCCCCAAGGTTCTCCCACCTGTCACGTAAAGAATATACCTACTCCCATCACTCCCATCAATGAGAGAGTGGTCATGAGGGACTCTGTACCATATGTCTGCCTGCCTTGGAGGAGATAGAACTCAGGTCTTGCTGCCCTTAGCCGTACTATAGAAGTCACTCTGGCCTTGTGTAGTAGGAGCACCTGCTTGTAGCAACCAGTCTGCGGTCAGCATCAGAGACATGGGAGAGTCTGGGATTGAGGCAAACAACATGGCCCTCACTCCGACCTGCTCCAGTCTCTCCTCTGGCATCCTTCACCATGAGGGTTAGGAGTGCCTTCCCACTACAGGCTTGTTTGGTCCCCATAACAGATGCACCATGTACATCCCTGCCCCTTCTTCACAGGAAGAGACAGTGCAGGAGTGCTTGAGCCAGCCATACAGTGAAAGGCAGCCTGCACCTCCTTAGCATGTCATCTGGGTCATTTTCCTCCTTGGGCCTCTGCTTCCCTTCTAAATGTGAGGGTAATGATGCTGGCAGATCCTACTGGGTGCTGTGGGTTGTGTTCCAAGAATGACAAGGAAGGGGGTATCAAGTCTGTGCCCCCTTCAGTAGAGCCATATCTGGGACCTCAGTCAGTGCAGCATTGCTCAGTAGAGGACAGGGCTGAATGTTCTCTATATTTCCCCTCTGGCTTCTCATCTGAGCTTCAGATCTCCTTTCCTCTGTCCCTAGAGATGACTTTGTGCAGATTGGCAAAGGTGCCACCAACAACACCTGCATTGTCCGCACAGTCAGTGTGGGCTTGACACTGCTCCGTGTGTGGGATGTGGAGCACCTGGGCCTCTCCGACTTCGTGCCGCTACCCGTCCTACAGGCCATCACCCCAGAACTGTCTGGAGCTGTGGTGGTGGGTGACATCCTCTGTCTGGCTAGTGTTCTCATTAGCCTGGGAGGTAAGAGGGATGTGACTGGTTTGTGTTCAAGTGTGGCACCCCAGGAAGTGCTTGGTACCACACCACAGGAGGTGTGCTGGTAGAACCTAAAGGATGCTCAAAGGACATGGCCTAAAGGCCACATTCAACCTGCCACTTGGCAATGCCTGTTCATTTGTGGCCAGGAAGCAGTGGAGATAGTATTGGCCATGCAGCCCAGTACTCAATGGTGGTTTGCAGCAAAAGTCTACTGGTTCCTACCCTGGAATAGCACTGCTCAGTAGAAATTTTTACAGTTGTGGGAGTGTCCCGTATGTATCTTCTGTTACCCAGTTGCCTCTGCAAGTGCGTGCTTACTGAACGACTGACTAGTGGTACATACACGCAGCATGGCCCTGGGACACCTGAGCGGAAAATGAGTCCCCACACTCCTGTAACTTGTACACAGACACTTGCTTTTCTCCTGGTTGGTTTCCTTTCTTTAGCCTCATGAATTCACTTCCAGAGGAAGTGAAATAGTAGCCAGGTGTGGTGGCTCGTACCTGTGATCCTAGCACCAGTGAGGCTGAGGCTGGAAGATTGATATGAGTTTGAGAACAGTCTGATCAATACATTGAGATCCTGGTTGGTTTAACCTACAGTGAAACCTTGTCTCAAGAAGAGGAAAGAAAGAAAGAGGAGGTAGGGGGAGGGAGGAAGGAAGAAAGAAATAACTGCTATAGATAGAATGAGGTTGTTGGATTTTTATTGTTTATTAGGAACAAAGTGCTGTGGGACACTGGGCCTAGGATGTAATTTTTTAGAGACGCTTTTAAAATGTTAACATACTTTTATTAAACTATTACTAAATCGTGCATTTACAGAGTAAATTTTATCTATTTACGGCAGATAGCAATTTTATGAATATTCAGTTGGTTTGGGCTGGAATTAATATTCTTTAGGTTTGTTTGTTTTTATTTTATGTATATGAATGGTTTGTTTGCTGCTGGGGACTGAACCCAGGTCCTCTGCAAGAGCATAAGCACTCAGCCACTGAGCCATCTCTCCAGCCCGTGATTCTTATTTTTATTATCAATGAGTCAGGAGTGAGGTCTGCTCTCTGTTTCTAAAGAGGAACTGATAATACTGGGGAGCGGTAGGGACCCGGAGACACAGCACCCATCCTATCCCAGGACAGGGAGTTGGGAAAGCTTCATGTGAAAAATAGATTCCAGTGGGAAAATATGAGCAAGGGGAGTCAGTGTCCCCTGAGAACAGGTGTGGTGGGAGAGCTGTCGGTGGCCAGAGCTAGGAAGGTGGGAGGACTTTAGAGGTAGCCTATGTGGATTCCTGCCTGAGCTGAGGATGGAGACCCTTACAGGCACAGGGCCTGGGGAGCTAGGTTTGGCCTATCGTGTCCAAATGTGAACAAGATGGATGATATCTGGGCTTATTCTCCCAGGTGTCTCGGGGACCTGGAGCTCATCAGCCAGCAATGTTCTCTACATTGACTCCAAGACAGGCGTGGCTGTGGCCCGAGATGCAGGGTCTGTGACTGTTTACTATGAGATCACGGGACATCTGAAGACCTTCAAGGAGGTAGGACTTGAAGGCAGGCAGAGGCAATTGTGGCCAACACTGTTGGAGGCAGTGTGTGTCTGTAACTAGGCTTGGAGACACATGTTTGCCATCCCAGCACTTGGGAGGCTGAGGCAGGAAGATTGTCTTGAATTTGAGACCATCCTGACCATTGTACCCCTACCACATAATAGTATGTGTACCCCTTGGTACCAGAATTTGCTCATGATCAGGTCTCTTCGCCCAAAGGCATAAGACCTCCTATCTATTTTTATTTTCTTTTATGGTGTTTTTGTTTGTATGTCTGTTTCAAGACAGGATCTTACTGTGTGGTCCAGGCTGGCCTTGATCTGAATCTTCCAAGTCCCTGTGTTCCAGGTGTTCTCCACTTCCTGTATGTTTGAAATCACCTCTGATGACTTATGATAACTAACTGATGCCATGTCTTGTGAATTGTTGTTAGCCTATTGTTTAGTAAATGCCTGTCCCTGCTCAGCACAAACACACTTTTCCCCTAAATATTTTTGATCTTCTGTTGGTTGAATGCAACTGAAACCCAGACTGCCAAAGCAGCAGGTACAAAGGCTGGCTGTACCTCTGATTCCCTTTTCTTTAAGAAACAAATAACCAGGCCTCCTGCTAGAGCTGTCTGCAGCTGTCAAGATCTAGGAGAATCAGCCACCCACTAAGTGTGAGAGAGGAGCCAGTCCCTGTTCATCCCATGCTTCTCTGTCATGGCCAAACCAGCACGAGAAGAGAGATCTAGCCAGTTGATTCTACCCACCCACCAACACCCATGCTTGTCTGGGAACCAGTGTAGCCATGCAGCCATTGGGGTGGCATTTCCCTGAAGGGAGTTCAGGCCATGGGATTGGCACCCCAGTGAGTTGGTGTCACCAGCAAAGTTAAACTTCCCCCAGCAAGTCACCTTTGAGTCTGTATGAAAGAGAAGAAAAACCTTTCTCTCCAGCCGAGAATGAATCAATGAGCCTAGTCTGGCTGAGTTCCAAACCTGTCTCATTTTTAGAGCCAGCATGTGCTTTATTGAATCCAGCAGTTTAACCTAATAGTTTGCATATTTAGTGCTGCGTGGTTCGGGACAGTGGTTGCAGATAGAGGCACTCTGATTAATAAGGCTCTGCTTCCCAGGAGAGGCCTCTGAGAATGGTCAGGAGAGGGGCCAGCAGGCTCCAAGGTATATAAGGTTGAGAGCAGAGCCTGGGGTGAGCTGGATCATAGGGTACATGTGGGAGGGACTTAAGGTCTGACTTTATGGACAGATCAGGAAATGCCTGGGAGCTAGGTGCAGTGGTTTAAGAGTGGCCTCAGCTCAGCATATGCCCACAGCGTCACTTCCTTGAGAGGCGGAATTTAAGACAGCCTAGACACTCAAGTCATATTGTCTGTCTAGGTTCAAATCCAAGATCAGCCACTGTGTTCAAGGGATGGGGACCACACTGTGATACAGCATAGTGCTTTAACATGGGGAGGGGGCAAGTCAAATGGCACTTAGGCTCTCACAAGTGTTTGCTCCTCCTGTGTTGCTGCTGTCCCTGTTCAGGGAGGGTAGAGTGGTAACTTACTTCACACTACACAGAGCTTTAGTTTTAAATTAGAATGATGAAGATCAAAGGCATATAGTGGTGAAGCTGCTGCAGGATGACCAGCTGGTGGACTGGATGGCGTTGTGTGGGGGAGGCTTGGAGTAACTCTTCTGGCTTTGTCACAGTGACCTGGTTCTCTCCTGTGACATGGGTGGTGTTGGAAGAAGATAGTGAGTGGGTCCTGGGAGGTTTGAGATGGGTGTCTGAGGTAGTGAGTGGGTCGGCTGAGGTGGTGAGTCTGTAGACCCTTCCAGAAGGCTAGAGCCACACTGGGCTGTCTAGTGCCGGGATGGTATGTTGGGAGACATCTGAGTGTGGGTGTGAGCACAACAGAAGTACTCCAGACAGAGGAGGAGAAAATGTGAGAAGACTCAGTGTGGCCAGGAGGAAAAGAGAAGAGAGGAGATTTTAAGAAGTGGCAGACAGGGCCAGGGAGGGCAGTGGCGGGTACCTCTGTTGGTTCCTTGGGCAGCGGTGATTCCTGGGAGGAGGCAGTACAGTGCCATGCCCTTACCATGCTGTAGGAAAGGCCTACAAGAAGAGCCCCCAAAATACTGTCCCCCACCCAGAAAGGGTGGCCAGCATTCTAGCTGCAGAGGGACATGGGCCTGCAGGCCTTGAAGAGAGAGATAGAGGAATATCCCAGTGGAGAGAGGTCTGCAGAAGGGATAGAGTATGCCCAAAGAGTACCAGGCTGGCTTCTGGCAGGGGCCTTGTTATGTAGGCATTTGGGTCAGTATAGTCAGGCATTCTGAGTAAGTATAGTCAACTAAGTGGGTCTTCTGTCCTTGCTGCAAGATTAGTTTACCAGACCTGTGAGCAGAGGGACGGTGACAGCAGGAGCATGCACCCTGGCCTGGACCACTAAGCAGCTTCACTCTGCTATCACCCTGCGCCTGCCATTGATCCCAGCTCTGCCTCTGTTCTACCACCTGCCTGGGCTTTGCTGTCACTTCCAGCTTTGCTCTCATGGGTGGGAGAGTTAGGGTGGCCAATAGGGTTCTGACAGATACCCTGCCACACTCCAGCCAGGTGTTTAAGCTGTAAGCCCATTATGTTTTGTTGCCTGGAGCATAGGTAATAGGAGCTGCAGGTGAGGCCATGAAAAATACCCAGCACAGGCCAGCACACAATCAGCACTTAGCACAACTGCCTTGTCTCCCTAGATAGTGGTTGGCACCCCTCAGAAGATTGTGGCCCGTCGCCTCCACTCTGCCCAGACCAGTATCCAGGAAGCCACAGCCTCCAAAGTGACTGTCAGCGTGGGAGACAGGAGCTCTAACTTGCTTGGTATAGAACAAGTGGATTCTGGGTGTTTGGGCTTACCTTGCCAGGTTTGGAGAGTGGGGAGTAACATCTGTGCCTTTGGGGTGGTTTTATCTGTTTGGGTTTTTTATTGTTTGTCTTGTGGTGTTGGGGATGAAACCCAGGGCCTTAAAACACCACAGGCACATTCTGTACCACTGAGCCACATCCCCAGCTCTGCTTTTCTTATTCAGACTCACCCCTAACTCCAGAGAGAGACCCTTTAGCCTCAGCTCATTCACTCTTTGCAGCTTTTAAGAAATTTGAGGCCTCCATAAGCCGAAGCGTGAAAGGCGCCTTCGTTAAGAGCTGAGCTCCAAGACACTGCCTGTGCTGAGTCAGAGCTGTGATTGCAGCCCTAGGGCATGAGGCAGAGCAACCACAGTCCACCGCTGCTGATGGTGGAAACGAATGACATCGCAGGCTGGTGACTGGTTTTGATTTTTATAATTACCTCTCCCAAGTCATGCATAGAGCATTCCATCTCACTCTTTGCCTATGACAGCCTTGGACAGCAAGTACCAGAAATAAATATGTCGATACAGATTTTTTTTTAACCACTTAACGGATGAATTAAGTTCCACCATTCTCATGGTGATTAATGGGGCACACTCATGACATCATGGAAATGCTGTTTTCCTCCTTTAGTACAAGTGGGAAAATACTCTGCTGTTGCTAAAATTATGTGCAGTGTGTTTATGGTGAGTCTCTGCCCTCCCAGTGTTCAGAAGCAATTGGCCAATGGCCATTCTCCTTGCTAGCTGCAACAGGCCACACATCAGCAGGTTGCCTGCCACCATGCCCTCTGTGCAGGCTCAGCATTCATGCTGGAATTCTCATCTGAGGTGGCCCCGGCATCCAGTAACCCAACGTGGATCAGGATCCTTAGTTTCAATAAAAGACATGTTACTTTCACCAAGTTCCATGAACTCCTGAGCTCCCTGCATGGGAATAATATGGGACACTGATGCCATTCATGCCTGCCCAATCTCCATAGACCTGTTCCTTCTTTTTAGGTCATTATGGGTGTGGTGGTCTTGTGCTTGGTCCAAGCCCTTCTCACCTGATCATTGCCCCCACCCTGTGCCTTTAGGCGAGTGCTCCCCTGTCCAGCGAGAAGTCATTGAAGCCTTACACCCAGAGTCCCTCATCAGCTGTCAACTCCAATTCAAACAAGATGTCTTTGATTTCCCTGCTCGTGATATCTTCACTGTGGAGCCAGGATTTGATTCTGCGCTGGGTAAATTTGCAAAGAATTAAAATGCAGTGAGTCTGCCTGGGATGTCTAGGGTCATATAAGTGTGTACTTCATGATGGCCATATGTCCAGACAGGCAGGGGTTGTTGGGAATCTAACCTAAGGCTGTTGCCACACTGTAGTCTCTGTTGCTGCTCCATGTCTGCCAAGAGGGCTTAGCCTTTGGCATCACCCATACTCTGCAGAGCTCAGCACCAAACCCAAGCTGGAGTCTTTTCCAATATTCCCACCACTCAGTTTTGGACAGAAACTGACCCTCTTTAGATTGAGGATGACAATACCTTGCCCTGTCCCCTACTGCCTGCATAGAGCAAGTAAGAGATGACTGACTCCCTATGACATAGTCACGGGCTGTATTTGAGCATGCTGAAACACAGCTGCTCCAAGGCTTACGACACTAAAGTGGTTGGGCTGACGACTGCACTGTAGTCTGGTGAGCCTGCCTGGCCCCACTGCATGGCAGGGGTTGCTGCTGCTGAGAGAGTACAAATGTATCCCAAAGGCACACTCAGGGCCTCCCCCAGCATCTAGCACAGAGAGGCCCTTGCTGAGTAAGGAAGTTAAGTCATCTAGGGACCTGTAGTTGTGTGTCATATGGAGTACAAGTCAGGTTTCTAGATTCCAGTTTGCCAGCTGCCCAAGACCCTGCTCATTCCACCTGGCTCATCTTCCATGGGCCAAGCACTAAGGACAGGATCCAGACAGCCATAGTCCACAAGGCCTCCTGCTATACCTGAAATCAGCTCTGTCTTGACCATGTGTCTGTTTGCCATTATTTGCCCTTGTTCTGAGCCAGGGTAGCTGGGGCTTGAGCTGCTCTTAGACTACTATTCAGATGGAAACCTCATGAACAGAATATTCTGAGATAGTGAGAGGATAGTTGTTCACAGAGAAAGTGTCCAGACTGGCCCAGCATCTCTGAAGGGGTAATTCTAGAAGGCCTCCTGGAGGAGGTGACCTCTTAGCTGGCTCCCAAGTATGTCTAGTAGTTTCCCTATCAGAGAGTGAGGTCAGACTGGGGAATCTGTGCACACAGAAGAACAGCCTTCTCTCCACAGGCCAGTACCTCTGCTCGGTTACTATGCACAGGCTGACAGATAAGCAACTGAAACACTTGAGCATGAAAAAGACATCGTTGTCGGTCACTGCCTCCATCCCCAGCAGCCATACCTCTGTAGAGAAGGTGGGAGCTGAGGTTCCCTTCAGTCCAGGACTCTATGCCAACCAGGCAGAAATCCTCTTGAGCAACCACTATACCAGCTCCGAGGTCAAGGTCTTTGGTGCTGTGGAGATTCTGGAGAACTTGGAGGTAAGCAGCTGTGGGTGCTCCAGGTCAGGGAAGTCAGGGGCTGGGATTAGAGGTAGGGTTTAGGGTTAGGGCTAGGGTTTGGGTTAGAGTTAGGGTTTGGGGCTAGTGTCTAGGGCTATTGTAGGACTGGGGTACAGTCGGGGATTGAAATTAGGAATATGCTTAGATGCAGTGTTTACAGACTAGGGTTAGTGTTAAAGGTTGGGCTAAAGAATGTGGAACATGTTAGAGGTTAGGGTCAGTGGTTTGAGTTAGATTTAGATTTTAGAGTTAGGGTTAGAGTTAGATGCTGGAGTTAGGTTAGAGCTTAGAGTTAGGGAATGGGACTTGGGTCTAGGATTCAGATGTAATGGCTAGGGATTAGGGTTATAGCTTTAGGTTGTATTTGGAGGGTTAGATGCTGGTGTTCGGATCAGGTTAGAAGTTGGGGTTAGGCTTCAAGGTTGAAGGCTGTGGTTTGTGTAAATACTGTAATGAAGGAAGAGCATGTGAGCCCTGGGCTCGGGCTCTTCAAAGGTAAAAATTAAACTAGAAATTAAATTTTGAAGTAATTTTATATGCCCTTTATTGTATAGTACTGGAGTCCTCTGCTCACTCTTTTGGTTTCATTTTGTACTTCAGAAAGTCAGTCTTGTCGGAACAGCACAAGTGTAGAACATGCTTTGAACAGTTAGCATGGTAGCATTCCAACAGGGGATACCTTGTCCGTGCCTTGATGATACAACTGCTGCTTCCTCCTCCTTCCTCCTCTTTCTTCTTCCTCTTCCTTCTTCTTCCTCCTCCTCCCTCTTCTTTCTTCTTCCTCTTCCTTCTTCTTCCTGCTCCTCCTTCTTCTTCCTCCTTCCTCCTCCTTCTTCCCCTTTTCAGGCTGATGCATGACTAGTCTCTGAGGCTTCTGTCCAGAAAGCCTACAAGAAGAGCTCTGATGTGATGATGGAGGAGTTTAGGGGCCCTGGATCTGCTTCTCTTGTCTTATTGTGGCTAACTGCTCACAAGAGATGAGGGAGAAGTGTATAGTTACTGTGTATATAGCAGCTATATATAAGTATGTATTCTGATGGGCTGTGGATACTGCTTCATGGTGACTAGGTATTAGGTGCTACTTTGAGTTGGCAAAACATTTTTGTGCTTAGCTAGAATTCAGTAATATTGAACATATCCTCTTTAGCAAACCCCAAATGTGGATCATGCTTCCAGGTATCAAGGCCTACCTGGTCCTGGGAGCAAAATCCAGCATGTGTGGTTAGAAGGGCATGCCCAGAGATGAGATGAGCACTTGCGGTCCCACTTGTGGTCCAGCCTCTGCAGAGCGTGCTTCCTCAACATTACCTTCTTCGCAGGTGAAATCAGGATCCCCGGCTGTGCTAGCCTTCGTGAAAGAGAAGTCGTTTGGGCTGCCCAGCTTCATCACATACACAGTTGGTGTCTCAGATCCCACAGCTGGCAGCCAGGGCCCTCTGTCCACTGCCCTGACCTTCTCCAGCCCTGCCACTAACCAGGCCATCACCATTCCAGTCACTGTGGCCTTTGTGATGGATCGTCGTGGGCCTGGCCCCTGTGAGTCATGGATGAGATGTCAACTGACCCAGACCTGGGCAGGGAGAGACAGGCCAGAGGAGCTTGGGTGTTGGCAGGCACCTATAGTGTGGAGGTTGGAGGAGTCAGAAACACAGAATGTCTCTCAGAGTGGCAATCTCTTGCTGTCACTGGCACCACACATCCCTTCCCTGTCACCCCATCCTCAAGCAATGCCATTGCTCAACACCCTCCATGGCTCCATCTCTCAAGGGCAAAGCCTACATCCCCCAGTGGTCCCTGAGACCCATCTGGTCTCTCCTGTTCATTTGGGACTTGTCTCCCCCTGTGCTTCTGCCTTCTGCCTGCTTCTGGAACACAAGGCACCCTACCTGAGGCATTGGTATCTCTGTTTCCTCTGGATACAATGCCATTTCCCCCAGACAAGTCCATTAACCAATATCTTCAACTGCTGCAGACTGTCTTTCAAGTATCACTTCCTGGTTGATGCAGATTAGACTCTCACTCCCAGACTTGTGTTAACCTATGTAGAAGTAATATTATTCACCACTGGGACTCCTGTCCCCAAGAAGTCCAACTTGAGGACAGCATTTAGCTCAGGGCCCTCCCGACGCCAGGAGGTACTTGCCTCTTATCCAGCTGAGTACAAGACTTGCCCTGTAGTCACCAAGGCCTAGCCCTTAAGCTTTGGTCACCTGAGGGCATGCTTACCCTCTGGGACAGGGCATAGATCAGAGGGGCAAAGTTGGGGGAGGCTGCTGGTATCGGGGTGGTTTTTCCACCTGGGAATACTTGGGGACAAGTGGAGAGTATAATACTGTAACAGATAGGTGTCAGAATCTGGGACTCAGGCCACTCGTAGAGGTTGATGGCTTTGGGGCAGACTTGCTGCCTACCTTCACCCAGGCGCTCTTGGCAAGGAGTCAAGGGCTGCTGTCCTGTGAGCTTCTGTCCCACCAATCCCTCATGGTCTAAACCCACATGGCATTTTTCAGAACTATTCTTGATTTGGGGCAGCCTAGCTGCCTCCCTGGCAGAAAGGGCACTAAAGCCTGATGTGCCAAGCTGGTGCTTAAGAACAGTTCCTGGAAGGAAACTTAGTTTGGACAGAGATAGCCCAAGGGACAGAGTAAGATTCTGCCTTTGTCTGAGCACATCACCCTCACATCTAAGACAGGCTTGTCCCCTGCATCCCAGGCAGTGGGGCATGGTGGACCATGCACAGGTCTAGTAGCACAGGAACTCAGTGGGACCCAGCTGGGGACCTGGTGTTCTGATGTCTGTCTTTCCCCTGATGCAGATGGAGCCAGCATCCTGTCACACTTCCTGGACTCCTACCAAGTCATGTTCTTCACCTTCTTTGCCCTGCTGGCCGGGACAGCAGTCACCATCATAGGTGAGGCAAACCACATATCCCCTTTTGTGCCCTGCCCCCTCTCAGCCTGCCCAGTCTCACCAGCCTGTGCTCTTGCAGCTTACCACACAGTCTGTGCACCCCGGGAACTGGCTTCACCCCTGGCCCTCACACCCCGTGCCAGCCCTCAGCACAGCCCCAACTGTGAGTACTCTAGCCACAGGCGCAGCCTGGATAACCTCCACAAAGAGTCATCTACGGGGGTAAGGGTGGGATCCAGGCCCCAAACCCCAGTCTCGGCAGCCTGTGTCAGAGCAAAAGGGGCAACTAGACCCAGGGACAGATGGGGCAGGGGAGGAAGGTGTCACATGGACTCAGATAATAGCCTTGACTCAAGGCTTCCCCAGCAGGCTATGGGATGGGAGAACTTGATAGAGGCAGTGCTGTCTAAGCAGGTAAATTCCAAGACAGACAGGGCTACCACTGACAGTTCAAGCTGGGATGGAAGGATGGAGATTCTAGACAGTCTGGAGGAGAGATTCCCCCGTAGAGAAAGATGGGAAATTCTAATCCTTTCAATAGTCTTTTTGTTTCTAGTGGCCTAAGGTCTTGGTTGCCCTGTCCAACTTCTGGGCTACCTCTCCCTGAGAGTCTTCTGGAACTGTGCAGTGTCCTACCCGTGCTGCTGTGCCCAACTGACCTTTGTCTCCTGATTCCCATTTTGTAGGCTGATGTCTAAGAGGCCCTTGAGCTAGTGTCTGTTCATCTCAATGTTAAGGGGTTTTTGGACAGAGGACAGTTTTATAGTCAGAAGCCCTGTCCCTGGGAGACAAAACTCCCAACATGCCCCAGAATCAGACCCTCTTTGTATTGCCTCTGGTCTTCCAGGCAGGGCTCCTGAGTATCCCAGCATGCTGGGTGGTGACTGTCCTTGTCGCCTAGCTGCTTACACAGCAGTTCTGCAACAATCTCCCGCCCTTCTTGACCCTTCCTCCCAGTGTTTATTGGAGTTACTGTGGGGTCTCTGTACTGTCCCCCAAAGTACCCTCCATTTGCCTCCGGGTCCTTGTTACTACAGCATTGTGCCTAAGAGTCTGCTCCTCCGTCCTCTTGGCCTCATGGGAGGTAACAATATGTCCTGAGACCCATTCAGACTCTGAGCTCAGGAAGGTCAGGAGTTAGGGATCATGCTCCAGGCTGAGTGGATATATGGAGTCTAAGTCCCAAGGACCATACTTCTATCTTCTTTCAAAAACCTCACAAGCCCCTGTAAAACTCATCCATAGGATTAGCCCACATAGATTCCTCATTGGAGATAGACTTCCTCAAGTGGGAATCAGGAGACAGAAGGCTGCTGGGTACAGAATCACAGGTTGAGCAACATAGTTCCCATGCCTCCCCTGGCCCTGTCAGTTTCTGTCTACTGTCCCAGAGGGCCAGCTGTCCCAGGTACAATCCCCTGGCATGCTGCGGGCACTTAAATATTGATTTTGCCTGGCGAGTGTGGTGGGGACATTGACTCTTATTCCTCTATGCTGACTTCCCCCTTCCTCCCTAGATCTTGCTTCATCGCCTGCCACGTTCAACACACTGCCTCCTGGTCGCAAAGCCAGTCCTCCCTCGGGGCTCTGGAGCCCAGCCTATGCCTCCCACTAGCCAGTGTGCTGGGCTGCTGTTGCTGCATAGCTAAACTGACACTTCAATGGAAGGGTCACTGTCATGTTCATGCCAGGACAAAACCACATCTGGGCCCTGGGCCATCCTCACTGCCCTGGCTGTGCTGAGCCACTGCCTGGTTCACACAAGCAAGGGGTTTCTAATGTGATTGCTTTTAAATCTCCTTCACAGTCTTGAGAGCTCCCTCCTTCCCATGTGGGTGCTGCTTAATCCTGTGTTTGCCCTGCTCATGGAAGCTACCCCCTGCTCATGGCTTTGAGTAGCTAGAAGCTGTTTCTGTATTGTCTGTAGATGACGTCACTGTAGCAATCTCAGGGAACGGATTTTCTCATCACTCCTGGGGTTTGTGTGGTGCTGGGCATGGAACCCACAGTCTCATGCCTGCTAGGCAAGTGCTTATCCACTGACACACACACACACACACACACACACACACACAGAGAGAGAGAGAGAGAGAGAGAGAGAGAGAGAGAGAGAGAGAGACAGGCACACACACACATATGAGCCATCCCTTTTGTGTGTGGGTTGTTTGTTTGTTTGTTTGTTTTTGTTTTTTTTTTTTTTGCTTCATGAAAACCTACTCTCCTCCTTGTCCTACTGCTGCTAGGAAATGTGGGGGACAAGCAGGTGTGGGTGTCTCCTGGGATATCCCCTTGACTATGCCCAGAGCTCTGTGCTATCTGAGCCCTCTTACTGTGAGAGTGGCTGAGCTTCAGCAGAGTGGGCCTCACCTCAGACTCTGGTGAGAACCTCAATCTCGATTCACAGCAGGAGGGCTTTGGTCACTGGTGTGTTGGAGTGAGTGCCTCTTGTTCTCTCTGGGCAGCTTGGGAATAGCCGGAGTACCTTTGGCCCTGTGCTGGAGCCACTGGCAGGGGTCTTCTGAACTGTTCGTTTGTTCTGAGAAGCTGCTGTGCCTTGTGCAGCACAAAGAGCCAGTGCAACCTGCTCTTCTGTCGTGGAAGACACCCAGTACCTCAGCAGATCTGAGCCACCGCCCACGTGCTCTCCTCTCCCCTAGCTGGCCCAGGGACAGAAGGGGATACCTTGAGAACACAACTCCTGTTCATGTCTGAACTCAGGGACATGGCCACTCTGCTCCAGGTCCAGATGCTGTGGCTCTGTCAGAGACAGCCAGAGACTTGCCTCCAAGTAGATGGGTGTGGGCACCACATCACCAAGAGTTCAGTTGGCCTTTGAAGGCCATGTGCGATCCCTTGCATCCTTTAAGGCTGGGCCATAGGATGGACTTTTCTGGAGCTTGGGACAAAGGATTTATGTCTGACTGGAGCTGTTATGGAGCCTTCCCTGCATTCGTTTAATAAAGTTCTGTGTTGTTTCTTAAGGGTGTGGTAGTTCCTGGGGTGCTGACTCTGCCTGAGTGTCTACTATGACTGATGACCTGTTTTCAATGGTACCCTTCCCTTCTCTCTGACTATGGGGCCTCCCTTCCTACCCCAGAGACCAGAGGCAGTTGCAGGACCTTGACTGCAGGAGGACAGCATAGACTCCCTTCCATCCCCATTCCCATCACTCTACCATCTCCTTCCTTCTTTCATTGTCATCTGAAATTTCTGACTCTTGCCCTTAAAATGGCCTTTTCCTATCCTGCCCACCCAGGGCTGTGTTCCGAAGACGCCTCTGCTCCCCTCTCCTAAAAGGCCAGCTCTCTGCCACCCTGCTCTCCTCCCCAGACACACACCCTTGGTCTCACCTACCTTTTTGGAGTTCTCAAGTCAGGTACTAGTCCTGCTGCATTCCTCCTGGGGGACCTGCACTTGAACAGGTGCTGTCCTTTCATCCCTGGCCACCATATACAGCAAACTGCTCCATTGTGTCCCTGTCTCCCTGTGTTTTGCCCGCCCTCCCCCTCCCCTGCCTCATGCAGCATTTGACATGGTCGAGGGGGGAGGATAGGTGCTTCCTTAGCCTCAGGGACCTGTTACTGCAGCACCCTCCATGCTAGCAATATTGTGTGGCCCCCACTTCCTTTCCTGCATAGTAGTAATATGGGAGTAAGTAATGGTGTCATTCTCATAGCTCCCCAGAATGCTGTACATGAGGAGAGCTGGAGGGTGTTCAGCAGTATCAAATGCTAGGGAGATACTGTACTTACTGTACATGTGCCTGCCTGGCATAGCACACATGATGTTGGTGTTGCCCTTCGGTAAGACCCCTCTGATACGCAAGTTAGTTGTCAGGATCCAGGCAGCACATCACATCCAGACCTGACGATCTTGAGAAGAACAGAACGAAACTCTCCTGTCTCCTAAGGACTGACTGAAGGCACTTTTTCAGGGCTCAACAGACAGTTTGACCATCTCCATGGCTAAGGTCTGAGCCACTCCTGGCCTGTGCCTTGAGGGCCTCTAGATGTCAGGAAGCTGGCCACTGGCTCTTGCAGTGTCTTCTAGTCTCCTTTGTTTCTGGGGATACTGAGTTTCCTCCCTCTGCCCACCTGGAGTGCTGGGGACCTGATAAGAGCTGGCCATTAAGCTCCTTCCCCTCAGGGACCAGCAGCCTTTCAAAGCACTTTGGGGAACAGCCAGATCTTTGTGGTAGTAAACCTGACTGGGCATGCTGACAACCCAAAGGGACCCACACAGCTTGACTGGGTTCCCAGCTGAGCAGCTCTCACTGCCTGAAGGTGCCAGAAGATGCTTTTAGCACCAAGAATACAGAATTGCAAAGAGGTGTTTTTCTCTAGAATTCTTAAGTTTAAACATTAACCCTGTAAGCCTTGTTCTTTGTATGTTCACCTGTTAGACAGATTTGAGCTCTTAAGTTTGCTTCCTATGGATGTGATAAAACATGACTAAAGCCAGCTTGAGGAGGAAAAGGTTTGTGTGATTTTCTAAGAGTCCATCATGGAGGGAAGTCGGGGCAGGACCCTGGAGAAGAGACCATGGGAGAATGATATTGACTCATTTTCCAGGGCTTTCTTGGTCTGCTTTTTTTTATTCAGCTGAGGACCACATGCCCAGGTGGCTCTCTCCACAGTGGGCTGGGTCCTCGACATCAATCTTCAATCGAGGAAATGGCCCCATAGACTTGTCTATAGGCGATCTGATGGAGTAATGTAACTTGTGTTACATTGACAAAAAAGCTAAACAGCACACAGGCTGACTGGAAACTCTTCATCTGCAGTCTGAAATGTGGACACGGGTTGAACTGTAGGATTTAAGTTGATGAGGACACCTGGAACCTTGGGATGGCGAAAGAGTGCAGACCAGTTTCACTGCCGTCTTCACTTTACCAGCATCCGGGAACCTGCCAACCTGTTTAAATGTGCCTGAGAGGGGAGTGTGGATTGAGGAAAGAAGCAGGCTAGAGACAGAAGACAGAGTTGGGAGGGCATCCAGTTAATAGTGTGATCCACCTGAGTTTATTGCTCAAAGTTCTTATATACCCCAACCAAAAGGGGAGGGCAGAAGGTCTTCCTTACCAGTGATGCAAGGAACAGACTTAATTATTTAATTCTCAAAGTAACCACACCTTAGATCAAACCTCCTGTTATCTGACCTTGAATATTGAGACATCTAGTATGCACACCTTAGGCCAAACATCCTTTAGTAGCCACACCTTAGATCCTTAGCTCTTAGGACTTTAACCTTGAAAGAGCAAGGATAGGTTTGAACTCTCTGACCTTCAGTCAGTATGGAACGGAGCTACTTCTATGGGCCCCAATACCAGCAAAGTGGCCTTTAGCAGGTAGTTTCAGCAACAAACGGGTGGCAGACTGTATCCCTCTTTCCAGCTTCCTTGGCCTGTCTGTGTGGCAGCTTCTCCAAAGAATGTCAGAAGGTCTTCATGCCCAGAGAAATTTCTGCATGTTGCTCACATGCCTTTCATTAGCTTATATGGTAGAGCTAGCAATAGTCTGTTTGAAGGTTCTACCATGGATAGGGAGCCCTGTGCTGGTGGAATGGGCACATGGGTCTCAGGTGTTCTCTCCCCATCCCAGATGAGCCCACTTGCAGATAGTGCCTGGGAAAACAGGTGGTTGCTCACAGCCCCTGGCACCAGGTCCACAGTTAGGCAGCTTCTCAGGAGGACCCAGAAGGGAAGACATTTTAACTTATGAAAGAAACAGTTCAGCAAATATTTTCATAAGAAAATGGCATTTTGTTGTTACATTTATTTACTTGAAGGGGTCAGAGGACAACTTATATGACATTGGCTTTGTCCTTTGTGTGAATTCTGGGGATCCAATCTAGGTCACCAAGGCTTGGTTGGGAGTGCCTTTAGCCACTGAGCCATCTTCCTGGCTGGTAGAAAATAAAGAAAATTTTTTCACAAGAAAATTACTCAAAAGGATCGAAAAGTTTCAGTAAAATTTCCCATTAAAGTTCCTTTTGGCTTTGTTGTTTGATTGTTTTACTAAGACAGGGTCTCAGTGTGTAGCATTGGCTAGCCCGGAACTCATTTTGTAGACCAGGATGGCCTTGAGCTGACAGAGATCTGTCTGCCCCCTGAGTGCTGGCATTAAAGGAGTGCATCACCACTCTGGCAAAATTCTTTTTTATTAACAAACAAAACAAGAACCCAGCTTTACAGAAGAGCACAAACACTAGTGTGATGACCTGATGCCCATCACGCACTTCAGGAAGTGAATTGGTAGCACAGTTCTGGGTTTCTGAGCTTGGTTGGGTTGGGTTTGGTTTTGGTACGTTTTTGCTTTTTTTTCCCCTAAAACCAAACAGAAAACTATAACTTAAATCTCATTTAATATCTGCCTTCTGTCTCATTTTCTCACTAACTAATAAGTTTGTTTCAGAATTTCCAAAGCAACTTTTATTCTATTTTTAAAGATTCGTTTTATTGTTTCTAATTTATGTGTATATGTGTTTTGCCTGCATGTGTATGCCTGTGCACCATCTGTGTGCCTAGTGCCTGCTTAGGCCAGAAGAGGGCATTGGATCCCCTGGGGCTGGAGTTGGCATGGTTGCGACCTGCCAGGTAGGTGCTGGGAATTGAACCCAGTTCCTCTAGAGAAGCAGCCAGTTCCCAGTGGTGGTGGCAGCTGCCTTTAATCCCAGCACTTGAGAGGCAGGTGGATCTCTGTGAGTTCGAGGCCAACTTGGTCTACAGAGGGAGTTCCAGGACAGGTTCCAAAGCTACACAGAGAATCCTGCCTTGAAAAGCAAGAAAAAAGAAAGAGAAAGAAAGAAGGAAGGAAGGAAGGAAGGAAGGAAGAAAGAAAGAAAGAAGGAAGGAAGGAAGGAAAGAAAGAAAGAAAGAAAGAAAGAAAGAAAGAAAGAAAGAAAGAAAGAAAGGCAGCCAGAGCTCTTAATGACTGAGCCATGGCTCCAGCTTCTGTTTTTATTATTTATAATTGTGTGCAGTGTGTGTGTGCATGTGACTACAGATGCCTGTGGAGGTCAGAGGTCAGATTCCCTGGAGCTGGAGCTACAAGCAGTTGTGAGCCTCCTGGTGGGATGCTTAGACAGACCTGAAGTACTCCGGAGAGCAGTGCTCACTCTTTAACTGCTGAGTCACTGTCCAGTCTGCCCCATCTTTTCTTCCCATAGGGGGTCCAGGACAGCCACCCCCAGTTCCTGAGGTCTCAATACTCTCTTCAGAACTTGTTACTTGAGAGGTCCCCTGAGTCACTTACCAGACACTCAGAAGACATCTTTTCTTGATTGACACTGGTTTGTGGTCTGTCCTAGGCCCTGGGCAAGAAAAGGAAAGAAAAATTCACATTGAACACGGATGCTTGGGATCTTCAACAGGGCACACAGAGCAGGCTGGTACTTTGCACGTTGATATTTTCAAAAAGCAGTTTGCCCCCAAAATAATTTATTTAGTTATTATTTATTTATTTGTTTGAGTGTTAGGGCTGTCTGCTGCAGGCATGAGCTGAGACAGGCATAGACACCATGGCATTTCTGCCTAGTGTTTATCCTCACTGAATTGATGGGAAGATGTGTTTTTAACATGAAGCCATTGCAGAGTGAGGAAGACAGGGAGCCAGAGGCCAGCAGTGGCTTGGGACCAGCTATTACTTTGTTAAGTTTTATGTTGTATGTAATTAGCAAATAAAAGTCTGTGGAGAATTTCAGCAGCCGCCTCATCAGGTGACCACTTTCATTTACTGAAATGTTCACTGAAAGCAAATAAAAGCAAATGGTAAGACCCAGGAAACTGAAACCTGAAGATCAGCCACTTCCCAGTCTCCCAGCACAGGGACTTTGCTACTGGAGTCTTCAGCAAAGGCCAGGTGAGTTGGGGCACAGGGTTGTGGGTCAGGCAACAAGGTGCAGGCAGCAGTCTGGTCTCTGCCAGTCATCAGGCAATTGTCCTTGTGTGCTTTCCATCCAAACCATGGTTTCCCTCCTTCTTTAGCTTTCTGTGTGGGTCTTGTGGATCTTAAATGTCCCACAAGAGCCCATGTGATAAAAACTTAGTAGCTAGCCTGTGGCACTCACTGCTTGGTAGTGGTAGAATCTACAGGAGGTGGAGTCCAGAGGAAGTTAAGTTAGGTCCCTGCGGTGAGCTCCGAGTGGGCTGTTGGGACCCTGTACTCTCCTTGCTCCTCAATGTGAGGTGAGCTACTTTGCTCTACCACACATTACCACAGTCTACCTCATCCCAGGGCCACAGCATGCAGTGGGTCAGGTGACATGGGCTATAGGCAGGAGCCCACACAACTCTGTCTTGTAAACTGATGCATTACAGCTGTTCATGAGTGACAGAGGAGACTGTATTGAATATAGATTTTCCTCCATCCTCCCCGTTAGGGGGTCCAGGACAGCCACCCCCAGTTCCTGAGGTCTCAATATTCTCTTCAGAACTTGTTACTTGAGTGGTCCCCTGAGTCACGTACCAGACACTCAGAAGTAAATCAGTAGCCAACCCATTCTTGACAATACAACGTGCATGGGCCAGATAGACACACCCACAGAGAGGGCCAGCTAGAGCGGGAGCTGGTGCAGTTCTCAGAATACACAGCAGATAAGATCCACTTGATAAAATTCTACATGATGTCAGGCTGAGTGGGCTATTTAATTTGATAATTAAAACCTATTTTATCAAGTCATGTCATAAAATAATCTAATCACAGTTAATCCTCATTGTGTTTCATCTTGTCAATGGCTTAATAGTTTCTATTTCCTGTTAATAAAAATATACCACTAAACACAGGAAGAGGAATTACAGATGCTGCTGAGAGAAGCTGTGGGGGATACTGTTCTGTCAGAGTTCTTAGGGAGCAAACAGAAGGTTGTTAAATCACTCCTACAGGCTATAGGGAACCAAGGATGGTGCTTGAGCAGGATGTGAAATGTTTGGTGACAGACAAGGAAGGTTATTCTCGGGGAGGTGTGTGTGAATGGGATTCCCTCTGGACAGCATGGATGGTCAATCATGGGACGAGGGACAGGGCTTGGGGGGGAATCTGGGCTGTCTCCTCTTTGTCCTTTGTTCTTTTTTAAAATCTCATTTTGTTATTTTATGTATATAAGTGTATGTCCACATGTATCTCTGTGCACCACTTGCATGCCTGTAGCTCACGGAGGGCAGAAGAGAGCTTCTGAGCCCCTGGAACTGGAGTACAGACGGTTGTGAGTGGCCATGTAGGTACTGGGAATTGAACCCCAATCCTCTGCCAAAGCAGCAAATGCTCTTAACCATTGAACCATCTGCAGCCATTGCCCCCTATGTTCTTTAGCCAGGTCCCCCCTGTGCCCTCTAGGCAAAAGGAAGAGGCTAGGATTCTGGTGTGGTACTGCCTGCCCTGCCAGACCCTCTACCTTGGCCCCGAACCTCTGTGCTCAGGGTCTAACAGGGGACCTAGTGGCCTCTGCAGCCACACACCTCCAGGGAGCAAACCTGCCATCCTCAGGCAGGGTGCTGTCATGTGGCCTCAGAGTCCAGACCTCAGAGCCCTGGTGAAGCTGGTGATTGAGCCCCTCTCCAAACTCCAAACTGACTAGTGACGACATTAGTCAGAAGGGTTGCTTGCTGGTGAGGCCTGAATGACAAAGTCAACAGCCATCCACTCCCAGCTTGACTCAGAGAGAGATGAGGGTGACAGCACCAAGGATTCTGGTTGCTGGGAAAGGAGGGGCTCCCACTAGGGAATTGTTGTCTGCACCTGTCTGGCTGTGCTGACCCTTCTGTTGTTCCAACCTGTACCCTCCCTCCCTCCCATCTCATCTCCCATGGTCGCCTGAGGCGTTTTTCTGGTCTATGGTCTATGTGTCCCTCCCTTTCCCCTCCATCAGGAGAGGCAGCTGAGTCTTCCACTGTCTCCTCCCCTCCCTTCTCCACACATGGCCTGTACCCTCCCTGATCTACTTGGGGTCTTCTGATCATGGGCTCACATCACTCAGGTAGTGGTCAGAGCTGATTGGAATAGAAAACAGATAAGCAAGGAGAAAACCAAGTGCCTACTGTCTCTGACACAGGCTACTCCATCACTTAGCATGATTGAGTTTTTAATTGATCTGTTCCTTAAACAGTTTCACGGGGTGTGATATTTCATGACATGTATACATTGAATAGTTGTCAGATCATGGCAGTTATGACACCTGTCACCTTCAACATCCATCATTTCTAAGAAGACAGCATATAAAAATCACCTCTTTTGACTACTTTGGCCGCAGTATGTTACTGTCAGCTATGAACTGTCTAAGCAGAGAAGGCCATAGAATATTCTTCCTGATACACTGTAACTTGTTCCTATTTGTTTGGTTTAGACTTGTTGATACAGGGTTACTTGCTGTAGTCTGGCTAGCCCAGACCTGTTTATGGAACTCAAACTTGGATTTTACATCCTAGGATTATAGGTGGGAGCCACCATAACTGGGTTGTAACTTGTTCCTGTTCAACAGTATTTCCCTCATACCCTCTGGTGACCCCTCTACTCTCAATATCTTAGTCATCAACTTTCCTAGATCCCATACATGAGGTGGTTCACCTGGTCCCTGGACTATGCTTGGCTCAATTCACTTAACCCAACAATCAGTCTCTAGATTCTTCTGTGTTGGCACAGATATCAGAACTTCTCTCTTTTTTTTCTAACGGCTGAATTGTATTCCACAGCACAAAGGCCACATTTTCTTTTTCTGTGCATTTCCTGGAGGACGCGTAGGTTACTTCACATCCTGACTGTTGTGGCCAGGGCTGCTGAGCGCCTGGCATGCGGGTGGCACTTCCACATGCTGGCGGCTCCCTTTCCTTGGATGAATACCCAGGAGTAGCATTGCTGGGTCATGTGGGGCTTCTATTTTTAAGTTTCTGAGGAACTTCCACACTGTTTTCCATAATGGCTGTACTAATTTACATTTGTTCTTCCAAGGTTTTTTCCTGTGTGATATATATATATATATATATATATATATATATATATCTCCACAGAGAGAAATACACTTCTCACAAAAATGTCAGAAAGCTGTGGAAATAGTGTGACCTGTGTTCTTCATACAAATAGCTCATGCGCATTTGCTGTGTCAATAAGTGTGCATCCTTATTTCTCAGCCGTTCTTCATGTTTATCTAACACCTACTATGTGCAATGTGTTTGGCTCTAGGTTTGTACTAGAGTGCAGATGATCTAGTCCTGCCTTAAGAATACCAACAGTCTAAGTAGAGAGAAAGATAAATCAAGACTCACAGCAATACTAAGATCCTGCAAATAAGACATGCTCCCAGAAGATCGTGTGATTAGGGACTTGCCTGTTCAGGGAGAGCTCTCCAGAGAAGCAATGGCCATTCTGGGATTTGACTGACAGGCTGGTATTAAGCAAGGACAGAGAGAAGGGGAGGGAGAGGGGGGGAGAGGGGAAGGGGAGGGGAAGGAACTAGAGACAGTAGGAAGAGCTTGGGCAGGGGCTGGAGGGAGGGGCTGTGGAAAACATGAGAGGTAAAGCTGAGGTGTCAGCAGAGGCCAACTGCAGGGCACTGGTGCAGCTTACACAGTTCCCTACTCATGAGCACCTAGACTCACACAGGCACTCTACACTTCTCTGCTCATTTCTCACCAACAACTGTCAGACAGGGCCAAGGGTCTTCTCACTGTGAGTCCCCTCCTAAAGGCCTTCCCTCTTGAGCCAGCCACAGTGACTCAGGAGCCGACTCTCCTCCAGTCAACAGCACAGCAATGACTGTTTAGTGAGGCCTAGCCTGGAGGGACCGAGGCTGCTTGGAAGACTGGGATGGTGGAAAGCAACTGAGCTTCCCTGTGTTGGAGGGGTGGGGGAGCTCCCTGGGAAGGACCTAGGAAGCCTCTGCCCCTCCCCAGCCTTCTGGAGCTAGGGGGGAATACAGACCAGACTTAGCTCAGGCTCAAGAAAACTCAGGCCTGTCTAGGGAGAGGAGGGACTGTCTCAGGAGCTCTCCAGAAGAGAGGCCAAAGACAGGCCCTAGGTTGGGGTGGTGGCAGGATGGGCTGAGGCCAGGAGAGTTCTGGGGCTGAGCAGTTAAGTAGGCCTGGCCTTAGGCTGGTCTTTTACAAGCAGTAAAAAGAGTGGTAAGACTGCTGCTGCTTGTCTGCAGGTTCCAGTCCTAGCTCTACTTCTCACAAGCTGTGTGACTGTGAGCAAGTTCGTTGTCTGACCTCTTGGTGCCTGTTTCCTCACCCAGGATACAGCACCTCCATTGCACACATGGATTTGAGCGGCATATGAGACAATTCATAGGAGAGTGTCAGATATGCGGAGAATGTTCTAGAAAGAAGAATTGCTGCAGTTTTGGATCTTCAGTGTTCCCTGGAGTTACACGGGCTATAACTTGGTCACCAGCCTTAGTGTTGTGAGAAGGCACAGAACCCTTCAGGAGGCAGGTCTAGTAGGAAGGCATGGGGAGATGGCGTTGCTCTTGCTGGAAAATGTTGTGTCTCCAGCACCTTTCTCTCTTTGCTTCCCAGTTTCCATGGGGCGAACAGACCTCCTCTGCCATCTGCCACTCACTGCTACCATGATGTGCTGTGCAACCATAGGCCTGAAATAGCAGGACTGAGGGACGTGAACTGACCCCTTTGAGACCATGAGCCAAAATAAGCTGTTCCTCCTTTAAGTTAATCACCTTGTGTCTGATCACCCTAGCACAGATGCCAAAGGCATAGCTGTCTATGCTGTCCATAACCTCATGGACATTCTGTGTTCTTTGGACTGTTTTTCCTTCCAATTAGCTTATTTTGAACTTGGCATTTTCATAAGAAAAAACATCCATGAAACCACACGTTTTGTAACTTGTCTCATATTTTTTCTATTGCATATAGAAGCATACAGTAATCATTAAAGTGATAGAAGTGACATTCAGAGCTATCCGTGACATTGTCCCAGTGCCAAGGCCATGGATGTAACCCTGCTTCCTCCCCGCCATCTTCATTTTCCCCTGGCCTCCTTCTGTTAGATACATCCCCTACCCTGCTTGCCTGAACCAGTGCCCTACCCATCAAAGAACAGCTGTTCAAGTGTATGTGGGGCTGTTTTTGCAAGATCAGATAGAGCATTTGGGCTAGCCACTCACCTGTGTCTCAGCCCCCATTTCCTTGGCTACAAAATGGGGGAAAGGGGATATATCACTCATGTATGTTGAGTACCTACTAAGTGCCCCATCTGCTGCTAGGTCGACTCACAGACTCAACTTCTACCCCAGAGCTGACATCCTAGTGGGGGTAGGGTGCAGAAGAGACATAATAGAAAGAGTTTGAGAGGCTGCACTCAGTGCCACAAGAAGCATACAGCATGTTCAAAGTCCCTGGGGTAGTTAAGCAAAGGTCCTGAGATGGTTAAGTTGTGGACCAGCGGGGAGCAGTGTGGCTAGAGGAGGGTAACCAGGTTGAAGAAATAAAGACAGGGAACCCAGTTACAATGAAATTACAGATGGAGAACCAAGCAACTTTTTTTTAGTACAAGTATATCCCATGCGTCTGGGACACTCGTGTGCTTAAAAAGAAATCATTTATTGTTTATTTGACATTCCCATTTAGCTGGGCGTATTGTATTTCATCTGACAACGCTAGGCTGGAAGGGGGAGGAGAGATCATGGCTGAATTAACAGCAGGCAAAGGCAGGAAGGGCAGGCAGCTGGGGATTGCAGCTAGATGTCCTTCTAAAGGTCTTGCTCACCAGGAATAGAGCCTGCAGCCTCCAGCAGGGCCAGGAGCTCCAGGAGGGGCTCCATGGGGGAACCCATGATAAGCAGTTTCTATCACCCAGGATACAGACAGCCTCATAGAAGATGAGTCATCCCAAGCAACAGGCAGGGAAGCACTGCACCCTGCTTCCAGAGGCGGAACAGCCCTTCTATAAATGAAGTCAGGGTGTAGGAGAGTGGCGTTAACATTAGAATAACTATGTTCTCTTAATTAAAAATGCAGTAGATGCTAGTGAATGTTTATGGGCTTCTTCCTGGACTGCAAAGAGGAGTTAGGTCAGTTGCCTGAATATTCATGGAGAGCCGGGAAATGTCCCTGGGGAACACTTTCACCCACCTGCTTCTAGGAGGGTGGGGCAGATGCCCCAACTGCCATTGGTAAACCTCAGGCCCCAGCTAACCTCCCTGGACCTCAGTTTCCCCCATATGAACAAAAAGGAACTCTGTCTTGGGGAAGATGGAAAAGAGACCAAGTCCAGAACAGAATGTGGAAAGATGAGGGCTAGGGCAGGGTGGTAGATCTGTCCCTCCCAGAATCTGTGATCTCTCCACAGGCAGATAGACTCATGAGTGCCTGTCCAGTGAATGGACACATGAAGGAGAGATTTTTGCAAACCTCTTGCTTTTTGAGGGCACAGCTATTTTAAGACCTCTGCTTGGCATTTCCATACCTCACCACATCAAACATATTAAAAGGCACCCACTTGCCTCATTAAATAAAATTTATGTAGAGCTGCAGAAGCATTGAGTTGAAATGCAGTTGACTAGTTGACTAATGTTACATTCTGTGGATATTTAATTAAACATTTATTCATTTTGACGTGTCAAAATGGCATTTTTATCCCTCCTCCCTGTGTACCCCAACTCAGACGAATCTGTGAACTCCTAACAAGCTCCTGGTGGAGATGCAAGGCCCCAGGTCCCAAGGGAGAGGGCACTGTCTGTGGTCTTGTTGACTCCATAGATATGAGCAGCAGGCCTGTAGCCCTGGGCTTGTGACTGGCACTTCCCTGCAGGGTGGGCTCCTGGGATGAGAGCTCTGCTAGCAGCTGCCTGAGATGTGGGGCTGTCTCAGCCTGGGTGGTGATTGGAAGGTGTGTGCTTTCCAGTGTTTTATGCTGGAACTTAGATCCCAAGTTGATGGGACCATGAGGCATAGCTTTGGGGAGGTGAGTAGGATATGAGGCTACTCCTTAGAGATTTGTCCCTTATCAGGAGGTAAAGTCGGGGTGGTCTGGCTCTTCATTCAAGTAAGGACATATAATTCATCTAATGTGGAGTATGCAGCCCTGATGCCCTGACATATAGAAGGAGCTCTTCCCAGACACAGGCCAAACCAGTGCTTAGAACCCTGACCTCTCAGCCTTCAGAGCTGTGAATCACACGTTTGGTTTTAAAGAACCTGTAGGTTTAAAGAACCTGTAGTTTAAAGTATTAACATATGCATGTGCCTTGCAGAAGTAGGTAGCCTGGACTGAGCTGCCCACCAGGTTTGATGGGAGCCAGGATACAAAGCAGTCACTGAGAGGTCCCCCCACCTGCCTGAGTGACCAGGAGAGATCTATGATGACTCTAAAAGGCACACATCATGACATTGCACTGGAAGGCTGTATGTTATCCCCTTTAATTTCATGGTTTCCATTGTCCCTGGCAGTAGATATAATCATGCCCAATTAACAGGTGAGCCACCAGAGAGCTGGTATGTAAGGGGGTGGCACAGTCAGGACCAGCCCTGTGGAGATCCTAGGACGTGCCAAAGTCCATGAAATCATTTAAGGGTATGTGGACAGAAATACCTTAAATAGCATGGAGGGACAGAGAAAGGTCTCTGGGGATCCTGTAATTATGTGAGAAATGTCTTAGCAGGTCCCCAGCTTATAACATCTGCCCAGTACCAGAATACCTAACTGGTTTTGTTCATTTGAGACAGGATCTCTATTTGTAGCCGGGGCTGTCCTGGAACTTGCTGTGTAGACCAGGCTGGCCTTGAACTCTTGGTGATCACCTTGTCTCTAGCTTCTGAGTATTGGGATTATAGATGTGTGCCATCACATCTAGTTTTATATGGTACTGGGGAATTGAACTCAGGGCTTTGTGCAAGCATTCTACCAACTTCAGTTACAGTGCCAGTCCTTGAATCTCTCTTTTCAATTGAGAAGGAGCAGGTCTCGAAACCAAAGTCTAAACTGATGGCATTTTCTAATAGAAAGCATTTCCCTCTATTCTGGTTTACAGAATACCTTCAATTTATAACAAGTGACTTTAACTATCTTACTAAGTATATAATGTTTTTTAAGTTTGATTATTAGTTAATTAATTTTATGTGCATACATTTTTGTGTGTCTACATAGCGGGGTGCACATGTACAGACGTATGGAGACTGGAGGACAACCTAGGGTGTCATTCTTCAGGAACTGAATTCCAATCCCCAGAGGAGCTCCTGAACTACTTTCCTCTTCTCCACATGTATAGCTGAGATTTATCTGAAGTCTCTGCCATTAATTAATTAGTTAATATTTTAGGCAAGATCTTACTATGCATCCCTGGTTGGTCTGGAACTCACTATGTAAACTTCAAACTCATGAAGACCCTCCGGCATCTGCCCATCAACTGCTGGAATCAAATTATGTGCTACCAAACCTGACTACCTTTTAATTTTTTATGCAAGTTTTCACTATGTAGAGAGGCTGGCATGGAACTGATGATCCTCCTGCTTCAGCATCCCAAATAGTTGGGATGACAAGTATGAACCGCTACATTCAGCTGTTAGCCTTTGCTTTTTCATAGGTGAAGTAGAGGCATTAACATTTATTGTAGTTGTTGACCTGTTTGGGTTTACTCATCTATCTTACTTTATATTTTCAACTAATCAAAATGTTCCTCTTCATTGTTTTTAAGTTGGTCAAATTGTCCCTGTATCACCTTGTAAATGATGCCTTCTATCTCTGCTCTTCTGGTGGTTACTATTATAATATATATATATATATATATATATATATATTCTGACTTGGGTGTGATGGGTGCTGATAAGTCCCTGAGTCTAAGACCAGGCGGGAACAATGTGATGTGTGTTTGCTCTGTGCTAGGTACTGCCTCTATGCATCCAGATGTGGTCTCAGTTTACCCTCCGTGCAGCCCGGTGAGTGGGATTCAGGGTTTTATCTCTTAAGGGGGAATGCTGGAGTTTGAAGAGCTAAACCATCTAAGGGTTCTTCAGCTGCTGTGACCAGGCCAGAGGCCCCATCATGTGGCTTATCCATCCTCTGTCAGGTGCATTTTCAGTATTCCTCAGGGCGAGTCAGGCACACTGCAGTGCAGAACAAGAGTGTGAGGGAAAGGAAATGCTCATGTTGTGTCCTCTCATGGCTTCAAACCTCCCCACTCCTGTGTGTATGAATGTATGTGCATGCTTATTTGTGTGTATATATATATGTGTGTGTGTGTTTATTGCATGTATATGTATGTATTTGTATATGTGCATTTGTGTGTATATGTATATTCATGTAAATGTATTTGTGTATATATGTGTGTGCATGTGTATATGTTTGCATATACATTTGCATGTGTATACATGTTTGTATGTGCATATGTGTATTGTATTTGTGTGTGTATTTGTGTGTATTGTATATGCATATATGTATGTGCATATATAATTGCATATCCTTGTGCATGTGTGCATGTTTGTATGTGTGTATTATATGTGTGTATATGTGTGTGTGTGCATGTGTGTGTGTGTGCATATGTGTGTTCCAGGTGACTTGCATGATGTCTTCCTGACTACAGGCTTCACTGATTCAGATCTCAACCAGGAATTCAGGGATGCCATGCCTGGTGATCTCACAGGCTTCCCAATTATTCTTCCCTGGCTTGTTCACTTCTTTATCTGTTATTTAGCAGCTCTTGGCAGCAGTGGGTGTGAACTATGAGTGCAAGATTAGTCAGAATGGCCTTTGCTGCCAGAATCCAGTACAGGGAGTGGGAGGCAAGTACAGAGTATCAAGCCTAGGAGCAGGTCTTACTTAGAGAAAGTGACCTGTGGACATGGAAAACAATGTCTGGATTTTCTAAGATAGATGCCTCCAGCTTACTGTCATTTTGTAAAAATGTGAAGACTCACAAGAAATATAGAATCTACTTCCTCTGCGTTGGACGTGACCTTGGCCATCTTGAACCAGAAGTGCTGTGATCACCCAAGACCTCCAGAAAATCTGAGGGTTAGCGCTCCCTCCTGGAGGGAGGGGTGAGCTCATGGAGCTCATGGGCCCAGGAGCTTTCAGGAGATCCTCACAAGACCTCTCCCTCCCAATACTACATAAATGGTCAACAGTTGACTAGGGTGATACTACCCCTCACAGACATTGTCCTTGGGTCTTCCTGGTGACATAGTTGCATTCTGGTTACCCATGCTTCTTTAAGTAACTCCAGTAAACTCATTTCTTCACCAACTGGATTGGGACAGGGTCCTTTCTTTGGTCTTGTTGGTGTCCCAGTGGGTGAAGGTTTCCATTCTTCTGCATCCTCATCAGCACCTGCTGTTGTTGTAGTTTTAATTCTTGTCAGCCTACAGTGTGCATGAATATCTTATAACTTAGCTTGTACTAGCGATGGTCAGTCATGCCAGGCATATTTCCATGCCACTGTCTCTTCCTTTGAGAAATATCTCTTCAGATACTTAGCTCATTTTTATTGGGTTTTCTACGTCTTTAGAAGGTTTATTGGACAATCTTTAATCCCAGCACTAGGGAGGTAGAAGCAGGAGGATCTCTGTGAGTTAAAGCCAGTCTGGTCTGTGGAGTGAGTTCCAGGACAGCCAAAGCTACATAGTTTAACTATGTCTTGAAAAAGAAAAGATTTGTTTACCTTTATTTTATGTGTGTGAGAGTGTTGCTTGCATATATGTATGCATGAATGTATGCACTTCTGGTACTCAGGAGGCCAGAAGAGGGCCTCATATCTCATGAAGATGGAGTAACAGAACATGAGTGCTAGGAGCTGAATTTGGGGCCTCTTGAAGAACAGAAAGTGCTCTTAATCTCTGAGCTGTTGCTTCAGCTTGGCTTTACTCATTCTTTAATTAAGCTGTTTATATTACTATTAGGTTATTAAGGTTCTGTAAATAGTCTACATCCAAGGTCTCTATCAGATATACAGTGTAAGTATCTTCTTCAAGACTGTATGTAACATGTAGTCTTCCCCACCAGTCGCCTGGGCCCTGCCAAGCAGTTTCAGCCCCCAAATAACACATGAGACATTATATTAGTTATGAAGCTGTTGGCCATTTGCTATTGTTTCTCATTGGCTAGCTCTGACTTAATTATTGACCCATAATTACTAATATATATTTTTATAAGGTCTTATCTTACCGAGAACGCAGACTTACATCCCCTCTCCTGGGGAATCACATGGCAACGACTCCCTTCACTACATTTCCCATAATCCTCCTCTACTCCTAGTCCCACCTATCTTGCTTCCCTATTGGCCAACAGTGCTTTATTTACATATACACAGGACTTCCTCATCAACTGTAGTTTGACATTTCTTTCCTGTCTGTCTGTCTGTCTGTCTATCTATCTATCTATCTATCTATCTATCTATCTATCTATCTATCTACCTATCTATCATTAGGACTTCCATTATGTTGCCCTGCCTAGGCTTAGACTTTAACTTTCTAATATCAGCTCCCTGAGTAGCTGGGATTACATATATACTAGATCTGGTTGCCTTTTCCTTTCCTTTAAGTTTTCTTTTCTCTTTTAGTTTTAGTTTTAAATGTGTGTGTGCATGTGTGTGTGTGTGTGTGTGTGTGTGTGTGTGTGTGTGTGTGTGTGTTGGGGGTGGGTGAGTTTAAGAATGTGAGTATAGGTGCCCGAGGAGGACCAAGCAGATGTCAGATCCCCTGGAGCTGGGTTTGCCTGATGTGGGTGCTAGAAACTGAACTGATTCTACAGAGCAGCTCACACTCTTAACCCCTGAGTTGTCTCTCCAGTCCCTCTTTCCTTTTTCTAGCAGCATCTTTTAAATAATAAAGTTCATCTTGTGAGAGTTTTAACTTATTGATTTTTTTTCCTTTAAAACTGTGTTTTGTGCTCTGTTTGTCATTGCCAAACTTAAGGTCATTATTCTTTTCTCTTATTTTTGTCTAGAAGGTTTATATGCTTGCTATATATGTTCAGGTCTATGATGTAATCCAAGTTCAGCTTTTTAGAGGGTGGAGATGTCTGGGTCACTCTTCGGCATGTGGATATCCCTTGAATAGCTGAAAGCCTCTTTGTCAGAGCTTGGTCAGATATGCATAGATCTACTTCTGGATGAGCTTCCGTGTTCTTAATTTGTGGTCTGTCTTCACACTCTTGATGATTATCCTTGCTTAGTATAAATTTTAAAGTCAGGTAGTGTGAGTCCTCTAACTTTGTTATTTACTTTTGTCAATTTAGAAGAGTAGTTTTGTTACAAGAGATTTGTTAACACTGACACACTGAAGCTGACAATAAAGTTAAACCTTGAATCATAGGGCAGATTCGACATTCAGCTGGCCAGAATTAGCCATAGAGATGTTGGAGGACCTAATAAGCTGGATAGAGAGATACACAAGAAGTAGTAGGGATGGATTTAGAGATTCTTGGGTATTTTATATCTTGGAAATGTGGAGACCAGGGTCAGACAATCCTTTTCTCTGCTGCTCTTTGAATTTATCAGATTTTTGTCCCAATTTCTGACTCCCAAGTTTTTATTAATAATAGAATAATTTAGATAAGCACATCAAGTTTTTATCAGTTGGGACTCCCTTCCATGTCATTATCCATCAACAGAATATTCACAGTCATTGAGATGACCAGAAATGTTCCCCACCAAATTTCCAAATGTCCTGGTTTGGGACCACAGCACCTTTCCTCTCAAAGAGAATCACTTATTTAAAGGAAGGCTAGTACCAGCAACATAAAGTGAGACAAAAACAGAGCCAGCATTTCCAGGTTCTGAGGAAATTGATTTTTAATCTGGAATTCCATACCCAGCCAAACTATCAATCAAATGGAAATGCAAAATAAACACTTTTAGACACATAAGGACTCAAAGACCTTCTCATAGGCTGTCTCTGGGAGAACTACTTGAGGATGTACACTGCAAAATAGAAAATGAATTCAAGAAAGAGTACACAAGATCCAAGAAACAGTGGACTCAATCCAGAAGCATAATGCCAAGAAATATCCAGTGAACCATGTAGAGGCCCAGGAAAAAGCCAGCTCAAGTTCTAGTTGTGAGCCAAAGAGTTCCCAGAAGATTTTTAAGATTAAATATGTGTTTTCTACAACAAAGATAATATTGAAATAATGCATACCCTCTCTGAGAAGCTGTGTGTGAATAAAAGTTAATAAATTATTATGAACAATCCATTCACTTTGTCATCTCCAAAGTCTTGTTATCTCTGCTTTCTTTTTGGCTTGCTTATGGCTCCTCTTACATTTTTTTGTCTTCAGTTCAGTATACACTACTTGGCCTTTAATTTACTAGATTGTAATATTGAAAAATGAGGTTCTCAGATTTTAGAATATGCGCTCAAACTCAGGAGGACCTGGAATCATCGTGTAAAACACATCCTATAAATCTTAAGAAGAAAAATTGAAGGTGTGAAGATAAAGATGGGAGAGTGGGTAAAGATGGATGCTCCCAGGTGACTCCCTGGAGGGACGTTCAGAGGTAGAGCTGGCTGTCCAGGCTCTTCTGGGCGTGCTCTTGGATGTGGTACCTGCTAAGCATGGAGGAAGCGGGGCCAATGGTGCTGAGCTGGTGCAGACCCTGCAGAGGCCTCTGGTGGTCCTTCCAGAAGCTGTGGAGCTGGTATGACTCCGCAGCATGGTCCATATTGAAGCAAGAGGGCTTGACTGTGGAACTCTATATGAACTAGTTCTGGGATGAGAGTCACCTTGGAAGAGGAGAGAGAAACATGCCAATTCCAAGTTAGACCTGTCCTTACAGGGCCATTTCCCAAGGGAATCTGAGTTTTGAGCCACCAGCTGTCAGCATGTGTCAAGACAAGGGCTTTGTCCTAAAGGGCGATGCACCACTGGGCAGCCTCAGCAGCCATCACAGCACGTTCATGGGAAGCTGGAGGCGCTGCTCCTTTCCTTGTTTACTGTGGAATTTAAACAAGGGATGCCGTCTGACTGGACAGCTCCAACTATTTTATTTGGTTTTTCATATCAAAACATCCCTGCTTTATCCTCACCTATCTGACCTGCTGTCCTGTTCATCTATGTGCCTAGGGCAAGGGCGTTAGGGGAACTCACGGAGATAGCTGGTAGCTAGACTCTAGAAACAGGCCTGTGAACTCAGCATATTTGGTGTCCAGCAGTGAAGATCAAAGCCAGGGAGATTAAAGGATGTGGCAACAGACAGGGTAGCCAGTGGACTGTGCTTGGCCATCTTGCCAAGCAAAGCCTACACGGCAGGGTGTGGAAACGTTTTAGGTCTCTTGATTTGAGAAGCGCTGGGCTGCTGGGAACTGTCCAGCCTAGAGCAGGGCAGGAGTTGGAGTGGAGATTTATACAGCTCCAATCTTGGTTCAGGCTTCCTTGAAGCAAAGGGGAAGCTCTCTGCTCACGTGTTGTTATGACTAGTTTTGTTTTGAATCTCATGATGCTATAGTGCTGTCAAAATACCCTGTGTGGCCACTGTACTGTAAGGGGCTGGGTGTGTGAAGTTGGCTCATGCTTGCTGTGGATGTTACCTGTGCTCTTATCCCAGAGGCACCCACAGTCCCTGAGATCAAGCCAGGCCTTGAAGTCAGCCACAATGGGAACATTTACACAGCAGAGGTGGGCTTTTTGTTTGGCTATTAAGTGTTTGGCTAGTGGGTGGGGTTTGTTTGGCTAGTAAATGCTCGCTAGAGTGCCATTGCTCTCCTCCAAGATGGTCTTGGGATTTGGAAGCCCAGTTCGTAATGAAAATTACCTGCTCTTGACAAGAAATTAAGATATCTAGACAGCAACAGTGGAACACCAACCCATCTGAGGCTCTTCTGAGGACAGGCCCTGTGTAACACCCCCCCCACACATGCTGCTTAACTTACTTGCTCACTCTGTCTCCACTAGAAAACACCAGGAAAGCAGGGGTCATGTCTGTCCTGCTCTGCTCCCAGATTCCAGCCAGAGTTGATACCTAGGAACATTTGCTAGTGAATGTCTGACTAATGTCCTTTGAGAAAGGGGCATCACCTCCATGGTAATGTAGATTTTGTTTCAGGGAGTTTGCGCCTGTGTGATCTGGGATAAGGGAATATGTGCCCCCCTTGAAGATTGCAGGCTCTTCAGTTATTTCCCTGTGTGTACTTCCTGCCTTGACACAGGGACCTAGAGAAGGTCAGGATCCCACAGAGAACTAGGGTGTATAGCCTGCTTCCTCCCCTCAAGACCTCCTGAAGCAGTTAACAACTTCTGCTCTGACCATGCCTGAAGTCTCCTGATTTTTCAGTCTCTGCTGTGTCTGTAGGATAGGAGGGCAAGTCTCAGAGAGCAAGCAGGTAGTGTGGAGATAGAGCTGAGGTCATTTCTGAACAGAACTGTTGTCTGAACAGAACTGCTGTCGGATATGCAGAAGTGGGGAAACCATGGGGCACTGGGCATGGGGGTACTTCTCCTTCCTCCGCTGTTTCTCACTGATCTGTGGGAGGACTTAGTCTGATTTCCCTTTACTCCAAGGCACTGGTAGAGATACTAGCATAACTCCAAGGTCAGGTCTCCCTTAAGATGAAGTGAAGCCTAGGTCATCTTTTGGAAACACTCTTGATATATAAGAAAACAATTGTAAAAGTATTAATGTATTTTAAATGTAAAAATAAAAACATTAAACACTTTAGATATATAAATGGGATGTAGCATGACATTGTTTTTCACAAAACAATTACAAGATTTACAAAGATAACATGAGCTTTTTGGAGCATATCAAGTAGCCTAGTAACAAGGGACAGCATTAATGTTTTCAGTTAGAGTGTTGTGAACACAGCATCATCCTGAGAGAAAAGTTCTTGGTGATTTTGAGGACTCTCAGGGAGGGTCCTACTATCATTCTTCCCCTCTCTGTAGACATGTCCAGGGAACTCTCAAGGAGGGCTTAGAGGGATATCAACAAACATGAGTTAGTGAAGACAGTGTTATGCCAGTGCAATGTCAGCCTTAACAAAATCAATGCCCTCAAAATGTAGATAATAATGGTTTGGAAACTTTGGGGATGTAGTTAAGGCTTTACCCAGAGGAAAATTAATAGCTGTAAAAGCATTTGCTAGAAAACAAGAAACAATGGAAATAATCCTTAAAACCAAGAAGACAAAACATAAATATAGTCCAAAGACATCTGCGATATGAAAATTATGAATATTCAAACAAGAACAGTATTATGCCTGAAGAAACTGAGAGTCAGAGGCAAGGCAAATTGCTGTAGGGTCTCAGTGCTTTCTGGCTACCTTTTTAAAAATTTCACTATTATTTTTTATGATGTGCATTGGTGTTTTGCCTGCATGTATGTAAGGGTGTTAGATTCCCTGGAACCGGAGTTACAGTGTGAGCTGCCACGTGACTACTGGGAATTGAACCAGTCTGCTGAGCCACCTCCCCAGTCTGCTGGCTAGCTTTTGACTGCACAAGGAAGGGGCAGAATCTAGTGTCTGCTACTACAAAGCAAATCTTGTGTTTTAGCAGACTCAGGCCTTAAAATATGCCAAACGTCTCAAGAGTTACTTGTTTTTCTGTTCGCATGACCTAAAATCATGGCACTGGCATGAAGACACAGTTTTCCTCATTTCTTTTAATTAACCTTTATACATCAGAGTGACCGGCAAGAGTAGACAGGAAGTACTGGTTCGGGGGTCTCCTGGCTGAGGCTTGAGGGTCCTGGGGTTGGATGATGGGGGCTGAGCGAAAGGAATGGCGGAGCTGAAGTGTTAAGGAGCTTGGGGCCAACGTGCTCAAGACACATGTTTGAGGAACTCTGAAAGAGACACCTGCCCGACTCGCTGAAGGGCGGGACTGAAATGCTTGTTGGGCTGAGACCAGACGACCCATGTCCAACCCAGGAGCTGAAGAGGAGAAGCTGAAGGACTGAGGAGGAGGGGCTGAGGATGGGGGAAACTGAGGGGCTGAGGCAATAAGGGGGAGGTACTGAGGGAGGGGGACTGCTGAAGGGGCCCTGCTGAGGGTGAAGAGCGGAGTGGTGGTGGTTAGAGGCTTAGACGGCCTCCAGCTTAGATGGCTCAGACTAGGGAGCCTGTCAGAGACAGGGAGGTACCCAGAGCTGAGGGGCGGGGCTGAGGTGCTTAGGGGGCGGAGCTGAAGGGCGAAGGGTTGAAGAAGTGTGCACCTAGAGTGAAAGGTTGAGGTGCCGAGTGGGCGGTGCTAAAGGGAATAGGGGGTGGGGCTGAGTGGACGGACACTTAGGGGGTGTGACTGAAGGGCTGAGAGGGCGGGGCTGAGGGACTTACTGGACCGAGCTGAGGAGCCGAAGGGGCGGGGCTGAGACTATGGGGCGGGGCTGAAGAAACCCGGCGGAGGGACGAGAGGATGAAGGGGCGGGACTGAGGGACCTAGGGGCGGGGCTGGGACTGGGATGAGAGGGCTCCGGAGCCGTGGCTTTGAGTTGCTGAGACACTGAAGAACGAGGCGCGCGGGGTGGAGAGGCGGGTCCGGCAGGCGGCGCCGTACCTTACAGGCGCCTCCTCCCTCTACCATCTCAAGGCTCCCGCTCCCCCTCGCGTCGCAGCCGGCACTTTGCAAACTCCTCGCCTGCCCGTGGCGGCCGCAGCTCCGCGCCCTGCCGGCCCCTGTGCGTCGGTGGGGCAGCGGGCAGCGGGGTGGCGGCGGCGCGGGGGAGCGGGAGGCGCCGAGGCACAGGGCACCCGCCGGCGGAGGCGGGAGCCGAGGCGGAGCCGCGCCAGCCCCGCGCCGCCGCGCCCCCCGAGCCGAGCCCCGCTGCCGCGCAGCGCCGTGCCGCGCCTCCGTCCCCGCAGCGCAGCCATGGCTGCGCCGCCGCCGCCCCGCTGCCCGTTCGCTTGAGGTGCGGCCGTCCGCCGCGGGGACCATGGCGAGCGCCGCCGAGCCCCCGGGCACGGCGGCTGAGTACCTGCAGGAGCTGACCCGGATCGTCGCGGCGCAGCAGGAACTGCTGGCGCAACGGCGGCGGCGCATCGAGGAGCTGGAGCGCCAAGTGGCGCGGCTGAGCCGCGAGAACGCCGGCCTGCTGGAGCGGCACCGGCGACACCTGGCCGCGTGCGCTCGGCGGCCGGACCCGGGCCCTTCGCCGCTCGGCGCCATCCCCGAGCTCGGCAGCCGCCGCGACAAGTAAGTGCAGAGCGGCGGAGCGGGCGTGCCGGGGGCGCGCGAACTTCTCAGGGGGCCGTGGAGTGAGTCCCTCGGCCGGAGCCCGGCGCACCCGGGACCTCACGGAGCTGCCATCCGGCCTGGCCTCGCCGCGCGGCTGTCGCGTGCAGCGCCCGCTCGCTCGGGGCCGCCTGGATCACTCTTGCTTAGTGCTCTTCACATCGACCCTGTGCCGTCCAGGCTCGGGGCCTCGTCCTCCTCCCCGCCCAAGACACTAATTCCCCCGCCTCGACCCGAGATTACCCTGGCTATTTAGGACCGAGGATTAAGGAGACGTCAGGGAGGCACAGCCCCACCGCCCTAGCCCCTGGCGTCCAGGGAGCTCCAGCCTGCAGTAGCTTCGCTGCCCCTGGGTTCTGGTGCCGAAGCCCTGCTGGCAGTTCGGTGCACATCTGGGCGGGGCTCGGGCTCCAGGCTAGGGACTTGCATGACGCTGGGGTAGAATTGCCGCGTTTGTGGCGAGCTCTCTGTCTACCCTTTCTGCAGCAGTCTTTGGGACTGTCAGGGGTCAACCAGAAAAAGTGTGCGATGTGGTCAGTAGCTCTAGAACAAGCGGTCATGCTGGAGGAGAGAGCTATGCTGACTCCAGATAGGGGATCTGATTCCCTGGAGTGGGATTCCAGGCACTGAAGACCGAGTTTCCTCTACCCCAGGTCCGACTGCATCCTGCTGTGTATATGGGACAGAAGGCCTGCGAAAGCCTACTCCGGAGCATTAGCTGTAGGCGTTTATGGAAGGCTTGGTCCGCTCTTTGAAAGAGGAGAGTTATTTGGGGGGTGAGTGGGGTCTGAAGAGCCAGAGTATGTCTGAATTCTGTGTCTCTTTAGGGGGTAGGTTGAGGTGTTATTTTCATCCCCTTCTTTCAGTTCATCTGGGAAGTAGGGGATTTGTGGCTAGCTCCTAACTGGTGTCACTGACACAGAGCCTCTCTTGCCACTCCAGAGCACAGAGAGGGAGCTCTAAGCTCTGAGGCTCTTCGTTAGTCCCTTTCGCAGAGGTTGTGGGTCGGCTCATGCTGTACGCAAGGATGGAGAGGAAACTCTGGGCTGCTGAAAAGAAGTCCCTCACAGCTTAGGGAGGTGGCATCAGGACAGGGACACACATTCCTGTTTTGATAGGGAACAGTGACACACGTTGGCCGACTGATGCCTCACAACACTATCCCCGGAGGTACAGTTCTTTTTCCTTCAAAGTCACCCCTACTGACCAAGTGGAGTATGTGGACAGGAGAACTCAGAAGGGCAGTGGTTTCTTTCCCTGTCTTGGAGAATTTCCATTGTCCATTCTGACAGTTGTCTTGGCCGAGGAGGTCAAGGGGTGCAAATGCTGAGATTTTATTTCAGAAGCTTCTAGCATTGAGACCATATGGTGTTTCCCCTACTAAAAACCTGTGTCACCTCAAAAAAGTATAGTGCCACCTTTAAGGAAAGCAAGTGGCAACACAGTTGGTGCTCTATGTTCTAGTCCAAAGCAGCTTGCAAACCTGAATATGCTCACTAGAAGCCTGGACTTCTTTGCTGATTGTGGATTCTGACCCAGTGGGTCTTGGGGCAGGCTGGAGAATCGACTTCTATCACAAACTCTGGGATACTGTATGTTACTGGCATGTAGACCCCCATCATAATGAGTGAGTCAGTAAGGAATGGGGATAGGAAAAATAACAGGAGGTTGCTTTCAAGACAGAGCATATGAGCCCTGTTTTCCTGCCTGAAATTCATTTCCTAGCCTTTTGGGAAAAGGGATGCCAATTCCTTCCTCTACTGTCAGGAGATACCCTGTATCCTCTGGTTCTGTGATATGGTGTTTAACTGTTGTGTGCCTACGACCCTGGGGCACTAGGGGCTGATTTTCCAAACATAGATTAGCTGTGTTAGGGCTTATATGAATAAAGTGATGTGAAGGAGTGTGTGATGAGTATTGCCCCTTGAGAGCTTTTAGTAAGTACCTGTTGTATGCAGAACTGCCAGAGATACTATTTGGAGATACAGAAAGAACCACAGAAAAGAAGAGATAAATAATGCTACATAAAGAAAATAATGTGGGTAGATGAACTTCGGACTAAGGCCCAGTTCTGCATATCCCAGCTGGTGACTGTGGGACAGGTCACACCACCTTTCCTCACTCAGCTTTTCTTAAATGCACACAAAGCAGGAATCAGCCTAACTGCCTCCCATTATTTTTCCTTAAGGTAACAGGGAGAGAGGAAATGGGCACCCTGTAGGTACTTCATGCAGGCTAAATTCTTCCTACGTCTGCCAGTTTCTTATTTCTTTGAATCCTCTGAGCCCAGGCAGGAGGTGGGAGCTTAAAGGCTAGGTGCGGGAGACGTGCAATGGGGAATATGGATTGTGGGGATGGCTTGCTGAAACTGAAAACTGTTATTGAGCCCGAGTTTCCAGACGTGACAGAGAAGTACAAGGCGACAGTTTGGGGGAATGGAGCTGGGGGACTGGGCTCTACTACTCCCTATCCTTTGGGCATTGATGATGCCATTCCCAGGCTTCCCTGTCTGCAAAGAGTGATCCTTATACACAGAGAAGGGGTCTGGCAAGCTTGCTGGCTGGGCTAGAGCTGACTGACCCTTTTCTAAGTAGCTGGTAGCCACTGCAGCCTTTGTTAGGCGCTCCCCTGCTCACTACACAGATGAGCTTCAGTGCCCCATTGCTTGCCGTGCAACAAGAGTGAGCTTGACAATCACCTCACCAGGCACAAGATGCCTGGACATGCTAGAAGCTTCCAACCCCAGAAACCCTTAAGCTCTTTTTCAGAGGACTTTCTTGTATTTCTTGACCACTAGGCCAAGGGGCATCACTGATTCCCAGAATTGGGGGAGAAGATTAAAACTGGGAGGAACTTCAGTCATTCTTGGTGCCTTTGCTAGCAGAGGAGTTGTTTCTGTTGTTATTGGTGTTGATTTCCCTCCCTGATGTCAGCCCGCATATGCAATGTTCTGTCAGCTACATTCTAATAATCCACTTCTAGAGCCATAATCGCCTCACCTAGTGGGTACCTAGTGGGTGCTCAGAGTATATTATTTGAATGGGTAAAACCTGGGAGGATGAGGGTGATCAGAACCATCATGTAGCGGGTACTGATGAATATATTGAACCAAGTTTAGGAGAGCGTGACAATATTCCCGAAAGCTTTGCTGTGTGCTCAGACCTCATGACTCCTATCGTGCAGAGACAGTTGCTGCTCCCATTGTACAGACGTGAAACCTAGGCTCCGAGTGATCACATGCCTCGTTGAAGCTCTGCCATCTTGTTGTAAGTCAGTGTTGGATCTCACGCTGTCTGGGTCCTGATCTTGTTCACCCACTGCCTGCCTTTCAGACTATGGGATGGTCAGACTACCTCTCAGGATTCTTTTTGGCTACTGGCCAGTGCTTTCGGGGCCCCAGCATGTGTGGATCCCTTCTGCCCTATGGAATCTCGTCACCACGGCAGAGCTTTTGGTAGTGATTGTTTAAAGGGGCAAGGATGGAAGAAGGTGACCCCCTTTTAGCCTTTGATCCTCTGAAGTTTCTTGGCAGAAGTAAACATCAGCTTCAAGTGGCTGGGGAGAGGCCCAGTGGAGTGGCCTCTTCCGCCTTCTCATCTGCTCCAGCAGCCCTCAAGGGCTGTCACATCACACATCACTCTGAGAGGACGTTTTTTCTGAAGCTCTGAATTGGTGACTCACTCTGGGGGAGGTTTTCAGTGGCATTCAGTGTCTGTTGACTTACCAAACAAAGTGCTCTTCCTGGGCTTGTGGTGACATTAACCATGACGATGGTGCTTCATTTCAGGGGCATGCTCAAGGGTGGCCATGGAAGAGGGGGCGGCAAGACAAAACGGGATTGTCCTAATTGGCAGCAGGCAGATGACACAGAAAGCCCTCCTTGGGGTGGTCCTGGCAAGGAGACTTTGAGTTGTGTTGTTCCTCAAAGTGGCTGGGAAGTACCAAAGCTGGGGTGTAGGGGCCAGGGAGCACAGTGCTCTTATGTGCAGATTCCTTTCTCCCTCTGAGCAAAGACTAGGAGCCTGGGAGGGACTGGGCCTCTTTCTCCTCATCTGTGACTGACCAAGAAACTGGTGGCAGGAGACGCTGTGCTTATGTTTCCATTAAATAATATTCTTGTTCTCCCAGCTGAGATAAAGCCTGTATCCAGTGCTGGGGAGATGTTCCTCTGTCAGGAACAAGCTGCACCACACTTTGGGACACTTGTCCTAGTTGGACAAAATGTATTAGACTGTAAGGGAGCAGGGTGAGCCATTCTTATTTTTCCAGCAGATGGTAGAGTCCGCAGAAAGATGAGGGAGTGTTTCTCTGAAGCTCTCTCCCAGCCGTCTGACAAGCTAAGCAAATTATTATTTTACAACCCAGAAAATAAATCAGGGAATGCTTCTTTATCTAGCTGGAGCTGAGAAAGACGGTGAGCAGTGCAGTGTGCGAAATGCAGCTGAGAGCTTGCTGGTGCTTTCGACGTGAGTGTTCATATTGGATGCAGGCCACTGTGCCTGCAGAAATCTCAAACCCCAGGGCTTTGCCATGGGGAGGGAGGTGTGAGGACTTGGCCCAGCACTGGATACAGGCTTTTGGGGGCCTCTGTATGTTTTGATATCAGGATGGCTGTTTGTCAGTTACGTTGTTTTGACAGCTGATTGGGTTGTTTGTGCTATTTAATTTTTTTATGGAAGAGCAACACTTGGCTTAACTTGGGAAGTGCACTGTTTTGTTCTTGTCAGGGTGTCAACTGGAATAATTGCCACAGAGACACCAGAGAACAAACATAGACAAACTGAGAGTTTGGCAAGAACTAGAATCCGAAAAGGTGAAACCGACCTACCTGAATTGGAGTAAGAGCTACTGATGTGGTCATGAGTGTAAGGGTTCAGGCATTATGCTGGCCTGCCCTTTCACCTGGCAGAATGCAGGACCCCTTTAAAAGAAAGACCCTGCCCACTTAAGCACTCTTTCACTCTTTCCTGCTGTTCCCCTGGGGCAGACAGACTTTTCCTGTCTCCCCTCTTCTCTCTCTCTCTCTCTCTCTCTCTCTCTCTCTCTCTCTCTCTCTCTCTCTCTCTCTCTCTCTGTGCGTGTGTGTTTTTACCTCTTTTCCCTTCCCTTCCCTCTCCCCCCCCTTCTAATAAAACTTCTCATTTAACCTCTGTCTGCCTGGCATGTTTGTCCCTCTGCACAGGTCACCCTCACCTGCCATGGAATCTGCCAAGTTTCCTCTGGTGCATTATCATAACACATGAGACCATTTGAGTTCATTGGGTCTCCTGCTTACTTACCTTGACCCAGTAGACATAGGTCAGGGTGCAGCCTAGATCTCCCCAGCCGTAGGCGAAGTGTGACTGAATGACACAGATGGAATTCATGTGTAGCAGCTCTTCTCTGTGGATCTGAGAACTTAGAATTATGTAGCGTGCACTGGCCAGTATTACATATGGAAAAGACCTCTGTTTTTGTCAACAAAGCATGGCAGTTTTGATGTTGCAATGCCCTCTCTACCATAACTGTCCTAGGCTTTCTCTGGTGGGGTGAGGGATGGGGGACAGGACTTTAAGGGTTAAGGGTTTCTCATGACTAGTCTATAGTTAGTCCTCCTTTAGCAGTGGGTTAGAAGATGTAGCCCCTGCTGTATCTATTTTCCAGTGTCTTAAACTTTGTAAGTCCCAGCCTCTCTAAGTCAGTCCCAGGACAAATGAGAGTAACCATTTCTATAGAAGGAGATCAGACATATGAACTGCCTGTGGTATCTGCCACCAAGGACTCAGTAAATGGTAGCTCTGGAGCAGGGTTAGCTAGGGTATTGAAATTGCTTTTGAGGATTATTTAGACCCAGCGTTTTCAACCCTATAGGAAAGTAGAAAGAATCATGCAGAGCAGAACACCACTTCCCCTTCCTTCCCTCCAGGTTCTGCAATTAAAGTTTTTCAATATTTGCTTTATTGCATACCTCTGTACCCTTGAGGGTGCTTAGAAGCACGTGGATGGGGAGTGAACATTTACAGAGTGCCTACTGTGTCCCAGGGACAGGGCTCTGTGAAACAGACATGTGATTGTTACTCCCTCTATTCACCCTGTTCCTGGGCCACACAGGTAGGCAGAATTCTTGTCCTCTGTCAGGGCGGCTTCCTTACTTCCTGCATTTGGAAACAGGAACAGGGATAGAGCTTAGAGTAGGAAACGGGACAAGCAGTGTGCAGGCCCAGAGTTTGCGAAGTAAGCGGTCACTTTTGAACATCAACACAGGCTTCCTGCAAGAGCTGAGCTAGGGCTTTAGGAGCAAGAGAGGGGGAAGAGACTGTCAAGTAGGTGAAACAGAACACTCACCACACTTGTTTCCATGGAGTGTGTGGGGCTGACAGGTGCCCTGAGTGGTTGTGGTATGTCTATGGATGGGGGCAGCTGGGCAGAAGAGGCCAGATAGGCACTGATGAGTCTAACGAAGTTACGTTGCTCAGGATCCAGATGTCAGACTAGCAGGGGTTAGGGAACAAAACTAGGTTAACCTTTCCAAATTGTGCCTTGTCTATGTTCTGATTTAGAAATGTTGTCTTTCCTTCCAGGAGGAGGCCAGAGCTACAAAAAAAATAGGAAAGAGGAGTTGTAGAGATATTTTAACAGTTAAGAACACTTGATATTCTTACAGAGGATTTGGGTTCAGTTCCCAACACCTATGTGGTGGTTCACAAACATCTGCAACTCCAGTTCCAGGGAATCTGACATCCTTGTCTGACCTCTGATGGTATCAGGCATGAGGGCATCAAGTATGTATATATGCACATACATACATGCAAAATAAAACAAACAACTCTTTTTTTCTTGGTTTTTTGAAAAAGGGTTTCTTTGTGTAACAGCCCTTCTGTTCTGACACTCACTTTGTAGATCAGGCTGCCCTGGAACTCACAGAGATCTGCCTGCCTCTGCCTCCCGAGTGCTGGGTGGGACTAAAGATACACATCACCACACTGGCATATCTTTTTTTTTTTTTAAAGCAGCTCTTAAAAAGGAAAAGAAAAACAAGGAGATAAAGTCTTGTTGGATCCTGACCTTATATTGCACCAAATTACAACAAAACCATAGCATTAACTAAGCCTTTTAGGTACTGTATTCTTGGTGCTTGCTTTTTCTTATCTGTCTGTCTGTCTGTCTATCTATCTATCATCTATCTATTGCAGCAGGGTCTTATGTATCCTAGGCTGGCTTTGAACTTGTGATGTAGCTAAGGATGACCTTGAACTTTATCTTATCTTCATATCCTGAGTGCTGAGACTACAGATGTACAGTGCTGTGGGTCAAACTCATGGCTCTGTATAAGCAAGGCAATCACTTTCCAAACTGAACTATGTTCTTAGCCCCAGATTCTTTTCTTTGTCTGCATTGGCACTGGAACCTCTTGATAGGCATGGACTTTATCATTCCATTTTGTTGATATGAAACCTCAGACGTTTTAGAAGTTTCCCCACTACCACCCAGTGATAGTGGCAGGTCTGTCTGCCCACTTGGTCAGTACGCTTCACTGCACTATGTGGCTTAGGAGCTGCTCATAGGTACATTCACTACATATAAAACATCTGAGGCCCTTCTAGGTGTGGTATAGTTCAATCACCCAGACATTTGGCTTAAGGAGCTAGCATTAACTCCAGCTTTGTCATCCATCTAGAGACAGCAGTTGCTTTAAATTTTGAGCATCATATTTGGGGTCTTAGTGCTCCTTGGGTCA
Organism: Mesocricetus auratus; assembly: GCF_017639785.1. NCBI lineage: Eukaryota > Metazoa > Chordata > Mammalia > Rodentia > Cricetidae > Mesocricetus > Mesocricetus auratus. The sequence goes on along the minus strand of NW_024429266.1, from coordinate 152,065,495 downwards.
CCTTGCAGAAATAAGTTTGCTTCCAGGATCACCTATTCCTTCATGTAAAAACAACCTTAGTGGCAGTGCCCAGCTTTCAAGACTGCTGTGGGAAACATGTGTGAAAAGACATGGGAAGAACTCTCTAGTTGCTCAGCCAATACTGGACACTACTCTTTGAGTCACTGTGAATTTCTTTTCTGCATATGTGTGTTTGCTGACTGTTTGGAAAGCTATCAATGAAGCAGTACATGCATTTTCATATGTTTCATTCACATAGGGTATGTGGGGACATGTGGTTATATGGGGTATATGGAACCTATACCTTCTTCAGGCCTTGTCCCCAAGCCTCCTTGTTGGAGGCACATTAGTGGATTGGATGTCTTGACTGCTCTGTGTAGTATTGCATTTTCACAGTCTGTGTTTGCACCTCCAGAGAATCAAAGGCCTTGTCTCATGACTGGGCAGTCTATATCTGACTGCAGGGAGCCTGGCTTGCTAGGGCAGAAAATGGGACTTCCTTCAGGGTGTCCTGGAGCCAGCATAGCTGCCGGATCCTCTCAGTGTTCTGCAGCTGACTTGTGGGATATTCTGCAACATGGCCAAGGTGCCATGTGAGATTCTACTGTTTCTAACAGCTTCATTGCTCAAATGACAAGCCTGTGTCAGTGGCACTGGGGGGCAGCTGCAGGGAGCTTGATGAGGATGAGAATTATCATGGGATGCAGGGGTCCATGAACTGGTGGGATATCAAGTGTGGAAAACCCAGAGACCAATTCCAGAGAGAACCCCAGCCTTGGGCTCTGCTGTTTTCTGTTCCTGGGTATGTGAAATGCATTTCTCTGAGCCTCAGTTTCCTTACTCAGTTTGGTTGAGGCACAGGGAAGGGACCAGTGTGTGAAGGGGATAGCATGTGATGGGAGGGTGAACAGGTGGGATAAGGGAATGGAATGATGGGGCAAAGTGAGCAGGGCCATGCAGACCCATTAGAGACTTTGACTTTAATCTGAGGAAGACAAGAGCCCTTAAATGAACTTATATATTGAGAGAACCTTTGCCTGCTGGGAAGACTGGGCTAGCGAGACAGGCTACAGTAGGTGCAGCAGGACACAGGAATGGCCGGGGTGGTTCTGGGAGGGGTGGGTGGTATACATATGTTTTGGATAAAGGCATGTGATTCCCTGCTATCTCTCCACCCACGACAATCATCTTCCCAGATGGAAGGGAGAAAGAAGAACTCAGCCAGGAGAAAGAGTCTCCAGATGGGAGGTTGCCATTTGAGGCCTTGTTGCCTGCAGTGGCTTTTGGAATAGTGAGTGAGGGGGCTGGTGACATCCCTGGAGCTCCTTCAGTTCCCGGTACCCAAAGGCACTTCATTTACCCACCTCTTGAGAGGTGCAGCTCAAGCAGTGCTGCATGTTCTTCTTAGCCTGGCAGGGACTTTGAAGTGGCTCTTAGATGAGTTCATGTGCAGGGAATGTACAGAACTATGTCCAAGACATAGACTCTGTCACCAAGCAGCTTCCTCTACCATGAACAGGCTGTGTTTCCTCAGACCAGTGCTTTTGCTTTACTCTGCTTCCCATTTATTTATTGTAAAACAAGACTATAAAACATCTTTTTACCTCCTCGTGGTAAATCTTTAGTGCATGTGGATGTACTGGAGGTCCATGCTAACTTGTGTCACTGTTGTTCTTTCTTGTATGCATTGTAAGTTACAAGGTTGGATGTAGACGATTAGAGTTGTGGCATGCATCTGTTATCTATCTACTACTCACCATCCTGCAACAGAGTTTGAGTCAAATTCTTTGTAAGACATACTGTCTTCATCTGGCTAGCCTTTAGTTACAGGCTCTTCGCATGTTTTAAAGTGCCAGAGACTTAATGTTATTAAAACCAAATGGATTCCCTAACTACCCCCTTCCACAAAGCAGAACTATCTAGAATGCTCTGTTTCCCTCCTTCCACAGCCCACCATATGCTTACATCTCTGGTTAACCTTTTGAGGCCTTCTTTTCATCCAGATCTGACTTTGAGAGGGGCTCAAAGGCCATCAGTCTCTCTGTGTGGGGTCTTTGCATATTTTGCTTGATATTTCACCCATAGGCTAGCTTCCTTGGCCTCCCTAGCACCTATAGTGCCAGTCATTGGGCTAAGGGCTAAGCAGATACCACTGTACTTGGCCTTTACCAACAGTGTTTCATAGATGGTCCAGCAGGGGTGCATGGAGTACCAGCTAAAATAACAAGCACAAAGGCAGTCTTAGAGCCCACACCACTATATGGCTACATTTTCTTACTCAAAAATGGAATGAAATCGGGCTGGAGAGATGGTTTAGCAGCTAAGAGCAGTTGTTGAGCTTGCAGAGAACCGGAGTTCAATTCCCAACACCCACCTAGGAAGGGTCATAACTGTGTTTAACTTTAGCTCCAAGGGGTTCAGTGAGGGATACCAGTTACACACACCTACTCATGAAATAAATCTTTTTAAAGAATGGGATGTATCACTCCCACCCTTAGTCATAATGATTAGTCACTATTCACTATTATGATTGGCTGTTCATATTGTAAACACTCACTACAATTCCCTTAGGCAGGAGTCTTGATCATGGTATAAATGAAGAAACAACACAGGGAGGCAAAGGTGGTGGAGGAGGTCGCGGGTTGAGGGAGAATCGGCCAAGCAGTCAAGTGAGAGGTATCCTCTTTTAGGGACATCTTTGAATTTTAGTCCATTATGCTCAAACCACACACTGTGTAATTTTAGTTCTTTTTAATGTACCAAGGCTCATTTTAAAGATCTAAAATATGGTCTATCTGGGAGAATTCTCCATTTACAATAGAGACTAATATGTATTCTGCTTGTTGGATGGAGGGTTCTGTGTCTGTTAGTTCTAACTGATCTGTGGAGTCATTTATACTTTCTGTTTTATTTTAATGCTGGGATTAAAGGTATTTACTATAATACCTGACCGGTATAGCCATTCTAATTCTTTTTTTTTTTTTGCTACTATTGCCTAGTATACCTCTTGCCATTCTTTTACTTTCAGCCTATTTGTGTTTTTGATCTAAAGAATCTTGTAGATGGAGTGTAACTGGTTGTGTGTTTTATACATTCTGCCAATCTTTGCCTTTTGATTGTAACATTTAATCCACTTACATCTAATATATCATTTATAAAGTAGGATTTATAGATGCAATACTGTTATTCTTTGTTTCTTGTCTCTATCCACTACTTCCTTCTTTTGTGTTCATTTGGTGTCTTTCTAATGAATTATTTTAATATCTTTCTTGTTTATTTTCATTTGTGGTATATTTTGTATTTTGGTTTTTGAGACAGGATTGTGTGTGTGTGTGTATGTGTGTGTGTGCAGACTATAAGTCAATGTTGCATGTCTTCCCCAATTCCTTCTCCACCTTATTTTTGGGGGCAGAAGGCAGAATGGACTGGGTTTCGCACTTGCCCAGAAGCTCACCATCTCAGCTGTTTCCACCTCCCCAGTCTGGGATTACAGGCACAGGTACTGCGTCTGACTATTTTAGTTTTAACATGGGTGCTATGGACCTGAGCTCAGATCTTCATCCTTGCATGACAGGCCCTTTACTGACTAACCCATCTCTCTAGACCCTCATTAGACTTTAATGAATAGTTCGCCAATGAAAGAGTCAATAACTAAACGAATCAACCAGTCAGCCATCTACTTACTCTAAATGTTCTATTTGTTACTGGGTAAGAAATTAAAATTTAGTCTTAAACCCAAACACCATTTTATTTTATCTTAAGATTTTTGAGTCCAGATTTAGGCAAGGCTTGGGTAGGCTATTCTCTTCCCTATACCATCAAAGGAAGTTGCTCTGTGGTATTTGTTGAAGATGGATTTGTCTGGAAGATAACCAAATGCCTTCACTCACATGCCTGGCATCCGTGGAAGGATTTAGAAAGCTGAGCTCAACTGGATCCCCTAACTGGAGTGTCCATATGAAGCCTCTCCTTCATGGTAGACTCTGGAGAGTCAGCCTGGGAGGGAGATGGGAGACTCCTTTTGACATTCTCTTGAAAGTCCCAGAAGGCCACCTCTGCCAATCTTGTCATTCAACCAGGTGGAAAGGCCAGCATAGATTCTCAGGCATGGGACTTGGCCCTGTCCTAGTTAGGGTTACTGTTGCTGTGCTGAGACTCCATGACCAAAAGCAACTTGAGGAGGAAAGGTTTTATTTGACTTACACTTCCACATTACTGTTCACTACTGAAAGGAGTAAGAACAGGAACTCAAACAGGGTAGGCTTGGATGCAAGAGCTGAAGCAGACGCCATGGAGGGGGTGCTGCTTACGGCTTTGCTCCTCAGGACTTGCTCAGCCTGCTTTCTTATAGAATCCAGGACCACCTGTCCAGGGTTGGCATTACCCGTAGAGGAATGAGTCATCCCCCACCAAACACTAATTAAGAAAATGCCCCACCTTGGCTACAACCCAAATGGAGGCATTTTCTTAATTGAGGTTCCCTTCTCTCTGGTTACTATACCTTCTGTCAAGTTTGACATAAAACTAGCCAGCACAGCCTCTCTTTCATTGTGTCTTTAACTTCCCACATTAGGTTTGCTTAGACACACCCTGTCACTCCCTTTCTCCAAGTTTAGTGGCAGTTCCACTGTGGCTTACTTTCAGCCGGGACAGCTCTCTGTGCATGGATCCATTCCTGTTGTAGGAACTTCCATGTAGGGCCACTGTTACTCTAACAGATTACCTGGGATAATCAGCTAAAGTAGAGAAAGGTTTATTGTGGCTCACAGTTTTTCTGAGACTTAGGCTCATAGTTGCTTGGCCCCATTGTTTTGGGTTGTGGTGAGGTAGAACACTGTGGACACGAGAAAGGAAGCTGTGCCATGTTCCATGAAAGCTGGCGAGCTAAGCAGAGGGCAAGAGACTAGAGTCCTTCAGTGTCCTCTGTGGATACTTTCAATGGCCTGGAGATCTCCCCCTAGGCCTCACCTCTGAAAACCTTCCTCATGAGCTTAGGAGTCAAGCTCTTAACACATGGCCTTTGAGGGGGGTGTTCCAAATGTAGGATATGACAGTCACTCAGAGAGGTTGGTGGTATGTCTGAAGAGGCCTGTCCTCACAGAGCTGAGGATGCTTCCCATGTCTGGGATCTAGCCTGTGCTCTGGCTGAGGGCTGGCTAGGGCAGGCAGGATCCCCTACCCAGTCACTCTGAGAGTGCTTACCCATCTCATCTTCATTTCCCACACTCAGAGCTGTATTTTTAACTCCCGCCATATGGTGAAGCAGCCACAACACCCAGGAGGGAGTCTGGGGAAAATTATATTCATGGATACAATGTTGATAACGTCAGCCATGAGGGTCCCGCTCCTCATTCCTGCCTCTTCCCCACTGTTAACTCATCATGAGCAGCAGCATCCTGCTGGGCTGTCATCCTGCTAGGGACACAGGAACATCTTCAAGACTTCTGGCCTATCTGGTGGGCCCCACATTGGAGAGAGTGGTCACATATGTTACTGGGTCTTGCATTTTTGGGGACATGCCGTAAGTGTGCCAAATTGGGACCTTCTGAGATGTAAACAGGCACCAGGCTGTGTCTATTTCTCCTCTTCCTGCTCCCCTTTTCCTTCTCTTTGTTTCTCTATGTCTACCTTGGATATTGCTGTCTTTTTACTGTGTCTTCTGAAAGTTCTTGTGCTGTAAACCTAATCCCTAAGGTCGTATATGTTAATATTGTTCAGAATAGTAGCCTTTGGGAGGTAATTAGGATTAGATGAGGTCTTGAAAGTGGGACCCCATGATGGTTTCAGAGGCTTTGTAAGAAGTGGAGGAGACCCAAGTTAGAGTGCTGCTCTCTTTCCTAAATAGTATGCTCTGCCATGCCAGTACAGCACTGGTCCTCAAAAGTTTCTCGTTATTACGTTCTTGGACATGCCAGCTTCCAGAACATGATCCCAATAAACCTCTATTCTTTATTAGCAATCCAGTTTCAGGCTTGCTGATAGCGACTGAAAAGGGACCAAGTCGGCTACAGATACGTATTTGCTGGCATGCTTTCTCTTGCTCACAGACATGCACACGGCAGGGTGGCCAAGTGTTGGCTGACTTGTCCTATGCTTTTCCATGTGCCCAGCACTATCACCTGTCTCAGACATGTGCCATTTTTGTGCCTCATGCCAGTCTCTGTCTAGAAAACTCCTCCCACATTCCTGTTCTTGCTTTTTGAACCTTCTTGGAAGGACAGTTCTTTATCTTAGTCTTTTTTCTGTTTGACACATATTAGAATAAATCTCCTGTTTTATGTATCCAATTTACTCTTGTAGCCCTGGGTCTCTCTGGCAGCTTCCCAAATTCTCTTACTTGTTTGCCTGCCTCTGCTCTCTCTGGGAGTAGGGACCCTGCTCACCTTTGAGCGCCTACCCCCAACTGCTTATGCTTAATGCAACATATTTGAAATGTATTATGATAGTTTTGTGTGCAAGACCAAGGGTCTCCAAAGTGGTTCACACATGCCCCTGGTGTCAATATGTAGTGGAAGAACCGGATAAAACCAGGCTGAAGCTTCTGTTTCTGTGCATTATTTAGCCTAACTCTGCAGTTTGTTTTTGCTAGACTCCTCAATGATGTGTATAATGTCAATGAAGTCATATCTTCATGTCATTTATAAATATATGAATTCATTTATCAGGCAGTAGTCCTAAAAGTTTCTCCTATTTGGGGAATCTTATAAAAAATTCTATAGTTTCAGCAAGGCATGGTGGTGCATGCCTTTAATTCCAACACTTAGAGGCAGAGGCAGAGGCAGGCTTATATTTGTGAGTTCTAGGCCGTCCTGGTCTACATCATGAATTCCAGGTCAACCAGGGCTACATAGGTAGATTTTGTCTCTAAAACAAAAAACAAAAGGGGAAGGAAGAAAAAGACTACAACTTATGATGTCTTCTATTCTATCCCCAGCACTGCAAAATACTGCTACTAATATTATTATTATTAACAACAATAATACGTCTCTGACTTTGATCACAGTTAAGTTTTAGCTGTTTCCATCTTCTTCATGACAGCTGCTTTCTTGGCTTGAGGTGTCATTAGGAGATGACTCAAGCACACACTGAGTACTGCCTATGTTAACTGATGAGTGTTATCTACACAATCCCATTTTACAGATGAGAAAATAGACACAAAGAGGTGAAGTCTCCTTCCTGGCTGGGCTGGATGTGGTTTGTGTAACTCCAATCTAGTGCAACTGTTTGCATATTTGCTATGTTTAGGGCCCACTGCATACCTGTGGTCAAGCTCTTGGGCTCTGCTTTATAGCTGTGTGGGAGCTGGCTTCTATTTCTATGATTTTTTTTAGAGGATGGTCCTGCTGCCACTGTTCTCATGGTTGTTCCAAGTAGATCCCCCAGTAACCTGAACCCCTGTGCAGGATAGGTCAAGATCATGTCTGGGAGATCTCACTGAAGGGCAGACCCAGGGCACGGTGATGGGTTGTGGGGGCAGCTGGTTCACCAAACTCTTCCCATATTTTCATTTACCACATGCCAACAGTTCCATCTTCTTCCACTGCAGACCAGGGAGATGGAGAAATAGTTGTTCTCCCATCATAATGACAGCCTGTCCTCCTTGCATAGAATGTTTTTTTGTTGTGAAATGTAATTTCTTTGATTCCTCTCCTAAGCTGGCCCTTCAGGTCGCCTTAGCCCTTTCTGCTATTCTAACAACACTGTACTGCATAGCTTCTGAACAACAGTAGTTGGTTTCTTGCAATCTAGATGCTAGATTAAGGCACTGACAGATAGGGTGTCTGGTAGCTCTGCTCTCTGGTTCACACATGGCAGAAGGGGCAAGGGAAGTCTGTAGGACCTTTTGATAAGGCCACTAATTCTATTTGTGGGTGGTCTGCTTTCTTGATCTATCACCAGCCATAGACCCCATTCTTAACTCCATCACCTAGCAAGTTGGATTTCAGCATATGAATTTGGGGCAGGCAAATCTCAGGCCATGGCAAGTCCCAACCTAACTATCAGTTATATAGACGGGAGTGGGGACATCTGGAATGCAGCCCATGGTCAGGCCCTCCTGACCTTTGACCTTGCTACATGGTAGGGAAACGGGTGCATCTTTGAGCCTGTCACCTGTGAGGACTGGGAAAGGAGCTTGTTGGAACAACCACCTTAGGCTGTAGAGGCAAGGGGATGTGGAGAGAACAGCCTTAGAATCTCAGCTCCCACTTCTATACTGTCCATTGGGCACTCAGTTGGCCTGAACTGTTTAATCTTTGTGTGGTCTCCTTAGACACCTTCTGCCTAAGTTCATACCGTTTCTACCTGACTGTTTCTGTTCTGGAACTTGACTGACACAGATCGCTACCTCTCCCACATGGAGAACTGGGGCTGTTGGCTCTGCCTAAACTGCGTAGGTCTCTAGAGTTTCCTGGTTTAGAGGACACATCCCTATCAGGGTCTGAGTCTTGTAAACCTGCAAACTCATCCCACTTTGTGCCTATGAAAGGTCAGGGCCTGGCTAGTTACATATGTGATTGGTCATTGGATATTTCCCAGTGATGAGACCTCAGGGACATCTCAGGCTCAGGTTCTGATTCTACTTTGAGGTAACACTGAGATTGAACAGTGTCATTTCTTGGATCCTAATCTGCAAGTTCAGTTTAGTTGAAATCAAATTGCTGAGGTGGGTGGGCATGCAGAGAGCTGTGACTGGAGGCTGACTCCATCCTGAAGAGTCCAGGAAATGCTTCTTCATTTGGAACATAGGTATAAGAATATGGTGACTCCCTGGCAGGCAGAGCCTGTCATGTGCAATGTATGCAGAAGAGAGACATGAATCAAATTAGAAGAAGAGATGGAGAAAGCCAGAGAGACAGAAGAGATGTAGAGAAGGGGAAATAGAAGAGGCTCAAAGAAACAGAGAGCTAGGGAGGGAAACAAGGACAGAGGGTAGAGGAGAAGAGAAGAGAGAGGAGAGACAGAGATGGAGAGAAAGGCAGAAAAGCAAAGAAGCAGAGACAGAGGGATGTCATCTGGGAGACAGGCTCCACAGAGGCAGAGGTTGACAGGCCCTGTGTCTGGGTTCACCCCCTTCCTCCCCGTCCTCTCCTTCCTTCTCCCATGCTGACTTCGCCATTAATGTATTCATGTATTCCTTCACCTAACAAGCCCTCTCAGAGCTCCTCCAAGTGCCAGCCTTCTTGCAGGATGAGGCTCCGTCAGTACTCAGGGTGCCAGGCTGGTGGGGCAGGAAGGAGGTGGGTGAGTGGGGAGGGGGTGCAAGGCACATGGCGGGAAATGCCACACGTGTGAAGGTGATGCTTGTGCAGGTTCGTTTGACACTGGTGAGAATCTGCACAGGAATGAGCGAGACTCGGGCAGGGTCAGAAGACACGGGCCTGCTTTTCCTGTGTGCTTCACATCTACCATTTGCCCTGTGACCTCGGTGTGCCCATTCTGTCCCTATGTGGGTTACTTAGAAGCCTCAAGTGTTCCACAGGCAGGGCTGGGCTTGGTGCTGCTTGGATTTGAAAGGCAATTTGTGTTTCAAAAGAGGAAGTGTGACAGGCAGTGAAGTGACAGGCAGTGAGCCTGAACCTGAGACTGGAAACAAAGACAGAGTGTGGCTGGCTTTGCCTGCTAGCTGGGGTCTGAGCAGCTTGGGCGGGCAGGAAAGCCTTGCAAAGGTTCCCCCCCCCCACACACACACAAGGCCCCTGCTTCTGGCCTACTCAGAAGCAGAGCTTTGGGGCTATTTATATCCACTCCAGCAAATCTTTTGATCTTGATGATCCTGGGCAAAGCTTCTTCGGTGCTAGCTTTTGCATGCTGTCCTCACAGACTGACATGAGTAGGGAGAAAACATGATTCCGAGAGTGGCAAGGTTAGGAGGCCTCCTGTCTACACCTTAGCTTGGGACCTTAGAGTCTGGACAGGAAGCTCACATCCAGCCCTTTGTGACACTATCCTTTTCAGTATTTCCCTGTCCCTAGGACAGGGAACATTATCCAGAACTGGCATTAGTTGAAGACCTACTATGTCTTGTATACTTTACTTTTTTCCTCAAAGGAGGATTATTTTAGTCTTAAAAATTGTGGAACTGGGAAGAATGCTCAATGGGTAAAAGCTCTTTGGCTTAACCCTGACCACCTCAGTTTGAATCAGCTAGAACCCATGTAAAAACCAGACTCAGCTGAAATGTCTAGTCGCAGTGTTCCTATGGGGAAATGGATTGCAGAGTAGGAAACTTCCCAGAAGAGACCCTGTTTCAAACAAGGTGGAAACTGAGAACTGCCAGCTGAGGTTGTTCTTTAACTTCCACGTGTGTTAGTGGCACATATATGCCCCTCTGCATTCACATACACATGCATACACACAAATACCGTATACAGAAAAACTGTGATAAATCTATACCATACAAAATGTATAGAATTTTCACTATCTTTAGATGTGTAGTTCGGTGGTACCGAGCATGCTCACGTTGTATAACCCTCAGAACAACCAAGTTCCAGAGCTCTCCCATCTTCCCAAGTAGAAACTCACTGAGCACTACCCTCATGCCTTCCTGCTCTTGACATCCACCATGTGACATTCTAGGGTTGGCATGTAAACAGTTCTCCGCACCTGTCTTCTCTTATTGACTTATTCAATTGAGTATCACAGCCCCAAGCTCTGTCCCACTGCGGCACTTGTCGTCCTTCTAGAAGTGGAGTAAGATTCCATGATGTGCCTCTACCAGAAGTTGCTTCTCCAGAATCAGGGACCCTTGCAGCTCCCACCTCACTGCTGGGCATGCTGCAGCTGAGCATGCAAGTGAAGACCCTTCTCTGAAGCCAGGCTTTCAGGGCTCAGGGTGGGTATCAGAATGGGAGTATGTTTTGTGGGTAGCATGACAGGTATGTCAGATGTCACCATCCCCATGCAACTCTTTAGGCAGGCATTATTATCTACATTTTGGGTGAGAAGACTAAAGCAGAGTAATGGTGGATAAGGATAGGGTGGTTTCAGGGCAGCCACTCAGTTGGTCAGTGGATGGGTAGTTTCCCTGAGAGGTGAGTCACTCACTCCTTCACTTCTTTCTTCAATAGGGAACTAATTATAATTTTTAAACCAAATTTCTTTTGAATAGATGCAAAAATAGAATGAGATCAATGGAACTGTCACCCATCTTCTCCATTACCAGAATTTTACCTTTCTTATTTAATTCATCCCCTCTACTTTTAACCTCTTCCTCCATCTTGGGAGTTTCCATGTGGTCGTGGTTGTTCCTAGGCCTTTCCTAGTCCCTTCTCTTACCACAGTTGCCTTGTCGTCCTTATTTTCCTTCTTAGCACTGATTTCTGAGATCCATGTGGAGTTGTTTGCTTATTGATGTCTCTGCAGAGGGCATGTGCCACAGGAGGACACTTTTGTCTGTCTTACTTGCTCAGCAGGTGATCTAGTAGGCCTACAGAGCAGCCATTGAGTGACTGCATATTGTTAGCATTCTCTCACTTCCCTGCTGGTTCTGCACAGCCTCACACTGCAGCCTAGGAGCTGCAGGATGCCTTGGCCTGGTCTTGACTTACACAGGGGGGAAGTTTAGCTTGGTAGCCTCTTACCCCATCATGCTTGGCCCCATACTCTGGACTGACAGTGATGAAGCCTTTGCTGCTGCAATTATTAGCTGGGCTTGTTGGTGCTCTGGCTACTCCTAATGCAGGGTTCTCTGTGCTGGTGGTGGCAGCTTTGTTGACACTAGCTCCAGCTTCAGTTTGCAAGGGTCTTCCAGTGTCTACAGCAAGTGGTAACTGCAGTCATACTCTTTCTTTTCCCTAACCCCTAGTGCAGAGGATGGAGCTAATAACACTGACTGGTGCCAACGCATTCATCATTACTGGCCAGCCAAGGTCTCTCTATCCCTGTGTGGCCATTTGTTCCCCATCACCATGTCTACCTGCTCTATCCCCTGATGCCTAAGCTTTCTTTTCTGTTGGGCAGTGTCCTTGTTCGTTGTGTCCTCATTCAGTGAGCACTGCCATTTGTATTTTGGTTTGCCATGTGCTGGATCTCCTTTCTTCACTGTTGTTTCCATTGACTGCTATTTGACTATACCCTTGGCTGATGAAGACCATACCCAGTCAGGCCTGGAACTCTTACCTCATTCCAGGTGCAAATGACCTATGCTGGGGGCCATAGAAGTCCAATGCCTGGCCACAAGGAGAACATTTCTTGTGAGCTTACTCTCTGATCCCTGTGGGATCAGACCTGGACAGACTTTCTTGTGAGTCCCTTACTATTTATCTATACTTGAATGATGCCCATCAATCAGTCCATAGGGGACCCTTTCCTGAGGCTTCTATTTCCTGCTTGTGATGTGTGCTCAGGTATGTTAGGTTCTTTCTGACTTGGCTCTGCATCCATTATTTGTTTCTCTGTGTGATCAGAACCCTAGGGAAGGGTGCCACCCTACTCTACTACCTACTACTCCAGGGATGGATGCCTGGACTACCTTTATTATGGGTTGTGTTCAGTGTGGCATCTTCCTGTATTGTGCAGCCGGCATCTTGTGAAGGTGCTCTTGGGACTCGGGTACCACATCTGGTCACCATTTGGACCACATGAAATAGAGCATCCTCTTGAAAAACAGTACCAGGTGATGCTTTTGCCCATGTTCATGTATAGCATTGTCATCCCCACTTCCACCTCATCCAAGGCAAAGGTATAGCTCTTCTGACTTTCAAGCTCTCTGGAGGTGCCTGTCACTCAGCTCTTGTTCCTCATCTCTGGTCCCCCTAGGGACTGCTCTTTCTAGCTCCTGGGTGATAGCTCACCTTCTTGCTCTCCCACCTTTGTATAGACTGTACCCCTGCCTCACCTACTGCAATCAATGATTTTTGCCTTTCCAGATTTTTCCTTCACTGGGAAGCTTTGCTAGCTCTGACTTGTCCAAAGTGTCAGGTCAGCCTCCTGAGACCTATGAAGCCATTCATGTCTGTAAAATAAGCAGCAAAAACTTGTAGGGCTCTGTCTGTCCTCTGTGTGAGGGAAACCTTATTGGCTCTGCTTCCTGCTTTCTACTTGGCTGTGTATTTCTCCTGCAGGAGGCGTGTGAGAGGAAGTCATTCCAAGGACGCAGTTCAGACTGATACCAATGCTCAGATGGAAAAAGGCCTGGGAGCCACTGACACTCTGTGACAGTGACATCTAGCCTGTCTAGCCAGGTGTGGGCCTCAGTCCTAGCCTGGCTCTTTGGAGTTTTTTTGCTTCTTGCAGCCTCAGTTTCCTCACTTGTCAAATGGGCTAATGACCTGCCTTCCAGGAGTCCAGAGTGTCAGGAGGGCTTGTCCTTCAATCCTGCAATTTCTCAGCAAGGCCTGGACCCCCTGCCTTTATTGAAGTCCCTTGTGATCCTTCCCCAACCCAGGGTGGTTAGGTTGGTGGTGGGTGGCACTAAGTGATTGACTAGCATGAGTTCTGCCAGTAAACTGCTGGGTGGGGGAGGGTCCACAACTCGATGTGTGGCCCCTGAACTTCACGAGGCCTTTCTATGTCTCAGTTTCATCTGCAAAGCATGATAATGAAAGTCCTTCTCAAGCTTGTTGAAGGTGAGGATATCCAGGATGCTGAGTTCATAAACCCTGGAATTTAGTGTAGCCTGTCCTTATTGCTATAACCACTACCATTACCACTGTTTACTCAGGCACCTGAGGAAGTGGGCCCATTGCCCTTTGTGTACAGCACACCCAGGGACAGGCCTGTTGGAGGTCCTGCTGTATGGCCACAGGAAGGAAGTCTTGTTCTTGACACCTGTGTAGAAGCACAAGTAGCTTCATGCAATCTCAAGAGCTATGGCTCTCCCCAAGATATAAAACACTCTGACTTAGGAAATTTGCCAGAGACAAAACTAGCCAGATAGTCTAAAAATCCATGAAGCCTAAGGTAGATGGTTTTATGCCGAGTCCTGGCTGAGTTTCCTAAGAGATAGCTACAAAGGGTCATACTTTGCAAGGCTTGTAGCACAGGGTGCCAAAGATTACAGAGGGAGCTGAGCTGTGAATTCCAGGGGTTTGCTATTCCAGAGGATTCATCTGGCATAATGGAGAGAGATTCTTAGGATACCAGGTCATCTTTTCTGCCCTAACTCTGTCCTGGAATCCAGGGGGAGATTTATGAATACGTATTACTGCCGCCTAAGTGATGGCAAGGCAATGGGAGTAGAGAGCAGAGGACTAAGTTCTGATAGGGTATCTGGGTGTGCTGTGTCTGAGATGGGACTTGATAAGGTGGACTCACTGAGAAGTGCTTGGGAACAACACTTATAAGAAGGCTTGTTTTGCAACCTAGGTGCCCCTCAGCCAAAGAATGGATACAGAAAACATGGTACCTTTACACAATGAAACATTACTCAATGATAAAAAAACAAAACAAAACAGTGACATCTTGAAATTTGCAAGCAAATGGATGGAACTAGAAAAAAACATCCTGGGTGAGGAAACCTCCACCCAGGAAAACATGTTATGTATTCATTCACAAGTGGATATTAGATGTAAAGCAATGGATAACCAGGCTACAATCCACAACCCCAGAGAAGACAGGTAAAAAGGAGGACCCTAAGGGAAATACACATGGAGGCCCCTAGGAAGGGAAAATAGTTAAGATCTCATGGGTAAACTTGAAGGAGGGTAGAAGAGAGGGGATGGGGGATGGGGGATGTAAGCATGAGGGATCCAAATGCCCAAGTTAGGGGAGGGACTGATAGGGAGAGCAATGAAAGAGATATATCTTGCTAGAGGGAGGCATCATGGGGTTAAGGAGAAACCTGGTGCTAGGGAAATTCCCAGGAACTCCAAGGATCTGAGCTGAATCTCCTAGCAGTAGTGGAGAGGGTGTCTGAACGGGCCTTCCCCTTCAATCAGATTAGTGACTATCCTAATTGTCATCATAGACCCTACACCTAGTAACTGATGAAAGCAGATGCAGTGACTCACAGTCCACCGGGTTGAGCTCCTGGGGTTCAGTTGAAGAGAGGGAGGAAAGATCATATGAATAAAGGGGGTTAAGATCATGATGGGGAAAATCACAGAGACAGCTGAACCGAGCTTTTGAGAGCTCATGGACTCTGGACTGACAGCTGGGGAACCTGTATGGGACCGAACTTGGCCCTCTGAATGTGGTTGACCATTATGTGGCTTGATCTGTTGTGAGGGGGTTGGCAGTGGGAGTCAGGACTTATCCTGGGTGCATGAACTGGCTTTTTGGAGCCCATTCCCTATGGTGGGATACCTTACTCAGCCTTGATACAGGGTGGGGGCTGGGAGGGTGGCTTGGTCCTAACTTGGTATGCCAGACTTTGTTGATTCCCTAAGGGAGGCCTTACCCACTCTGAGGAGTGGATGGGGGATGGGATGGGAAAAGGGAAGGAGGAGGAGACATTGGAGCATGACAGTCTCAATAGAGGTCTCTCAGCCCATATCCCGAAAACTCTAGAGCTGAGATGGCTCTGCAGAGTGGTCCCTACTCTAGGCTAGAGGGTTGTCCCTGTGTCTCTCCAGATTGCTCTCCAGATTGGACTTGAGTATGGGTGTCCCTGGGGAGGAAACCCTGACCTTGGCCTGAACCTCCCTTGCTGGATCTTGTTCCATTAGCTGTAAGGAAGTGTGGCTCTTTCCTAGTCCATATCACCTCTATGGCAGGGCTTTGGGGTAGAGGTCAATGTCAGCGTTTGGGCCATGGGGGCTGTGTGTCTCTGTATTCTCAGCCCATGTTCAGTATCAGGCATGGACTAACGATCTAAGCCGAAATCAGGGAAGACTCAGTGGTGAATCAAACTTGACCTTGGATGTGGGTACTGGATCTTGTGCAATTCTCATTTACTAGATGAAGGCTTTGACTGCCTATTCATTCAGCCAGATAAACCCACTTTAAATATAATCAGTCATTCAGTGAAGAGTAGAAAGTCTTTCCTCTACTGAATGGAAACCAGCAAGGAGATGGTGGGACAGAAGCTCATTGGTGATTAATGTCAAGTATAACACACAGCTCGTTGCTATTGATTGGGTTTCCACTTCACTGCATAGATACCCTTCTTCTAGCTCCCCTTGAAATGTCAGCTCAGGAATTAGGGAACTCCATACCTTTCTGGTTGCCTTCCAAGAATGTAGCAGAAAATGTCAGACCAGAGAGTGTAGTTAACTAGCGTCATACAGATTAAGCCTCTGGGTCTGAGGATTGTACCTCTTCTTGTTCCCTGCTCCCCAGTCCTAACCACTCTCCTGAAACCCACTGCACTGCTCTCAGCCCCGTTCACCCTCCAGGCCCAGAAAGCTTGAAGCTGCTTTCTGGTATCCTGCACCTGGTCAGCCTCTGGCAGGGGTAACTTTTGCTAGAGCAATGTGGCTTCCTACAGAAGTCTCCCTGCCAGCACGACTGTTCTAATTAGTCATATTTTGAAAGCAGATCTGCTTAATTGCAAGCAGTTCTAAATATTGGTATATAAATAAAGTCATTAATAACAGTATATGCCGAAACTTCTTCTACTGAGCACTACAACAAACAGGCCTATTGACTGTCTGTGGCATCTGCCTGCTAGGGGTGTCCTGCTTGGCCCCTCCTGGCATCTGTTGATGATTAGAGGTGGAGACCAGATGAGTCTCACATAGAAGGGCAGGAGCAAAAGGGATGGGGGTGGGGCTGTAGACCTACAGAGATGGTTCCTGAACAATCAGCATTGAACAGTAAGTAGTAGGACCACCTGATGGATTATCTACACCACCTGATGGATCATCTGTAGTCATCAAGTTAACATGTGCTTAGTGAAAGCAGTTATGGCTCTAAGCACTCCATCCATCAGCCTGCCTCCACACCTTCCCTCATTCAGATGTGTGGCCTCTAGGAGTGATGATGTTTCCTGTGAATATTGTGCCTTCTAAGTGGCCTCTTTCTGTGTGTGTGTGTGTGTATGTGTGTGTGTGTGTGTGTGTGTGTGTGACACTGGAGTTCATGGAGGCTAGCCACTGGGCTGCTTGCGAGCATTGTGATATGGGTGTACCTTGATTTCCTCTTTTTAGTATTGCACATGAATGCATCTGTCCAGCACAGTTTGGGATTGCTCATTTGGGGGTGTCCTCACCAAGTATTTACCATGTACCAGGTCCTATTCTAATAGAAATCATGGGTGGCCTGTATGGTGGAGGGTGGGATGAAGAGGGAGGCTGGCAAGGGCCATAGGAGGAGTTGGGATTTTGTTCTGGATGCTGCAGTACATACTCGGAAATACAAGGCTTGGATAATATTGCTCAACTTGCCAGATTAGTAACTGCCTGACTGTGGTGTAGGATAGGTTGTAGGAGGTGAAGGCAGGGCTGGAGAGATATGGGGGGACTCATGAGGGAGGCGGGTGGCATTGGGCAGAAGCCTAGGTGTGGGGGTTTTGTGAGACAAGACTCAGAGTCCCAAGATGGGGTGGGGCTCATGTGATGGCATCATGAGGACTCCAGGGATTCTGGCTTGAGTATCTGAAAGAGTAGTGGTAGCAACATTTGCTGGGTTTATGGTGACAGAAATACAATGGGCACTCAGTATGTGGTCTTAATCTTTCCTTATTGGTTACACTTCACACCGATGTTTGATTCTGGCATCTCTGGTTTCTAGATTTTTTTAGTTCTTTTTTCCCCTTTTAAATAGATGCTATTTTATAAAGCACCTTAGATATGTGGGAAAGTCGCGTGTGGGGTCTTTTTAGCAGTGCAGCAGCTTTGTCACACGATGACTCTGTACTGATGTGTTGTTATCACCAGTCTACTGCTCACGTGAGGGCTCACTTTTGCTGTTAAATGTGCTGCGGATTGGGTAGATGTATAGAGATGTGTGTGTACTGTTACAGCTTCACACAGAAGAGTGCCATTGCTCTTAAAATCCTGGGTGCTGCTTCCTCATTCCTCCCTTCCTCTGAGCTCTGGCCACCATGAATCTTTTTACTGGCCCAGTGTTATCTTTTCCAGAACTGTTAGCTTGCAGGACAGTGTGTAACTTTTCAGAGTGGCTTCTTTCACTTAGTCCTGTGACCTAAGTTGCTGCATGTCTCTGTGGCTTGATTGCTCCTTTCTTTCTAGTGGCAAATGGCATTCTACTGTCTGGGTCTGCTGCAGTTTGTTTCTCCACTTGCCTGCTGAAGGACATCTTCCTTGATTGCTTTGGCAACCATGATGAAAGCTGCTGCAGACATCCACGTGAAGGCTTCAATATGGACCCAAACACTAGAGTATGATGTGTGATTGTTGGTAAGAGGAGGTTTAGGAGCTGCCCAATGTCTTCTAAAGTGGCAATACCTGAGGTTCTGAAAGTTAGATGCTTTACTGAGTTCGCAGAACTTCACCTGCTTGAATGCCCCTCCATCGTATCTCCAGCTTCTCAGACTCAGAGAAGCACATGGGGCCCCCTGAACCTGAACACAGACAAAGATGTTCTCAAGGGTCTCTGAGCTTTCCTAGATATGAGGCATGCAGAACAGACAGGTGTGCTGGGCTGGGTTTAGTTGTTCTGGCAACTGAGGTAGCATGTTTGGCTTAGTTAGGGGTGGTGTAACATGGAGCTAATAGAGTTAACAAAAGTGCGACCCTTGTGCTGTGAGGCTCAGCATAGTCTGAGAAAATGGGGGTGACTTTAAAAATGGTCTGCTTTGCCAGACTATCAAGCCTACTTGATAGCAAGAGTTGGCCTGCTTGTGTTTCTCTCTTCTATGTAAGAATATATGTTTGGGCATGTGTGTTCCAAGTTCCCAGTGCTGTGGGGTGCATCTATGTGGCTGTACCTTCTTGTTCTTATCATGTTTGCTTGTGTTAGCTGTGACCTCTTTTATGAGTCAGTATGGTTCTCACTGTGTGCACATGCTGCCCCATTCTTGTGACAACACCCAAAAGTAGATTTTTGTCTATCTCCCTTTATGGGGTGGAACTGGGCACAGAGAAGTTGAAGAATGTGCCTGTGAATGAATACCCAATGGGTAGGTTGGGATCCTGTATGTTCATTACCAAGCCTGTTCTTGGGTGGGGGAGCAGGGTCCAATCATTGCTGGTGCCATGCACTCTCCTTAAGGATGGACCCCTCTCTTCCTCACACCTTGCCTGTCTGATGGACACCTTCACCTTTGGTTTCTGTCCCTTTGTTATGCTCCTTTGTGTTTGCCATCTGACATGCCTTACATGCCATCTTCTGGTTTTGTTTCTGTCCATTTGCTTTTTCTCATAGTTGTCCGGGATCCCTAAGGGAAAGTGTGTCTGATTGGTTCCTTCCTACCCACAATGGGGCTCATGATAGGATTGATGTACTGGGTTGTGATGGTGGTTGATACAGAGTAAACATTTGACACTATGAGCTGCACCTTGACTTACAATGGATCACCTCTTGATAAACATAGTTTGAACTGAAAATATTGTCCGTTTGGAAAGAATATTGAATGCATCCAAACTTCTACCCATCCTAGCACAGGAACACAGTTCTCTGTGGCGCATTTGTTGCTTGTCTTTGTGATTGCATGGCTGGTTGGGAACTGTGACTTGTTGCCACTGCACTGTAGCTGAGAGAGTATCATACTGCATAGCCCTACTAAGAGAAGTATTCAGATGCCAAACTCTAAGCGTGGCTTCTGCCAACTGTGGGTTGTACCACTATAAATTTGAAATATTGAAAGTTGAGAACCAGGCAGTGGTGGCGCACATCTTTAATTCCAGAACTTAGGAGGCAGAGGCAAGTGGATCTCTGTGAGTTTGAGGCTACACTGGTCAATAGAGTGAGTCCCAGGACAGCCAGGGCAATGGGACCAACCACTTATGGAATTGAGCTCAAACAAGACATTTTTCCTCTGAAGTTGATTAGCTCAGGTATTTTGTCACAAGGATGGAAGTTGATTAACAGTTTGGTCCAGTCCATTTGGTGTGGAAAGGAAAGAACCTGCCTCTCATGCTATCTTCACTACCAGAAAGCCAGTCTTAAGTTAAAACCCCAGTATCTGTCAAGGCAGGAGGACACTGTCAGCTCTGCTGTAATCTTAGGCTTTGTGCATATGGCCCTTTGTGATTGTATCTACTCTCAGAGTGTGTGTTGTTCTCCTGCTCTGGTGCTTGTGCTGCTTTTGCTTCCAGTCAGATATGGCCTCTGGGAGTGCTGGGCCCCATGTTTTGATATCTGGCATTCTACTACTACCCTTTGCTGAGGGATTTGGCTACATTTGTGCTCAGAACCATGGCATACATGTTTGGGAGGTCTTCCTTTTTCAGCAGAGCCAGGTGTCCAGCTGAAAGTATAGGGAGCAGAGGAAGAGGTGGGTCACTGGGGACTAGAGGCAGGATCTGCCCACCACACCATTATGACAGTCATCAAGCCTCCTTGCTCCACCCTGGCATCTCCAGGCAGAGGCTTGGGAACCCTGATACATACTGCCTTGTGCTAAGGGAACAGGCTCAAGTTCACATCCTCTATGTGAGTAATTACTCAGGTGGGTGGAATTACCTTTCTAGTATGGGAAACCAGGAAATAAAACAAAGTGAGAAAAAACAACAGCAGGAAGTCTGACTGAACCTCTAGGTGTACACACATGGAGACTGCTGTTAGAATCAGTCCCTCCATCCTCAGGTAACTGTATGCAGGACTCTGCAGGAGTTACCAGCAGGGAGGTGAGTAAGGAGGGGCAGGCAGTCTTTTGCAGTCAGTAGAGCTGTATGCACACCCTCCTGCAGACCCCTGTCCTCAGTGCCCTGTCTTCTGTTCCCTCCTAGGTAATGAAGCACCATTACCTAGGAGCTTCTGGCACTAGCCCTGTCCATCTGCTATGGCCACTGCCTTCAGTGGAAATGTGTAGTGTTGCAGTGCCTTATAGTCCAGGAAACCCTGGCTTTTTTGATTCCCTCGTAATTAAGCTTTTGTTGCACAAAGGAGCTCCAAGCATCTGTGTCTTCCCACCTGCAGTAATCTCCCCAGAAAATGAGACTATTGATACTTCAAAAATAGAGTTGCTTAAGACTATCATTACATTTATCGCCCTTGTGTGCACTTGCATTTCATGTTTAGAAAGCAAATGCTGACTGTTCCTTATCTAATATTTTGATGATAGATGGGATTTTTAGGAAAATGGTGTTGCATTTTGTTTTCTCTGTGGTAGCATAAAGACACGTTTATAACGATTACTGAAGCTTCGTTGATCCTTGATGGGTTTTTTTTACTTTCCTCTTCACTGTTACTGCATCACCCAAGCTGGCTAAACTCACATTTTAATGCTGCCCTCAGTGAGGTGATTAAATTGGGAGGAATCAGCTGATTAGTGGGTGCCGTTCTTCTTATGAGGGGAACTTACACTCTCAGTTCAAATGCTGGCTCATGACATTAACTTCTGCACTCTTTGGCAAATTACTGAAACACTCTGTGCCTCAGTGTGTATACCTGCAAAATGGGATGGCAATGGTATCTATTCTGTTATACCATTTGGGCCTTAATGAGTTAATATTTACAAATTACTTTATGCAGAATCTGGTCCTGCTCTATAGCATTAGGAAAATGCAAGTCAAAGCTACAGTGTAGTACCACTTAATAGTGCCACTCTCTGTGGGTCTATGGGAGCCATTTTCATTCAAAACATCATAGCTGGTAAGATGCTTCACAGGCGAAACACTTGCCATGGGAGTCTGATGACATAAGTACACACCCAGATTCCATGGTAGAAAGAGAGAGCCTAGCTTTTCAAAATTGTCCTCTGACTTTTACTCGTGTGCCATGGCCACGTTCCCACATACATACCAACAGTAACAAAAGATAAGAATTCAAAAACAAGTCATGAGGCTCACTTTTATGTTATGTGTATTTTATTATAATTGAAAAACGGAAGGAGAATAGTATGTATCCTCCAACAAGTGCTGGGTTTGTGGGTTTCCTAGTTGCTGCTGTTCTACATGGTGGGCTACATGTCCCATTCCCATTTCTTTGTGCATGATAGTCTCAGTAGATGAGCCCTCTGGTCTTTAGTCTTGAGGGGAGTGTGGTTACTGCTGAGCTTGGGTGGTTGCCTTGCCTTGGCCTTGTTTTCAGAATCTTCTGTTGTGCTTTGACTCATTAGAGTGCTGGGCATTGAGGTATAACCTTTTCAGGGGTGTACCTTCTCAGTCTCTTTGCCCTCCTCTGCCTTGTGCACGTTTAGTCTTTCAGACACTGTGTAAACATGGTAGTTTCCTTCTTCTGTCCTCTGGGTTCTGTCTTTGATGGCTTCCTAAGGTTTTCCTCTGTCTTGCTAGGAGGGAATTCAGCTCCCTAATATACTCTCGAGAAGGCTCGTTTGACAAGCACCATCCACTAATTCCCTCACTCAGAAAATGCTTATTGCATTTCTACCTCTCCCAGAGCCTCTTTCAGTTACCGAGAGCTTACTGTTGTGCACAAAGCAAGACGACAGTCTTCCTGGACTTGCACTGCAGTGAGAAGAAGTAGACAATAATGAAGATGAATATGGCTAATACTTGTTGTATTTGATTGGAAATGTGGTTAGGAGATAAACAGAACAGGGGCAGGAATTGCTGGGTGTGGGTGAGGAGTGTTAGGATTTTAAAGCCAAACCGAAAATCCAAAGCACCCTAGGGGTGAGACGTATGTACATCCAGGCAGAGGCCGTGCCTACCAAGGCACAGGTTGGGGGAGGAAAGTTCACATGGGTTCCTGGTTTTCCCCTTACTGAATGGCAGGATCCTCTGATGGGCATACAAGGAATATCACTTGATCAGGAGCCTTGTGAATGCTGCTTTCAGAGGAGACTTGAGGGATGTGGGGGCCACCAGAGAGCCCACTAGAGTAATCGAGGGAAAAGAGAGCTGGGATATGGCTTAATTGGTAGCTAACTTCCCTAGTAAACACAATGCCTTGGCTTAGATCCTAAATATCATATATGACAGGTTTGGTGGTACTTGTCTGTGATTTCAGCACTTAAGAGGCAGAGGCAGGAGTATCAGAAGTTCAAGATCATGCTTGGTGACAAGGAGAGAGTTTTAGGCCAACCTGGGCTAATGAGAATCTGTCTCAAAAGGAAAAAAAATCCAGGAAAGAGATGTCAGTGGCTTCATCACAGTCAGCAGGTTGTGGCTGGATTATTGGCATCATGTGACATAGTACCAACATCCCTGGCTCAAGATGGTTGCACTCACTGTCTCCTGTAGCATTGCCATTCCTGTGGCTGCCATTTATAGGAGGCTTGCATTTGTTCTAGCCCTCATCCACTGCCAGGTGGTGCTTCAGCTGAGCCTTGATTTTGCTGCTTTGCTGCCCCTTGATTCCTGATGTACTATAGGTTTCCCTCCATGGTTGATCTAAACCTGGCTTGTTTTCCTTGAGTTACCAGATCTTTTGCTGTTTGCTGTATTCCCTGGGAGATTGTAATGAGCCCTAGAAAGGCCAATGAGGACATTCATATCTGCATTTTACTGCCAGCAGTGTGAGCTGGGCTATGAAACAGTAACCATGGCAGCAACAGAAATGATGCCTATGTTGGTTAGTCTTGATAGTCAACTTAATTTGATGGAGAAGTGCCTAGGAGATTAGTAAAGCACATGTCTAGGTATGTCTGTCAGGGTGTTTCCAGAGCTGATTAGCCAAAACTCCTTGAATGTGGTGGCGCCATCCCATTATTTGGGGACCATGGTGTACTAAAAGGGGAAGAAAGAAGGCATGAGCACAGGCATGTTCTCTGCTCTCAAATAATGAACAGTGCTGTTCCACCTGGCTGTCTACTAACAGGTCCTGTCTCACCCCAGCCCAGAAATGACAGAGCCAGCCAACCATTGTCTGTCTCCTTTGAAGCCACAAGCCCAAATGTTTAAATTGTCACAGTAAAATAGTCTAACATACGCTACTGTGCATCCACAAGCAGAGTCCTAGAACTTCAGACACCTAAGGAGCAATAGGGCTGGGCCTTTATTATATAAATGGTGAAACTGAACCCTAGAGTAGTTGTTTGCACTCATACTACTTGTCAGTAACAGAACTGCTAAAGATGTCCAGGAGTCTCAAGCCTTGTCCCACAGAGTGTCGGTGGTAGCAATTATCTGTCCTCAGGATTTCCTCAGAATCAGCTTCTTGGCTTGTACCTCATCTCATCTCATTTCTTCTCTTCCCACACTCCCATGTGACCCAGGCCTTTTAGCTATTTTTCAAGCAGTAATAGAGACTCGGGGAGATTGGGGTGATTTGCCTATGATCATTGCAAAACCAGGGATTAAAACCCAAGGGCACTAATTCATCGTTGTTTCGTTTGGCTTCCAAAGTCATCTGGAGTCATTGAGCAGAGGCGAAGCAAATTACTGAGGTATGTGGGTTGAATACTCTTTGTAATGAAGCTGTTAAGAAACGTTTACCAATCTAATTGGCAGTGTGGACATGGGAAAATGGCACCTGAAAATGAGACTGAAGTCTCATCCAATAGCCAACTTCATTCAGAGCACCAGACAATTTATACTCTGAGGGTTAAGATATACTGAGTCACCTGAGTAAAGTGTATAATCATAAGGACAAGCTTTACATGGCAAAACCTTGTTTTTCCATAGAGGCATACAAACAAATAATGCTAGCCAGTTGTAACGAATAATCTAAAGAAAACTCACTTCTGTCTGGAAGGGGCAGGAAAGCACATTCCAAGAACAGTTGCCTGTTTTTTGAAGAAATTGAGGGCACAAGACTCTTATCTTGTTTTCCTTGGAATTTTCTCTCAAGCACTCAGAATTCCCTTTGCATGACTCCATTTTTGGACCATGTTCTGACAGGAAACTACAAGGAAATTCTGAAGGGGAATTTCTTTCCTTTCCATATGATGTGGTTGAAGTCTCACCCTTGGGGAAGTAGACAGCTTCAGAGATTCAATAAGGAATGTTATCAATGAGTGAGAAACACATCCTGATGCCCAGGGTACGTCTGAAATATAGCTTTTAATAAGAATGGATTGGGAACACAGACTCTGAACTACAGTGGCTTGACTAGGAAAGTGACCCATCAGCTAAGAGGCCCTTGGAAAGTCCCCTCTCTGTGCAGCTGTGTGATCTTGGGAAAATTAGTTAACCTGTGGTGCTTCCGTTTTCTCATCCCTAACATGTTACTCACTTCATATAGTCCTAGTGAGTTAAATTAGTCTGTAAGTAAGATGCACACACTGTTGTCATCCAGTCCTCGGAACTCTGAGGAGAAAGAACTCATGTGGTTTACAGCTCTCAGTAAAGACCTCCTGGAGAACAGGATAGAGAAAACCAGAGTGTGGAGAAGGGGTAGCATTTCCATAGAGGAGAGACTCGGAGCGGGTTCAAAGGGTGGACCTAAGAGTCTGCCCATGGTTCTCGGGGCTAGGAAGTCTGTGGCACTGGCATTTGCTGGGGGCCTCATACTGTGTCACAATACAGCAGAGAGTGATATTTGGAAGACAGTAATGTGTTAGCTAGGGTGCTTTGCACATCTTATAAAAGCCACCTCATCTAACTTTCCATTGGCCCTGCTCAGATGCTGTCAGTATTTGACTTTGGCATTAAGCTTTCCATGTGAACATTTGGTGATGCATTCAAACTATAAAAGGGATTCATTTCTCCAGCCTTAATGACCATGAGAAGACCTTTAAAATACAAAGAAAGGGAGCTGGGCATGGTGGAATAATCCCTGAGCTTGGAAGGTGATCCAGGAAGATCATGAGTGTTGTGCATATGACCTGTGGCCTGGTACCTAGCAAGACCCTGTCTTGTCTATGTGTCATTCTTTATCTGTCTGCCTGTCTGTCTTCCTACCCACTACCTACCTTTCTACTAAAAAACATGGAAGGGAATCCTAGCTTGCGTAGGAAATAGTTTATTTACCTTACGAGCTACAGTCCAAAGCAGGAACTCAGTCAGGAACCTGGGTGCAGGAACTGAAGCGAAGACCATGGAGGAATGTTGCTTACTGGTTTGTTCAGACTGCTTTTTCATATGACCCTGTCCCACCTGCCCAGGGGGTGGTACTACCTGCTGTGGGCTAGACCTTCCCACACTAATTGTTAATCAAGAAAATGCTCCAGACCTGTGCCTAAATCTGATAGAGAAAAATTTTCAATTGATGTTCCCTCTTCCCAGGTAACTAGTTTGTATCAAGTTGACAAGAACCAGCCAGTATAGAGGAATATTATGACATGAAAACCTACATCCTTACAAATTTGAATTTGACCTCAGGCACAGTGTTGGGGAAGGACTGTTGAACATATGACTTATGGCCTGGTTTAAAATGTTGCAGGGTGAATGCAAATTCTTGGGAATAGGAGATATCCCCAGTAGCCACATGAAGCATTTTCACAGGGCCTCCAGGATGTAGTGACCCTGAGCATCTCCATGAGGCTAGAGAAAGTGCAGAGGCTGGGATCGATAGCACCTGCATGTGGCTCTGGAGATGGCAGTGTCACCAGAGGAAGTCCCGGGAGCCCCTACAGATGAGCTCACTTATCACATTTGCACTTGATGTGGAACTGAGAGGGTGAGAAGGCCGCTAATGTGATGGAATCAAGATTGTAAGTGATGTTGACACCCGCACTGCTGGGCAAAGGCTCTCAGAGTGAAAATTATTAGAGATAAATATCTGCTCTAGCTTGCTGCTAGAGAAAGGAGTAAGGCAGCTAAGTCCCAGGGGAGGTCAAGGAGGGCTGAAATGGAGGTGACAAAGTCAGGATCCACACTTCCTCAGTGAGCTGCCCCTGCCACAGTGCAGAAGAGGGTGACAAAGGAGATGAGGCCGTGAGAGTTATCTGGGTGCTTACCTGCTGTATGTGCTTGTTGACATCCCTGGACTGAAGTGGGAACCTAAGGGGTCCCACAAACAACCCGGGAGCATTCAGGAAGTTCCAGTAAAATGGCAGCAGAGCAATCCCAGTGCCTCCTGGGGGGCAAGGGTGGTAGTTGAGTGTGGGGACCTATCCCAAGGCAATGTCAACTGGCAGTGTGTTAGGCAGTTGTCTTTAGTACGTTAGGGAGTAAAGAAGGGTGATGATGATGAGACCCCATAGGTCTCTCTAATAAGTTCTAAGAAAAGCAGGTGCCAGACCAAGGTGCGTCTTGAATAAAACAGCTGCTGGAAAGCAGGTACCCTCAGCCCCCTAACTCCCAGCTGCTCCATTAGCACCATTTGGGTGTCTTAAGACCTCTTTCATGAGGAGGATGCATGGGTAAGAGTTCTGGAGACCTGATACCCTGATCAGTTCTGAGGGCCAGGAATGTAAGAATCCTCCCCATTTGCTACAGATGGGAGTTGGGACCCCAAAAGTATTCACTCTCATGGTTCATTGACTGTCCTTTTCTGTCTAGGGGAGGGAACCTATTGGGTTATGGTGGGCTACCACCATCTGACCAATTAGAAGCCATCCATATGTCAGTCATGGTAATTAACAAGCCATATCTCACCTTCATGAGAACCTGTTGTTCATATAATTAGTATTATGCTAATTATCACAGCCTGTGTACTGGACTGGGGACACAGAGCTGGAGTTCAGAACAGGATGACAGACATAAGCATCCGAAGGAGAGTGGCTTTTGACTGTGTCCAGTTGATCATGCTGTCCTGGGGATTCCCAAGTTAGGGCTGAGGGACTGCCTGCAGAGTATGGCTTTAGCCACCTGTCACAGGATAGGCTGGCCAGGTTGAATGCTTGAAAGTGGATTATAGACACTGAAACAAGAGGCATCTGTGCAACTGTCAGTTTTGCATTCTTGTTTCCTTTGCTTTGCTCTTTCTTGGTTTTAATTATAATATGCCTAACATGAAATCTACCATTCTTACCATCTTTAAGTGTGCATTTCAGTAGCACAAAGCACATTTACTGTCCCTCTCCTGGACTTCTTCATCTTTCCAAGCCAACTTCTCATCCCAACCTCCATCCAGTTTGGTGATCACCATCCTGCTCTCTATCTATGAATGAGTATGCTAGGGACTCCTGAGAGTGTTTCCTGCAGTATTTGTCCTCTTGTGGCTGGTTTGTTTCTCTCATGGTATGTGTATTACAATTTCCTTAGTAGGGCTGAATAACATTGTCTTATGTATGCGCTGCATTTTGTATATCTATCCATCCAGAGATAGGCCCTTGGATGTGATACTATTTATCTAATGTTCATTTTTTTATAAAGGGTTTATGTGTTTGAGTGTTTTGTATGTATGTGTACTAAATGCACGCCTGGTACCCATGAATGTCAGAAGAAGGCATTGATTGGACTGTCTTGAACTGGAGTTACAGATGGTTGTGAACTACCGTGTGGGTGCAATCAGTACTCTTAATCTCAGAGCTATTCCTCTACTCCCCCTGTTTTGAGATATGATCTCACTATGCAGTCCTGGCCGGCCTGGATCTTGCTGTGTAGACCAGGCTGGCCTCAAACTCACAGAGCTCTGCTTGTTTCTGCCTTCTCTCCTGTGTGTTTAGATTAAAGGTGTTAGCCTCGTGTCTCACTTTGTAGTCCTGCCTGACTTAGAACTTACTATATAGTCTAGGCTGGCCTCAAACTCATGACAATCCTCTTGACTTAGAACCCTAAGTGTTGGAATTATAAATGAGAGCTTCCAGACTTTGCTCAAGGAGGATATTCATTTTGTCACTGGCTACCGAATGCCCCATTCACTGAGATGGGAGGTGAGGGTGGGTGGGTGCTAGAATCAGTAAGGAATATCTGGGCAGGTTGCTCCTAACTGTGCCTAGAAGCCTGGATCAGGTATTGAGTAATTAATTCATTCTTTGGGGCCATGTTTTTCTGAGCATAGCAAACCTCCCCATTTGTCTTCTCAGCAGACATTTATTTAGCACCACTTTTTGTCAAGCCCAGGGTGTCCTTTATGAGTGACAGATGAATTATATTTACTGGTAATTCCTAGGATATCTGTAGATAATTGTTGCCATTTTCAGTTGTTCCCGTACTTTGCACTTTTTGTCGAGGAAGATTTCTAAGGTTTTTTTTTAAGTAGACATTGTTGTATTTAATTACTAGTTGCTTTTTAAAATTCTATTTTGTTTTTGAGACAGGGTCTCTCTATGTAGTCCAGGGTAGTCTGGAATGCTATCTTCCTGTTTCTGCCTCCCAAGTGCTGGAATGGCAATGTGCCACCATATAGGACTTGCTTTTTTGTTTTTTTAATCTGTTGCTCCTTTGGAAAGTGACAGTGTTCAGTGGAGTCAGACCAAGTAGAAGGGCAGGAGGCTTGTCTTTAGCCCTGGTCACAAAGAGAAACCACCTCTGTATCTGGAATAGTAGTCTGGCTCAGCACAAATATATACCAAGCAAATGAAAGGATGCCTACCTCATCTGATCTTCCTTGGTGCTGCACAGTCATTGTCTCTACTCTGAAGCTGAAGGGACACAGGCCCCAAGGGGCAATGCAGCTGCCAGGGGCCATCCAGCAAGGATGTGGAGAGAGAACTCTTGGCAACCGCCCTGAGAACAACTGCAAATCCAGATGTTGCTATCATAAAGACCATAGATGGATGCGAGAACCACCCAACTCCTTTATCCTTGACTGTGAAGAGGGCCACATCTCCTGCTGGACAGATCTGCTGTGGGAATGCCTCATCTTAAGCCCTCAGAACCTGAAACTGTTTCCCAGCTGAGCATACCTGCTTAGTTTTGGCTTCTGCAGCAGCCTGGAGGCAGGCAGAGGCAAAGTAGGCTTCAGGCCAGCAACACCTCTTTCCAGCCATCTGCAGTGGAGAGCCACCCTGGAGGAAGCTTTCATTCCAGAAGGCTTTGTTTGCAATGTGACCTCAAGCTTCTTTTCTCTCCTGGGATGGGGGACAGCTAGTGGCTGAGGGGCCCTGGCAGACTCCCAGTGTCCAGATCACATATGTGATGGGCTGATATGTAAGCCTTTGCTGTATACATCATGACTTGCTCATGGTATGATGGTAGACTTAAATGTCCATATGGATTGAGAGACACTAAGGAAACTGGTAAAGAGCATACTTCTGTGAGTATCTGGGAACTGAGTAGGGAAGCTTCTCCCTGAATGTGAGTGGCAGCATCCACTAGGCTGGGGGCCTGGATGGAGCAATCAACAGAACACAGCTGCTTATGGGAGCCATACTTGGCTCTTCTCCAGCAAGTGTGTTTTTGCTGCTGCCATCATCCATGACATCAGACTCCAGATTCTTCAGCCGTTGAACCTGGATTCACACCAGTGTCTCTCTAGAGAACTTCCAGGCCTTCAGCCTTGGGATGGGGCTGCACCATGTGTCACTTTTTTTTTTGTTCTGAGTCTTCTAGCTTCACAGACTGGCTTGTAGGCAGCCAGGCAGGACTATTGACTTCTGAACATGGAAGATTCTTGATTATATTTCCCTCCCATTGGCTCTGTTCTTCAGGAGAATATTGACTAACACAGTGGGCAGAGCTTGGGCATCACAGGAGATCACATTTACCATGCATAGTATATGCAGGCAGTGCTGTAGGAGAAGACTGGTAAGGATGGTGTACCATTGGTCCTGAAAGATGCAACTTCTAGTTAGGAACATTTCTCCACCTCTTGTATCCCGGCCTGCACTAGGCTAGGGACTCATGTATGCCTTCTTTTGTGTTCTTAAGCTGTAAGACTAGCTCCTAATGTGTTTGGGACAATTTTGAGAGCCAGTTTACACAGCAGTAATGAACTGTATAGGTTAAAGGTCAGTAGACTTGCAAATGCTCTTATCCCTTTCTCTCCTAGGATTTAGAGTTTTATATGGGGCCCCAAAACTTTCTAAGAGGTGCCCTCCCTCCACCCCACCTCTGACTCCTTTCTCCTCCATTTGAACCAGCTGGATGGGTCTCAGTGTCCTATTTCTAGGATTATGCACTGTTCCCAGGCCCATATATTAATGTAAGGTATTTCCAAGCCTCTTTATGTGGGATTTTTGCCTCCTCCTGAATTTTATAAAGGTGAAAAGACTTCGATTTTGCTTAGTCAAGCATCCATCCATAAGCATGAGCATCAGTCTCAAGAGTATGTCAATTGGGTTGTGACAAAGTCGACCCTGTCCAAAGCAAGGAGCAGGGTTTGACTGACATTCCATCCCCATCAGAGAAGACACTGCAAAGGGGTAGTCAGAGGCTTGGTCATGGTAGAAGCAGCATGGTGGGTAGAAGACCTGGTTTGGCCTTGCTGACTTTCCGATTTGTGCAAGTTAGTTAAGTTCTCTGAGTGTGAAGGGATCTGCACATGCCTATCTTTCTTCTGGGCAACCCAGCATCCAGGAGCCACTCAGGAAACCTCCGTACCTAAAGGGCCATCACCTTGTATTTGGTCGTGTCTCCAAAGTTTATAGGTTGGATCCAATTCATACAGCTCACAGCCACCAAAACAACAAGTTGAACTAGCCTCCATAGTTCCTTACTTATTTTCTCCCACATATATTACCTGGCATCCCCATGCCTAGCACTACTTGGCCTTCAGCTCTTGAATTGTGTGTAGTGCAATCTTGCCTTTTGCCCCTGTGGGTTGTTTCATTAATGCATAGTAAAATAGATTTGACATAGAATTGACACTGTAACAATTTTGGGATGTTAAGTGGCTTTAAACCCAGTCATACCATGCTGTCACTATCACCAAACCCACATCCAGAACTTGGTTTTCCTTTCCTATAGTTCTATGTCTTGTTCACTTTTTAAAACACTTGAAAACATTTGTTTACTGCTTTATTTATTATGTGCATGTGTGTATGCATGCATGTTATTTATGGTGGACATGCCTGTGCCACACCACATAGGTGGAGGTCAGAGCCACTTGAAGAAGTCAGCTTTTTCCTAACTCTATGTGTGGTTGGGAGATCAAACTCCGGTTGTTAGAGTTGGTGGCAAGAGCATTTACCTGCTGAGCAATCTCATTGGCCCTTTCTATAACTTTAATTTATAGATTGGGTTCAGTGCTAAAGATTGCACATGGGGTCTTGTTCTCTTCCACTGAATCAACTTCCCCTGCCTCCTGTTGGTAAAAGTGTCACACATAGTCACTTCTCACACTTCAGGCTCCCATGAGGTACTTGTGGGAGGGAGGGATCTGATGGGGTCCCTGCTCTCAGATACTGCTTTTGATGGTCCCAGCTGCTAAGGGCCTGTTGTCCCATTTCTGAAGTGTGGAGCCATGGGAACTGGGTCAGAATGTATTGGGTCACCCTGTCCTGAATCTTATAGACCCAAACTTGTCATAAGCAACAACGACATTCAGGACGCAGCTCAACCCCTTTACTAATTCAGAAGAGTTAAGTGTTCTGAGCACAAAGTGCCAGAGCATTTGCTGGCCTGGAAAGCAGCTTCAAGGAGAGGCTGTGATTTAAGGGGGGTGGGCAAGGTGGCCCAGGCAAGCGTCACTACTGAAGGACATCAGAGCTGATGTACCTGCTCTCTGGCGTTAACAAAGGACAGGAAGGAAATTGCTCTAGGTCAGCTGTGGCCAGCGAAGGAGTTCAAGTAGGCCTCAGGAAACTCTGAATTCTGGTAAAATGTCGTTTCTCCAGCCTGTTCATGCCTGGCTTTTTTTATATTTTTCAAATCTGATATCTATCTGTAAGGCCACAAAGCAAAATGTTCTGTTTCTGCTGTCAGTGAAGCTGAGGGACTGCTGGACCCATTAGTTGTGCTGTGGGCCTTTTTGGAGCATTTATGAGCTTTTAGGGAGAATCTATGAGGAAAAGCTGGTCTATGCAACATGTTCTGGTATCTTCCGACCATCAAGTAGTCCTTCTAAAGTGTCTCCCACACTGGAGCCACTTATGTGTTGCTGTAGAAACTGAGAAATGACTCTGGTATTGATTTCTTAAGGGAAGGAAGATGACTTCTGCACTCTACCTGGGACTAGATTAGTAAATGACTGGTTTGCTGTGGTTGGTACCCCTTGGTCTGGTGCTCTAGATTCTTTGAACATGAAGCCCATCCATATACAGATGATGTCAACTATGTAACTTCCCATATTTTGATTTATGATGCCAAAATTATACCCATTCTACATGCTTGGTCTACACTTTTAGTATACCATCCTATAAATTGCACAAGAACTTCAGTATGAAGGTGGCCTTGTGCTACTGGATTTCCCCACTGGCATCTATGTTAAGTGTTCTGAGCACATTCAAGGTAGGGCTGTTTGAGTTAGAATGTCGTGGTTAGATCAGTTAAAGCCATTTTTTCTTCATGCTATTTCTAACTTATGATGGGTTTATTGGGGCATGAATCTACTGTAAACCCATGTACATCTGCACAGTGTGTTGGGAAACGTATGTTTAAGATCTTTGTTTCTCACTTGTCCATCAGAATTTTGTTTCTCTGGGTCATTTATGGAAGGTGTACTTGATTCAGTTCAGTTGTGATTGCCTTTCCAGTGCCCGGCACTGGGTTTCTGCCTGAGCAGTGGAAAATGCAGAATGATGGTGTCTGCCCTTGCCCTTGGGATGTTCATAGCTCAGTTCTTCCAGAGGGAGCATGCTGTTGATGCTGAGGACAGCACTGATCTGGCAACCTGTGGTCTGAAGTTGGTGCAACCCATGAGACCCCCAGCAACTGGCTCCAGGTTCTCCATCAGGCTTTGCCCTTGCACTGGATCACCCCCATGTTGCTGTGTGTCTGTGGCCCACCAGGTCCCTTTAGGCTTCAGAATGCTAGTTTACCTTGTTCCCTGTATTTTAAATGTCCTTCCCCTGGAGAACGTCCAGCAGTGATGGAGGTGTTTTTGCTTGTTTATTTAAAAATAATACCTTGATTTTTGTAAAATATGAATGATCTAAAGATGAGCATGTTCACCATTTATACACGTGCAACTCAGCAACATGAGGCACACTCAACATGTTGTGCAGCCGTCTCTACATCCCCTCCCTTAGACTGCCATCCTCCCAGTCTGAAACTCTGCCCCTTTTGGTCACTGACTTCCCACCCCAGCCACTGATAACCATTACACTACTCTGGATCTATGAACTTGTGTCTTTAGGAGCTCCTTCAGGGGAATCATGCGGTATTCTGCAGCCATTCTGTACAATGCCTTCAAGCTCCAAGTATAGGAGCAGTGACGTTGCTCTTCTCGGAGACCTAATGGTCAGGAGGACTCAGGATTTGTGGAATTACTGTCACCTGAATCCTGTGTGTCAAAGAGAATAGAGAGGTTATGAAACAGGACAGTTCTTTTAACTTGGTCAATCCTGTATCACCTACCTCCTTCACACCCATCCAGGCTAGGAGACTTGAATTCAGTTAACAACCCCCTAGCCTGGCTCTGGGATACCAGTGGAGAACTACAGCCTGCCTGGAGTCACACCAGGCCAAGGCTGAGCTTCTATCCGTGCTACAATCCAGAGACTCCCAGTGGGTGGCAGAGTTTCCAGGGAATTCCGCAGTTTTAATTTAATGTAACCACAGGAAATTCATAACTTACTCCAATGCTTTTCCTTTGAGATACTAATTGTATTGCCTGTCTCTGCCCCAGCAGGGAATATCTGCAGGGAGTAGTGGCTTCCTCCCAAGAGCCCCACATCCTTAGTGTAGGCTAAACGGACGCTGTAACGATACGCGACACACAATTACTGACAGTAAAGCTAAGTATTTAATGTAGAAAATTACTCACAAGATACCAAACCCAGAGGAGCCAAAACGTTCTCAGCTAGCGGCCGGACCGGAAGCCGAACTCCAGGAAAAGAGACCGAGACTTCCTGTGTGCTGTCTTTTATGCCTTCCTCCGTAACGCCCCTAGCCATGCCCAAAAGTGGTGTACGTCCAGCCGTACAAGTCTTTAGTTCTGCCTAAAGTGGGTGTGGTTAGTGGTGTGGTAAACCGCCCTTTTATTACCTCATCTGTATGTGCCTCTAATAAGTCACATGTTTAATGGCGGCATGCAGACTTCCTCCTACACTTAGAGTCAGGCAGATAAAGAGACTGGTGAGCAGGGTATGTCCCTGTAAGAACCTCCTTATCCTCTCTTGGGACTAGAAATAGTAGACAGTGGGCATTTCAACACAACTAGTTTTGTCAGAGACCTGGGCTTGGGTGTGGTCCAGATTCACAAGGTAGGGGCAGCCTTGGGAGAGAGATCATCCCACCTGGGTTAGACTTGGCATGGAGGTCTGTTCCTAGTACATCAGGAAACTGAAGCAGGGGCAGAAGATGGCTCAGCCTCTTGAATGAGGATATTTATCTCATCAAGCAAATACTGATGAAATAACTTGGTTCTGGCGTGTAGGGAGGCCAAAACCTAGCCCTACTATCCTATGAGAAGGATGAATGATATGGATCTGGTAAGAGTGACAAATTCAGAGAATATTGGCCCGAGAAATGGGTCACCGTCTCTGAGGAGACTGTGACTGGAGAGAAACTTGATGGAAGAGATAGGTAAACCACAAAGATCTCTGGAGAGCATCTCAGAAAGAGTGGAAGTGTAAGGTCCAGAGGCAAGAGCCTGGGATGCACGAAGGCATGCAAGGGGCCAGGCTGTGTGTGTTTGAGATTTGGGAACCATGAAACATTATGTATCCTGTGTGTTTTGACTGGATCAGGGTGTGGGCATTGGTGCTCTGAGCTGACGTGCCCATAGTTTTAAGTGTCAGATGAACATGTGGAGATACAGTAAGTTGCATTAGGCTGCTTAGGGTACAGTGGGAACCGGAATGTGACCCAAGCTTGCCTCACTATCAGTGATGGCCACTCCCTCTACATGTACCACAGATACCATGGTGGTGTAGTAGGGCCAACCCTTAGGACTTCTCTACAACAGGTCATGGTGTGACACCAATGAAGCATTTAGGGACAAAAAGACATGGCATTGGTTAGCTATGTGTCTGGGACTTGGTAATTCCCAACTTCAGGGGCATGATAAGTTCTTGATTTCATCCTGAAAACTGAGCTGTGTGTGAGAAGTGTCTGCTTCCTGTTTATAAGCCATGGTAGGTGTTGCTTCTGACCTCACTTCTACAGGAAGACTTGGGAGCAGGTACCAGCCCATTTTAGAGATGGGGGAAGTGACCTTAGAGCTAAATCTTACCCATCTCACTCACCTCCAGGGTAGGCTGGACTTCAGTATATTCTGCTCTTATGACTTCTGTGCACTGTCTTTGAGCCTTGTTCCCCAGCCCAGAGAAGTGCTGCTGTGTGCTGTGGAGCAGGTCCTGTGGACGCAACCAAAGCATCTTGTGTCATTTGCTTTCCATGTTCCATTTTGTTCCTGGATATCTCACTCAAATGCAACCAGTGGCAGGAAAGACCAGGGAAAACTGAGGACTGGGGGAAAACTTCACATGCATTTCCTGAGTGAGAAGCCCCCATTACTCTACTTTGGGCAGATGGAGGCCTTGCCTGGCATCTAGAAGGGAAATCAAGTGTTTTCACTGCACCCCTCACCCCATGTGGCTGTTGTCATGTCTGGGTTGTCTTATTCCAGATCATGACATCCCGAGTGGCCCTTGAATTGTCTATGTGATCCTTAAGGGACAGTAGATTTCCTGGCAGGAATATCTGGACCTTGTGCATGTTTTAAGTTTCACCAACAGATCCATTTCCCAGCAAACTCTTTTCCATGGATCCAGGCTGTGGAAAGTGAGGAAAACAGGCCCCCTCAGGAGGGTCAGACAAGACCTCTTTGGCAGCTCTACCAGGGCCTAGCATCTTGGGGAGCAATTGAGTCCCCTCCATGGTTCCCTGTGCAGGGGTTGGCGGTAAGACCTGGTGCCACCAAGAACACCCTACAACATACTCTTGGCTCCAGACAGTCTGAGTGGCCTCCAAAAGCTCGTCAGGGCCAATGTTTTACTTTTACGAAGGCAACATTTGTGTAGCCCAAAGCACCTTAGATAGGGTAGGGATGAGACAAAATCCATTGCATCAGGGGAGCCCAGAGACCTAGGTGCAGAGACCACACAGGCATACTGTGAGGAGGCTGCAGACAATAGCCTTACGCTTCCAGCTACCTCCTCAGCCCTATCGGAGTCTCCCTTGCCTCTTTGCCTCTGAAGATAGTGGTCATGTGAGAAAATAGAGAAGGTTCTGGGAATCAGAAATGCCTGGAGGTGGTGAGGACCTATGTAAGGTAGTGAGCTTCCTGTCCTGCACTCCAGTGTCAGCATGAAGGTTGGAGGAGAATCAGAGGAACCATGTGCCTTTCTAGCCTAGGTCTCCTCTGCTTTCTCTGCCCAGCACTATGGGAGGCCACACACTATGGCCACTTAGAGCAGCGCTGTGGGACAAGAATGCCTGGGTGCCAATCTCAGCACCTTTGAGACTCCAGCTTCTTTATCTGACAAACGAAAATGGACGATAGGACCTAGCTCACAGCTAGTGTAGGGTGAAGTAAACTCATGTGCCAGACCCGAGGCGCTCAGCTTTCCTCTTCTGGATATTCTCCAGGTTGCTAAGGATGGAAGGGTGTGAGGGCAAGTTTGAGACACCTTGGAACCATCTGGAACCATAGTTTACATACTAATGAAAACATGGTAGCAGCCCCAAATGTTGATAAAGCTGGCAAAATCTATCAGCATTTAGAATACTGGAAGAGTACTGGCGATGTGGCATAAGTACAGTGCTTGCCTTGTATGTTTGAGGCCTTCGTTTAATCCCTATCACTGCCAACAAACCAGCAAACTGGAGAAGATCAGTGTTGTCAGCAATGTGCAGGCTGGGGAGACAGTGACATTGGCCGGTGAGTATGTGGGAGACTGTGGAGCAGTCATCTACCTTGTCCCTATCCCTGTCAGTCATGACCTTATTTTCCTGCTCAGCTAGAGACTGCAACCTTGCTCTCTTGCCCTCGAACTTCTTTTTAACAGGAACATAGAAGACATCAGCTGTCCTGGCACAGTGCCAGGGCTCTGAGTATACGCTCCTATCCATCCTCTTTGGGAGCACTACTAGAGTAAGATATTTTTGTCTTACTTCCCAGGAAACAAACACGCAAGAAAGCTGCATTTCCTGCTCAATGTCCCACACCTAAAAGGTGGCATGAGATGGGGTCAGTGGCTACAGAGGAATCATGAAGGGTTCTAAGGACAAGGGAAAACAGTCTTCTGGGATCTACCCTTGCTCCTTGTTTTGTGCCCATGTGCCCCTGCGGCCTCCCTTCTTCCTCCCACCCTACTCTGTTCAGGCACTAGAAGCCTTAGGGAATGTGCCCAGCCTTGCAGGGCTCCTTGGCATCAGCAGACACACCTACATGCTGAGTCCCTTTCAGGACTCTGACCAAGTCCCCTCGTGCTGCTGCAATAGCCTCATATGCCCAGTGATTCAGGTACTAGTTATTGTATTGGTGTGTAATATGGGGTTTACAGATCCCAGCTGGAAGCAGGGATGTTTCTAGATAGATCTGGGCGTTTCCTACCTCTGAGAGTAGGATAGAGGTACCAGCATATGGGATATGCCACATAGTTCTGCAGGTAAGGGATATGGCTGCACTTCTCAGATGCCAGCATTGAGGGGGACTTGACAGGTAGGGGGAACCCCTGGAGAGCAGCCCACCAGGCCCCTGTGTGAGAAGCCAGTTAGCCCAGCTCTCCTCATTAGGGTCCTTCCTGTTCATTCTTTGGGGTCTCAGACTACCTGGAAGAAACTGATGGATCTCCTTGGTCAACAAAAATCAGATGGAGCCGGCCCCAGACCTGTGGGCTCTTAGGAAGCCCCATTCAACACAACTGCACCCTCTGCTTTCGTCTATTCCCAGGACCTCAGCAATAATCCGCCTCTCATAGCCGACTGCTGTTGAGCTCAAATCACATTTCAAAATAAACACCGCGCAGAGCAGTCAGGGGAAAGAGAGATTTATTAGCTTTCATGGGGTGAGAGACCGCAAGGACCAGAATAATAGGATACATTTCTCATTAGTTGTAAACGCTGGAAAAGAATTAAAGGAACACTAATATTTTCTGTCTTGAACCAAGCACCATGAGGGTTATGAAGTGCAGGGGAGGGAAAAGAAAGAAATGTGATCTCACATGTGGGACTTGGGGTCAGGCAATTTCACATAGTTCTCTGCTCCAGATATAACCCATGTCTTCTAGCTGGCCCAGCCCTGAAAATGTGTATTGGTGCCCTCAGCATTAAGATGAGATTAGAGGAAATTCAGAGTGCTGCTATCAGGGAGGGTGGGGGAAGGTCTTCTGGTGAGACCTGCGTCTTGTGTTGCTTCTCCTTTCCGTTCTTCCCAGGGAGCAGTTGACCAGGTGGCCCAAGGCAATGTGAGACAAGGTTTGCTTAGGCTCCACCCGGATGTGGAGGGCAGGTAGGCTGGGACTGGCAGTGGGACCTGCTGTGCCTGTCTGGACACTGGCCTCTGTAGTAGAACACAGGGGATATAGAGCCAGCCAGCTGAGTGATACCTGATATGTAAAAAGGGACACAGAGGAGGTTGTATAGAGGAAGCTAGGCAGTGGTGAAGGGCATTATAGGAGGCCAAGGAAGGGGAACTGTCCTGGGAAAGTGATTGGGGATCCTCCATAGTAGGGGAAGCAATTCAAACTGGAGGCCATCATAGTAGACAAAGCCTAGTCTGCCAGTCCATTTAGGACAAGGGCTTTAAGGTTAAGGTGGAGGGTTCAGAAGACAGACCAGAAGGGAAGTATGATTGATCTTGGAGGACCAAGAACCAGCCACCATGACTTGTTTTGGTTCTATAGGTACTAGGTACATCTCAGAACTGTCTCTCCTAGGGACAGACATTGAGTCTGTAGAAAGATGAAAGATGAGTTCCTACACTTGGAGACATGTGTGCATGTGCACACAGCCCCAAATACATAGATGCACATGTATGCACAACCTTTTCAAGTTCAGAAATGTAAAATGAGACAAGTTCGTGTTTGAGAGCTAGAGCGGGGGGCTAGAGAGATGGCTCAGTGGTGAAGAGCACTCACTGTTCTTGCAGAGGACCAAGGTACAATTCTCAGCATCTATTGCTCCAGTTCCAAGGGATCCGACATCATCTTCTGGCCTCCAAATGTACTGCATGCTTATGGTGTACGTAATACAAGAGTGCACCTAGTCAAACACATAAAATAGATAGTCTTTTAAGAAAGGATTTAGAGCAGGTTGGTAATTTTGAAAACACCATCCAGATTTGAGCAGCACAGGCCTAAAGGCTGCCTTGTGCTGTTGCTAACAACAGCAGGTGCTAGTTATAAAGCAGCACCGACTTAGCCTCTATTCCAGACACTGCACTAACACCTAGTCCTGCCCTCCTGGTCACCTGCTGGGGGAAGGAAAAAGGCTTAGTTGGAACTGGAGTCTCTGCATTTTACAGGGGTAGTACCAGGAAAAGAGCCTTGCCTAAATCCATCAATTATAAAAGCGTGGAACCAGGATTCAAACCCTAGGGAACTGTCCTGTGGCCCTCACTCATGTCTGGCACATGACTGTCTTTAGGAAAGGGTGAGAAATCTCTAGATCAAAAGATGGAGGCCAAGAGGACAATATGGAAGAACTAGTGAAAGGTTTTGAGCAGAGTGGGGCGCATAGGGGCCAGGGAAGAAATGAGGGCTACAGTGTGGAGGGGAAGTAAGGGAGCTGGGCCATAGTTAGGGGCTGGACAGTAGTGGGCTAGATGTGCTGACTCATATCATGGATATGGACTTCGATGTCCAGTCAGTAGTATGAAGCACAGTCTGTGAAGCCATCCCACCACCTATTTCCAGAATTCACCAAGACTCCTAAACAGAAACTCTGTCCCCATTAGACAGCAACTGCAGCTGCGACTCTGTACTTTCTGTCTCTATGAATTGATGCTCTCGGGACTTCATAGATGTGGGATCTTACGTTCTTTGTTCTTTTATATCTGATTTCTCTCAGCAGCATCAGGGGCTGATTCCTTATAGCACATGTCAGAGTTTCCTTCTATTTCAGGCCGAGTAAGATTCCAGTGTATGGCTGTCTATTCTGTCCTGGGATTCTTGGGTGAGCTTCTGTTTATTATTAAATACTGGACATGTGACTGTCCATATGGTTCTCCCAGTTGGTGTGTGAAGAGCTCTCTCTCTCTCTCTCTCTCTCTCTCTCTCTCTCTCTCTCTCTCTCTCTCTCTCTCTCTCTCTCTCTCTCTCTCTCTCTCTCTCTCTGACAGGCTTCCTAAGGAGGCCCTGACCCTAGTCCATCCTCTGTCTTCTTCCACCCAGCCTCCCTTCTGTTTTGTAGACCTTTAGCTAACCAGACTGAGTTTTCTTGTGGTCAGTCCCAGCTACTTTCCTGCCTTAGGAACATGAGTGACACCTATCCTAGAAGTGACTATTCTCATCATCGGCCTTTCCTGAAGCAGCCTTCCTGGAGGGGATGAGGTGTTGGAGATGGTGCATCTGGACTCCTCCCTTCCAAATAGAGGGCACAGCAGTAGAGTAACACTGGAAGGGCAGTCTCACCCATTCTTTGTCCCTTTGGAACCCTATTTGCCTCTGTCCATGTTAGGGAAGTAGAGAGACTAAGGATGAGTGCAGGGCTGCTGTGGTCTGAATGTGCCTCCATGGCCCATTATATGTGAAGACTCAGTTTCCCAGATGGTGCTGCTGGAGCCTTGAGGAACATGCTTGGGTTATGAGAGTATGCTTGTAAAACAACTCTTACACACATGCACACACTCTTATTTACCCCATCTCATGATCCTGCTGTGGTGTGCCATTACATATTGCTCTCACTAGGGACTAAGCCAGTGTTCTACCCTTACCTATCTTGCACTTCAGACCTCTAAGACTATAGGGTAAATGCTCCTTTTAGAAGTTGACTCAGGTACCCGTAGTCAGGCAACAATGACTATTAAGGGCGTTGGACAACCTTTCTGAGATGGCACCTTGTAGCCTCCACAGAGATTCCGCACTGAGCATCTACCTGCTAAAACATCTGCAAAGACCTTTGCTGTGCTAGAAAGTAGGGGCACAAGGACAGGAGAATCAAAGCTGACCCCTCTTCAGGGTAACTGATGTGTATCTGAAATACCCACATTCATGACCACTTTGACAGGGACAACAGTGAGACACAGTACCTCAGTTTATAGGGAATGATGATGTGTCAGTGCCTCTTGAAGGCGATGTCACCACAGTGGTCTCCAGAGATAAAGGCTTCCACTTCAGTGTCCTATGATGACAATATCTGACTCATTGTGTAACTGACAGGAGGCACTCCTGGGGAGAAAGGGCCTAGGGGATGTTCTAGCTGTGACTCAAAACCCAGTGACCATAGACTGAGCCTCAGCATGCCTCTACTTTTGATAAGGTGACCGTCTCAGGTATATACTACAGCATCAAGAAGCTGGTGAGCACGCGTAGTAAACATCTGCAAAGAGCAGCTGTGTGATCATCACCCTTACTCAGCAGCCAGCCCTGGCTCCTGGCGCCACGATGTCAGATGGTATTAATGACAGACATTTGTGATGTGGGATTTTGATACTAAGACCTTGGCAGATCACCATGATGATGGGGCTTTCTATATCTAGTTTATCTCATATAGAAGGTGTCTAGGCCTTTTGAAGGCATAGGCAGGACTTGAATCTGGGCTGTCCAGAATTTGAGGCTGCTGTGCTGGTTCCCTATGTGCAAGCACATAACATAAGAGTGTGTGTGCATCAGTGGTGTCAAATCATGTCACAGATCCATGTACTGATTACATGACATGTACTGTGTGCTAGGCTCCATGCTGGGTCTAGTGATGGAATGACAGACAGACACTCTTGGAGTTTTCAAAGAAACAGTTGGAGGGTCTTCTAAGCATTAGAAGGGGGAATGGGGCTGAAACTAGAGAGACCAAACTGAGGCAGAACAGCCATGAAGCTGAGTGGTTAACACTGAAGCTTGAGAAGGGAGCAGGAACCTATCGTTACCGGATGGAGTGAACAGTGTTCCAAGCAGAGAAAACTTCATGTGCGAGGGTCCTAAAGGTCAGCATACCTTACCTTACTTGGAAAACTAAGATGCCAACAATGAGCTAGAGAGATGGCTGCTCTTCTAGAGGACCCAGGTCCCAGTCCCAGCACCCACATAACAGTCACAACTGCCTGTATCTCCAGTTCCGGGGATCCAATACCGTCTTCTGGCCTTTGAGGGCATCAAGTAGGCAAGTGATGCATAGACATACATACAGGCCAAACACATACACACATACAATAAAATAAAATAAAAATAATAAAAAAGAAAAGATGCCAGTAAGGCCAGAACAGAGGCCAAGTAAGGGGGGAAGAGAGGGATGAGCAAACTCAGATTCCACAGTGCTTCAGAGGGCATGTGAGGGCTTGGGTAAAATTTCCAAAGATTTTAATTTTTTCCTCTCAAA
Organism: Mesocricetus auratus; assembly: GCF_017639785.1. Taxonomy (NCBI): domain Eukaryota; kingdom Metazoa; phylum Chordata; class Mammalia; order Rodentia; family Cricetidae; genus Mesocricetus; species Mesocricetus auratus. The sequence continues at coordinate 152,022,293 of NW_024429266.1, read as the reverse complement.
AAGAAATTAGGTCTTTTGTAAGTTAAATTAAGGGTTTGGCTTGTTTTCAACTTCACAGAAAATTTCAATATAAGATCATAAAATAGTGATTATAATATCTGTTGTTGCCAAGTGTTTGGTGCCTTTGTTTCTGTCTCACCTGAGGTCATTGTTGGTTCTGGTTACTGCTGGGACCCTGGATCACCCAGTGTCAGGCTGCAGAGGCTGCCTATCCCTCAGGTCCTCCAGGAACATTGCTTTCTAGACTACGTCTTGCCTCTGCTCCTTTTACCCTCTGGCTCCTCTTTGCCACACCACCCTGCTCAGTATTGTTTTGCTCTGATTCTACAGAGCTTGTTTGTTTTCACCTATAAATGAGATTGTATAACACTTATCCTCCTTACCTAGTTTATTTCACTTAACATAATGTCCTTCAGGGCTCATCACTGTTGTAGCACATGGCAAAAGATCATTTTTATTAAATTTTTATTTAAATTAAAGACAATCTTATTTTACAATCCAATCCTAGTTCCCTCTCCTTCCTGTTCTCTGATTTGCCCCGCCATTTCATAATCCCACTCCCATCCACTCTTCAGAGAGGGTAAGGCCTTCTATGGGGGATAAAAGCTCATTTTTAAAGCTATCTGATATTCCATACTTATATGAACCATCAGCATGGGTACTATATAGGTCATTGAATTGTACTGCATTTGAGATTCATGACAAATAGACTTTAGTTGCCCTCACCACAAACAAAATAGGTGGATGAGGGGAGATGCTCTATGAACTGGTGGATTTGTGAATTTGTTTCACCTTGTACTCTTTTGACTACTTATACATATCCTGTATCATCATATGTCTTTTTAAAATACACATTTAGTTGTTTCTGCCTCTCCATTAAGGATCCTTAGAGAACTAAAGTGTCTGGCACTTGCTACTGCAGTGAATTCCATGAACCTTGTGAAGAAAGAGCAGCTCTGAGTTTCTTAGCATCATCAGAACCCCAGCTGTTCCCAGACTATGGCGCCCTTGGTGCTCCCCTGACGCCAGGCAGGAAGAAAGCTATGCAGTTCATGGTAGCAGCTAGTGGAGCAAGGCTCCCTGCAGAGAGAGAGAGAGAGAGAGTGTGTGTGTGTGTGTGTGTGTGTGTGTGTGTGTGTGTGTGAGAGAGAGAGAGAGAGAGATCTCAGCCCCTGTATGGCTGTGCCTGAGGGGACAATGAGGAAGGCAAAGAGGCTTCAGATATGTATGCCAGAAGGCAGAAAACAATGGGTTGGCTCCTGCTCTTTGCCTGGTTTAGAAACTGAGGCCAGGCTGCTGAGGTCTCCAGGGCAACAACGGGACTTCTAGGTGAGCAGCCCATGCTGGGAGGTAACCTCAGGCCTTGGCATCTGTCTGCCCTCACAGCTTTGAAGTTAGGCAGTGCACCTGTTCAATGTGTAGACTTGGTGTGCCATGCTGCCTTATGGTTCTATCCTGCCACCTGCTCTCTCTCAGTCTGTTCCTTTGGGCCATCAAAGTCTGCTCAAGAAACCTTCTCTCACCTCCTGAGGGAGTCCTCAGGACACTCCCAGTCCTTAGCACCTGCTTAGAGTGTTGGCATGGTAACACTGCTCTTCCACACCCTGTGTACCTTCCACCCGCTCACCATGTGCCGACTTTGGAAGACTCAAGTGCTGCCGACACTTCCTGCACCTTTCAGCGTTGTCTACTCCCAGCCTCCATTCACCTCACCTTGTCTGGCTTCTGCCTGGCTCCTCCCTGGTCTGCTGCACATAGGCAGGCTACTGATGAGTCTGGATGGAGTCACTCATGGCCCTCTCTGCTTGGCCTCTCACTGCATTCAGGAACTGCCACAGCCCTGCAAGATCTGTCCCCACCACCCTGCTGATGTCACAGCCTGTTACTCTTTTTGTAATCTCTTCCCTTCCCCCACAACAACGTGGAGTGTAAGAGGGAAAGGGCCTTTCTTTTGTCTGAGATGTTCAGTAATCACTTCTGTGGTATGACTATCACCAGCTTAAGAGTTTAGGAATATATTCAGGTTTATACAAGTGCCAAATGGCAGGCTCTGGGCTCAAACTTAGGTAGATGAGTTAACAATCCGTGTTCTTGGTTCTTACGTTGCATCTCAATTAAAATTTGGTGAATTAGTTGGGCATGCTGGCACATACCTTTAATTCCAGCACCCAGGAGGCAGAGGCATGTGAATCTCTTGTGACTTCCAGCCCAGCCAGGCTACACAGTGAGGCATCCCCGCCCCGAAACTGATGAAATAAGGATGCCAAAGTCTTTCTAATTTCTTGAGTCCTACATCATAAAGTCATTATATGGTTTTGATTTTCTTTCCTGTCTCTATTTGCATATTCTGTTCTCTCTGATTTCCACATAAAGAATGTCTGTTCTTTAAAACCCAACCTGGCACTTGAGCAATGGCTGCTCTTGTTGAGGACCCACATGGGGGCTCACAACAGACTATAACTCCAGCCCAGGGGACTCGACATCCTGGCTCGGCCTCTGAATACCCTGCATGCACTTCGTACACAGATATATAAGTAGGCAAAATACCTATATACACAAAATAATAAAATAACTTTAAAAATTAAAAAAATAACTGGAATGGAATGGATCCTCTACCAAGGAGTTTATCCATTCCCCTTCTTGTTTCCACTACCTTGTGGGTATGACTTACTTATAATCCTTAAAATCTATTTTCTTGTGTTTTTGAATCCCCATTTGGCTTGAGTCTCTTGGTGGCTGGGGCCTATATGTCATCTTAGTCTTTCCCAGTCTATTCCTTACACTTGTGAGGGACATAATAAATATTTGTTGAGTGAAAGACTTCAGTGTTCCTGGCATTTACCAGCTACTGAGTGATGCTATGCGTGTCAGACAATGTTTACATGATGTGTACTCTTTTTCATTCTGCTCATGTCTTCCAAAGGGAGCACATGGGACCAAATCTAAACCATTGAAAACAACCACATCTAGTTGAGGCTTCCTACACCATTGCTGGGGAGGCCAGATCTTTGGAGAAGGCTGGGTAGAGGGAGTTAAAACAGTTAATGCTCTCTGATATGCAGTTACATGAGTTTCCCAGCAGCAAGAGATATGTTAGAGACTAAAACTAACTGGTCATATGAAAGTCCACTTAGGCCATTTAGGCCCATCATGTCCCTGGTGTACAGAGCTCCTGGCTATGAGATGTGTTGGCTTCTCTACAGAGGAACATCACATGAACATGGGAACTATCTCCCCTGCAAGGTCTCCTCCTGCTGTTTCCCTGAGATCAGCAGGAGGCTGATGTCAGCAGTGTTGTTAATGGTAAATGGTCCTGGTGGTGAATGGTAGCTAGGAACACCAGTGGCCCCATATTTGGGCTTCTCAGAGCACAGTGACTCTAGGCTGGGGTGTCTCTTATTAGGTACCTGGACATTTGGCTGGTGGAGTTGTTACTGGCTCCTAGAAGGCATAAGGCTTTTAAGCTGGGGTGACTCCCAGCCTTATGTAGTTTGTAGTGGCTCTCTTTGTACCTGTGTGGTTATAGTAGGGAAAGTAATGACAGTGGGGGGGGTCATTTCCAGACAGCTATGTGATCTCTGTGGAAGACTCTTCATATGACCCTGTTGACCAACATGCCCTTGCCTCAGTAGGCAGTGGCCCAAAGTAGTCATTTTGTTTCTGAACATGTGTTGAACTCCAAATATACTCTGGTGGCCATAGCAGGTATGGGACACAATACCAGGCTGTCTTGACATTGAAGGGAGAGTAAATGGTGGCTATGTCACATAGAAACATTGAATAAGGGCTGTGGAGTGCATGGGAGCCTTTCAAGACTAAAGACTCCCTCATGATGCACAGTGCCCTTTCTTCTATGGCCACAGAAGAGATCCTTACCTTGAGTGACCCTGAGGCTAGGATCATGAAGACCTGTGCTCTCAACACAGACTGGTACCTTTTCACTGTCTGCAGGGCTTGACAGCTGGGTCAGGGCAACTTGCTTCCTGCTGAAGGAAGGGGCTGGGTCAGGGCCTCTTCTCCCTTCCTCTGACTGGACTTGCTGCCCAGTTTGGGGTTAGCCATGTGGTCCCGCCTGACTCTCACTCTGTAGAAGGCTGGGTTACACAGCTCTACTGTCTTTGTCCTGTAGCCTCCCAACAGCCTCAGGAGTTTTCATGTCTCTATTTCTCAAATATGGAGATTCAGAGAGGTGAAGTAACTTCTTCAAGGTCACCCAGCATGTCTGTAGACAAGGAAGGACTCAGCCCCGGAGCCCACTGACTGTCTGAATTGTGCTGACCTCCAGTTCCTTCTAGGGCTAATTAGTATCCTGTGATTCCACATCATGGTCACCCTAGGAGGTTGCCCTGGGCAGTGAATTTCTAGGGCACAAGATGTCTCCTTCTTCTTCCTTCTGCCTGAGCTCGTCAGTTCAGAAACACCAAACTGGGCCGGGTGTACAATCTGAAATGGTCCCCAAATTAGTAAGCTCTTCTCCTCCCTCTCGTGCCTGTGTTCTGACTTCCTTTACAGACAGCCCTGGTTCAGTGTGTCGGACTCTCTGATCCAGTGTGACAGATGAGAGCATTGGTGGTGGTGGGGGGCTGTTTCTCTAGTTTATGCACTGCCACCTCACCATCCACTCCATCTCTCTAACATGAAAGGGGTATTATCCCCAAGTTCTGCCATGGCCCTTGGCAGAGGGAGAATTCTGCTCAGAGCACATAATGTAACTGCTGCCTCTGAGGAGAGTGCCAGTAGCACAGAGGGGGGCAGGAAAAGAGCTAGGATGGTCACTCAGCTGCTGCTGTAAGGAGACTAAACCCTTACAAAGTCTGAGCTGCTATCCTCCCAGCGTGCTGGTATCAGGCTCCAGCTAGGGCCTGGAATGGTGGAAGAAACTCTGACTTTCCTTAGTGTTGGCTTCCTGGAGACTTGTATGGAGACCCAGCCAGGCCGGTTCTCTTCCCGGAAAGGCTGGGCAGGGTGTCAGTTGGGGGGACTAGATCTCCCAGCATTGTCTCATGCACAGGCTTCTAGAGAATTGTTAGCCCTTTTCTGATGAAAGGTGCATTTTGTTACTCCCGGTTCATCGATTGCTTCCGTCGTAAAGTACCAAGTCATGCTTTGGATGTCAGAGTGTTGTGGAGTTTGCACATGCTACTCCACATTGGGCACCACTGGTGTCCTCATATGTGGAAGCTGAAAAAATTGATGTCATAGAGCAGAGATTAGAATGGACCAGTAGAAGCTGGGAAGGGAAAGTGGTCACAGAGAGCCGTCTCTAAAATAGAGAGGAGGGGTAAGCTCTGGGGTTTTGCAACACAGGGAACTTTTTTCCTGGGGAGTGAGGGTGTGAAAACTGTACAGTGTGGGTATCTCTGGTGGGGATGGTGAATAATGATGTAATCCACAGTGCAAGACAATGTGGTAGTTCCTTAAAAAGTTAATATGGAATTGTGTAGCAAGCCCATTTTTTACTATATTCTCAAAAGAACTAGAGCAAATGTTTATATAGAACATGCTTATGGCAGTGTCTTAGGTAGGGTTACATCACTGTGATGGAACACCATGACCAAAAACAACTTGAGGAGGAAGGGTTTATTTGGCTTACATATCCAGAACCACACACTGATGAGGGATGTGAAGGCAGGAACTCACACTGAACAGGAACTTGGAGGCAGGAACTGATGCAGACACCATAGAGGATGCTGCTTACTGGCTTGCTCTCCATGACTTGTTCAGATGCTTTCTTAAAGCACCTAGAATCATTAGTCCAGAGGTGGTGCTGCCTACTATGTGTTGAGCCTTCCTACATCATCCACTAATTAAGAAAATGCCCTACAGGATCACCTACAGCCCAGTCCGATGAAGGAAGTTTCTCAGTTGAGGTGCCCTTCTCTGGGATGACACCAGCGCAAAGCTAGCCAGCACAGGCAGCATTATTCACAGTGCCCAAAAGGTGAAAGAAATCAGGTGTCTATGACATGATCACGAAGACAAGTGTAGTCTGGCTGTATAGTGGAATATCATTCAGTCTTAAAAATGGAGATCCTAGCATATGCTGCAACACGGGCTTTGAGAACAACATATTTAAGTAGTGTAAACTGGCTATGAATTCTCAATGATTTTACTTGTATGAGTAGTCAGATTTATGGAGACAGAAAGTGGAATGGCAAGTTCCAGGGGATGCGGAGAGAGAGGAAGAGTCACTATCTAGTGGAGACAGTTTCAGTTTGGAAAATAGGAAAGGTCTGGAGATGGGTGGTAGAGGTGGTTATACAGTGTAAGAATTGTTTCATACCAGAAGGTTCACACTTAATATGGTTAAGATCCAGCTTAAGCAACATGTCTCTCACTGGTTAAAAAAAAAGAAGACATCTCCCTGGAGATGCAGGGTGTTGGCCTGGGTGCTTCTCTCCCTCCTGCCCCTCCACCCTGAACCTTCTGTCTCTGCACTGGGCCTCATCCTGGCTGAAGGAACTCATGCTTCCTGGGACATGTGATAAATGTCTAGATCTGCAAACCATCTGGCCCCAGGTCATTTGTGAACCCAATCTCATTCTGCAGATTGCTAATTGCAAGGAGATCTTTGGGTCTCTAGCAGATGCTGGCACTGGCACCCTCTGATGCATGCAGTCACCAAGCCATATGCCACCCTACTGGAGCTACTGGAGTACCACTTAGAGAGTCCGGAGCCAGTATACACTCCAGGCATGTATCCTCAGGGCTGTGGGACCCAGTACAGTATTTGGGAGATCTTGATTGGCAAAGTAGCCTGGAAGGCAGTTGGTTGGATATTCATGAAGGAGGGTTTCCTATGTGGCCTCATCTGTCAGGTTCTTCACAGGCCTCCTGGGAGAGGATGGCAGCATGGAGGTGGCCTCTGTGTGACAGTCACAGAACAGTCCTGAGGCTATCTTAACTTTACTTTCTCCCTGGCTATAGCCATTTCTGAAAGACTCTTGGATCTGTTGAGGAAACTGTGTCTTTCTCTGGAACCTGAGAGTCATTGACCAGAAAGGCAGCTGGGCAGCAGGCCAGGCAGAGGGGCCTTCTGTCCACATGCAAAAAAGTATCAGAGTGATCTCACCATGACCAGGGGTCTGGGCAGTAGCTTCAGAGGTAGAAAGGCTGTTTGCTTTTGCACCAGCTTCCTGACATCTTTATTCAAGGCCTTTCCTGTGCTTTCACTTTGTAGAGTTCTTCCTGCTCAGGGGTGGGTATGAGCCATGGCCTCAGAGTTAGATGCACTAAGTTCACCCTGGCTGCCCTGCTCTCAGGCCTGAGACCCCATTGCTGCTATTCTCCAAGATGTCCTTTATGCAACTGTAGGATGGAGTAGGCAGCTTGAGAAACCAGTTTGAGAAATAAGTGCCATCCGTGCCTGAGGAGTATCCCCAGAGCCAGGAGCTATTAATAGAAGCAGTGTTTGGCAGTGGACTGTGTCCATGCGGCTGTAGATGCAACTGACTCCAAGAACAGAGCCAGACTAGACTGTGAATGAGGCTGGGTACCTACATGGTCTAGTATGTGGGCTATCCAGGCGGGTATCATCTTTTCATCATATTGATATGTATTGGGGGCACTCCTCAGGGTTTCTGGGGCGTGGTGTGTGTCTGTGTGTATTAGGGCTTTTCCTGAGGTCTTTGTAAACCAGAGTAAGTCAGCAGTGATGGGAAAGTTGTGCCTTGTTTCTGACCAGAAAAAAATCATTATTAGTTATTTAATTCATCAGATACAAGGCATGAGTGTCCAGCAGCCCTCCTCTAGGGAGATTCCAAGTTCAGATCCACCAACAGATGATAGTTACAGAATGGGAGAAGCCCAGTAGAAGCTCATGGGGTATGGGCCGAACAGCAGAAATGTGGAGAAAAGGAAGCTGCCAAGGCTTTGCCATGGGGTTGTCCTTCCCCAGCCTGAGTTTAAACCGACAGTGATGGTCACAAACCACCCTTTCCATTAGCAGTGTTTCCAAGTGTGACATTTGGGGCACTGAGAAACACAGGTGAGCTGAGTGGACTGGCCTTTTTCAGGGGCCTCAGCCAGCCCACTCATTCCCACGGCTCCCACAAAGCAGGCACACGAGTGGCAAACCCCAGTCTTAAGTGCTGTGCTCACAACATGAATGTGTCTTCACCTTAGGACTTGTGTCCCAACAGGAGTGAGTGAGGGCCAAGCCAAGGTGGCTGCTGGGCCTCAGTTCTTTCATGGGCCTGCAAATGTCTTTGCTTCTTTCCAGATTGCTACTGAGGAGTCACCATGCTAGAACCAAGCAGCTGAGAAAGAACAGAAATAGGCAGATCCCAAAGATAAACCCCTGGGCACATGGACAGCTTCGGTGTTGCTGCAGTGAACTGTACACAGCCCAGGACCATGAGAGAAGAGGGACCATCTCCCCTTCTCACGGCCAGATGTCAGCACATATCCCCCTCCCCCACCCTTGCCCTGTTCTGTAGAGGTGGTCAGTGCTGTCCAGCAAGTGCAAAGCTTCAGGGTGCATGGCAGGGTCTGCTTGTAGTTGAATTATTCAACATCTTAATGAGTCCATTTTTCACATCCTCTACTGGTCCCACAGGAAAGCAGGGCAGGCAGTTGGTAAAGTGGCAATGAATATTAATAGAGCCGTTGGGAGGTGTGTCTGCTTAATGGATCTCTCCACCAGGGTGGGGATGATCATCCAAACTTCCAGCTACCAGGGTCCCAGAAATATTTTTATGGAGAGGTCCCCTGAAGGCCTGTGGGGATAATCTGTCACTTCGAGTACCTCCTGAGGCATTTCCAGTCCCTGGTCTGTGAATTTGAGTCTAGGCCCTTCCAGTATATTTCTAGTACGTTTAGAAACAGGCATTTTGAGCATCTATGACATCAGTGGGACAGCAGCCCTGTGTGGGATTGTGAGTATACCTGTATGAGGATATTGAATCCCCTGGAGATGGAGTTATCAGACAGTTGCAAGTCACCATGTGGGTATGGGAATTGAACACGGGTCCTCTGGAAGAGCAGTCAGTGCTCTTAACCACTGAACCATCTTTCCAGCCCCAGGTTAGCGTATTTAAGCACAAACATGAAGTGATTACCAGAGGCCAGGGAACAACCCTAGGGAGAGAGTGATGAATTAAGTTGGGGGTAATTCAGATCTGGTCAGGTGCTAGGCTTCAAATGGGTGTGGTGGTGCCTCACTTTTGCTTTTTCTGGCGAGTGGGTTCCTCTCAGTTTCTGGGTGGGAACACTCTGGGAAGCATTGAAACTGGATCTACAGGTGCATTCATACAGTGGGACACAGTTAGGCTCTAAGACAGAATGAGCTCCTATGGAACTCCTGATAGGCAAAGTTGCATCATGGGTTAACTGGACACAGGGCTGAGTGAGAGAGCCAGTCTAAGGCTGCTGTCCTGGAAGGGTTTCTATAGAGACAGGAGTGAGTGACTGCTTGTCCAGGGTCAGGGATCATTAAGGAAAGTGCATCATATGTCAATAGACTTGAAGGGTTTTATCTGTGGAAGAAAATGTTTTCAAGCTGATTTATGGTAGTGGTCACCCTCTAAAGTAGAGCACCTGCCTAGCATTCTTGAAGCTCTGGTGTAATTCTCAGCTCCAAGGGGGAAAAAACCAAACACGCACGCACAGGCACACCCAGATTATAAAATAAAGTAGAAAAATCCTGAATAATTGTCGCACCAATTTTTGGAAAATAATTTTAACCACAAAGAATAAAAAAATAAAAACCGTCCCTAGTCATCTGTAGTGGTGGGGAGAATTTCCTTCTGGGCTTTTCTCTACATACAAATATATCAGGTCATGCTGTCAGGTTTTGTAGTTAATTTCGTCTGCTTGGTGGTATGTTATGCCCTATACGTTTTTCTTCTTTTGATCCTTGGGATCCCAAGGCCTTGTATGTGCTAAGCCAGTGCTTTACCACTGTGCCAATGTCCTTCATTGTTATTAACTTTTCAGGGTAACCCAAGTTACCAGGAAAAAAGATTGGTAAACTTGGGGATGAGTAAGAATAAGCAAAATTAACTATGTGTATGTAGGCTAACAGAAATGTGTTTTGACGCTCTGAGGAGGAGAGAATGTATCTGGTGTTGTGTCCTGTGCCCCTCGGGTTGCACTGTTTACTGCTCTGCATGTCCTGTGTTCTGGAAGACTGCCCTCTTTCACCTGAGCTCAAGCTGTCCAAGTCCACAGATGGGAGAGAATCCAGGAAGAGAAGTGCAACAGGAGACCTGTGACATGAATGGACGGGGGCTGGGTTTTCCAGCCCTGTTTCTGCTGTTCCTCTGTCCCCAGACGCAACTGTCTCCATGTAGTCCTTCTGGGTCCCAGTAGCTGTTCCCTCCTGTGTCCTCTAGGGAGGGGTAAGTTGGTCCTGCTGTGCTGGGCTGGGTGCTTGGTTGCATGACCGAGCCCATGCTGCTGAATCACTGCAGAGACCCTGTTAGGGCTACTGTTCCCTGTTGGACAGTGTGTCATAAATGATGTGGCCAGTGTTTCTCACAGAGGCTACATGGAGCTAACGGCCTGTGTGATACCCATCCAGGAAGACATCGTTCTCCAGGAACATTTCTGCAGTGGTGTAAATTCCCATGTACGTGCGGGAGCATCCGGTTACTGCAAATGCTTCTTTGCATCAGTGTAATGATGGTGTCCTTTAGATAGATGGCCAGAGGGCCTGCCCTGTCAGATGGATTTCCAGTAGATAGTGGACAGAGCTCTGGCAGGGATTTAGCTGCGCAGCTCTAGGGCACTGTCTCTGGTGTCAAGGAATCTTTGGGGGAGGGAGAACAAACAAACAAACACGCTTTAGCTATGAGAGCTGAAGACAGCAGTTTGATCTGGAGGCCCCAATATCAATTTCTTCTGGGACACTATGATTATTTTTTATTTATCTGGATGTATGTGTTAATGTATACCATATGTGTGCAGGTACAAAGGCTCTATAGAGGGTGTCATATCCCCTGGAGCTTCCATGTGAGTGTGGGAACCTAACTCCGGTTCTGTGCAAGAGCAGTAAGTGCTCTTAACTGCCGAGCCATCTCTACAGCTGACAATACTTATTTTTTGAGCTCTTGAACAGGCCCTGTCTCAAGTGCCTGTGCCAGATGTGAGGTATTTGAGCCACATGTTGCAGCCCAGCTCTGTCCTTCTTCATTTGTGGCCATCTCATTGCCCTCTGAGGTCTGCTGTTCTGAAGCAGTTTGTCATGGGCTGGCACAGGATGGGTTGAAATTGTCTGAGCATACAAACCACTTAGGCTGCACAGGGGGTGAAATACAGCAGCCTTGTCTTGCCTTCCCTATGTACCATGGACACATCAATAAATCATCCATGCTGAGGACATTTTATAATGTCTTGGTGCTTTATTATCTGTGTGCATTTGCCTCCCTGGCCCCAAAGAGGCATTTATTAACTTCTCTAATCCAGAGAGTGCATCATCTGGCTAATTATGTCTCTGTAGCCATATGGGGTCACAATATTTTCTAGCATAAAGATCTTCAGGGGCTGAGAGATAGCTCTGTGGATAAGAGTGCTTGCTGCACAGGCACGAGGACCTGAGTCTGGATCCTCAGCAGCCTTGTAACCTCAGGGTAGTTGTAAGACAGGAGGAGGATTGTTGGTGCTTGTGGCCTAACTGAGAAAATGTTAGAGACTCCATGTACACACACACACACACACACACACACACACACACACACACACACACACACCTCCCTCTTGGCACCCTGTCACCCTCTGCTTGTCTGAAGGAGTTTGAAGGTGACCTTTGCAGTTGTCACAAAGCTACCTGATGGACATCAGCTGGGGCCTGGAAGGTGGACACTGTGGCTTTGCTGTATGTGGAGCTCAGGTCCCAGGAGGTTATTCTGCTTATGCTGAAGATTGTCACTAATTTAATTGGCATGTCCTTCTTGATTCCATCAGGCAGCTGGCACACAGCCTGCCCTGTCTTCTGGCAGCTCCTTAAGGCATCCGTTCTGCACCTTGGCCAGTAGTTTATTTGGGAAGCTTTCCTTCCCTAGATCAAGGCTTTTGTCTTAACTCTCTTCAGGTTCCTTTCTTGTGTGATGTGGGATCCTATCTTTAGGGCTTTCTGTCAGAGAGGCCATGCATCCTGCCCTGCTGGTGCAAGGGGAGGTGACAGCTGATTGAAGAGTCACCTTCTCTTTATTTGCCAGATGGTGAAGAAGAGCTGAGTCCTCACCATCTGCATCTCTCCTCCCCCAGCCTTTCAGAGCACAGCCAGCATCAGCAGTTATAAAAAGTAGGTGCTCACTCATTCTGCCTGTCCTCAAACATGGAGTAGAGCCTTCCCTCAGCTAGGTACTGGAGGATCACAGTACACTGAGATGTCATTCAGCCAAACCTAGGGCAGCCCACACTACATGTCTTTGGGACAATCAGAGTGTAAAGGCCCAGTCAACCAGTGTTTTGTAGAACCTGGATTCTTAGTTGCAGACAGTAAGTTCCATTCTTGCCAGTTCTAGCAGAGACAAACGTTATTCAAGGATTTCAGTGACTTGCTTCATTTGGGAGCCCAGAAAGCTAATGTAGTCATAGACAAACTCACCTGAGCCCTCTGTACAGACAGGTGTTTCTTGTGGGGTGGCTTTTTACAGGAGCCACTCCCCACCTCTCCAGGCTTCTGGCAGAGTTCCAACCAAGGACTGCAGTGAGAGGCCTGCTGTATGAATGCCACACAAGCTGTCACTTGGGTTTCTTTCTCGTTCCCAGAGAAGGGAGGGCTTGTCAGGAGGGCTCTACTCCAACGTCAGGGCCTCAACTCAAGAAGCACTGCCGTGCTTCTGTACCCGTCCTGTGCTGGCTGTGGCTTTAGAGGTAAGAATGGGCTCTGGACTGCTCCCGAACTGGTATGCCATGCATGCCACTTGTAAATCAGGACACAGTGTACCAGGTCCTTAGCTGCTTTAGTTCATGGTCTGGGCATGCTTAATACGCAGAGTGATAGAATTTGATTTAGTTTATAAGGATCTTTTATCACCCAAACCCATTCAAAGTGAAGGATATTTAAAGAAGGCCTGATCCGTAGTGTTGCACACCTTTAGTCCCATCTCTGGGGAGGTAGAGGCAGACAGATTTTTATGAGTTCAAGGCCACTCTGGTCTACAGAGTGAGTTCCAAGCCAGCCAGGGCTGCATAGTGAGACCCTGTCTTTAAAAGAAAGTTTAAAGGATCTCTGGATAAAACCTGACTGTAGGATCAGATTGATCAGGAATGAAGGCAATAAACTGACCTACGATTCATTTGGAATTGTTAGTAGGAGGACTCCTGGAGTAGAATGGACTGATCTCACACTCCTGCTTTCAAAGCGCACAAAAAGCAGTGGTGATGGAGATGTGTGGCAATGGCAATGGTACAGCACTGACAGGTCAAGGCCAGTGAGATAGTGAGGTAGGACTGAATGTCCAGAAGGAACCCTTCATCTCTGGGATCCTCTCGAAAGGGAAGCTGGACCTGACAGTGAGGAAAAGAACTCAGGAAGTCTTTGCGCCAATGGTGCTGGACACTTAGCCCCACTCTTGGAACTAATGGATTTAGACTCTTAGTTTAGGCTGTAAACCAAAACCCTAAAGTACCACTAGACAAAAGTACTAATGATGATGAAAGCACTTGCATGAAAACAGGAATAATCTTCATGGCATGGCCCTTGACAAAGAATTTTTAGGCATCAGATCAAAAGCATGAGCAACCAAAGAAAAGAGATAAATTAAATTGGATTATGCAAAGTTCAAACCTCCTGTGCCCCTGCCCCCCAAGCCAGGGTCACAGGACCAGCAAGCCTATGGGGTATGTCACAGCTAAAGACTCTGGGAGCTGGAAGTCACTGCTATCCCAGAGCCCTTTGGTCAGGAGGTTTCATGGATGCCTCTGACCTGTGCAAATGCTCCTGTGGGGAGTAGACTTGTGGGATAATTCTTATGTCCTCAGTCTAGCTGGGGTCCTAGGGATGGAGCTCCTCAAAGCCTCTGCCTCCTTCATTCTGACCAGCTGCCAGGATCCACCTAGAATGCTTGCGCATTGCTGGTCTCCTTGGCCACCTAGACTTTTCACCCGAGGAACTGGTTTGTCTGGGCTGCTGCAAAGTTCTTTGTTGCCAGTAAAGTTTGCCAGGGGTGGGGCTGGAGAGGTGGTTCAGCAGTTAAGAGCACCGGCTGATCTCCTAGAGGACCTGGGTTCAATTCCTAGCACCCACATACAGCTCACAACTGTCTTGTTACTCCAGTTCCTGGGGATCTGATGCCCTCTTCTGGTCTTCTCATACACAGCATACACGTGGTGCACATAAATACATACACACGGACAAACCATCCATATACATAAAATAAAGTAACTTTAAAAATTAAATTTACCATGTATATCATCCCTAGCATTTTCTCATCACTAGCATTGTTGTCTTTACTAGCTGTGCTTTATTAGGTTCTCCTCTGTGTGAGACTGTGTCCCAGAAGTGTGAATCCTACAGTCTTATTTTAATTTGTGACAATCTTGACTAGAAATTGTGGTTCTTTTACCACACAGACAAACAGAGGGGGCTTAGAGAGGTCAAGGAACCCACACTTAAGGATGCACAGCCCTGCCAGGGCAGAGCTTTTTTCAGATTCCATACTGTGTGACTCCAAAGCCGCTGCCCATTTCAACACACAAACCTGCAGGAACTCGGAAGAGTGAAGGGTCCTGAGGGTGTTGGAGGTCCTCTGGTCATAGTGTGTGCTGTGAACATTTGAAACAAGAGCAATGTGATGGTGGCTTCCAGTGTCATGAGTGCTTTCCTGAGGATGTGCCCTTTGCGTGGAGTTTTATTAAGGACCGTGTCTGTCACCAGGGAATGGGATGAGAGACAGGCATCTGGGAGGAGGACCAGGACAATATTTAAGGACAAGGTCTGGTGCTGGGAACCTCAGTTTGTGTTGAACATATCTACTGAGTTGAACCAGGTGGTGGCAGAATCTGGGGAGTGGTCTGGCCTTCTGGGGATTAGCTCTTCTGGGGGTCTTGACAAGTCAAGGGGAGTGGATTACTGTGTCCTTGGTGGCTTTTCTTGGAGTTGGAGGAGAACTCATCCAAGGTGAAGGCTGGGACTTGCTCCTAAAAGGGACGATGGGGGATAGGTACTGAAGGACTCATGAAGGTGACAGGGGCCAGGAGAGGTGAGGTCTGATGGAACCTGGAGAGTACAGTGAGGACCTCAGCAGGGTAGTGCGTCCCTCACCCACGCAGATGTGTGTGAATACTTCCAGGGACTTCTGGCTCTGGATGAACTGCCTACTGCTGGAAGAGCCTTCCTTACTCAGTACTGAGGAGGTTATAGTGAGGTCCCTGTCACACAATATAAAGGCAGAGGCTAGAAGGATACCCATTTTCCCAGGCTGTGCTTCTAGCATACAACAATCAAGGGCACTCTATTCTGCCTTCTCCCTTCCTTTTTTTTTTGTACAGGAACTATGGGCTCCTTGAAGTTAGAGGTGAAAGAGTCATTCAGTAAGCTTCACCATGTACCTACTGAGTGCCAGGTAGTAGCAGAGCATACAGGTTCCAGCCCAGTGCACAGCCTCAGATCATATCCATCAGTACACAGGAAAGTGATATTTGTTGAGTGACTTATTGGGAGAGATGTATCTGGCATCTTCCCATGGTATTTATAGATTTGAGGCCTTCTCCCCTCTTATTAGCCAGGCAGGGGGCCTTTCAGTTCCCAGCAGGCTGCAACCTCTGCATATTCCCATAGACAACGTATGTTTACAAGGCTTTGGGGACTGCTTCTGACTCCCTCCTTCCATAGGAATCTCTCCATTTGGGTCAAAGCAAGGTGACTACACTGCACATTAACTGAGGGTTTTGAATGCCCACTTGACTTCTCAGAGGTCCACACCAAGACATTGCTGGGGAAGTCAGGGAGAGATGCGGGCCCTCACTTCTAAGGCTTTGGGTGCTGTGCTGTTTCTGCTGCAGTTTCTCTGTGTGAATTGGAATGTTCCAGAGTAGTTATTGGGGGCTCCTGGGCCTAAGCCCCTGAAATCAACCGAATCCCCCTCCTTCCAAGGAACACCCAGCACCCCGCACAAAAGGGTGTGGTGTCTGTGATATCTGGTTTCTCTGTGGATAGGAATACGTCTAGGAATCTAGATCGTCCTTCTCAGGGTGACCCACGCAGGTGAAAGAACTGCCCACATATGGATGTGTGCCAGATTAGATTAGAGGTGAAACTGGAGGTTCTTGAATGTATCGAAGACAAGGGCATCTTACATCAGCTGAAAACCCACTGTGTGCTGCTACTTGACCTTCTAGCTGTCTCACTGGGTCCTCAGGGCTGGAGGTGTTCCTGTAACTTCCATTTTTCTCATAGGGAAACACGTCTGGGATCAAAAGCCACTAGTGGCATTGAGTGGAGCTGGGATTCAAGCCTGGGGTGTTGGTCTCAGAGGCAGATATTCCTCCACCAGGGTTTCCTATCTTCCGTGGGGCTGAGGCTCCAAGAAGTGAAGTGACTTCCAAGGTTACACACCAGGTGTCTGCTGTTGGTGCACCTCATGAACTTCTGCTGCAGGATATTAAGTACTCCTATCCAGAGCTGGTTAATAATCTTGCTCCATTCTGATGAGGGAAATGAGGGGGTGGGAGGGGTTCATAGCTGCAGGGATCATGAGAGGGAAACAACTTTGGACCCTGACTCAGGCTGCACCCGGCTCTTGGAAATGGAGCAAAGCTGTGGCATCCAGTACTGGCTTGCTGTCCTGGGCTGCAAGCAGCTTGCACATGCTTAGTTTAAGAGGAGGAGTGAGCTGTTGGCTAGGGCTTTAAAAAGTCCCAGGACAGGAGACGTCCATAGTCCTAGATACTGGGAGACCTTTGAGGAGTGGGCACGTCTAAGAGGGGACAGAAACAACAGTGAGCTTCTAGTAGGCAGACACCCTAGGTTCATGGAAGGCAAGAAGGACCTCAGGAAACGTCTGGTTTGCGAGAGTGATACCAACTTGGAAACAGCAGTTTTAAGTGTCCAGAAGGAAGGCTTAACACAACCTGTGCTAAGGAGGTAGAATGCCTGCAGAAGCCTCACAGAGTGGATCTGCAGCTGGTCAGCAAATGCTGGCTGGTGCTTTGGGCCCAGGGGAGGAAATTCATCACAGGGAACTGCAGCATAGGCACGTTTAATCTCTGCTAATTTGACCATATTAGATAGAGAAATGGAAGGAGAGGGTGAGGATGAGAAAGGGAGAGGGAGGAAGGGAGAGAGAGACAGAGACAGAGACACAGAGAGAGGGAGACAGAGAGAGACAGAGAGAGTACAGCTGTATAGCTGTGATGGTGGAAGCCATCTGACTCCACTTCTTGCATGCTATCCAATGTGAGCCAGGGTTAAGCAACAGGAGCCACTTGAGTTAGAGTCCAGGGTCCACAAGTTTTGGTTCCTAAACACAAGCTGGTTGCCTCTTCCAGACTGCATCAAGAAAACAATAGCCATCACTCTAAGGACAAATGACCCTGGAGATACCAGGCAGCTGACATGTGACTGGCATGTGACATGACTCTGGGTTCCTCACTCCCCTCTGGGGAGCTGCACTTTATGGGTGATTCACACTCTGACTGGGGCCACATTGAAGTCACCAGCTTGAGGGTAACTCTTGCCCATTACACCTGTCTTCACCCCATCCACTGGACAAGTGTGACCCCATGGTGAGCCTGGTCTTGTTGCCCTGGGTGATTTGAGATGAGGCATTTTCACCCTGGGGTGCCTGTGGGTCTCCTAAGGAAGGACAGTGAGACTCGGGGGTGTAGACACCACCTGTTCACAGATATAAAGCAAGGTGGGATGAGGATGAGTTTGTGTGGGCAGCCTGGGGAGTGGGTTAGGGAGAAGAGCAATGATGGCCTGGGTCAGGGCCTTGGTGCTACGACCAGCCTCACTTCTAAAAATTCAGGAACTTGTCGCCATCTCTGGCTGGGGTCAAGCATGAACTGACCTAGAAAAGGGCCAAAAGTGATCAGTGCAGGCAGTCATGGGCCAGGAGTTGAGCAAAAGCTGTCTTAGAGGACTGGGGAAGAGCTGTGTTTGAGTTCAGGCTCAGACATGAGAGAAGGTGTCCCCAAGTGTGTTCTAAGCCCAGGTTTCCCCAGAGGATATCGTTAGGAGCAGAGGAAATTATGTGCAGAAGTGTGTGGGGGAGGGCATGCAGTGAGGGTCCAAAGAGTTCTAGGATCTGGGGTGGACAATACTGTAGCCAGATCCTAGATGGTGTCTGTGGACTTCATAGCTCCTGTTTATCCCTGCAGAGGTGAATTTCAGAAAGACTCTGGAGACACTTCCTCCTTCAAGCCATTCTTTTGCCATTCCTGCTTGGTTACCCATTGAATACTGTCATGCCCCTGGTTAAGTGTGCAGCATTTGCTCACTTTTTTTTTTTTTTTCGAGGCAGGGTTTCTCTGTGGCTTTGGAGGCTGTCCTCGAACTAGCTCTTGTAGATCAGGCTGGTCCCAGAGGTCCGCCTGCCTCTGCCTCCCGAGTGCTGGGATTAAAGGCGTGAGCCACCACTGCCTGGCTAATGTGCAGCCCAGGCTGGCCTCGAACTCGTGATCTTCCTCCCTCTGCCTCCTCCAGAAAATCCTACCGGCGTGCACTCACTCTTTATATTGCTGAATCCAGCTGCACCCACCTTCCTCTACTATGCCTTTATCTGTCACAAACATTTACTTGGACTTTAAATCTAAAAGGTTTGGCAAATGAATTCATTGGTAAGACATAGAATGCTGTCTTTAGTAGGAATATTTGGTTATTTGCTTATTCATGATGCATTTATTGAGTGCCTGCTCTGTGTCACTCTAGAGTAGAGTAGTAAGAGTGCTCCTCTCCCCGAACTGTATGTCATGGCAGGGCAAGATGAATGGAGTAAGCAACAACTCAAAAGGCAAGGGAGGAGGTGGTCAAGGTACAAAGATCACGTAAGAGTGTCCTGAGAGCATGACTTACATATGGTGATCAGAGAGGTTGCTGGGAAAGCCAGTGTTTGCACAGTGAGTGGTGGAAATAAGCTTGAGAGGGAATGAGGAAGGAGATTCCAGCAGAAGGAGTAGCCACTGTGAATGCTGGGGCAGGAATGCTTGAGGAACATCCACATGTTTGGTGTGGGCAGAGCAAGTATAGGGGACAGCCTCAGATTGTGCCAAACTGTAATTTATGCAGAGTGCAAAGGGAATCCATTGACAGGTTGGAAGTAGGTGGTGACATTATCAAAGTGCTCTGTGGGATGGATCCTGGAGCAGATTTGAAATGGCAGCTGTGGGTGGGGCAGCCAGAAGAGATGGGCATCCTGTGACTAGATAGAGAAGGTAGGCTTGGGACAGGGTAGTGACTGGGGAGAAGAGGAACATGGGTGATGGGTCTTAGGGATGGAGGTGCCACGACTAGCTCATGGGATTGGATGTGGCCCAGGACGGAAAGAAACAGGAACTCTGAGGTGGGCTTAGTTGGGCGGAATCAGAGTTTGGTTTGGGGTGTGATCTGTGCCTGTAGGGTGCCAAGGGAAGGGGTCAGATGAGTAGTTGGGCACACAGGTTGGGCACTCATGGCTCACAGCAGCTACAGTTGTAATGGCAGGTGCTGCTACAGTTACATCCCACCTCTCGTATGCCTAGGTGGGATTCCCTAATTGAAGGCTGTATACAGAAATGTCAAGGCTCATCTGCTTGCCCACTTGGGACCTTAGGGGCATGGGATAGTTTGGGTGCATTGATGGCTCACTCTTGTTAGTGGTCTATACCTAGCCCTATTTACCAATTATGATATTACGCAAATGAATGTCTCATCCAACCCAAAATGCTACATAATGTATCATGTGTCAAGTATATCTTGGCATGAGACTCGGTGTTGGTGTACTAGATCCTTTTGTTAACTTCGAAATTTGAATCTCAAACTTGTAAACATGTTGATTTAAGAGTCCAATGTTGTTGGAAAAATATTTTCCAATCAAATGGACCCAAGAAACAAGCAGGGGTAGCAATCCTAATATCTAACAAATTAGACTTTAAACTAAAATCAATCAAAAGAGATGAAGGAGGTCACTTCATACTCATCACAGGAAAAATCAACCAAGATGAAGTCTCAATTCTGAACATCTATGACCCAAATACAAAGCCATCCACATTTGTAAAAGAAACATTACTAAAACTCAAAGCACATATAAAACCTCACATACTTGTGGTGGGAGACTTCAACAACCCACTCTCACCACTAGACAGGACCACAAGACAGAAACTTAACAAGGATACGAAGGACCTAATAGAAGTTATGACCCAATTGGTTTTAACAGACATCTATAGAACACTCCATCCAAACACAAAAGAATATACCTTCTTCTCAACTCCATACGGAACCTTCTCAAAAATCGACTACATGCTTGGCAACATAGCAAACCTCAACAGGTACCAAAAAAATGGAATAACTCCGTGTATCTTATTAGACCATCAAGACTTAAAGTTAGAATTCAACAATAACAGAAACCCTGCAAACTCATGGAAATTGAATAATACACTATTGCATCACTCCTGGGGCAAAGAAGAAATAAAAAAAGAAATTAAAGACTTCCTAGAATTCAATGAGAATGAAGACACAACATACCCAAACTTATGAGACACTTTGAAAGCAGCGCCAAGAGGAAAGTTCATAGCACTAAGTGCCCACATGAAGAAACTGGAGAATAGTCACACTAGAGAATTAACAGCACAGCTGAAAACTCTAGAACAAAAGGAAGCAAACTCACCCCAGAGGAGCTGAAGCCAAGAAATAATTAAATTGAGGGCTGAAATCAATAAAGTAGAAACTAGGAAAAACGATACAAAGAATCAATGTAACAAAGAGTTGGTTCTTTGAGAAAATCAACAAGATAGACAAACCTTTATCCAACCTTACCAAAACACAGAGTGTGAACATGCAAACTAACAAAATCAGAAATGAAAAGGGAGTAATAACAACGGACACTGAGGGAATCCACAGAATCATCAGGTCATATTTTGAAAAGCTGTACTCCACAAAATTTGAAAATTTAAAGGAAATGGACAATTTTCTGGATAAATATCACTTACCAAAATTAAATAAAGAACAGGTAAGCAATTTAAATAGTCCTATAACACCTAAGGAAATAGAAGCAGTCATCAAAAGGCCCCCAACCAAAAAAAAAGCCCAGGGCCAGATGGCTTCAGTGCAGAATTTTACCAGAAATTCAAAGAACAAGTTATACCAATTCTCCTCAAAGTATTCCATGCAATAGAAGCAGAAGGATCTTTGCCAAATTCTTTTTATGAAGCTTCAATAACATTGATACCCAAGCCACACAAAGACACAACTAAGAAAGAGAATTTTAGACCAATATCCCTCATGAGCATTGATGCAAAAATACTCAATGAAATACTGGCAAGTCGGATCCAAGAACACATTAGAAACCTCATCCACCATGATCAAGTAGGCTTCATTCCAGGGGTGCAGGGATGGTTCAACATATGAAAATCCATCAATGTAATCCACCATATAAACAAACTGAGAAACAAAAATCACATGATCATCTCACTAGATGCTGAAAAAGCCTTTGATAAAATCCAATGCCTCTTCATGATAAAGTTCTTGGAGAGATCCGGGATAACAGGTACATACCCAAACATCATAAAAGCTATATACAGCAAACCAACAGCCAGCATCAAACTGAATGGAGAGAAACTCAAGGCAATTCCTCTAAGATCAGGAACAAGGCAAGGCTGTCCCCTCTCCCCATATCTCTTCAATATTGTACTGGAAGTTCTAGCTAGAGCAATAAGACAACAAAAGGAGATCAAGGGGATACAAATTGGAAAGGAAGAGGTCAAACTTTCACTATTTGTAGATGATATGATTGTTTACATAAGTGACCCCAAAAACTCCACCAGGGAACTCCTGCAGCTGATAAACACCTTCAGCAATGTGGCAGGATACAAGATCAATTCAAGAAAATCAGTAGCCCTACCATATACAGACGATAAAAGGGTTGAGAAAGAAATCAGAGAAACATCACCCTTTACAATTGCCACAAACAACATAAAATACCTGAGGGTAACGCTAACAAACAAGTGAAAGACTGTATCACGAGAACTTTGAGTCTTTAAAGAAAGAAATTAAAGAAGACACCAGGAAATGGAAAGATCTCCCATGCTCTCGGATAAGTAGGATCAATGTAGTAAAAATGGCAATCCTGCCAATAGCAATCTACAGACTCAATGCAATCCCCATCAAAATTCCGGCACAATTCTTCACAGACCTTGAAAGAACAATTCTCAACTTTATATGGAAAAACAAAAAACCCAGGATAGTCAAGACAACCCTGGTCAACAAAGCAACATCTGGAGGCATCACCATCCCTGACTTCAAGCTCTATTATAGAGCTATAGTCCTGAAAACAGCTTGGTATTGACACAAAGATAGACAGGTAGACCAATGGAATTGAATTGAAAACCCTGAGATTAATCCACAAACCTATGAACACCTGATTTTCGACAAAGAAGCCAAAATTATACAATGGAAAAAAGATAGCATCTTCAACAAATGGTGCTGGCATAACTGGATATTGGCATGTAGAAGACTGCAGATAGATCCATGTCTATTGCCATGCACAAAACTTAAGTCTAAATGGATCAAAGACCTCAACATAAATCCAGCCATACTGAACCTGTTAGAAGAGAAAGTGGGAGGTACCCTTGAACAAATTGGTACAGGAGACTGCTTCCTGAACATAACACCAGTAGCACAAACACTGAGATCGACAATTAATAAATGGGACCTCCTGAAACTGAGAAGCTTCTGTAAGGCAAAGGACACCCCACAGATTGGGAAAAGATATTCACTAACCTCACATCTGATAGAGGACTGATCTCCAAAATTTACAAAGAATTCAAGAAGCAAGTCTCCAAAACACCAAAGGATCCAATTATAAAGTGGGGGACTGAACTAAATAGAGAATTCTCAATAGAGGAGTATAAAATGGCTGAGAGACACTTGAGAAAGTGCTCAACATCATTAGTCATTAGGGAAATGCAAATCAAAGCAACTCTGAGATATCATCTTACTCCTGTCAGAATGGCTAAAATAAAAAACACCAATGACAGTTTGTGCTGGAAAGCATGTGGAGAAAGGGGAGCACTCCTCCACTGCTGGTGGGAGTGCCAACTTGTACAGCCACTATGGAAATCAGTATTGAGATTCCTCAAGAAAATGGGACTCAGTCTAACACAAGACCCAGCAATTCCACTGTTAGGCATATACCCAAAAGATGCCCATTCACACAACAAGGATGTCTGTTCTACTATGTTCATAGCAACATTATATGTAATAGCTAGATCCTGGAAGCAACCTAGATGTTCCCCAACTGAAGAGTGGATAGAGAAAATGTGGTACATTTACACAATGGAGTACTACTCAGCGGAGAAAAACAATGGAATCTTAAAATTTGCGGGCAAATGGATGGCACTAGAGGAAACCATCCTGAGTGAGGTAACCCAGACACAAAAATACAAACATGGTATGTACTCACTCATATATGGATTTTAGATATGGATCAGGGGAGTGTCAGCCTACAATCCCAGTGTCAGTGAGTCTGGGAAACAAGGAGGTTCCCAAGAGAGATGCATGATACTCCAGAGAAGTGGAATGAGGCAAGATCTCCTGAGCAGATTGGGAACACCGGGGGAGGGGAGAGGGAACCAAGAAAAGAGAGGGGGATAAGAGGAGGAGAGAAGAAGGCATGGGGGAGCAGCAAGGTTGAGTCAAAGTAATAATAGAGGAGAATAGGATGAGAGATACCATAATAGATCGAGTCATCATAGGCTTGAGGAGAGAACTGATATTAGTGAGATCTCCAGATCTAAAAGGATAACACCAACTGGCAAACTAAGCAATAGTGGAGAGACTACATTAATGGCCCTTCTTTGATGATAGGGTTGATGACTACTCTATATGCCATCCTAGAACCTTCATCCAGGGACTGATGGAAGCAGAGACAGATACCCACAGCTAAACACTGAACTGAACTCCTGGAACCTAGTGACAGAGATGGAGGAGTGATGAGCAAAGGGGTCAAGACCATGATGGTGAAACCCACAAAGACAGCAGACCGGATAAGGGGGAACTCCTGAATCCCAGACTGATGGCTGAGAGGTCACCAGGAAACTGATCCAGACTCCATGAATGTAGTGCCAGTGAGGAGGCCACAGAAATCACTGGGGCCTTGAGTAGTAGATCAGTGTTTACCATGGTGTATGAATGATCTTTGGGAGTCCATTCCATATGGAGGGATGCTCTCTCAGCCTAGACACATAGGGAAAGACCCCTTCCCTGGATGAAATGACAGACTTTGGAGATGCTCCCAAGGAGGGCCTCACCCTCCCTGGGGAATGATGTGGGGATTGGGTGGGGGGCTTGGAGGGCTGGTGGAGGGACAAGGTAGGAGGGGTGGGAGTGGGAGCTGGGATTGACATGTGAAGCATTCATGTTTCTAATTTAAATAAAAACATATATTGAGGGAAAAAAAGTTCCATGTTGATGGTCTGCAGTCCCCCTGAGTATTGTGCCTCTTGTTGCTTGCCTTTCATGCCTGGGAGAGTGTCTGGGTGCTAGTCCCCAAGACTTAGCCTCTTGCTGAGCCTTATTTCCTGTTCCAGTGGTGATAGAAGAGCAAAGAAGCTGTGCCAACCCCATCAGATGACAGGGAGCACCTGTACAGATCTGCCGCACCACGTGGGAGGTGGAATAGGCCATGCAAATACACTGGAGGAGAAAATAAAACAAGACAGAAAGGGAGAAAGTCAGAGGGAAGGAAGGAGCAGAAATAAAGAGCCCAACATAGAATCTTGAATGTAGGACAGCTTCTTTTTAGGAAATGCATGCTGAAATTTTTAGGAAACATCATAAATCTGGTAACTTATTTTTTAAAGCAAAATGTATAAATAAATGTTTGCTGAGTGTGTTCTTAGTATTAACTTGAAATATGTAATGTTACATATCTTTATGAGTAAAAATGGGTTATATTGTTGACAGTATGATATGATTCACCTTAAAGGTATTTTTCTGTAACATTTTGTAACCTGATGCTAGGATAGGGGAAATGGATCATGGTACTAAAACAAAACACCACCTTGAAAAAAAAACCTGAAAGGACAGAAGGTATTCCCTCATAAGTATTTCACTCTCTAAGAAAATTCAAAGGAACTCCAATTGAGTAATTCAGAATTGGAAGATTTAAATAAAAATCAGGATGAAATGAAAAGAAAGAGTAAAAAATGAAGGAAAAACCTGTGGGTCAAAGCAATGCTCCTAAGAGTTCAGACATAAATTAGTAACAGCGACTAACTGGTAATGTGCTCCTAGATGGGGACAAGAAACATCATAAAGGAAGGCAGTGCAGCCAGTGAGTAACACTGGGCTGGGCTGGCGAAAGCAGTCCCCTTCCTCCAAATGAGGCACAGGTGACCCCCACAAGGGTCATAGCATCCTTTTGTGGGAAGTTGTTAGAGACTGAAATGTTGACCTGCTTCAGAAAAAGCCAAGAAAGAATGGAATCAACTATCAGATAAGCCCCCTGCCCTCTGGATAAAACCCTCCTCTTAAGACACTCCCAAGGTAAAATGGAGGCAGGAATCTTAACTGTCAACTCCAAGAACAGATACAGCAGTCTGGTCTCACCTTTGACAACACAGTTTCAGAAAATAATGGATGTGTGTGTGCAAGGCTGTGGGTTGTGGGGTGTCCCTGAGAACAACTCCCACAGCCTAGATTTGGATTATGCATAAAAGCAGCAGCACACTTTCACAGAGACTTGAAGAGAGGGAACTTCCTTGAGAAGTCTGCTTCAAGGAGAGACACATTTGGTTTGTAGCTAAACCCAAATGAAGATCTGGAAAGGGAGAAGCTGATCAAGAACTGGACTTGAACTATTAACCAGTTCAACTTGAAATGGATGAGGAGGAAAAGAAAGAACATGTGCATTTTTAATCATGAACGATGTAGCTCACAAAAATTGGAAAGTGGGTAACTGGAGAGATGGCTCAGTGGTTAAGAGCACCGCATGCTCTTCCAGAGGATGGAGATTTGATTCCAAGTACCCACATGGTTTCTCATAACAGTAAATCCAATCTCAGAGGATCAGACTTCCTCGTTTGGCCTCCATGGACACTGCATACATGTGGTTCACGGACATACAGGCGGTCAAAACACCTATATGAATGAATTAAAATTTTAAAAAAATTAGGAAGTGGATAGAGCATGAATGTCCCTGTGTTCTCACTTTATAAGCTTTGCATTTATACCACTCTGTAGCCTCCACTCCACAGATTTCCTTCCCTCCAGCACTAACATACTAAGGACCAAGCTTTCAGCACATAAATATTTGGGAACAAACTGCATCAAACCACAATAGAAAAAGTCAGGAGCACATGAATGAGTGCATATATGGAGAAATATTTAGTTGGATGAATGGATGAAGGAATGAGTAGATGGATGAAAGGATAGTTGGATGATGAATGGATAGATGGAAGGATAGTTGAATGGGTGGATGGATAGATTGATGCTGTGTATATGGATAGAAGGAGAGTTGAATGGATGAATGGAGAGAGGGGAGGATAGATGGAGGGGTAGATGGAGGGAAGATGGGTCAAGGCAGGAATAAGCTCAGGTAGCATTTCATACAGATGACAGACATGTTCAAGCTGCATGGCTGTCTTTTTATGGAACTGGGACATAGCCCTGAAAGTTTACAATGCAGACTTATGATTCTGTGACTGGGGCAAGTGACTGAACTAGTCTGTGGTACTCAGATCAGCTGGAGGTAACTTAGAATGCTCCCTGGTGTTGTACAGGATCTGATTTAGAGATAAGTCTTTTACTGCTATAGTCTTACTGTTCAGGAGTTTCAGAAATGTATGCTGGGTTACTCTGAGGAGGGAAGAGGCTATAGCTAGGAAGGGCAGGAAAATAATTTCTAGGGTGGATCTGGGAGATTGGAAAAGACTGGAGAACTGGCCTGCCAAGCTGCTACTGAGTGCCCACCCAGCACAGTACAAAAGGGGTTTCACTCCCAAGTGTCCTATTCAACAGCCTCAAAACTCCACACCAGGAAACCGAAGCTCAGCATCCTACCTTCCTGCTCATTGTGGGCAGCCTGAGGAACCTCCCTCTCCACCCCACTGGGTGAGAAGAGACTGTTGAACATGCTCACAAATCATGGTCCACCGTGCACTGAGGAAACTGTCAATCATGACTCAGTTGTTCTTCCTGGGCTTGGATTCTAGTGGTTTTGGTGGACCCAGCTGCTTATTTCAATATAGGGTTGGCTCTGCCATGTCCCTGTGATGACTCTGATACTGGAGCTGTTTACTGAGGTTTTCCTTTATGTCTATCACATGCACAGGTGAGAGGAGCACCAGCTGTGGCATCCAAGCTCCGAAGCTCCACATGAGATTTGTTTGGTCTGTAATCTTCCCTGACCAGCAGGGACTTATCACTGTGTCCAATGAAGATGGAAAATGCTGACCTCCTCACTTTCCCTAGACAATACTCTTCCAGGAAGAGGAATATTTTTTAATTATGTAAAGATGCGTTGCATTTGTTTAATTATGTAAAGATATGCTGCTGTTTTACCTTGCCTGCCTAAGGCACCTACCTGATTGGTTTAATAAAAAGCTGAACAGTCAATAGAGGGAGGAGGTATAGGGAGGAGGTATAGGCAGAAGTTCTGGGCAGTTAGAATAAGTAGGAGGAGAAATATAGACTTCTGTAAGAAAGAAAAGGAGATAGCAGGGAGATGCTAGGGGCCAGACAGACGAACACGGGGGAAGCAGAAAAGTAGGACAAAAGGAATAAATAGAAGGGTAAAAGCCTGAGGCAAAATGTAGATGAATAGAAACAGGTTCAATTAAGTTAAAAGAAGCAGTAGGACAAACCTAAGCTAAGGTCAAGCTTTCATAATTAACAATAAGACTCCATGTCTTTATTTTGGGAACTTGTTGGTGGCCCAAAGAAATGCAACTACATATGTGGGCATGTTTGTGTAGGGATGAATATGTGCATATGCGTGTGGAAAGCCAGAAGTTAACTTCAAGTGTTTTTCCTTAGGAACCATCCATCATTTCAAATAAACAAAACAAAGATAGTGTTCACAGAGATCTGGGGCTTATGGGTTTGGCAAGATTAACTGGCTGGCCAGTGATCGTCAAGGACCCTCGTTGTTTTAGCTACTTTTCTATTGCTGCCAATAGACACCATGACCAAGGAAAGTTAGAAAGAAAGCATTTAATTTGTGGGTTTCCTTAGAGTTCCAGAGAGTGAGTCCATGACCATCACATCACAGAGCAAGGCAGCGGGCAAGCAGGCATGGCAATGGAGCAGTAGCTGAGAGCTTACATCTCGATCCACAAGTTGGAAGCAAAGAACAAGACTGGGCTTTTGAAACCCCCAAATCTACCCCCAGTGACACACTTTCTCCAACCTAATATTTCCCTAATAGTCTCTCCTGCTAGGGACTAAGCAGTCAAATGTATGAGCTTATGGGTAATTCTTATTCAAACCACCACACTCTTTAAGCCTCTTCCCCAGTGCTGGAGTTACAAGAGTGAGTTGACACATCTGACTTTTTACATGGCTCTGGTCCTCATGCTTGTGTAACCAGAACTTTATGGTTGAACCATCTCCCTAGCTTCTGGAGGTAGCACTTTTAGAAAGTGTTTGAATTATAATTGTTGACCTCAGCAATGCATTAATTAGGTGATGGATTAATTATTGGGAGGTGGTGGAATTAGGAGGTGGGGCCTACTTTGGAGGAAGTAGGTAAATGGTAGTGGGTTTTAGAATGGAATGCTTTATCATGACCATACCCTCCCTGCATCTTTCTTTACTTTCTGGCTGTCATGAGGTGACAGTCTGCCTCGTCTCAGGCCCCAAACCACAGATCCAAACTGAAGCCTCTAAAACTATGATTGAAAATAAACCCATCCTCCTTTCAGTGGTTTCTCTCAGGCATTTGCCAGTGACCAACAGTTTGAGAAACATGCTGGCTTTGTGGAGTACAATTCCCTTTGTTTCTGGCTTATTTAATATAGCACAGTGTACTATGTGCTAGAATTCTCTTCCACTGTTAAGACTGGTATGTGGATAGGCTGCATTGAATTTGTTTGTTGATGACATATGGTTACTATAATTAATGTCATGCGAACACAGATAATTGAATGCCCTTGATACTTGGCTTTGAGTCTCTGTGGGTATATAGGAGAAGTGAAATCACTGATAATATAATGAGTCTGTGCTGGAGTTTTGAGGCACTGTCATGGAGTTTCTAAAGGGACCAGTGTCGGCACAAGGCACCCCAAGACCAGGTTCTCCGCACAAAGAAGATTTATTTGTTCGAGAGGGACAAATATCAGGGAATAAGAGATAAAGACTGGAGATAAAGGATGAGGGAGAAGGGGAAGAGGGGCAAGAGATATTTGTCCTAGGGGGCAAAGACCTCCTCTCTGGATAGAGAGGAGACAGACGGCCCATTGGCAAATGGCAGTTTATAAAGGTAAAAGGGGAAACCCTGTGTTAGGATGAAGTTGTCTTCTGACCTGTACGTGTGCTTACACAAAATAAATAAATAAAGTTTTAAAGATTGAGCAACTTAAGGGAGGAAAGGTTGGCTTTGGCTCTGGTTAAGGGGATATTGGCCATCATGGTGGGGAAGACATGGAAGCCAGAGTAGTTTGAAGCTATGGCAGGAGAATGTGAGGATTGGGTACATTGTATCATCAATCAGAGATCACAAAGTAGGACTGGAACAATGTCTTTTGCTCCTTCAATCCACTTCCTCCATGTAGACCTCACCTCTTAACTGTTCCACAACCCCAACATATCATCACCAGTTGCAGATCAAGTGTTCAAACATGGGAGCCTATTGGAGATTTCACACTCATAGTGTAACACGTACCATTTAGCCCTACCAGTACTTCTCTGCATCTTTGCTAATATTTTATGGCCTTTTTTACATTTAGATTTATTTGTTTTATTTTTATGTCTTTGAGTGATTTTCCAGCATGTATGTATGTGCCAGGTACCTGCAGAGGTCAGAAGAAGGCATAAGATTCCCTGGAACTGGAGTTTGGGATGGTTGTAAGTCACCATGTAGGTGCTTGGAGTTGAATCCAAATCCTCTGCAAGAGCAAAAAATGCTCTTAACTACAAAGCCATTTCTCCAGTACCCTATTGTTTGTTTTTGATAGTAGCTATCCTAATAGAAGATTCTAGCATAGAATTTTGAATTGATACAGATGAATTGATGGGTGGTTGGATGCACTGATGGTGGATGGACGGTGTTCGAATGAGTAAAGAGGCAGTTGGATGATTGGATGAATGAATAGACGGTGTATGGATGGGTAGGCAGGTGTTTGGCTGGATGAATGGATGGGTAGTTGGATGCACAGATGGATGGATGGGTAGATGAGTGGTTGTCTGGTTGACTGGATGAATGGATGGTGTAAGGATAGATGGGTAAATGGATGGTTGACTGGATGAACTGATGGATGGCTAAATACATGGTTCATTGTAGAATATTATTCTAATATATATGTATTATATGCATTTATGCTGTGGAACATTAGTTTAATGATGCAAAGTTATGTTGCAGTCTTTTATGTCGCAATTGTTTAACTCTGAGCCTGTGTCACTTGCCAATAGCAAGGCAGGAGAAAAGATAGTCAGGGCTGGAGGGCAGAGAGAATAAATACGAGGAGAAATCTGAGGAGGAAAAGAGGGTGTAAGGGGTAAACCACTCAGCAACACAGCTAGCCACTGAGTAAGAATTAAGGAAGGTATACAGAAAAAGAGAAAAATAAAAGCCCAGAGGCAAAAGGTAGTCGGAATAATTTAAGAAAATCTGGCTAGAAATAAGCCAAGTTAAAGGTGGGCATTTATAAGAAAGAATAAACCTCTGTTTGTGTGATTTATTTGGGAGCTGGGTGGTGCCCCCCCCAAAGAACTAAGAGTAAAAAACAACCAACTACAGTGGTTGAATAAATGGATGCATGGATGATTGGATGGATATGTGGAATGTATAGATGGGTGGATGAATGGATGGCAGCAATATCTGTTTATTAAAGCAAGACTCCTTGTAGTGGTTTAAATTAGAATGTGCCCCCACTGGGTCTTATGTTTGAATGGTTGGTCACCACTTAGTGGGACTGTTTGGGAAAGATAAGTGATGTGACTTTGTTGGAGTTGGTGTGGCCTTGTTGGAAAAGGTGTGTTACTAGTGTGTACTTTAAAATTTTAAAAAGTAAACACCAGACCCCCCCTCTGCCTTGTTCATGGTGCCCCTTCACAGCAGTATAACAGTAACTAAGACACCGCTCTTTACAGTTACTAGAGTGCATTAGAAATAATGGAGTATTTCTTTTAAGATACTCTACAAAAACTTTAGCCATTTGTCTTAACTATCAGGATATTTAAATTGTGTGTGTGTGTGTGTGTGTGTGTGTGTGTGTGTGTGTTTACTGGTATGTGTGTGAATTTGAGTATACTTGCTTTTGGAGGCCAGAAGTGAATGTTGGGTGTCATTCTCTGTCTTATTTTTTGAGACAGGGTCTCTAATTGAACCTGGGCCTCATCGTTTGGCTAGACTGGCTAGTCTTTGAGCTTCAGGGATGTACCTGACTTTGCCCTTCCCAGTACTGGTGTTACAGATGTGTGTGACACACTCAGCTTTTATGTAGGTCCTGAGGATTTGAACTCAGATCCTATACTTGTGCAGCATGTGCTTTCCCAACTGAGTCCTCTCACTAGCCCCTGGGATTTTTATGTAACAAAGATCCTCAAAAGCCAAAATGGCACTTGTGGCTACAAATAAGTTATTTTTCTTTTTCTTTTAATTTAGAAACAATTATTTTACATATCAATCCCCTTATTCCCTCTTTCTCCCATCCTCCCATGCCCCATATCAACTTCCCCAGCCTATCCCCCACCTGCTTCCCAAGGATGGTGAGGCCTTCCATGTGGAATCATCAAAGTCTATCATATCATTTGGGGAAGATCCTAGGCCCTCCTCTGTGCATCTGGGCTAAAATAGTATCCCTCCATAGGGAATGGGCTCCCAAAGTTCATTTGTGCACTAGGGATAAATACTGGTTCCACTGTTAGAGGTCCCATAGATTGCCCAGGCCTCCTAACTGGCATCCACATTCAGAGGGTTTGGTTCAGTCCAATGCTGGTTCCAGCTTTATAATTGGGGGTCCATATACTCTCACTAGGTCAGGTCAACTGTTTCTGTGGGCTTCTCCAGCATGGTCTTGACCCCTTTGCTCATCTCTCCTCCCTCTCTACAACTGGATTCTAGGAGTATGGCTCAGTGCTTAACTGTGGGTACCTGCTTCTGCTTCCATCAGCTATTGGATGAAGGCTCTAGGGTGGCAATTAAGGTAGTCATCAATCTCATTATAGGGAAAGGGCAACAAAAGCAGCCTCTTCACTACTGCCTAGATTCTTGGTTGGGGTCATCTAGGTGGATCTCTGACCATTTCCCTAACACCAGATTTCTCTTTAAACCTGTGCTGGAACTCTCTAATGAGGTATCCCTCTTTTTTTCTTTTTTTCTTTCTTTCTTTCTTTCTTTCTTTTTGTTTTGCTTTTTTTTTGTTTTTGTTTTTCAAGACAGGGTTTCTCTGCATTGCTTTGAAGCCTGTCCTAGAACTCGCTCTGTAGACAAGTCTGGCTTCGAGCTCACAGAGATCCGCCTGCCTCTGCCTTCCAAGCACTGGGATTAAAGGCTTGCGCCACCAAAGCCCTGCTGGTATCTCTTTTCTTGTTCTCCTCTATTCCTCCCCTGTCTCAGTCTTCCTAGTCCATCTTGTTCTCCTCCTCTCTCCTCTTATCCCTTATTTCCCCCACCCCCACCCTTGTGCTCCCAATTTGCTCAGGAGTTCTTGTCTCTTTCCCCTTCTTTGGGGGACCGTGCATTTTTCTCTTAGGGTCCTCCTTGTTTCCTAGTTTCTCTGGTGGTGTGGATTGTAGACTGGTAGTCCTTTGCTCTGTGTCAAATATCCATATATGAGTGAGTACATATACCATGCTTGTCTTTTAGACTGATTCACTCTCATGTAGCCCAAGGTGGCCTTGAAATCACAGAAATCCATCTATCTGCCTCTATCTCCTGAGTGCTGTAATTAGAGGTGTAGCCACCATTGCCTGTCCTCTATGACTAACTAGTGGCTTAGGTGTGTGACTAATTAATGGTTTAGTGTGTGTGTGTGTGTGTGTGTGTGTGTGTGTGTGTGTGTGTGTGACTAAGAGGGCCATAACTCTGCATCCTGATCTTCAGGCAAGGTTTATTTGTTACATTACAAACAAAATATCACTACAAGCACTGAGTGTCATATTACATCATCATCCCAGTCTCCTCTCCCAGATCCTTTCCCAACTGATACACTAGAATGACTCACAGAGTGCAGATAATCTCAGATAAACATAGACAGTGAGATCTGAGGTCCAGACAATTAGATTTCAAAGGGGAATGGGACTCACTCAAAGTCAAGTTTGTCACAGAAATAGCCCCACTACTCAGTACCAGTTTCCTTCCCCCTCACCATTTTTTTGAGGTAGTACTGGGAGACTAAACCCAGAGAATCATGCTCATGCACATGAAATATGTGCTCTACCCCTGAGCTACAGCCATAGCCCTCAATTTTCTTTACTAGTTACTTTTCTCATTTCTGTAACAAAATATTTGACAAAAGCAATTTAAGGAAGGGTTTATTTTGGCTCATGGTTCAAGGACCACCAGCCCACAAATAATGGGCTTGATTATGAAAGCTTAGCCTTAGGTTAAGCTTGTTCCTAACCAGTTCCTATAACTTAAATGAACTCTTATTTTTAAATCTGTGTTCTCTCATGTGGCTTGTACCACCTGTCTCTGTACTGTCCCATCCTGCTTCCCCCATGTCCGGCTGGCCACTCTGCTTTTCTTCTTCCCAGCATTCTTTCTCTGCCCAGAAGCACTGCCTGTCTCTCCTACCTAGTTGTTAGCTGTTCAGCTTTTTATTACACCAATCCCAGCAATATATCTTCACACACTGTACAAATATTCTGCAGTGTTTCTCCCTTTTGTCTAAATAGAAATGGAAGGGTTTAAATAACACAGTAAAACTACATATAATAAGAATAATTATCAGGTAAGAATTACATTTGCAATGTTCAGTCCAATTTTATTTGGCAGTTTTGGAGAAAATATTCTATCTATCCTATCTTGATGAGTCCAAAGTGTTATATGTAAATTATTTCCTTTTATAACTTTACCATTCTAATTTTTCAAACCCTAAATGTTTTCTTAGATATAACTTAAGCTTTTATGTCTCTCAACCTTTATGAACTTTACATCTCTTTTGTAAGTTTCATTTTTGAATTTAGTAACAAAGAAATTGGTATAACTATCTAGTCTTCAACTCCATCAGAGACTGGAGAGGGATACAATATTACCTGAGTAAACAGGAAGTGCAGGGCAAACAACTTTCAAAACTATAGAAATGATAGAAACAGCTGTCTGTTTGTTCCTCTGTAGCACTGGGGCACCCATCTTCAGCCTATCAGCCTAGAATATCTGATAGACTTTTATGAGAAGCAGGATTTGGAAGGACTGTCCTACCTGTCTTGGCAAAGTTCATCAGTTACTTTCTTTTGTGTCCTAATTGCCCACTTTGGACAGCATACTGTCAGCACTCCAGGGAAGGGAAGCTTCTTGCCCAATGGCTGACTTTTCCATGATAAACGCAAACTCCATGTGGAGGTTCTTTAATGCCCATCATCCTTTTTTGAAGTAAATTGGTGCTGCCAGGAGCAGATGTGTCTCACTGTCATGAAGAGACTTATGATAAATCATCTTAAATGCCATATTCTGTAGGTCTCTGAAGTGTTTAAAGACCACCTACACATCTAAAATATATCTGTTTGACCTTGAAAATATACCTAACATAACTGCAAGTTTGATTATTATAAATGACTATTAACCTGTATTTCTTAATTATGTTAAATAGTTTTCAATGGCTAGAACTTAACATTAAATTTTCACATAAACTGCATAGGTACCATGACTTAAACAAGAATAGAAATATATATACAGTATAACAAAAATAACCTTAAATTTGTATCAATATATAAAAATCCATACCAATGTAAAATATTTGAGACTAGTAAATCTTTTTAAGTTCAAAGGGAGACTCAACAATGCACCCTTTTATCCCATCATTTCTATTCCCCTTTTCCCTTCAGAGAAAGATCCCTGAATCTAATTTCCTTTGTTCACCTTTTTACCTGACCATGAACAACAACTACTTGTAACCAACCACTCTAAACAATGAAAAACATCCATAATCAACTGAATGCCCAAAAATCTACCCACCCCAATTCTTAGGAATGTGGTCATCATGTTCTCTAGACTGCTTCCTGTTGTCTGAGGATAACAGCATCTTTGGGGGACCCTGAGAAAATTGGTATAATGGTCAAGTTCCGGGAGAACTAGCTGCATTATTTTTGTCTAGTCTCTGTGTGATGGGAAAGTGTAGAGCTTATTTAAAGTCCTTGCTGGAGTAGTAGCAGCTTTGGAGTTGTTCTGGATACAGAATTTTGAGGAAACTACAATAGAGGCATTCTGAGAGGTTGCGTCACCTGGGCTACTTGTCTTCATTGGTGTCTAGCTTTTTTTTCTGAAAACACAAACTTTGAAAGGTTACATACATAGCTGCATTAACACAACTATAGAATGTGTGTTGTGTGCAAGTCAGCTCAAGATTTGTGTTATGTTTAAGCAGGTAAAAGTCATCTGCCAACTTTATAAGTCTGTTTGTACTATATAATCAAACTGCTTCTGAGGACTCTGTAGTCAAAAAGATTTAACATGCTTCATCCAGTCTCAGAGCTCTTCCCATGTAGAGGGATCAGCATACGTGTCACCTGTCCTGTAGTCTTTCTTGCTTCTTTTATTCATGTCTGTAGCCAAGATTTTCAGGTCTTCCCTAATCACGTTTGATCTTCATTAATTTTTAAGAGGACCATAACTTTTTGTTTCCTGTAGAAACAAAGTCATAACATCTCCTTGAATCCAACATGTTTTTTGACTTTTATTTTGAAATTAAGACATTCCTAAAATAGATAGGTTGGTTTAATTTAGCAGTTTCCATAACCTAGTGTATCTCAGCAGTTATTGCTTTTTTATACATTAGGTTTTAAAAAATTCAAAGTCAGCAAAGCACCATGCAGCATCCAGATACCCTATGCACTTCCCATCTTTACATGGCTTTTTCCTTTTATATTACTTTACTCTCTCTTTAAAGATTTTATTATTTTTAAACTATTTTTTCAGCATCTAAGCACATTTTTAAGTGTACTGTACTTTTCTAGAGGTTTTCTGTGTTTGAACCTGACTTTACCAAGTGCCTGCAGCATTCTCTGACTGCATGAGACAAATCTTAGTGGGACTCATCTTAGCGATTGGTGCTGGCGGCTGACTCCTCCCCCTTTGGGTCTGGAAGTGTGGGAGGAGCTGGGCCTCTGCATACCTGCAAGCATCAGCTGGTCTGAGAGACTGTGGGACTGAGAGCCACATCTGGCTCCTTGTCCATAACTTTTCTTTTAGTTTTCTCAAGCCCTATGTTTGGATATTCAAACCTCTACATTGGATGCCATATGTAGTAGTAGTTGTTTCTTGTCAGAACTGCCAGCCTGCAAATAATGACATGGAGACTTATTATTAATTATGAAAGCCTGGCCTTAACTTAGACTTGTTTCTAACTAGTTCTTATAACTTAAATTAACCCATATTTTTCAATCTATGCTCTGTCACATGGCTTGTTAGCTGCAATCTGCAGTTTCATGGGTGGACTCCCTGCATGTCCAAAGTGAGGAAGTAAGTTGTGCAACATGTGCCTCAGAGTAGCAATGCAAGCATGTCTTTCTGAATCCCTAGCCTTGTGTCCACTCATTTCCCAAAGAAAACAGTGTCACACATCCTATATCCTCTCTTCCAGGCCATCTTCTTATCATTTTGTTCTACACCTAAGTTGTGCACCTCTGCTCAGCCCTGGCCTTTTCTGATTTCTATGGTGTGTGTGTGTATGTGTGTGTGTGTGTGTGTGTGTGTGTGTGTGTGTGTGTGTGTGTGAGTGAGAGAGAGAGAGACAGACAGACAGACAGAGACAGAGACAGAGAGAGACATACAGAGAGAGAGAGACAGGGAGAGAGAGACAGAGAAAGAGAGAGAGAGAGAGAGAGAGAGAGAGAGAGAGAGAGAGAGAGAGAGAGAGAGAGAGAGAGAGAGGGAGAGAGAGTAGCCATGACTATCATTCCTTGTGAACCATTCACCTTGTTTTTTGAGACAGTTTCTTACTGGGCTGAAACTTGTCATGTAGGCTAGGTTAGTTGACTAGTGAATATGCCTGTCTCAACCTCTCCAACACTGGGATTGTTAGCATACACTGTCACAACAGTCATTTAAAAACACAGGTGCTAAGGATAAAACTCAGGGTCCTCTCATCTTTACAAGGCAAGAACTTTACCATCTCCCCAACTTCTGATCTCACTCTTGACACTGTCTATTTTTGCCCCCTGCTTTTTAGATAGATCTCTGTCCCTGGTGCCACAGCCAGGCAATTCTTGGCTGTCGAGTGCATGAAAGATTGAATACACTATTTTTATGTAAATGTGTTTTTATTATCCAAGCAAGAGAAAGCATTACAGGAAATCTGGAAGGGAGAGGGTAAAAAATGACCCATCAGCTTTCCCAGGCACAGCTGTGGTCACAGTGTGCACTCCCTGCTGCTCCATTTTTCTGTAGTACCAGGAAGTATGGGTTTCTTCCTGCCTTTCTTTAGCAAAAGAAGCCACCCAACCCAAGGGCATTAACTCTGGCAGGTACAGGACTTAGGGCTCACTTATTTCAGTGTGACAGATGCTTTGAGGTGGAGACATGGAGAGGCATGGAGGCTTGTGACAAACAGGCTATGCCAAAGGTCACTCAAAAGATAAGTGTGCACAGCCAGCAGGCACTGGAGCCAGGACTTGAAGTTTGTGTCTGGGTCCCAGCTTTAAGTTACCAAGGAGTCACCATAAGAATGTGAACATTTCCCTGCAGGGCCAAAATGTTCCACCCCCATTACATTCTTCCTGCAGTGTTACCGGAGGCTGACACCATCAGGGGCTGAACTTCATGAAATGTGCCTCTTGCTCAAAATCACGTCCCTGGTACCGTGGCCTCCTTGGGTGTTGTGTTCTCAGAGTGGCTTGTTTTATACTGGTGTGAAATATCCCATACAGATGATTCTCACTGTAGTGTCCTATTCAGTAAATTTAATGAAGTAGTCAACACTTTCTTATAAAATAGGCTTTGTGCCAATGGTTTGGCCACCCATAGGCTGAAGGCATATTTAAGGTAGGCTAGCCTGAGTGAGTATGAAATGCATATTTGACTTGGTGGTATTTTTAATTTATATCAGGTTTACTGGGATGTAACCCCATTGTAAGTCAAAGAGCATCTGTAATTACTGTTCACGCTGATTCCTTGTGTTGAGCCACATGGATAGAACTGCCTCTGGGGGAACAGTGAGCAGCCGTCTTTAGCTGTGGAATGTCTGTTTAAATGTTTTATGCATACGAGGATGTAGGCTTATGCTTTGGGGTGGGTGGGGGGGAGCCCACAAATGGGCCATAAGAAACAGGAGACTAGCAAGTAAATGAACTTTTAATATCCAGACGAGCTTGCTGGCCACAGAACTAAATTGCAGATGTCCTCTAGGGCGAAGGGCCGGAAATTGTCAGAGTCAGAGAGGACAATCAAGCCTGGTAGCCCTCTGCTGCTTCAGCCCCAGTTCAGCACTTCTTAGCAGGTTCTCCTTTGTGTAAAAACTCATTTGTTATTTCAGACCATATGTGCTAACAGTCTGGAAGCACTGCCCTTGGACTACTAGGAGGAGCCCACATATCCAGACTAGGAACACCACACTCCATTCCCACCTGCAACCTTGGGCAGGTCACTAGAATCCTCGGAGACTGGGGTTCACTTTCCTCTGGACCGGGGAACATGCTACCAGTGATCTCATGATTGGCTGACCTTCTCTGAGAATGACATGAGGATGGAAGGCAGGGCATTGCTTCACTTCTGGATCCCCAAGTGGATTCAGTTGGGTGAGAGGTGCTGGCAGGAGCCAGCCATATGGAGGAGTAAGTAAGCCATGCAGGAGAGCATAGGGCAGTGGCTACTTGAGGTTTGCCTAAGCTTCATATGGCTTTGTCATGATAAAGTCACTAAATAAGTTAATCACACTCCTGCTTGGAGCATCAGTGTGTTACACTAGGCTGTATAATCTTGACTGTCTTCCTAGGCCTCTCTGACCCTCAGTGTACCCGCCTGTAAAAGGGACAGACAGACCTCTGTGAGGTTAGGATGTTGATGCCTAGTTTATGCGTGGCACTCAGTATCTCCTGAAGCTGTGGTGAACAGCATCTGGATGCTATTGAACAGAACCACTAGTATGGTTATGGGGGTCCTCCAGCACATGGAGCCCAGGCTGCTTTCCAACTTGCTATGTAGCTAAAGACAATCTTCATCTTCTGGTCTTCCAAGTGCTAAGGTTACAGGTATTCACCACCTCACCCAGTTTTATGTGGTACTAAATATAGAACCCAGGGCTTTGTGCATGCTAGGCAAGCACTCTGCCAAATGAGCTACATCTCCAGTCTCCAAATTGGGTTTCAAAGTCACATCTGCTGCCTCTCCCTGCAGTTGTGACAGAGTGGCATGTAGGTGGTAAATGCTGGGTGCTGAAAGATTATGGAAGAATTTCATGTGTGTCAGGCTTGACCAGAAACTGAGTACCATGCACCAATCCCAGGCAATGGGCTGCCATTCAACTAGACCGTGCCCTCACTCACTGGTCTCTTGAAGATGGTTGTGAGCAACTACTGAGTAGTGGGCTGGAGAATCTGATTTTTTAAGTGTCATTTGTGTATAGGAACAGGCATTTTCCATGATGATGAAGGAAGTTGTCAATTCATTTGTGCAGGGGGCAATTTGTTTATAAGTAATCCTAAGACTTCTGCAAGGCCCCCACAGAGACAGGAAAATCTGCAGGCTTCCAGGAGGCAGTGGTCTTTGATTTTCTTGCCACATTCATCCCAAGGCACCCATGCCCTTTTGGTGGAAGCTTCCCTCTTGAGGCTGCACACTACCCCCCTTCTACTTTCCCTACCTGTCTCTGTGCAAGAGAACACTCTCCTTAGTTGTGAGCTAGTTCGGGAACCCAACCCACCCCACCTGACTTCTGCTGTCCCCAACATGGGACAGGCCTGTCTGGGACATAGTGAATGGCCCCTGTGGCTGCTGTTTTCCAGCTGTACATCCCCCCTGGCTTTCTTGCCCTCCTCCACAAAGGTTAGGGGTTGGAGCTAATCCCAGGACTTAGGGGTTGTAAGGGTGGTGAAAGAGTTGCTCCCACATAGCTGAGATCTCCTCAGTAGCTCTGCCCCTTTCCTCTGGACAGGAACCTCCAGCAGGCTTTTGACACACTCAAGGGACAGGGTTGGTCATGGAAAAGATACCGTATTTTCCCTAATGGGTAGGGAGGAAGCATTATTATTAGAAAGGAAACAAGGATATTTGCTAAGCTGCTCACCAATCATATGGCTGCTTACCAGCAGATGGGTCAAGTGGCAGCAGTCAGGTAATTACACAGGGCCAGCTGCATGCATGTGCAGACTGCAAGGTCAGAGGCTTGGCTTAGAGAAGGGAGGGGAAGGAGAAGGGGAGAAGTGTGCCGAGAGAGGAGGGAGAGAGAGTAAGGGGAGAAGAAACAAAGGGAGGGGTATGGAAAGGGTAATGGAGGAAGGAAGGAAGAGGGTTAGAGGAGGAAGGGAGGAGGAAGGATGGTGGTGGGTAGGAGAATCTTCTACCTCTAGTTTAGGAGGAAGAGATCCTTTCACATGTAGGCACTGAGGTCCCAACCCCAGTAGGCTTTGAAAGGTAACACCATCTGTGCCATCTTTTGTGACCTCTGGGTCAGAGCTGCTTCCCTTGAACCTTATGGGATCACCAGCTGGAACACTTGAAGGCTGGAAGTGACTCCATAGCTCCCGGGGCCTGAAGGAGTATGAATGCTCAATCACTCACATGTCTTGCTTAATTTTTTTATGGCATCGTCTCAGTGCCTAACTGAGACACCCTGGCCTGGAATATCTTCCACCTCAGGTCTCTTCATGTGGCCTGTGCTACCTGAGCAACATGGCCAGGTTCCTAGAGTAAGGAACATTCTGACAGAAAGATGTATTGGGCAGAATGAGAGAGACGGCAGACATGAGACATGTATTTGTATTGTCTTATAAAAGAAAACAATAAAAACCTCTTAAATTAAAAATATAAGCCTTTTATTTGCAGATCATTATAGATGCATGTGCAGTAAGAAATAATACAGAGAGGTCCATGCACACTGCACTCCAATTCCCTCAGTGGTTACACCTTACAGAAGTATGATGCTTCCAGTCTCCCTAGCTTTGCTTGCCTTCCCTTGTGTGTGTAGTATGCAAAGTAGCTTTATC
Organism: Mesocricetus auratus; assembly: GCF_017639785.1. NCBI lineage: Eukaryota > Metazoa > Chordata > Mammalia > Rodentia > Cricetidae > Mesocricetus > Mesocricetus auratus. The sequence continues at coordinate 151,980,691 of NW_024429266.1, read as the reverse complement.
ACAGCCATCCCATCATCAAGACACAAGAATATTCCAGAAGCACAAAACTGCCTCTTGCAGCTGTCTTATGTCTTTCCTGCCCCCTCTCCTGAACTGCTGATCTGTTCCCCCTTTTTATAATGTTGTCATTTTAAGAATGATACCTAGATTAGATCACATGGTGTATAACTTGTGGTGTTGGAATCTTGCTGTGCGTAATGTCCTCAGGTCCATCTGAATTGTGTGTGTTAGTACACTCATTTTTAAGTGTTCATGAGAAATTGGTTGAAGTTACCCCTTGGCTGCAAAATTGGAGGAAGTGTAGGTCCCTTATATATATTTCATAGGCCTGGTATTACCACCTATTGTCTCCTACTTACTTCAGGTCAGCTCTACATGACTCAGAATGCAGTGACTGGCTTAGTTAAAGTTTCTATTGCTGTGAAGAGACACCATGACCACAGCAACTCTTATAAAGGAAAACATTTAATTAGGGTGACTTACAGTATTTAATGGGGGTGTCTTACATTTTCAGAGGTTCAGTCCATTGTCATCATGGTGTGACATGGTGGCGTGCAGGCAGATAGGGTGCTGGAGAAGTAATTGAGGGTCTGAGACACTAGGCAGTATCTTGAGCATGTATGAGTCCTCAAAATCTGCCTCCACAGTGACACACTTCCTCCAACAAGACTACACCTACTCTAACAAGGCCACAACTCCTAGTAGTGCCACTGCCTTGGGGGCCATTTTCTTTCAAACCACCACAGTGACAAACATGATAAACATGTTTTGCTTTGCCATGTTTAGGGAAGGGCAAGAAGGAGTAGTCAATGTGTTTGGTGCAGACAGTTTTTCCCTGAGTATTTTGTGTGACTGATCCAGTTTCTCTGCATTCTCACTAGCTTTCAATGTGATGGTGGTTTTTGGTTGAGCCACCACATTGAGAATGCAGTGGTACATCCTTGAGTGGTCCTTGTTTTTTTTGGAGTGGCTAACGATGGTGAGCATTGTGTGTGCTTATTTGCCATCTCTGTGTCTCATAAACTGTGTGTTCATGTCTTCTGCCCATTTCTCACTTAGCTTTCAGATATTCTTTCTATGTTTTAGATATACCTTCTTCCTCAGTCAAACATTGTGCTTTCATCCTCTTTGTAGTATCTTCAATTTAAAAATGGATTATAAGATTAACTAAAATATTTATAACTTTAAAATTTTATAAAAACAAGCTGGGTATGGTGGTACACAGCTTTATTCCTAGCACTAGGGAGGCAGAGACAGGCAGATTTCTCTGAGATGGAGAGGCCAAACTCATTTTATTTGCGATGACGCTGTCTCAAAATAACATAAAGCTTTATAAAAACAAATAGAAAAGAACTTGGATTTACATTTCAGAGTTACTAGATACCAAGGAGAAGAACCCACCAGAGGGAAAGTAACAACTATGGTCTGAGTGTGGTAGGACCTCCCACAGGTTATTTAAATATGGAGTTCTGGGGGTCAGTCAAAAGACGACCTAGTGTATGTCTGTTTCTAAGAGTTTCTTCCCTCTCTAAGTATAAGAATATACACATGACAAGCCGGTGTGGGGCCTAGGATGGTTGGACAAGTAGCTCTGACACAGAGTCCTAGATGTGCCTCTGAGGAAATGATAGAGAGCTGAAGGGACACTGAATGAGTGTCCTTGAGAATGGGCACACAAGATGAATACAAGAGGCACTGTGCAGGAGCTATAGCCTTTGAGTGGTGTCACATGGCTCATGAGGAAGTCCACATGACCTGCGAGATGCCTGTGGTCTGTTCTGTGTTGTCTTACCTGCCGTGCTACTCCTCAGTTCCTAGGAATTACTTCTGCACTCCAGCCACACGGACTAGCTTGTTTGCTCAATGCAGCCCACTGCCCCTGTCTTAGCTTCTTCTGTTCTCTAGACCTGAGAATGTATGGCTGTCTTCTGTAGGCTTATTAGGATGTCGCCTTGTCCAGACAACTCTCGTGCACCTCAAGGCTGAGTTAGTTTTTAATTTTCTTCCTCTGTGACTAGGCCCACTGCAGAATTTCAGAGTTGTGGGTTCATCCGTTTCCCCAAGAGTGAGCTGCTTCTGGATATATCTCTGTAGCTAGCACAAGGAAGCTCTTTCTACATGTCTGTGAAGTTTTGTGTGTAGTGCAAGACACTATTAAAATGCAAGTTCCTATTAGCAATAAGAATGGCTACAGTAATTACCTTATGATCTTGGGCTCCTGGAGGCTGGTGGTTTGTTTATAGAGCTTATGTCTGCCTGAAGGGCTTCTTGTGTGCTGGTTAGAAATGGATGCTGATTACAGACAATTGGCTTTGTGTCTGAGCTGAGTTTTTGTTTCTCTGTGCTGTTCTAATGTGTAGAATTAAAGTTAGGTTCTTTTCAGCCCATTGTGGTGATGTTCATTAACTGAAATTTGCCCGCAGAGTTTCTTGTACACAGGCCCTCCATTCTGCCGCTGTTAGCAAGCATTGTGCTCTGAGGCACTCGTCTATCTTGACCCTTCTTTATGGTAACTATGATAAGTAGCGATGAGGAGTGTGAGAGTTTGGCAGTGTTTTAGTAAGGACAGAGGGTGTGTGCACATAGTCAACACAAGGAAAACCTCTTGATTATGGTGGTTTGGGATGTGCATTGTGAATGAGAAAGGATTTGGTGGACAACGAGCATTGTCAGTGGGAGGAAGATCTGACAGAGGTATGTGGGTCATGGAGAGGAAGGGGGAAGTATACTTTGTCAGTGGGGAAATGACCTAACAGAGGTGTGGGACTCATGGAGGGGTTGTGTGCTTCGTTTCATCATGGAGAAAGTGTGTATGTCTTTGGTGGGAGGAAGATCTTGCAGAAGCATGGGGGTGTATGCACTAGATCAGGGGCAGGTCACAGATGGGTGTGTGTGCCTTAAGTAAGTGGTCATGGAGGGGTGTGTGTGCCATCGGTAGTGGTTAATGGAGGGAGGTGTGTGCCATCAGTAGGCGGTCATGGGTGTGTGTTTGTGTGTGCCATTTGTGGGAGGTCACAGAGGGGTGTAGGTGCTGTCTGGAATATCATGGAGGGGTTATGAGTCATTAGTGAGAGATCATAGAGGGTCTATGTGTGTCATTGGTAGAAGGTCACGGGGGATGTGTAGGGCACCGATAGAAGGTCATGGAGGGGTGTGTGGGTCATCAGTGGGAGGACATAGAGGGAGTTGGAGAGTCATCAGTGGGAGGTCATGGAGACGTATGCAGGTCATTAGTGGGAGATCACAGAAGGAACCATGGAAGCACTTATACCTGCCCTACCTGCCCAACCTCTCCTGCACTTGGCTGACAGGTAGAAGAGTGACAGGTAGGAGTCCCGATATCAGAGGTCAGTGTGAGCATAAAGCGAGGGCAGAGCTTTCTGTGTTCTAGAATGGGTAGCCTGGGAATGATGGTCACTCAGATAGCTCATGGGCAGCCAGGACCTGGCCTCTCAGGGGGAATGGCCCTTGTAAGTGAGGTCTTAGCATTTGCATGGTCAAAAGCATAAAGGTGCTCCCCCAGAAACATAACTTTCAGTTTGCTTATTTTTCTACCTCAAAAAAAAATACCGAGTTTCTGAGGTAGCTAGGTCAAGAGGGATGTTGTAGCTGGAAGATGAGAATGGGTCCAGCAACCTTAGCAACTGTCAGCCATGGGTTCAAGCGCTCAGATTAAAGATAAAAGAGATCTGATCAGAGCCGGGGGACCCTGTTTGTCTTGCAAGTAAGAGAGGCAGGACTAGACTTATCTTTTCTTCTATTGCCAGGACTCTTAGGGGTAGAGCCTAGGCTTTGGCAATCCCAACAATCTATGTTGGACCACCCACTCTCCATAGGACAGACGAGTAACAGTGAAAAACAGAGAAAATGGGTTTCTTAAGTGTGACTACACTGGGAAAAGGGACAAAGAGATCCAATGACCACCTTCCTCCCAAGTCCATCTTCAGGGACCAAACATGTTTAATTTTAAACAGAGGGCCAAGATGTATACATGGTTGAGAAACCCTGGTCAAGCTGTGTTCCCATCCATCACTGACCCACTGACCCATCGTTGTTTGGGCTCCAGTCTACTTACTGCAAGGTGGTCTGACAAGTTGTCTACACTGTGTGAAACATCTGTCCTGGAGACAAACTTCATCTCAGGCTTGCCCTAGGGTGAGACTCCTGGGTGAAATCTAATTCCCAAGGCCCATTGTCCGAAGAGTCTGTTAGCTGGAAGGGAGAGACACAGGTGTCTCTCTAGAGTATTTTCAGCTCCTTCCAGATGACTTTGTGATTGCTTCATCTCCTTCCTGCGGAGCCTCTCCCCTCGGCAGCACCAATGGCTACAGGCTTACAGTAGAAAGAGGCCTCCTCTCCATCCATAGACTAAGCCCTAGTATGCTGACTCTACTGTGATGATTGTCTGTTTTCTCAAAGGGCATGGGAATTTGGAGCATGAACTTTGGGGGTAAATAAATGCTTGAGGCAGGTCCAAAGCTTGGCTTTGTCATTTAAGTCCTCTGTGACTATGGGCAATCACACAACCTTTCTGGGCCTGTGTCCGCACTTGTGAAGTGGGGTGGATGATAGTACCTCTGCTTGAAAGATTTTGTTGCCAAGATGAAAGGTATTGATGAATGAATTCTTGCACTGCAGTTGACACATTGCTAGTGTCACTCTTACCATGATCACACTGAGCCCTGTTAGGATTCGGATGTGGGGGTGGGGTTCAAGAGGATACTGAGACGGATACTTGAGGAATAAAGCGTTTATTAGGAGAGTTATTAATGCCATGGATGAGCAAACAGAGATGCAACAGCATGGTGGGGACACTGAAGAGAACCAGAGTCCATGTTAACTCACTTCTCAGATGAGAGCCCCTGACACCAGCATTCCTGGGTCAGGGCCTCACAGGCAGTGCCTCTGTAGGATGCCGGTAGGTATCTGTGAAAGAGATAAGGGAGGCTGCTGTATGAACAGGAACTGAATTCTAACATTACCTATCTTTTTGTTTTGTTTTGTTTTGTTTTACCAGACAGGGTTTCTCTGTATTGTTTTGGCTCGGTCCAGCCCGGCTTCGAACTCACAGAGATCGCCTGTCTCTGCCTCCCGAGTGCTGGGATTAAAGGCGTGCGCCACCACCCGGCTTAACATTACCTATCTTAAGAGGTGCCAGGCTCAAAGAGCTGGGCTGGGGTCACTTGCTGTTACCCAGAGTAGAGCAGGGGTTCAGGCCCATGTGCACATCCAGCCGGTAGCAAGGCAGTGGTGAATGGTGAAGATCTGGGGGCCAGCTGCTGGGAGATATCCTAGACAGGTATGGAGGGCAGCAGAAGCTGTTACAGTGGTAGACTGCACAAAAGCCCTGAAGAGAAAGGTGCAGTCAAGTGTGAATTTGTTCCTAGGCAAAGAGAATGGCTGGAATCGGCGACAAGGCAGGGCAGTGCCTTGCTGTTTGCAAGCTCTGCAGACTGATTTGTTGCAGGCTTCAGTGGACTGAGGCAGTCAGTACTTTGGGTTGGAGGCCTTCCTGGGTGGCTAGGGTCTTGAATGTCTGCCTTAGGCTCATGCACTAAAGGGTGGGCCCCCAGGGTGGTGCTATTATGCATGTAGTAGCCCTTTTAAGAAGTGAAGCTAGTAAGAAAGAGGTCCTTAAGACGTTGGAGATATGTCACTGAAGGTGCCTCTGGGACCCTTGTTTCTTCTTGTGTAGTAATTTCTTCCATGTTAAAACATTCCATCCTTGAGGGAAGCTTATACGATTCAAAAAGTAAACAACCTTCCAAGTCCTGGAGAACTACAGCTCACAAGACTCATGAGGTCCCCTCCCCAAGGCCAGGACAGAGCAAACAACTGCTGCTGAGACTGTCTTGAGTAGAATCTTAGACTCGTGGAGATGCCTGCCTGCCTGCCTGCATGCATGCAGAGAAATCCAGGGATGCAGCCTCCGAGTTCACCTGTATTGGGGTGGGCCTTTTGATGACGCAGCTACATTTAAGTTGTTCCTCCTCCTGTAATTGGCCCCAGTAAACTCAATGGTTTACTAAGTTGAATTTTGTTAAAAGTTACATTGATCTGTCACCAGTTCCCAATATGTGGAACATAGACATTGTGTCACTTGACTTTGATCTATCACCACTTCCTAATGTGTGATGCACACACTCTGTGCCGTGTGTCCTCAGGAAAGATCTCACAGCGCTTCTCCTCTCTTGTGTTTCCTGGCCAGAAGAAAAGTTTTTCCCCTCCATTCTGTGCTTCTACCATGATGTGTTCACAGGCTCAGATGCAATGGTTCTGCCCATCCTTGCAGTGGACCTCCAAACAATGAGTCAAATAAACCCTTCATAAGCCGATTGTTTTGGGTATTGTGTAATCAGGATGGAGAGATGACTGACGGGTGGACAAAGGGATGAAGGGCAGATAGCTGTGTCCGTGAGTGAGTGGATGTGTGGATATGTGGGCAGTGGTGGAAGAGGGAGGGATGGGTGAACAAATGAATGAATGAGTCAATCATGGATACATTCTGTTTGATAAACACATTCTTCTACCTGCATGTGCAGATGTGAGGGGGAAGGTGGGTCCCTGGCAATTTGGTGGAGGCGCTGTGTTGTGAAGTGCCTATCCTTCACACACAATTGGGGATTTGGGCTCTCCTTGCCTGTGTCTCCTCTAGGGTTTATGGCTTGGGATTTTCAGTTTCAGATAGACTTCATCTCAGCTCAACTTTACATCCTCAAATGACCTGGCTAAGGGTCAGAGCTGGTATGCTGGGCATTAGGCAATGGTAGTCACCTGTGTCAGGCCAGTCTCACTTGGTTAGGGCCTTCCATGGTGACTCATGCGCCATCCATGCCCAGATTCCCATGCAGGCTGCTGCATAGTACTTGGACTGTTAGTTTGGGCTGAGGATAGAGAGCCCTTTAGGAGTGGGAGGACAGTCAGCCCTAGCTGAATACTCCGCTTTCAAAGTAACTGCAAAGTAGGCAAGTTGCAGAAATGCCGAAGAGCCCACTTGCCCGGCCTCTTACCGCCTGCATGACTCCTTTCCAGGTGTTGGGTATTTTAAGCTGCAGTAAATACCATTTTTGTCAGACTTTCGTCTCTGGTAATGATCGTCTGTGTGCAGATCTTCTGCTGCGCCTTCCTTGATCACAATTCATGTCTGTGAAAAGATCTCTTCCACACTCAAGCGCTGGGTACCTACAGAGCTTGCATTCTGAGATAGGCCTGGTGCCATGCCCAGTGAAGAAGGAGTTGGCTGACCCTGCCCTCGGGATGTCAGCCTGCCATGGAAGATGATGCATATGCTACTAGACAGAACAGAATTTCAGGAGGTGCTAAGTGCAATTAAGGGAGATTTGTAGGAGTAAGAGCTTTGAGTGCAAAGCACCCTTTGGCATGAAGTGTCTGGGGGTGGAGCTGTTGACATGGAGGGACAGGTTTGACTCAAATCTAGATGCATGGAGCGGAGGAAGGGAGGGAGGAAGGGAGGGAGGGAGAGGGAGAGATGCACACAAGCCTGGCAGAGTAGCTGGCAGGTACGAAGGCCCTGGTAAGGAATGTGCCCGGTGTATTCAAAGCCCTGTTCTGAGATCTGCCAGAAGCATCATGACAGCAGGGAGGGGGATCTGAGGTGGAGCAGGTAGACAGAAGTTTCAAGGAGATGAGGCAGCAGGGCAAAGGAAAGTGTGTCCATCCAGCGAGGGAGAGTAGCCTGATGTGCTTGTTCATGGAGCTCAGACTGGGTTTCCAGGATAAGACCCCACTTGTGAGTAAGGCTTCATCCAGGTGTCTAATGTGTTGCACACTACTGGCCCCTATCTGGCTTGGCCTGCATCCACCATTCTAATAGTTCTTGTATCTCTTCAAAGCACATATTGCATTCCAGGGTCAGGCTCCATTCCCAAAATGTGAAGATACCTAACCTAGGAATTGTGATCCTGGGCTGTGGGATCAACTTTGATAGCTGGAGCACATGAACATTTGGTGTCTGGAAGACTTGACTTAGATGTGGGCTAGGCCACTAACTGGCAGAGACCCATCCTTGGAGCTGTGCAAGCCTATTTCCCCACTGTGCACCCTGTCGGGGACTCCGCTGAGCCTGTAGCAGCCCACACCTCTGAAAGCTCCTGGCTGGGGGCTAGTGCAGTACTACTTTCATTTCCATCAAGGAGCAAGGAAGGGTGGAGGACAGATGATGAGCTTGCTTCTCCGGTGAATGATTCATGAGCATAGGCAGCTGCTTAGAGACAACTTCAGGACAAAATTGGAATAGTCTTATGGAAAAAAATTGCCCAAACAAGTCCCAGTTCTCTGAAATGTATTGGTTGTGTGAACTTAGCCCCCAGGAGCAGTTCTGCCTGGGATGCCACTCTCCATACTTGGGGAGGACCCTCGGTCACTCACTGCCTGCTGCTCAGGGCTGGGCTGCTGGTTAAAGCGGCTGTGGGAACCTTAGAGGAGCTGTGACCATCCTCTGTGCCCGTGGGGTAGCCAGGAACAAAGCACAGCCCTCTGTCAGGGGTGAAATGAGACATGTGAACCAGTGTAAAACACAAGGGAAAGCTGAGCAGGGGTGGGAGAGCCCGTTGCCCACTGACTCCTCTGCAGCGTATCAATAAGAGGCTGCTACCACCTGGGGCGGGAGCCCTGTGCAGATCTGCCCTGGAAAGGGGTGGAGGGCAACGTGCCTGGAGAAGTGGACAGAGAGTTGGCACTGAAGCGAGATCCCATCAGAAGTTGCAGATGCCTCTCCTTGGAGAATGGAGTGTGTGTAGGCCAACATGCTACCCAGCAGCTAGGATGCTGTGGACATGGAGCTTTTGCTCTAAGACACCTCTGCTTTCCTGAGCCCTGAGGTAACCTCTTCCTCTTGGGGCACATTTCCCCACATTAGATTCCTACTGATGGTAGCATTCCAGCCTTTGTCCTAGGATGTATCAACCATTGTTGGAAATAAAATAAAAAGCTTGGGATCAGTGAAAACGAAGCAGTTTTTAAACTCTCGGGATGCAGCGTAAAGAGGAACAAAAATAGCTGGTGTTCCCTGATTACGAGCAATTCCTGTCCTCTTCTCCCATAGGCCCAGACTTGCTCCTGTCCCAAAGTCTCCATCTTATTGGTTTAGGACACAGTCTTATCCAGTGTGTATCCCAGGACTTGAAACTGTTCTCTTTTCTGATCAGACTGCCTATAACTCTCCAACTCTCAGAGTTCTGAGACAAGCAAGCACCCGCTGTTTGCTAAGGGAGAGATGGGCCTAGTGCCTCCTGCTGTCTGTAACTGATGAAGAATGCTAAATATACTTCATGCTGAAAATGGACTGTAACAGCTTACCTCTTATACCATGAGGTGGCTGTCTCATTCAGGTAAACTCTTTGTCTGTGGACATTATCATGCTTTGTGCTTTCATAATAAACCATTCAGTGAGGTGCCTCCATACGTCAGTTGCAGTTTCAAACCCAGGGACCAGCAGGAAAGGAGCACAGGCAAGGCTCTGTTCCTGCTGAAAACATCCAGGAAGAAAGGCACAACTGAACTCTGGAGAGCATTTGACACCCAGGTGTCAGGAGCTGTTACAGGAAGCTCTCTGAGGAGGCATCCTTGAGTGGAGGCTTGAAAGAGCAGCAGGCACCAGCTGCTCTCCAGAAGAGTGAAGAATGTTCTGAGAAGGTAAACTCTGGCATTGTCCAGGACCATCCTGCAGGCTGGAGAGGAGGGACCCAGCCAGGTATGACCTCAGAGAAGCTGGGCCGGATCTCGGTGGGGACAGGAGAAAGCAAAGACCCAGAGAAAGCTAGAAAGGCCGTGCCGCTTCAGCCTGGTCTTCCTGGCTGTGGTGGAGATGGCACGGGGTCAGGAAAATGGAGGGGAGAGAACAGAAAAGTCTGTTTTGAGGTTTGAGACTGAGGGGTGGAGTTCCTGGGGGGAACTGTGGAGTGTGGAGCTCCTGGTGGGAACTGTGCAGTCAGTGTTGGGAGTGACTAGAGGCTACCTGAGTGGTCTTGTGGTGAGCAATCCCAGAGAGCAGACCCTCCCAGCAGTGACTGGTGACCTGACATGTGCACCTCCTGTTCATTGGTGATACTAACACTGTGGATGGAACATTGTGTCTAGCCCCAAGTTCAATGTAGAATCTAGTCTCAAAGCAAGGTATTGGGAGGCCAGGATGCAGGGAGGGGAGCAGGGACTGGGACAGAGCTTTGATGTGTGGACTAGTGGCTTTGTAAAAGAAACCGCTACAGAGAACTCGGGTGCCTTTGGTCATACAAGGCTGAGGTAAGAAGGCACCACCTCCATCTGTGAACCAGAAAGCAGGATTTTGATACACACTGGATCTGCTGACATGTTGGTTTAGCCTTGCAGCTTTTAGAACTGGGTCCAGAGAGTTGCCCTTGTTTATAAGCACTGTGCTAGAGAGCCCAAATGGGCAGAAATACACAGTAAGCCTGAAGAAGGTCTGGGAATGGAAGGGTTAGCCCCTTCCTTTTAGCTGGAGGAATATTGGAGATTTTTGTAGGCATGCTTTAATCCACGCTGACCTCAGAGCCTTCCTGGCTAACACCCACATTCTGCAGCTGGAGGACATGTTTAAAGAAAAAGACTTGACCAAGGTCACACTGGGTGGGGGTTGAACTAGAGCCTAAACTCTGGGCTGCTGCCCAGTAGTCCTTGGCCCATGGCACATAATGATTCTAATAATAGCTGATTGGACACATGCTACATTCAGGCAGTTTGTACCCATGTACTCAAGTGAGGGTATGTTTTACAAATGAGGAAACGGAGGTACGGAGAGGTTAAGCAACTTATGTAAAGTCACCCAGCTGCTAAAGCAGCCAGGCCAGAATTTAAAACCATTGCTCATTGTGTGCAGCTCTTGGGGACTATGCATAGCCAAGTGCAAGTGCATATTCAAACAGAGACCACACCGGGGGGGGGGGGTGCATTTGGTAAGGGACGGGGTAGAAAGTTTGAGGGTGAGAAGGGTCGTTGGAGCAGAGAACTGAAGAGAGAAATCCCGTGGATGTTGTCAGGAGGGAACCAGGAGGACGGAATGGAAAGAGCAAAGGGCCCTGAGACAAGAGTGGCCGAGTTTAAGGGAGGTAGGCGGCACAGGGTGAGGTCAGATGGGGTCATACATCAACTGGGGTCCTGTTTAGGTTACAAATACATGGGGGGGCGGCCATGAGGTTGCTAAGCAAAGGAGAGCCAGGAGTAATCATCTCCTGTAAGTGCAGAGCAGATACGGGAGACAGTACAGTCATTAGAGAGGGAGCACAGGGCAGTAGAGTGTGGAAGGGCTGACTGTGGCTGTACAGGGAAGGCAGTGCTAGCTCATGGTGATAGTACTAGCCCCTGTCTCACCCATTGGACAAGGCCTCCCTGTGAGTCTCCCAGGAGACCACCCTGTCTAGCCGCAGTGTGTTGAATGGTCTGTCACACATGCTGGTCCCTTTGTCTGGCTCTCAGAATGGTGGATACAAAAGTTCAATTCAAATGTGGGTACTAACTAGCCCAGAAACACCCCAGGTCCACTGGAGTTAGGTAGGCTTCTGGCCTGGAGGTAGAAGCCTGGTGTCTCTCACACATAGCACACTGATAGTAAGGGCCCCAGCGTCACAGACACTTAACCTGCACTTGGACACATGGCGTGTACCATCACCTCTGCCCCTCACAGATAATCAACAGGTGAGGTGGGAAGGATTTGGGGAGCCATGCAGGTGGCCACCCAACTAGGAGTCTGTACCAATAGACATGCCCCTGTCCTTGTTTGTCTAGACAGTCCATGCCGGTGAGTAGAGGTAACTTCCTCTGAGGACCCACAGGATACATGGTCTGAGACCCTGTGCACTAGGGCTGCCATACTTCAATAGCTTGGCACCACCCAGAGAGAGCCTCATGCACTGCCATGGCAGCTGCCCAAAGCTCTTCATTCAGGAAGACTGGAGCTGGAGCATCTGAAAATGAGTTCCCAGGTGATGCTGCTACTGCAGTTTCCCAGGCCACACTTAGAAACATTGGCCTAGACCAACCTCAAGGGTGATAATTAGAGAAACTGAGGTCCCAAGTAATAGGACACACTCAAAGTCTAGACCTATTAACTTTCAAACCACCAGCTATTACCAAGAAAATCTCTGCGTGGTCAGGGAACCTCATAGGGGAGTCTGACCCAAGGATCCTTCCCTGAACAAGGCTTCTGGGATTTTCTAAGGTTCTCTATTGTCAGAGACAAGACAAACTCACCCTGCAGGAACCTTATTTCCCAGGGGCCTGAGACCCCTCTGTCAAGCAGAGTAAGGCTACTCTAAACCAGGTCTCAGTGACAGGTATTAGAGCTGAGTCAGGCTCTGGGGTGTCTCCCTCTGGGACATTAACCACTGCTGGTGCCCTGTGGTGGTAAGGAGCTGAGCTCCAGTAGGTCTGCTTCTGTCTAGGTAAGGTCTCATCCAGCCAGTGGAGGGGACATAGGCTGGGCCACTCAGTATGGTCACGGCACACTATACACCCTCAACAGTGTGGCCATCCCAAGGGAGCAGTGAGTTGGGTTTCAAGGTGCCTGACTGATCCAGGACTGAAAGGGAAGGGCCTTGGCAATTTTCCAAGTGTTGTCAACACCGGTGATTCCTTGAAGAACAAAAGGCAAAGCAAAGAGCTAGAGAAAGGCTCCAGTGCAGGCCGTTTGCAGGCACCGGGCCTTTCAGAGCCATCCTGTGAGGTTCCTGCATGAACTCAGCAGCAGAGAGCCTTCCCAGGCTCTGCCTGCAGCCTCGAGGAAAGGCCTTGGTGTCTGACTGAGGGTGAGCACTGACAGATGAGTGCGTACGAGGGACACGGTGTCACAGCACAGTATCCTACGTAGTATCACCCACTCTCAGCAAACTGTCTGGGCTTGGGGTCCTGTGCCATGCTACCTCGAGCACCACTTCCCTCAGCTACACAGAGCCGACAGTGGCAGCCCCACCTCTCAGAGTGACCCTGTGTAGGGGGACGGATTTGGGGCAAGGGGCTCAGACACTTTGGAGACATCAGGAGCTTTAAGTCAGAGGTTCATCGCCACAGCTTGCGTCTACTCTCTGGCTATGCTTCCGTGCAGTCTAGGTAGCTGATGTTACCTCAGGTGCACTGTTTCTGTCATGTCACCCTCTGCCCGGGAACCTGCTTCGGCTTCCTGTTGCTAGCACACACCAGGCGCCCCCACATCTTTCCTGTCTTTCTCCCAGCCAGATTGACACATACAGCACGGCCATTCTCACTCCTTTCCTTCATTTGATAAGTGGTAAAGACAGACGCCCCTGTGTGCCAGCCCTGCACCAGTATCTCCTGGCCGCCATGGTACCTGCTCCCCAGTCCTCGGCTTACTCCTTACCACAGCGGGATGAATGATGAGAGCCCTCTGTCTTCAGAGGGTTCACTGAAGGGAGGGAGGGAGGGAGGGAGGGAGGGAGGGAGGGAGGGAGGGAGGGAGGGAGGGAGGGAGGGAGGGAGGGAAAAGGAGTGGCCATGTTTCTCCTCTCCACAATGTCACTTGTAAGGAAGATTATGAATTGCAGAAACAGCTTTTATGGGAAGGGTCCTAACTACTCCATGCTGAGGTAGGACTGACTGACTCAGGCTACTTGTTATAGGTGGCGCTCAGCCTATGCTTCTGGAAAACTGAAGATGGTATGGTATGTTCCTGTTCTCCTGGTGGTAGTGACTTCTTGTGATTTTCCAGGAGCCTCTTAGACTGTACCTTAACACTGAGGCTCAGGGCACTTGCGCTGCCTGGGCCCCTCCAGAAGCTTCACATGTGGAATTTTCAAGACAGGTGTTGCCTGCACCCCCCACACACAAAGCCCATATATATTATAAGCTTGGTCCCAACCTGTGACACTAATGGGAGGTGGTTGATGAGAGATGGAGCCTGGTGGAAGGAGGTGGTGTCACTAGGGTGAGCCTTAGCTTCTGGGCTCTACAGGGTACTTCTTTGCTGTGTGCTTTGAGAGATGGAGCCTGGTGGAAGGAGGTGGTGTCACTAGGGTGAGCCTTAGCTTCTGGGCTCTACAGGGTACTTCTTTGCTGTGTGCTTCCACTATGATGTACTGAACTGCCACAGGCCAAAGCAACAGGGCTTAGCAACCAGGCTGAACCCTCTGAAACTGCACTATGTATGGTGTCATGAAGCCCTCTGACAAAGTCAGTCCAGGAAGGGGGGATGCAGGAGAAGTACAGGTAGCCATCGACCCTTCGTGAATTCACATGAGCTTCTTACAGGGACTCAAACTGGTCACCCCATCCTTGCACAACAGGCCTGCCCTCCCCATTAGAACTCGTGTGACCTAGAAGGGCCTATCCTCCCTCATTTCCACTGACTCAGTGAAGTCTGTCTAAGCCTCTGGGACCCCTTGGGGAGTCAGTACTCTGCTGGACTCTAGAAGCCAGCAGCCCAGCCGATGTCCAGTGTTGTGTGATAAACACCAGGAGGGAAGGCTCTACCCAACCACGATGACAGTGTGGGAGAAAGGACAGAGGAAAGGTTTGCTGTAGAGGGTTAAGTGCCTCAACAGGCATGGACCCCAGGAACTCACTGGGACAGGTGGAAAGTGTGACAGGACAGAGGCTGAGTCCGTGAATATGTTCAAGGAAGGAACTGGGAGCCTGGATGACCCCAGCGTTTGTGGCCTGGTGAAAAACTAGACCTTGTAACCTCTAACCTACAGATGTGACAAAGGCAGAACCAGCTTGGTGACCACACTGCCTCCTGCTTCCCAATAGGCTGAGGTGGGGACAGCCTGAGTGCGGAGCCCTCAGCTGTGCCTGTGCTAGGGATGGCTTTGGCAGGGCCTGCTATATTTTATATCCCTTGGTCTCCCCTCACTCCCTGCTGGGACTTGAAGCAAGTCTTACCACTGAGCACATCCCTGTCTCTCGTCAGACATGGATCTTTGAATGCAAAAAGGTGAGAGAGATGACTGCCTTTTCCCTTTTCCCTCCTCGCAATATGGAAGACTAGGGTTTAAAATTCCTGACTGACAGGTCTTCCCTCACCAGTACCAGGAAGAAGGGACTCCAGGATCTTGGGAAGGACTATTCTATATCCCACTCGCCCCAGTCACCCTGGCTCTAGAACAGTGATTCTCAACCTTCCTAATACTGCCACCCTTTAATACATTTCCTCATGCTGTGGTGACCCCCAGCCATAAAATTATTTCATTGCTACATCATAACTATAATTTTGCTACTGTTGTGAATTGTAATATAAATATTTGATATGTAGGATATCTGACATGTGACCCCTGTGAAAGGGTTGTTTGAACCCAAAGGAGTCACACCCTATAGGTCGAGAGCCTCTGCTCTAGAACCAAGCCATGTACATGCCTGGCGTTTGAATGCAGGGCACCATGCAGTGTGTCCCTCAGGGATGGCTATGCCTGTCACACAGTGACGGAAGACCCTGTGTCAATTTCGGAATGAAAGACATTTGAGGCAATCAGGGTCAAAGACAGAGCAGGAGCCCTGGGAATGATCTGAAGATGCCTCTGGAACTTCCTTATGAGAACTACAAACTTGTGAAGGCAGCTGATTATCAGAAAGGGAAGATGGACTGAGAATTCCGTCTTCAGCCAGAGACCTCACACACAATCCATTGCTTTGTATACTAATCACTGAAAGTTTCTCTTGGTCAGTGACTACAAGCAGCAGGGGTATCAGTGGGGTTTTGAATCCCAGAAATTTCTTTTACCTAAGGCATTTTTTGTCAGGCACCAATATGAGCCCTGCTCAGAATTAATGACCTCACCTGCCTGAGAGGGAACACCGATCAGGCCTCATATGGTAGCAGGGACAGGTTGTATCCAACATACAGCCTAGACAGTGAGGAGAGGCTGGCCCTGCCTGAAATCTCATATGAATGCTCCACATAGGTGAGGTCGCAGCCCATTGAGGAGCCACATCCAGTGAGAAGAGATTGGCTCAGTAACAAAAGCCCTTTCTTTATCTGAGGTGTTGCACGTTCTTAGCATGTTACCTTCTGCTGAACAGGTCCCCAGCCCCAAGCTCTGTAATAACCACGTGTCTCAGGATAGATGGTTGGGCCACAAACCAGAATCTAACTGATGGGGAAATATCTCCAGGTACTTCATGTCACAAGAAAGAGTCAGGATACAGAAGCCACATACTCCTCCTACCTCTTCAACAGGTTCAGAGGGAATGGTGCTCCCATAACAGCACAACCTGACATGGGTTCCCATTCCTCCTTGATGCCTGTCATCCCACAGGAAGCACCTGCCACAAGGCTGGGTTTGGAGGCAGGGAGTGCAGGGAACTGTTCTTCCCCATAGGGCGTTCCTCCTGGGGAACAGCAATGCAAGCGTCACTGTGACTATGCAAGTCAGCTTTCTATAACTATGAGGAAATAGCTAGCATAATCGATGTCCATCTGTGGCCTGAGCCTGTGGTGTCCCGTCAGAAGGGAACCAGTTCTTGCAGCTGTGATGTCGGACGGAGAGGAGCTCTGGCATTGGGAAAACTAGATAAATGTGGTGCACCCCAAATGCTGACATCTTTTTGTTGATTGATTATTTCTGCCCTTATTTACAGTTGCTGTGATTTGTTGAGTAGAGCAACCTGCAGCTGCTGTCACAGACTTTCACATGAGACTTGGGAAACACATAGTGCCCATTCTTTTACATGCCTCCTGTGTGGCCTGGGGCAAGTCATTGAACCTAATGGGGAGGTTAACAAGGAGAGGCCTCCTACTGTGTGTTGGTAGATATAGGCATAAGGATAGACTGTAGATTTGAAACTATAGCTGTACTAGGAGAGCATGAGTGAAAGTGAGGATGCAGAAGGAATAAGCTGTAGAAATTGTGTAACACACACGCACACACAACACACACATGAATTCATATACATACTTCCATGCACATATTTATGAAGAAATATAGACATGAGCCCACTCACTCAGCCATATGAAGATAGTTTCGTAGGGCAGCAAGGTGGGGACAAGCTTGTGTTTCCTGCTGGGTTCATAACCAGTGGACCAGAGGAGGGGAGTGGGGAGGGCAGAAGCAAGTGCAAGGGGCTGCGTCAGTGTGTAGCCCAGGTGCTGACCACTGATGAAACCAGAAGGCAGCGTGAGTGAGGATGGACTGCCAGAGGACTCTTCTGCAAACTTGTTAGAAATGCACACCTGGGTCCACCTAGGCTTTCTAAGATTGAGTCTGATCTCTGGATGACGACTGGGCAGTGCTGACCTAGATGCTGTCTACTCATGTCCAAGGCTGGTAGGCTGCTGGCATGTCTTTAGTTCAGACTCTTGGGGATGTAGCATGGTGATGCCTGTGAACATCCAGCTGCTGCATTTGAGCTTACTTCTGATCCCACTAGCTGAGGCCATTGTTAGAGACAGGAACTAAACTGCCAGACACCAAGATGTTCTCTACATTCTATTTATGGTCAGAAAATGGGATGCATCTACAAACGGGCAAGCTATATACAGTATCTTTTCCTCTCTCTAAGTCCCAATAACAAACTAAGGCATAGTCCATCCAAGTTCCCTCTGGGGAACCAATGAAATTATTTGGCTTCCTTACAAAGCATAGATAAGGGGTTGTTACTTAGAGGATTGTAGATGCTCCCACTCCAAGAACAGCCATACTAGCAAGTCTTTACCCAGCAGGGATGATGACTTTCCCATGGAGCCCTCTTCCCTTAGTCTTCCCCACTTTTTATATTCTAGCCCCTCCCTAAGTCCCCAAGGCCACATACAGTTTGGGCAGAATTGCATACAACAGCAGGGGTCAGAGGGAGTTGTTTCCTACTCAGGTAATGGTTCAGTGACGCTCCCCCACACCACCTTCTCTGAGGGAATGTCAGTAGTCGAACAGCCCAGCCATGATGATGCAGCAAGTGAGCCCTGATGATCTGATGGAGATACTGACAGTTTGATTCAGGGGGATAGTCCTGTACAATAGCAAGAAGGGGTGGCACAAATGTGGCCACTGCCTTGTGACATTGCTGCTACAGATGTTCTGTAATATTCCACAGTGAATCCACAGGGAACTTCATGATAAGTAAGACAAACCCTTCTTGCCCTCTCCGAGAAGACAGTAAGCAAACAGGACAGCTTGCTTCAAGTCATAATGTGTCCCTGTGAAGATAGTTGGGGGAAATGAGGTGGGAGTCAAGGCTGGATGGACCAGGCTATTGAAAGGAGGACCCAGGAAAGGCCTGCCTTCTAGGAGGTGGCAGCTGAAGTGTCCTGTGAGTGATGGGAGGGAAGCATTTAATTCAAGAGCCAGGAACAGCTCTCAGGCAGGGGAACAGCGGTTTCCAAGGTGCTCAAGTTGGGGTGCCTGGCAGTAGGGGACATGGAGTGGAGTGTGTGTGGCTGAAGAAGGCACCTAAATGTATAGAGGACCCCTAAGAAGCTGGGGAAAAGAAAGAGCAGATCTGGGTCTCCTGGCTATGGGCATTGGGGTAGAATTTGGATTGAGTCCTCAGCGCAAAATGCTCCAGAGTGAATGGAGAGGGACCTGCCTTGGTCTGGGAGCCTGAGGACCTCCAGGCCACAGTGACAGGAATGCTGCTTTAATTCACATCAAGTGAGTGAGGCTGGCACAGAATCTTGTCAACTGTGTCACTTCTACAGCAAAGGATGCTTAGGAAAGCCGGTGTGCCATGGATTTGAGGACCTCATGTGGCAGATTACACTTGATTTTTACTTGTTTTTCTTAGGCTTATCTGTTTGCCACCATTCAAGACTGTTGGTGGCTTCAGACTTTAATGTGTACTAATCCTGGCACTTCACTACCGATGACAGAATCCCTTCTTGCCTAGGGGGATTTATTTGTGGGTGTTAGGACTGAGATGCCAGTACTCGGGACCAAGTTTGGATCTCCCAAAGCAGAGAACAGCCCAGCCTGAACAATTTACCCATCCAGCTGTTGCTATGGCATCCCACAGTCAGTGACGCACAATCGTGAACCCTGGTGTCAGCGACTGTGTGAGAAGCAGACATTTCTATCATCAGCCACCCAGAGTCCCTTTCTGAACTACCCTGTGTGGCTATGCTGACCTTCTTGTTTGGGTAGGCATTTATTCAGAGTGGCAGAGCCCCCTGCAAACCCCAACTGTCTTGGAGATGAAGATTTAAGTTGTAGAGGTCCATGAGTCCAGTAAGGTCCAGAAAGACTTGGCATACCAGTGTACACCAGCCTGAGCAGTCCTCTGCCAGCATCTGCCTTTCTTTGCTTGCTGAAGCCCTTGGCTACCTGTGTAGCAGGTGAAGCATGGAGACAACGTGATACCAACTAGGGTGACCCCACCTTCTCTTCTATCTTGTCCTTCCCCTTTTAAATCACTGCTCGTCTCTTGGTCTCTCAAACAACACAAACTATGGCATCTGGGACCTCGGCACATGCACAGTGAAGGGATCTTCTTAGCACTGAAGACCTGTCAACAAGTGTAAGGGTAGCCCTGTGACCTTATACCTGTTCCCCTCAATTTAGAAATCCATCCTATTCTGAGTGCTCATCTCCTCTGGAAGGAACCAGAGGCTTCAGGGATGCTTTTGATCCTCTGCTGCCTCTTCCCATGCTCACTGACAACAGAACCATTGTCAAATGCACACATACCACATATCACACAGGCACAATCAAAGCCTCCTGTATACATTTATACCCAGGCAGCCATCAAACACACATAGATATGCACATGAATTGACATACATGTATACCAACATGTGCACATTCATGCAAAATGAAGACATGCACCCATATCCACACAGGCACACATGCCTACCCCTAAGCTCACATAGTAATCTTCCTATGTATAGATGCATTGCCTCTGTGGATACATGCACATAAATCAAAGAGACCTCATCTTCTCAGAGTTTCTACAGCTTTCTGCTTCTTGTTTCCACATTGGCTGCTTCTGCTCTTGAACCAGCAATGCGACTTGATGGTGTTCGGGAACATCTTGGGAATGTGAGTTGAGGTATGAGCTGTTTTACGACAACTTCCCACCACAGACATATCTTGACTTGCTCCATGCCAGGCCCTGTGGCTTAGGTCTTCAAATGCTGCAGCTGTTCCAGAAGTCTCCAGTATCCCTGTAAGCCCCATGGTCAGCCTCATAGCATGCACAAAGCATGATTGGGGGTACCACATTGTCTTCATTGTACTTGCAGACAAGTAGCAAAAATGCAGCCATGGCAGCTACTAAGTGCTGAGCACCTAGGTTTTCTCTTTATTATATTCTTGGTGGCTAATCGTTGTTTTCTTTTATACTCCATATGGAAGTTAAGGCTCACACAGATTGACTTTAGAATCCACATAGAAGCCAGGCAGGAGCAGTGCTGGGCTCTATGCTAGAGATTGGCAGCTTGGGGCTCTGCTTTGTTACCTGGCATCTCCTGGCCTTGCAGCATCCTTGGTTGCTTTAGCTGATCTTAATAACTCTGCCACATAGCAAGAAGTCTCTGCCTGTGTGACCTCTGGGGCTGCACAGTGAACATGATGGGCATTTACTGAGTGGACAGACATCAGTGAGAGAGCCTCATGTGAAGCCAGGTAGAAGCCCCCTTCAGTGTGCTATGTGAGAGCCATTGGAAGGAACCATGTGTAAGTCATCTATGGCTGCATGATACAGGACCCCCAAATGACTAAGATAGCAAATTCATGCCCGTCTCTATGTTTGTTGAACTGCACCTACAGTTGGAGATACCCTAAGAGCAGTGCCAAAGAGTTCACACAAAAGACTTCCCTGTGGAGATCAGACTGGTTGCGAGTTCAAAGAGTGGCCAGATGCCCTGGCAGCCATGCAAAGCAATCAGAGGGGGACTCACAAAAACACTAAGGGGGGTCAGGTTATGGAGGTGTTCTTTGCTTTCTGCACTAAGATAAAACACTCTGATCAAAAGCACCTTGCGGGAGGAGAGAGTTTGTTTTAGCTTACAACTCTCTGGTCACAACCCGTCACCAAGGGAAGTCAGAGCAAGAACTGAAACAGAAACCACGAAAAATATTGCTTACTGACTCACTCACTGGATCACACTCAGCTATTTTCTTAAATGGTCCAGACCCACCTGCCTAGGGACCGTCCATCTTGCAGTGAGCTGGGACTTCCTACATCATTCATCCATCAAGACAATTCCTCTTATACTTGGCATAGGCCAGTCTGACCTGGGAAATTTGCCAATTGAGATTTCTTCTTTCCAGTTGATTCTAGGTGTGTCAAGTTGACAATAAAAACTAAGAAGTGCACAGATCCGGACATGTTGACAGCCAAGATTAGCCACTACAGGAGGACATATGGAATTGCTCAGGGTCAGAGTTAGTTTCTGTGTGTGGAAGCATCTAAGGCCTTTCAGTATTTCAGGAACAACCTAAACTACCCAGTCCCTCCTGACAGGGGCCTCCCCAGAGACTCACAGGACAGACATAACTAGAAGGAGGTTAGGATTGAGATGTATAAGATGTATATACATCTCCCTCTGTTGTCCCATGAATTCTTTCTCTTCTCTCCTTGCTGTGACCTAATGGCAAAATAAACTACAAGAACTCTTGGTCTCTGCTCCTGGGGATTGCATTTCCTGTAGCTGTGGCTGGCTTGTCTTCAGGCTGAGAATGGCTTCATAGATTCTTCAGCTTCCTGGTGCTCCATAGATTCCTTGTTCCTGGCCCGACCACTTGGGCCGTTTGGCTCTTCCCATACCCCATGACCAACCCTCTGTGTGACCCTTGCGTCGCGCTCTGATGCCCACACTGAACTGCTGCATAGGGAGCCTATTGCCTTTTGAATAGTACTTACACACCCGGAATATTTATTGCTGGGAACCTCAGTTGTTATTCCTATCTAAGGGTGTGCTTTCTGTGGTTTAGTTAACTATGCTCAGTCACAATCTAAAAGTAGTAAATGAAAATTCAAGAAAAAACATGCTATTTATTAACAAAAACACCCTTGTTCTTTAAAAATATTTATTTTTATTTGTGTGTGGGGGTGCCATGTGAGGAGGTGCCCACATAGACCAGAAAAAGGGCATTGATCTCTGGAGTTGGAGTTACAGGAGGTTATGAGCCACTTGATGTGGATATTGAGAACTGGACTTGGGTCCTCTGAAAGAGTAGCGAGTGCTCTTACACACTTAGCCTTCTTTTCAGCCCTCATGCTGTGTTTATAATTACAGACTAATCAGTGTGATATATCTTATACCCTTCTGCTCCAATTTTTCTAGGACATGTCCATGTATCTGTGCTGTATATGTTACCCCTTGTTAATAATTCATCAGCTGTCCCAATTATCAGTCATGTGGCAATATCACAGTGCTTGTATTCAAGTGACCCTCATTTAATTAATAGAGATCCAAGAACACGAGAGTAGTGACAATGGCAACTGAGATGCACCAAGGAGCAGCTGTTAAGTCCTTGCTCTGAGTGCAAAAGTAAAAAGTTCCTGACCTACTGAGGAAAATCATAGCTGAGGTATGGTAAGAATGAATCATTTGTCTGCAGTTATGGAAAGGGAAAAAGAAATCGGCGTGATTGCTGTCATACTTCAAACTTCAGAATTTATGGCCCTGATGCTTGAGTGCTCCATAAAGACAAAACAGGCACTAAATTACAGCAAGTGTTAGATCTTTCATCCCCATGACAAATGCCTAAAACCAAAAGTTTAAGAGAAGGAAAATGTATTCTGGCTCATGGTTTCAGAGGGTTCCATCCATGGTGAGCTGGCTGCCTTGCTTCTGGACTGTGGTGAGGCAGAACATTATGGCTAAAGGGTGGAGAGGAGCAAAGCTGCTCACATCTTGATGCCAGGAAGCCAAGAGGAGTAACAGGCCAGGGCCAGGAAACACACGCACCCTTCAAAAGCATAGCCCTAACAACCCACTTCCTCCAACCGGACCCCACCTTCTGCAGCCACAGAACATCCCAAATTTTAATCCATCAGTGGATCCATCAAAGCATGGATCAGGTCAGAGCTTTTAGAATCTACTAACCTCTGGAGACACCCACACAGACACCCCAGGGTGTGCTTTAGTAATCTGAAAAGCCTTATTCCAGTCAATTTATAGTTAAGCTTAACCACCACAGAAGGGTTGGTATCAGCTGTAGTTTCACCCATCTTCTGGGGCCTTAATGAATATCCACCATATATAAAGGGGACACTGTACCTGCTCTCCCTCTTATGGCTACTGGAAAGTTCATGAAGGAGGCTGAGACTGGTCAGAAAGGCATGTTCCTGGGGAGGCTGTCTGTGTGTGCTGAAGAGTTAGCCACAGGCCTTTGACAGGATAAGCCGTCTGACTTCAATTATGTACCTTATTATTTTTCTTTGCTTTCTGGTGATAAAATCCAGGTTGGAGCATCCAGTTATTAAATTCCTGAATACGTGATGTGGTGCTTTCTCTATAACCTGGGAAGCCTACCTAGGACTTCAGTCGTTAGCTGTATGGGATTTAACCCCAAATCACCTTCTTTAAGTGGAGAAAGAAGGTAGTTCTGTTGGCACCTTGTGCTTTTCATTCAGTGCACAAAAGAATCTAATGTCCAGATTCTTGACATTTAGTCTCATCTATCCTGAGAAATGGCTGTCATTGATTTCTGGGTTCTTTAAAGTAGAGATGGCAATGGGAATCACTCTGGGGACTCCTTCAGGGGACACAGGGACACCTTCTGCCCCTTCCTTACTCATTTACCCAGCTTCTGATATGCTCTCTGTGCAGCATATCTGAGCAAAACACACTTCCTGTGGGTTTGCCACCAACTCCTAGGATGCCATGGATCCAAGTAATAAAGAGAATGAAGCCCTAAGAGTTCCGGGAGGGGTGGCTTACAAGGTGGACTCGGGTGAAATGGACAGCCACGCTGTGCTGGGACTGGGCCTAGTAGCAGTCTGCTGTGCTAGGAATGGAACTCAGGAAGAGCTGAGGAGCCTGTATGTCCCTGCAAGTAGTATCCCTCAGGCCCCCTGAGTAGAGGATGTGCTCTCTAAGCGTGTGCTCTTTTCATTGCAGGTCTGAAGAAGAAAGCTCCCGCAGCATCAGGTATGTGTTTCACCCACCTTTTCTGTGTGTCTGTCTCAGGAGTGGTCTTCAGAAACCATGTGCTTTGATTTCTTCCTGTGGGTTTCTCTGCCCTCCAACCCCTGCTCTGGCCCCAGCCTGCTGTCTCAGGGACCCTGGCATGTTGTGTAGGAGCATACAAACCTGTGTCTCTAGTGTAGGCCTTTCCGGGTTTAGAGTAAGTTCTGAGCTACCTGTGTTGGTTGTTTCTCCTTGATAAGGCTGCTAGTGTCCTACTGTGCTTAAGCTGTGACTAGTTTGTGTTGTCACTGCTGGGGCTGGGATGGGCACAGTGTGATAAATCTTTAAGATGTTTGGTGTGAGACAGACTCTCAGCTCTTGACTGCTGTATGGGTGCATCTCCATGGGGCAGAGAACACAGGGAGTTTTATGTCCCCTCCTTCTCCACCTAATGAGCATGTGGATAGACATGGTATACTGTCTGCAGTGGGAACAATGACCAGGCCACAGGGAGGGGCAAAGCTAAGCAGCAGCTCTACATGTCAGGGAAACAAGAGGGTCACAGGGACCATCATGATAGGGAGGGAGAGGCAAAAAGGCAGCTTACGTGCCTGTGGGAACTGAACCCTTTGAGCCCCTGGTGGACTTCTAGGTCTCTGGGTAATGGCTGAGATGACTGGTGTGTAGTTCTAGGTCCTGCTTGGTGGGTGTGGGGTGTCAGTGTTGAAGAGTTCTCCAAGCACCCTGAAGATAGGACATGGGAGGGCAGAGGGACTTCCTTCCCTGGTCAGATGGGCAACAGCTAGGAAGAGAGTCTGCATGGAACAAAAGGCCTGGTTCTAGAGCTCCTGAGTCACCCATAAGGAAGCACAGGTATACCAAGAAGGGCCAAAGGGAGAGTCCTAGAAAGGCTGCGTGCAGTCGGGAGGGGATTAGCTTGGGTCAGACAATGCAATATCCAGCCCGGCAGCAGAGGGAGCTGACATCAAAGAGGGGTGATATCCTAGGAGACTGGGGCTGGCCAGGAGACGGAAGGAGGGATCAGATGGGTGACTATAACAACTTGATGGGACAGTCGGTGAAGCAGCTGAAGTGGGTCTATTGTGATAAGAGCAAGGACGCGCTGGTACTGGGGTTAAGAAGATGGCAGGTGAGAGAACCTGTGCACCTGTATCTCCTTTTCCAGAAGAAAGGGTGGATGTGAGATGATAAAAAAGGTAGAAAGAAATGAAGACACTACTAAGAGACCTCTTTGACAGCTAGGAGCATGTACATAGCGATCCTTCTGCATGAACCATATTCTATACTATTTATTAAAAATAAACAACAGTCTGAGGAAGAAGGAACCCAGTAAAAGTGAAGTTTTGACTTTGGAGTTGAGTCTGATTGATGTTTGGGGTGTGGGTTTCTTCTATGGACCCTAAGCAGGCTGCATACTACCTGCCTGGGGTGCCTGAAGCTTAAGGCAGATGCAGTGGATGCCAAGAACTGTCTTTGCTCAGAGTGAAGGTCACATGCCCTGATCCAGGACACCTCATCCTGTCTGGGGCCCTACCCAGTGGAGGGCCTTCCTGGATTCCTGTGATGTAAGCTGCGGCCTTCTGGCAGATTCTCTGAGCCTTTTTAACAGGGAGCTGTTTTGGGCATGAGAGCGTTTGGGAATTCATGTGCACCACTTTCCCCCAGGCAAAAACGTTGCAAGATCAGATGTATTCATTTTCCACAAATGAAATGACTCATTTTTTTTCTGAACAATTTTGCAAACGCAGGACTTTGGTCATTGTTCCTGGGACCATGTGTCTACTTACGATTCCATTTAGAGAGAGCTCTGGAGGCCCTGAATTTGAATCCTCTAATGATATTTTATTGGAGGGAGGGTGGCTTGGGAGAAAAGAGGGTTGTAGAATTTGGATTCTAGAGGAATGGAGAGATGCATGCAGTCAGGGAAAGAAGGCCGAGGCTGTTTAAGATGCAAACACTTTCCACAGGTCAACCTTGCACCTTTTCTTTTCCTGGCTGCTCGTCAAACCCTCGAGATGAACGTTGCTGTCTGTGCTCTGTAAGAGGACTAAATAACATTCAATGAGGGGTGTGCCTCATCTGCACAACCCACTTGCCTTATTGCACAGTCCACCCCACCCTTCAGACATCTGTGATTGCTCTGTTCTCCCAGCTCAAGGAAGTTGAGGGCAATGAATGCTACACAGCTCATCACAGATACTGCAGCCTTTTAGTGCAGAACTGCACGTCTCACTGCAAAGCCTTTGCACAGCACTGGGGCCCATCGTGCTTGCTGAAAATTCATACTCCCAAGGCCAGGGGTGCCTAACGGAACCCAGAAATTTGTATTAACAAACCCCTGCATAATTCTAAGAGGGAGTCTTTTGAGGGGATGGCTGCATTATTCCATTGTAGGTACTGTCCAAGGTGGAACACGTGCCCACTTCATAAGTATGAGCACATGAATGTGTGGACAATTTGCTTCTGACAGGAAAATACTGAATAAGGTGGCTCCACACAGCTTGTCCCTCTTCTTTGGGTCTCTGAACTGTGACATGTTTTCCAAAGGCAGCATCAAGCAGCTTAGGTTGGGAACAGGAACTGGGGGATTGCTCTGCTGGGGAATGAGTGGGCTATTCCTGGAGAGGCTGGACTTGGCATTAGTGAAAGCAATTTGACAAAATGGATCTGATTTTGGTGAACATGTCCCTTGCTCTATCCATAGACAAGATGGCCTTTTAAATTATCTACTTTCTTTGGCAGGAGGATTCTTCACTGTTGGGTTTGTCTTTCATCGCTGTGAAAGTACCAACCCACTGCCTTCTGAGTAACAAGATTTCTCATGGGAAATCTGATGAGGACTTTCTGGAGGAATTCAGGGAAAGCTCTTTCTTTCAGTGCCTTAGATGTTAGTAACATGCCCTGTGGTGTCTTAGGACACAGGGTATTTGTGAAAGTAGCACAAAGGCAGGTGCTACCATCCTTTTAACATCAGTCATACTGGTATGATGAAAAGGAATCGGATGCTGTACAGGTAAGATGATGACATCTTAAAGCTAAGTTCATAGCTTTTAAGACTCAAAGTGAAAAGGACATTGGAGCAACATACTGACTCTATTTTCCAAACAAGTAAAAATCAGTCTCCATTATCCACTGCTGTGAAAGCCTCCATGGTCTATCATCATCATCATCATCATCATCATCATCATCATCATCATCATCAAGGGTCCTTGTGGCCAAAAAAGGAAATGATCACTGCAGAATATACCAAGCTGTGATTGGTCTGTTTCTTGCTTTGCCTCCAGAAGGAGCCAACCAGGGGATTATAAACCATGTATGTAAGAGCCAGGCCAGGCTAAATTTCAGTCCATATAGTGGAACTTAAGGCTACATTTCTTATTTGCTGGATTGGGACTTTAAATTTTATTTTTTGGCTTTTTTTTCAAGCTTTTGTCTATTGCTTTCCCCCCTTTTCATTTTTATTTAGTTAACCTCAGTGGCATGGCTAGTGATAATGTAGTCAGTGTTGATGAAGCACACAGGTCAGGGAGGCCTGGTTTACAGGCTGCTCACCTGCAAGACGGAGCTGCTGGAGGGTTTTCAGGCAGATTGTAGATAGTTACACTGTGGTTCTGAAGTCCTACAACATCATCTTGGATGTTAGAGGCAATGCTAAAGCCAGTGACTTTGGCCTGGACACCAAGTGTATAGCCAGGTATCAGCTGCTCTGGTCCTGAAGAACAGATCTATGAGTCCTCCATTTTACTTCATAGTTACAGAATCTAGTCAGTTTAAAGGGACCAGCAACAAGTCCTCAGTACAGAGTGTAACACTACATATCCCCTTTCTGCACCATCAGTTCTTAATCTTGGACTCTGGGCAGAGGCCCACATGGTCACAGCACATTGTACCCAGTCACTCTAGCAAGATGCTCTCCAGCCACCCAAAACCCATAATCATTGTTGTAATGACTGACATGGTTATGCTCCTTGGAGGATCCAGGAGCCTCTACAGAACAGGAAATGGGATGAAGCAATAGCCATACATACCTCATGCTCCACCGTGACACACAGAGAGTAACTAGACTAGCCCACTGAGTGAGGTGAAGGACTGCCACTCATATTCTAAGAATATGCCACTGCCTTCTAGCCTGAAAGTAACACCCCAGACCAGGGAACTAAGTGGCTTCATTAAGAGGCAAGACAATGGAGATGGCCACAGAACCAAGATGTCAGATGGTCAGCTGCACTACTGCATTGCAGCTGCACTTTTTTAAAGGTCATGTTTTAAACTTTCTTTATATTTATTCTTTGTGTCTTTCACTTCACGCATCTCGATCCCATTCATTTTCTCATCCCTTCATATCCACCCTCTGCCCTTGCAACCCTCCCAATAAAATTCAAGAGAAAAAAGAGGAAAATCTCACCATGGAAGCTATAGTGATATACAGTGAGTCACACGGTAAACCCTTTTGTCCATATGTCTTTACTTGCATGTATTCATTGCAAAGAGTCATTGGTCTGGTTCGAGGCCTCTCGTTTCTGCTTTACTATCCATGCTGGGCCCCCACTAGGACTCCTTGATATCCTGTTGTTGCCCTGTGTTGTGGAGATCCTTCAGCTTAGGGTCTGCTGGACCAGCCCCTTCACATGCCGCACAGATCATAGATGGGGTGGATATTGGGGTGAGCCAGCTCATAACCCTGGTTCTGGGCCTGGGTAGTTGAGTGTTGGTCATCCACCCACTCCCCCCCCATCCTCGCCTCCAGGGTAAGCTCTCCAGCATTGCCCCCTGCCACTAGTTCACTCCTTGCAACAATGAGCAAGGGGCAGGATCAGTTCTCTTGCTTTCATGCCCAGCACTATTGTGTTGCCCAGGCAAGATGCAGGGGCCACTCTCCCAAGTGCTGCAGCTGGTGAGGGGCAAGGACAGCTCTCTTACTCTCATGACTCAGGGCCAGCTCCCCTACCCATCACAGGTTATTTGCAGCTGGTTCACCCATACCCTTGTCAATAGGGTCAACTCTGCTGAGCTGCCCAGGCGAGATGCAGGGCCCACTTTCCTGAGTGTGGCAGCTGGTAAGGGAGAGGGTTACCTCTCTTGCCCACCTCTCCCTGCCCTCCCCACCATATGGCAAGTGAGGATGGTATGACCAGCTATCCCACTCTCATACCCTCAGGGCCGACTTACCTGTGCCTCCACCAACAAGGTCAGCTCTGATTTGTTGCAAGGTGCAGGGCCGGCTTTCCCCAGTGTTGCAGATAGTAAATGGGAGGGTCAGCTCCTTCACCAGCTGGTGGGAGGAGGCACCTTTCCACCACCACACCACAGATGAGGAAGGCATATCTGCTATGCCCCTCTCATGCCCTCGGACTGACTCACCCCTACCCAGGCGAGGCCTGTTCTCCTGAGTGCTGTAACTAGTTAGGTGTTGTTATGGTCTTTTTTTTTTTCTTTTTTTTTTCTTTTTTTTTTTTGAGGCAGGGTTTCTCTGTGTATTTCTGGCTCCTGGAACTCAATCTATAGACCAGGCTGGCCTTAAACTCAAATTTGCCTGCCTCTGCCTCTTGGTGCTGTCTTTAAGGTTTTTTGTTTTGTTTTTTGATAGGGTTTCTCTGTGTAGCTCCGGCTGTCATGGAATTTGCTTTGTAGACCAGGCTGCCTTCGAATTCACAGAGATTGGCCTGCCTCCATCTCTAGTGTGCTGGAATTACCTATTTCCCAGCTTAGTTAATTTTTGATTGGCAGTCATTTGAATGACTTATGGGGTACACATGTTGTATATATACACCTACATACTGTGGGATGACTATCATGCACCATGTCTCCCACCTCCAAAAGAAATCCTGCCTTATATCGCTTATGCTAAACCTGAAGAGGATGAACTAGAAGTAAACAGCAGAAGATGGTGGTCAGAGGCTGGGGAGGGAGGATAATTCAGATAAGAGGAATTGGCTTAAAAAGCCGTGGTACTGCCGGGCATTGGTGGTGCACGCCTTTAATCCCAGCAGTCGGGAAGCAGAGGCAGGCGGATCTCCATGAGTTTGAGACCAGCCTGGTCTACAGAGTGAGTTCCAAAACAATACAGAGAAACCCTGTCTCGAAAAACAAAAACAAAAAAAAAAACAAAACAAAACCAAAAAAAGCCATGGCACTGCAGGATAACCAACCACAGTTAAGAGTAATGTCCTGCACGTTTCAAAGTCATTTGAGAAAATCCACTCTACGTGCCCCCCCATGCATTTTAAGTTGCAGAACAGAAAATGCTGAGTTCCCAAGGTCATGATACAGCTACAGGATGAACCAGGCAGGAAGTCTAGGCTTCTGTGTAGCTGGCATGCCTGAACTAGAGGTTTCCATTTAGTTGAGGAAAGAGGTGTGCAGATAAGGGGATTCTAGTCATGAAGGCATCAGCACGGTGCCCAACCTTTCAAAGCATCCCTTGCCAAGAGCACAAGTTTAAAGGCCTCTGAGATGAGGTCTACTGGAGATGAGAAGGCAGAGAACTGGAACACTTCCTCTTCTCTGACTCCTGCATTGTGGGGATAGTGACAGTGGTCCTTGATGAATTCCATTTCTTTTAATAATGAAGCTGGTGCTCCAGAAAGGTGATTAAGTTGTTCTCATCCTCAGGCCACACTTCACTCCAGCAGCTAGCGGCTAGCACTGTAGTATTGTGGATCTCCCAGAAGACTGAAGGAAAGATGACTCTGGAGACTTCCAAAGGAAGGCAGGCCTTGCAGGAGCGGCTGACCCAGAGCTGACTTGGGTGAGGAACAGTTAGGTTTGTGACCTGAAGAATGGAGAAGACAGCATGCTTTTCACTAAGAAGGTAGGAAAGGGCAGCCATGCCTGAAAACCCGGAAGTCTGTTCAGGCTCATAGAAGGCCTCCTTGCAAGTCAGACATGGTGGCTTCTACTTCTAATACCAGAACTCAGGAGACAGAGGCAACAGTTCAGGCTGGTCTGGAAAAACACCAGCTGCTTTTCCTTGACCTCCAAACTCCTGCTGTGGTATTTCTTGGAGGGCTTCTGCTTTGCTTTGCTGATTCCTATGCATAGGGCATTGAAAACAATGTGATTTGAGGCCATTTAAGTAATACTGCAGTGAATACTTGGGACACAGTGGCTGTCACCATCTGTGAGAGGCTGGCCTCCTGGAAGGACGGCATATAGTGCAGTTTCTGAATACCTATGGACCTCAGCAGAGTTGCTCTAGGTGTATGTGTTTACAAGGCATGCAGATGAGCCTGGGCCCATAGCATCCTCTCCCTACATGTGGACACTGCTCTGATCCTTGCTAGCAGGATATACAGGAAATATTAGTTATGCCCAAATTGGACAGCATCTGTGTGGCCTGCCTGGTAAGGAGCAGAGCTGGAATATTCTTACTTCAGGGAGGATTCACTGAATCTAGAAAATATATGATCTTCTTTTTGATTTTTACAAGGGCTTGCAGATAACAGTTTGTCTTGAATCTCAACGGATACTTTGAGCTCTTCTCACAGCATCGTCTTTGGGGTGAGTATAGGCATTGAGGCTGCCTGTACCTCTACACATTCTCTTGTGGAGTGAAGTGTCCCTGACCTACCTGTGCCTCTTCTGAACTCTGCTCTCATTCTTACATTCTCTGATCTGTCACTGTCTCCCATCAGAGAGTCCCAGGGCTGGTGTGGATTCCCATCAGCCCTGCGCCAGCATTGTTTAGTGATTGATGCCTGCTGACCTATGGTTTTCAGCTTATCGGGAATGATGGATCATATACACAATCCACCAGAAAAACAGACTCTTACACAGCGGGAGCTCTGACAGGGGGCAGTTAGGAGTGGGAAAGGGCTCCTGGTGATTGTCATCAGCTGTCCCCATTTCTCCCTTAGACTGCCGCACTTGCCAGCTTTCTGTGGCTGTGACAAATGCCTGGGGTGAATAACCTAAAAGAAAGGATTTCCTGCGGCTCAGGGTTTCAGAGGTCTCAGTCCAAGATCACCTGGCCCTGTTGCTTTGAGCTTGTGCTAGCACAGTATGTCATGGTGTGTGTGGGGGGGGGGGTGGTAGACTGCTCATCTCCTGGGAGGCAGAGAGGAAAATGAGGGGCTAGGGTCCCATGCTTACTCCAAGGTCCACTATTATTTGTCTTTCACTAGGCCCTGCCTTCTTGAGTGCCCACCAATCCCAGTGGCACCTTAGGCTCACAACGCAGCTTTTAACACATGGGTCTTTGAAGAACACTTCAGATACAACCATTGAAAGTCCCCCAACCCCCTACGCCTGACTTGTAGCTGGAAAGATGGGCGTCAAAGACAGCCTGCCTCCCTCCCCTGAGCCAAGTTGTGGTTGGCAACTAAACCTCAGTTGACAGTTTATATTACTTCTGATCTTCCTTTGGAGAAAGGTGGTTCCCCCATCTTCCCTGTGCTTGTCTTGCTGTTGGAGAGAGAGAGGTGAGGCTCAGATGTGGCCATCTGGTTGGAGTGAGGGCAGCTTTTGACTGACAGAGCCATCAAGCAGAGGAATTTTCTGGCACAGCCTGGGAGGAACTGTCTGCTCCAGATAAACATAGGGGAAATGCACACTTCCATTCCCTGCTGTCTTCATTCTCATCCTGGCTATCCCGAAGGCTTGTTGGGGATTTTTCTTTGTTCTTCCTCTGGGACAGGCTACTCCATGGACTGCACTTCCTGCCATGCTCAGTTCTTTTTCCCCAGGGATGACGACAGTGGTACCCGGATCCTTTCCCAGCCTTATCCTGGCTTTCTGCAGAAGACTCACTGGTGAAAGCTGGTCCTCCAGCACAGCACATCCAACATCTTCTGGGGCAGTGGTTGCTTCCTCCTCCCACGCTGCACCCCAGGCTCCCCCAGAGATGGAGCTCATTTTGAAATAAGCCACACTGCTTCTTTTCCTGCTAACACCTGCAGTTCCTAATTAAATAACTGGAGGTGGGGAACAGGCTGCAGTATTGTAGCATAACTGGATTATCACTTGAGAGAAGCCTCTGGAACTGCCATGCTCCCTGCTAAGCTGACAAGTTGAAACAGATTCAGAGGTAGTGCTCAGGCAGGCCAGTCTGAGCTGCCCTCTATAGACCTGGTGTTGCTGACCTCCAAGTGGTTCCATCTTCCCTTGAAAGTTCTTGCTGGCCCTTCAACCCAGTGTATAGGAGCTTAAGAATAGGAGTGGCAGCATGTACTGGGGTAATCTCTAGTTAGCATAGGACTGTTCTGTGCTATGGAAAATGAGTGACAGCTCCTTGTCTGTTCACTCTCCAGTGTCTGAAAAAAGATTGACAGGATGGTGTGTATGGTTGAAGTAGTGTAGGCATAGCACAGGGAAGGAGCCTGGAGAGCAGTTTTCTACTCACGATTCCAAGAAGGGGCAGTGCGTCTGCATAGGACCTCACAGAGCACCAGAGTCTATAGCAGTGTACAAGGGAATGGGATACCTAGGGCAAGAGCTGTCACTGTGCCCTGGAGGAAGGAATGGTGAAGGGGATCAGGCTGGGGATAAGGCTAGTTTGAGTGACTTCTTTGAGCTCTGTAGTATGGGCTGTTTACGGAGGATGGGTCAAGAGCAAGTGGCCCCATTGTGGCACAGGTGGAGACTGGATAGATTAGTTTATATTTATAAAGTACACCTCCAAGAGGATTCCTCTTATAAGGGATAGGTAGGTGATAAGAGAGTCAGGAGATCAAGGCCAGGGAATTCCCATCACCAGCTTCCCCACAATAAGAAGTGTTTAGCATAGACACAGAATGGAAACCAGAACACATGAGGCTGTGCTTCCAGTGTCACCTCTTCAGAATAGCCTCTACTCCCTGCCTCATCAACGGAGATAGCCTCCCACACTCTCCCTCATCATCCCCCACCTCCCATGCCTCATTCAGTCCCATGCCCTTGTGCTTAGCACCCACTCATAACTCTCATCACAAGAGCAAGTCCTCTCCGGGTTTCCTGACATTATGTGGTCTGGGCCACCAGGCCTCCCTCATATCTCTCTCCTCCTGTTCTTGGAGCTGTTTACTCTGTGGCACTGGCCCCTGATCACTTGACCTAAGTTTTCGTTACTTTTCTATTGTTGTGATAAAGCATCGTGACCAAGGTAACTTATAGAATTTATCTGAGGCTTACAATTTGAGGGGGTTAGAGTCCTCCATGATCATCATGGCTATGCGCATGGCAGCAGGCAGGCAGGTATGGCAATGGAACAGTAGCTGAAAGCTTACATCTGGAGACATAGCAACAAGGCAGAGAGAGACAGAGTCACTGGGAGTGGCATAAGTCTTTTGGAACTCCCCCCTACCCCATGACACACCTCCTCCAATAAGGCCACATTTTCTAATCCTTCTCAAAGAGTTCCACCACCTGGGGACCAAGCATTAAAACATATGAGCCTATCTTGTCATTCTCATTCAACCCCCACAGCCACCGCAGCCTGTCTGGTCATTGTGTAGTCTCCAGGAGCTTGCTATCAAGTTCTTCTGTCTTTCAGAAACCCCATAGCCCAGTCAGTAGCCACATCCAATGGAAACTCAGTAAATACTTAATGGAGAGCTGCTGTCACCCTGGTGTATGTGTGGCCTACAGTTCTGACTCACTGCAAGCACACCCACTGGGGTTGCAGAAACCTGAAAAGTAGGGGGTGAAGTAAGAAGAGTGTCCTGCTCTCAGAACTTGACATCTGAGTGGGAGAGATCTAGGAACATGAGTTAGGTGATACAATGAGGAAGAAGATGAAGTCAGAAGGGGTTTGTGGAGACTCCCAGAGATGTTCAGAGAATAAGCAGTACCCAGTGTTCTGGGCTAAGAGAAGCACACATGCAAAGGCCCTGTGGCCATGGCAGGCTGCGGATTGGAAAGTTTGAGGTTGGCAGGCATCTGGAGTCTCAGTTTTAGTTCAGCTGTCTAGTTTGCTTTTCTTTGCAATCCTTTACATTTTATCTCGCCGACATTTTTATCTTGCCGAACATTTTATCTCGCTGAAAATAAACCCAACCCCAGGCCATCAGTCTGTTAAACTCAGCAAATTCTACACCAAGATACAAAGTAGAAGCAGTTAGGGAAGCCCACATTTAAAGAGAGGTCTGTTGACCAGTTAGATTTAGGTGTGGTGGTTTGGATAAGTAATAGCTCTCCTGGGCTCATATATTTGAGTGCTTGGTCACCAGAGAGTGGAACTCTTTGAAGGAAACTTGGGAAACAGGGATTTGGAGGTGTGGTATTGTTGGAGGAAGTGTGTCACTAGGACAGGCTTTGACGATACAAAAGCCCCATGCTAGGCCCAGCGCTCTCTGTCTCTGTCTCTGTCTCTGTCTCTCTCTGTCTCTGTCTCTCTCTCTCTCCCTGTGTGTGTGTCTGTCTCTCTCTGTGTCTCTCTGTGTCTCTCTCTCTGTGTGTGTCTCTCTCTGTCTCTCTCTCTCTCTCTCTGGATCAAGCTGTAGTTCTCAATTACTTTTTCAGTACCATGCCTGCCTGTATGCCATCATGCTTCTTTTAATCCATGATGATATTGGATTAAAACTCTTGAAACTGTAAGCAAGCCACCAGTTACATGCTTTCTTTTGTAAGAGTTGTCTTGGTCATGGTATATCTTCACAGCAATAGAACACTGACTAACACAGAAGTGGGGTACCAGGGACTGGGGTATTGCTGTACTTTGGTACTTTAGATTAGGAAAGCAGTTGAATGCTTTAAATAGGGCTTAATGGGACATATTAGAAGGAACATGGAAGACAGTGGCGTTGAGAGCATAAGTGAAGATGGCTCAGCTCAAGGGGTTTTATAGGGGAAGAATATTAGCAGTTGGCATAGAGACTATTCTTGTGATATTTTGGTAAAGAATGTGGCTGGTTTTTTTTCCTAAAGCTTTTTTGCCTAAAAATCTGTCTGAGGCTAAATTGAAGAGTTTTAGATTAATGACATTGGCAGAGGAGATTTCAAGGAAGCCTAGTATTGACTATGGCCTGTGGTTATTACTAATCACTCTTACACAGATCTATAATGAAAAGAAGAGAAATACAAAATGTGCAGTATGAGGAGAAAAAGAGCACCAGGAAAGGTTTGAGCCAAGTCCTGTGCTCAAGGAGATAGAAAAGTTTGAAGAAAACCCTGATGTTAAATGGAATAAAGGGAGTGATGACCACAGGGCAAGACCCCATTCAGCTAAGCCTCCAACTTGTGCAAAGGAATTAAAGAAAACCTAAAGTGGTTAAAGAAATCATAAAAACCAGAAAGCTGATGGAAATGTAGTTGAAGAGGGGGGCCAAGTGCCAGCCCCATAAAACAGCAGAACTTGGCAGCTTTGGTCCAGAGGTTCTGACTTTAGAGTCAAGGATATAGAAAAGGAGTTGTACAATCTTCCCCTGAGGCTAAGGAAAGTCACTGCTGCCAGGTATGGGTCAGGAGTGTCCCTGTGTGGAGACCAAGAGAGGCTATTGTATGGAGCTGTGAAGGTGAAGACAGATTTTGTTGGAGACCCCCAAGCTCTTGGAGATGCCAGAGCCATGGAATTCCTGCTGAGGAAACCTGCTAACAGGGAGTGGATCCAGCTCAAGACTAAGAAGTGTGTTGCAGTCAACAAAGATGAAAGGATTTGGAGATCTGAAGAGCACTTTGACATCAGCAACGGAGACACAGAATTTGGAGTTTGTCCTGCTGAATTTTGGGTTTGCTATGATCCAGTACTTCCTCACTACGCGCCCTTTCCTCCCTTTGAAATGGTAATGTGTATTCTGTGCCATTGGAATTGTGTGATCTGCTTTTTTATTTTAATTTTACAGGAGGTAACAGTTAGATTGCCATGAGTCAGAAGAGACTTTGAACTTTGGACTTTTAAACAGTCTTGAGACTGAGATAGACAATAGGGACTTTTGAAGATGGATTGAATACATTTTTTCCCTTCATGATTTAGCTACACGCATACTGGGGCTGAGAAATAGAATGTGGTGGTTTGGATAAGAGTAGCCCCCATAGGCTCATGTATTGGTCACCGTCAAGTGAAACTGTTTGAAAAGATTACAAGGGTTAGGAGGTGTGACCTTTTTGGAGGAAATGTGTCATTGGGGGTGGACTTTGAATTTCAAAAGCCCATGTTGGCTAGCACCCCTCCTTCCCTCTCTCTCCCTGTGGATCAAGATGTAACTCTCAAACCACAATGCTCCCCTCCATGATGATAATGAACTAAATCTCTGAAACTGTAAGCATGCCCCCAATTAAATGTTTTCCTTTATTAGGAAAGGAAATTGCATTGGTCATGGTATTTCTCACAGCAAGACAACAGTGACTAAGACATTAGGTGACTATCCTATAACCACAACTGGTAACCTTTTGCATGTCTAAGACCTGTGAGTTGTCTAATCACTTTACTTCCACTCCCCCCAAGCCCCCTTACTGTGGCATCTAGCTCTGACCCTGATCTTCTGCTGTACCTTCATTTCCCAGTATCTGTGACATTTTCAAAGTCAGTGTGCAGAACAGAGTCCTCTCCTTGACCCACACCCATCTCCCTGCCTTCCCCATGCTGGTGCTTAATTAATGGTCCCCTTATTCTACTAATAAGGGTCATTTATTATCTTTTACCACTCTCTGCTCTCAACTGCCTATCTGCTTCAAAACAATGACTCAAAGCCTTCCCATGGCCTCTTTGTCCAGCCTTCCAAACCATGAGATGCTAAAGCATGCACACAGTACACTCTCAGTCAGAGAAGCTGTCTTTCCAAAGTGTCTTCTCCTCCCACAAGTACATGTCCCTGACCAATGATTACACTGCACATCCAGCCCCTGCCTGGGGATCTTTTGCTCCTCAAGAGCCATGGCATGAGTATGTATGTCACAGCCCCCAGAAAGTCATATCTGAGCTTTCCTAACAGTTCCTCTTTAATATAACTGTTTCCAGGTTCTTCAGCAAAGGCCAGAGCATCTGCCTTTACTTTGTGTTTAGCTCTAAGCGCCACCCCCCAACCCCACCTTCATGCTCAGTCAGGGTGTACTAAATTGTTCTGTCCTTTTTGAGTTGGGAAGGGTGGCTGACAGCCAGGGAGTGGCTTCTACTTTACTTCAAGAAAATAATGACCCCCATCTTCATGCATCTCCTGGAACAAGGCAGCCATCTGTAGCCTGCAGCCAAGTGCAGGATGGCACAGATGCACTTCCAGGCAATGCTATGCTCCTGCTGCTCTCTCCCTTCTAGAGCTCAGTCCTTTGGCAGAAACAGAGACTATGTGGCCCTCCAAAGCCTAAACATTCACCCTGAGAAAACCCTGGGTCCCTGACCTAGACATCAGGGACCTAGCGATAACAGTAGCTTGAAATGGGGTGCCTATCTCCAGCGAGCCTGGATAGAGTGAAGCCTGACTCTAATCAATAACTTCCACCTCAAAAGAAGATCCCAACACTTGAGTTCACTGGCGAAAGGACAGAGGTACCTCATGTGCTGGTTTCATGTCACGTGGTAGAGGTAGCTTGGTATTAAAACTGTCTGAACCCCTGCTTTTTGGAGGCCGGGCTCCAGCCTCTACACTTCCACCCTCAGGAATCCTTCATGCAGCTGAGACTCCAAACCCAGTGATATGAGTGGCAGAGAGACTAGCACATGGCCTCGCCCTGTTCTCACCCACTCAAGCTTTTAGTTGCAAGTGTCTTTGCTGGTGACATTTCAGCTTGTTGGGATTGTATGGGTGAGCCACCCCTGCCTACCCTGTGTGAGGGGCAGCCCTCTCCTAGACTGAGTGTTCTAAATCTTTGGATCCCACTTTGGTAGCCCTGATCACTTGATACAGAAACCCTGACAGCAGGAAGGGAAGGAAATTGGCATGGGTCACTATAGTGAAGCTGACTTTTGAAGGGACAGTCTAATGCCGTGATGTAAAGGCCAAGAATGTGGTCTCTGAGAGAAACAAGAGCTGAATCTGGAACTTGGAAGGATCAGGACTCAGAGTAGATAACTGGGCAGAGCATGAGTTTAACAAGCAAGCTTCCCTGGGATGATCACATAACTGGGGCTGATGAGATGTGTCAGGAGGCAGGGGTGTTTGCTGTGTCCTCCAATAACCTGAGTTCAGTCCCCAGAACCCAACATGGTAGGAGAGCATCAATTCCCACAAGTACCTTCTGAATTCCATGTGGGTACAGTGGCGCATACACATCCCCCACCCTCATAAACACACACTCACTCAGGGCTCTTTCATTGGCCAATGGCATGGAGCCCAATCCAAAGTGACTTAGACAAGTGAACATATGATCCAGCTATTTCACTCCTGGCTATTTACCTAGTGACATTTACATTCCCATGTTTATCACTGCTTTTTTTCACTATAGAAAGGAAATGAAACCAACCTAGTTGTCCATCCACAGATGAATGGATAATGAAAATCTATTACATACATAAAATAGAATGATACAGCTATATTATATAATGTAAATATACATATATGTATAATAAATGTACATATATTTATTTACATATATATGTATATGTGGGTACAGTTAGCATGTAGCAAGGAGAAAATGGAATATTAAATATTAGGTGATGAGGAAGAACTGAATTGTAAATGGACACGGATCATGAAAGCACATAAAGATAATTGTTTTTCTAGCTTTAATTCTGTCGTGGAATTTTTGGTGGGTTGGTAGTGAATAAATGCATAAAATATGTATTTGATAGTAAAAGTGTAAAACCCGACATGAAACTGCTTAAGAATGACTGTTCTAACTGTACAGTTCACTGAGGTGTAGCAACTTTAGATCTGGTTAATTTCACTGTGTGATTTTTTTTCAATCTGCAAGTTTTTTTAAAGTAATAAAGTTGTAATAAATATTTACACACAACAACACTTTAACCTGGGCATGGTGGCCCAACCTGGTAATCCCAGATTCTAGTGGTTGAAACAAATGGTTCAAAATTCAAGTCATTCTCAGCTATGTAGCGAGTTCCGGGGCAGTCTAGGCTATGAGCAACCCTAACTTTAATGAATTAATGAGTGAATGAATGAGAAAAGAAAGAAAGTAAGGTTGATGTAAAAGGTCAGTTAGTAAAGTGCTTGTATTACAAGCTGAAGAACATTAGTTTGAGCCTCAGAACCCATTTAAAAAAGACACACACACACACACACACACACACACACAAGCACTGGGGAAGCAGAGACAGGAGGATCTTTGTAGTTGCTGGCCAGCCAGCCTTTCCTAGTCTGTGAGCCTAGGCCAGTGAGAGATCCTCTCAAAACACAACAATATTGATAGGTCCTGAGGAGCAACAGCCAAGGCTCCACTCTAGCCTCTGTGAGCACTTGACACATGCTTGTATATGTGCACATGCGCATACCCATGCAAGAAGGAAATGTAAACACTCCTTAGCTGATGTTTCTGTAAACCCTTGGGCACCCAGGCTGCAATGTGCATACTCTGTATGCAGTGGCCAGAAAGGTGGCTGGGGTCAGAAAGAATGCGACAAAAGCAGTCAGAGACCTGACAATAAAAGCAAGTAGACAACGGAGTCCAACTTTGGTGCCACCTGGTTTTGGAGTGCTAATATCCCAGAGCCGTTGGGGGATACCCATCTGCACTGTCAGAGCTGGCAGGGATTCTGAGGCAGTGGGCATCACCCGTCAGAGCCCTCCAGGAGCTGAATCATGGCTGAGTCTGGTCCTTATCCGACGCTTGTATTTGGCCTTGGACATATCTTTACACTGATGAGTGGGGAAGAGCTCCCAGAACCTCTGAACTCTGAAACACCATCACCCCACTTCTCTGCAGCATCTGGTGACCTTTAGCACTATGGACAGTGTCCACACCTCTGCCAGGGTGCTGCTCACTCCCACTCAGTCCCAGATGTGGCAGTACTGCCTCCATGGCTCTGGCCTTCTTTGCTACCAAACCACACATAGTCAGAGTCTGAGGGCTCCAGTCTTACGTTCCTTCGGACTGCCTAATGTTTCCACTGCCATTAAAACAGCCCAATGGACTGTTATGGACCCCGAACACTTCCATCTCTGATAGCAAATCTTTGGCCCCCGAGAAGGAAGTGGATGAAGGCTATAGCAGGCAAGTGAGGAAAATGGGAGAGCCCCACAGAACCCCCATCATCTGCCTCCCTCTCTCTGCCTTCCTTCTTAGTGCCCTCCCCACCCATCTGTCGCTATCCTAGCTGAGGCAGATAGTGGCTCTGGGAAAGAGAGTCCTTGGCTTACTAAGGTGGAATGAGGGATCATTCCGAGGTAGAGCCATTAGGGGATGGAAATGCATTCCCTCCTCTCTCTGTCATTCATGTCAGTTTATTTGGCTGCTCATCACCTTATTAGATCATTACTTCCCCCATTGCATTTTTAAAGATATGTGTACACATGTTAATGTATGTGGAGGCCAGATGGCAAACTCAGGTACTGTCTATCATAAGAAGCATCATCCATCACCTTTATTTGATTGGCCTGCAGCTCATCAATTGGGCTAGGCTGTCTGGTCAGCAAGCTCCAGGAACCCACTGTCTCCACCTTCCTAGTGCTGTGATTCAAACCATCTACTTGAAATGCCTAGCTTTTTCATATGGGTTCTGGGTATAGAACTCAGGTCCTCATGTTTGTTAAGCACTTCACCGACTGACTTGTGTCCCCTCTTTAGTGTGTGATCCCTCTTTTTTTAAAACAGTGTGGATGTTTGTTAGGGGAATGCAGTGAACACAGGAACAAACAGTGTTCAGAATGGCTAGGCCCCCAGGATCCTGGAGCCTACAGCAGGCGTGGTACCTGGAGCCCAGCCTGCCTCACTCTCTTGCCATGTAGTTTCTCATGTCCTCTCTATACACAGCACTGTATCCTCCTGTCTTCATATTTCTTGGCCCTTGTCCATGGCCATTGCCTGACTGTAGTCTAAAGTGCTGTCTTTTTTTTGGCCAGGAAAACCTAAAGCCTCACTTTGCTTGCCAAATCTACCATGGCCATTTCCCACCCTTGTTCTTGACACTATGGCCAAAGACATTTACACTCACTGGAAAATGGGTGCATTAGTTTTTTGTTGTTGTTGTTTGTTTGTTTTTTGCTGCTGTGATAAAATACCATGGCCCAAAAGCAACTGGAGGAGGAAGGGGTTTACTTCAGCTTATAGGTAACAATCACAGCCCACCATGTCAGAGAAGGAGCACAGGCTGGAATCTGGGGGTTAGACCTGAAGCAGAGGAACCCTGCTTACTTGCTTGCTCAGCTACCTTTCTAATACACCCCAGGACCACCTGACAAGGGATGGCACCACCCACTATGGGCTGTCCCCCATCAATCATCAATGAAGAAAATGCCCTCACAGACTTGCCTACAGGACAATCTGATAGAGGTATTTACTAGTTTAGCTGAAGTGTTCTCTCCCCAGATGATTCCAGCTATATCAAATTGACAAAAACTAACCAGTACAATGGGTTTGGTGGTTTCCAGTGCTCTTGGGATGTGGACGTGGTGGGATATGGCCTTGGGCCATGGGCCTTCTGAAAAGTTTGTGCAGTTTTTCCTGGCAAAGGGCTGAGAACCTATGTTGAAATTTGGAGGCATTAGAGACAACCTGTTCATCAGCCATCATGACATGAAGCTGCTTGTCACTCAGCATAGCCTGGCTGACTGGATGAGACACACAGCCTGTGAGTGCCAGTTTGTAACCCATCTCTTGGGTGCCGCTGACCTCTCAACAGTCACAAATGCACCTTTTCCTCCTGAGAATGCTTGCTGTGTGACTGTCTCATTGGGAAGTTCCCTTTCTGTCCATCTCAGACATCCATCACCAGGGATATCTCAATATCAGCATGACACCCTCAGGGAGGGATGGTCCAACCTGTGGTTTACTCTGATGGCCACCGCATGGCCTAAAGGAGAAGTCCCACAAAGCCAGTGGCCAGCAGTTGGTTGATGAGAGACCTGCTCCATCCTAGCTATGTGCCAAGTCCCATGTTGAGTGGTTAGTCTTTGGGAAAGCGTGTCAGGCATAAGACTGCTTTTGTAGACATGCTTCATGGTCAGGGAAACAGAGAAGCAGACATTGACATTTGATCTCACAGTGGTCATCCTAGCAGGAATATTGCAGGTGCCAAGGAGAGGGCAGGCAAGAGATACTTCCTGGACCAGGAGTATTGGGGTAGCCTTTAAGAAAAACTTGGAGTCACCCAGAAGAGCAGTTCATAGGATAGGTAGTGGGGTGAGCAAGGATTTGGGCACATGATACATATCTTCAAGGCTTGCAAAAGGTGAGAACTGGGACAAACAGAGCCTCTACCTCCTTGTCCCTAAGGACCAGAGCTCACTCATCTTAGCATCTAAGTGAGGGGGAATGAGGTTATTTGCATACTT
This sequence comes from Mesocricetus auratus, assembly GCF_017639785.1. Taxonomy (NCBI): domain Eukaryota; kingdom Metazoa; phylum Chordata; class Mammalia; order Rodentia; family Cricetidae; genus Mesocricetus; species Mesocricetus auratus. The sequence goes on along the minus strand of NW_024429266.1, from coordinate 151,937,389 downwards.
TGTGAGAAGAAGGACTTGTCTGGTTCACTTCCTGGGAGAAAGACAGTGGGCAGGTGTGAGTATGATCTTTCTGAATTGGGTGTGAGGCAACAATGGTAAGCTCACTAGACAAGGGCACAGTAGAGGTGACTGTGTGAAGGTTCTTTCTGTCCACCCCATTACAGGAAGGACAACTTAGGGCAGGTCAGCTGCATGTGCTCATGGAGCCATATTCAGGGGTACCCTGGGATAGTTCTGAGCTATGCCTGACCTGTGTAATAATTGGGTTGTTTTCAGGGACAACAAAAGTCACCAACGTAAGTCTGCCCTCCCATGACAAGAATGGGGAGAATTAGTCAGCAGAAATGGGCAGCAAGGGTTTGGTCAGCTGCAGGAACTTGAATTGTGAAGTGGATTTGGAAGCACTAAGGCTGCACACCACAAACAACAGGGCTTCCGGTCAGAGCCAAGGTGAGAGGGCTTCCTGGGGTCATTAGTGCTTGCTGTCTGGCTGTACATAGACTCCTAGGCTCCAGTTGATGGATTATCTGGGTCAGGGTTATGCTTTGTTTTCTATAGCTATGAGAGAGTGACTGAGGCCAGGTGATATTGAAGGAACTAAATCTTGATTTTCTCGTGGTTCCCAAGGCTGGGAAATCCAAGAACATAGTGTAAACATTTAGTGTGGACTTTGCTGTGACGTCACACAGGAAGAGGTCAAGGGGCCGGAGTGGGGTAGAGTAAGGCAGCAAATTTGTGATAACTAGCCCAGCCCTCTGGCGGAGCTGTCAGTCCTCTCCTAAGGCAGAGCCTTCAGGACCTGGTCACCTCCTGACACTGTTGTACCAGGGATTGTTTCCAGTACCTGAACTTGGAGTGCATGCCTGTTCGACCATAACAATCAGCACGAGGATTACCCTCAGTCCACAGAATCTTAGCACTGCTGGTGCCTATAGTGCTAAGTGTCAAGAGAAGTATTGCTTGCTTCAAGAATTCAGTCATGGATTAGCAATGTCTGTAGTGTGTGAGGGAAGGGAGACCTGTGTTATTGTGCCTGTTGGCCAGTTGTCATCCCTGTTCTAAAAACATGGCCTCATTTTTGTATGATTTTGCCTTGAATGTGTGTGGACGGGTGTCCTCAACCCAGTTCTGATCCTTCTGCCTTCTGGTCTTCTCACCCCACAATGTACTTGTTATGTATAATGAAGAGTGTCAATACAGAGCAAGCGCACATGCTACGCTACATGGCTGTAGTTGGTGTGTTCTCTATACCACACTGGTATATTATAAAGTATGATAAAATAGCATCATGGAGCCCTTACTCAGCTCTCACAGCCATTGAACCCCCTAGTACTCACATCTCACTGTGTGTTCACATCTTGCCCTAGCTATCCAGAATTTTATGTTTGCCTTTCCACTGATGTGCTGGCTATAAATGTCTAACTATATATTGTTGGGCTGTTACCAGGTGTTATAAAAAAATGGCAACTGTGAGGCAGCTTCTAAGTTTTGCAGTTTTACTAAGCATCTTGTTGTTCTAGGTTTCATCTGTGCCCTTGTGTGACGCTGTTGTTAATGTGAAAATTAATTGCAAGAATTTTCATTCTCCTGTTGGTGGATATTTGAATCATATGTCATGGGGTTTTTTTTATGTGTGCCTTGGATTTTTTGTATGAGTGGACCTGGAAAGTCAGCACACATATGAATGGAAAAATCTACAGAAGTAATTTTTCAGAGTAATCCTACTGTTTTGGTTAGTTTTTGTCAACTTGACACAAACCTAGACATATCTGGGAATGGGGAGTCTCAGTTAAGGGGCATTTTCTTGAATAATGATTGATGTGGGAGGCCCCAGTCCTTTCTGAATGGTGCCATCCCTGGGCTGGTGGTCCTGAGTTGCATGAAAAAGCAAACCGAGCAAACCTTGGAGAAAAGGACAGTAAGCAGCGCTCCTCCATGGCCTCCACTTCACTCTCTGCCTCCAGGTTCCTCCCTTGAGTTCTTGCCTTGGTTTTCCTCAATGATGATTTACAACTGTAAGCTGAAATAAACCTTTTCCTCACAAGTCGCTTTTGGTCATGTGTTTATCAAAGCCATAGAAAGCAAAGTAGGGTACTTACCCTTTGCACTCTGACAAAGGGGCTTAGATTAGTGTGGTAAATGGCATGGCACTGAGATCTTGATTCCCAATTTCCTGCTTGCTGGGGATGTTGAGTGTCCCTTCTGGTGCTTGTTTGCGGTGTCCTTTCCCTTCTTGTGAGAATCACCTATCCCACTTATTGTGTCTGTAAAAGATCTTTATGTATACTGGATACTAATCCTTCACTGCTTCCCTACTGCAGAACTCTGCTTACTTGCGTTATCTCTTTATTCCTTTACTCTGTGTGTATGTGTGCATGTGCCTCAGGATGCACACTGAAGTCAAAGGATAACTTGTGGCAGTGGATTCTCCCCTTCCACCCTTACGTGGGTTGTGGGGATTGAACATAGGTCTTTAGGTTTAGTAGCAAGTGCCTTTACCATCTGATCCATCTTGATGCCCCTGCTTTGGTGAATATCAATTCTTAGTTAACTGCAGTCAGACTTACTGATTGTTTTCTGCTGGGTGAGGTTTATATTCCTCATTGAGAAGTCACCCCAGCCTCAACTGTATTTCCCCCACACTTGCCTCTCCACATTTTCTGGCTTTCCCTTTCACCTGAGGTCCTTCATGCATCTAGAATTGATTTTGAGTGTGGAATGAGGTCAGCGTCTGCCTTAATTGTCCCATGTGGCCACACAGGTATCCCAGGAGCACTTGCAGCATGGGCCTCATTTCTTCCCCTGCATATCAGAAACCTTAAAAATCCCAGGTTTCAGGACCTGGATCTTTCATGACCTATTCAGCATTATCTTTGTCCCCTCCTGTCTCTCTTTCTTCCCATTATGGTCTCTGGCCTATGTGAGTCTCATGGTAGGCCAGTGTGACCTTCCTTAAGCATTTATGTGAGGATGGCGTGGAGGAGGGGTGGAGGTCTGTGCTGTATTGGTCCAGCTTGATCCATGCATGGAGGCTATAGGAAGCCCTGAGGACAGGCCTGGGCTTCTCCTGTGTCCTTGCACTCCATGCAGAGGCTATACACAGTTGGGCTGATCCAATCGCTCAGCTGTTTTCTGTCTCCCTGTCTCCCATGTCTGTTCAGCATGGAAGCCTTCTTGGCTTGTTTCTCCTAAGATCCTAAATATTCTGTTTGTAGGACTTCTTCCTCTTGTTCCCTGTCTTCCCCCTACATCTGATCGTCTCCTTCCTCTCCTTCCCTAACCTTGGTTGCTAGCAAGATGGGGGACTCAGGGATAGGATCCTAACACCTTGGAATCTAGAGCAAAGGAAGGTCTGTGCATGCCATCCCAGTGATGCAGCAGAGCTTAGGCCTCTGGTGACATATTCCCTAGGCCATCAGCTCCCTCAGTCTTGCACTCAGCTCTTCCTTGGTGTGAGCATATTCTAGGCTGGAGACACTGTATATGCAAAGGCCTGCAGCGGGGTTGGATTTTGTAGGTTGGAAACTTCTGTGGTTGAAATGCAGTGGGTAGCTACAACAGAGCTAAGGTTTGGAGGTGGGGAACAAATCATGTATGTGTTGTTTGAAAGTAGATGTCAGCATGTGTCACAGGAAGCTTCTGGAGGGGTTGTGGAGTCTTCATTCGGGCTCAAGAGTGGACTTCTATGGACCTGGGGTTAGGTAAGCCAGACTAATCCAAACCTTCCCCATTAGCCAGGCCCCAGTGCAGTCCAGTCTGGGCTGTGGCATCTCCCTTGAGCCAGAAATGTAAAGTGTTTGCAGTTTGTAGCTGTCTGTTGTATTTAGAGACTGAAACATCCCAAAGTCATAAATTACCTTGAACTACTTTGCCAGCCTCACGTGAGTCAGGGCAGCGGTTCTTCTAGGGCAGCCCTTACGTAACAGGCTGTATGCAGCCCAGTCCTTTCAACAAGGCTGGGCAGAGCTGGGCCTGGCAAGGGCACTGGCCACACTGCACCTGACGGGCTGACATGGGGAGATGCTGCAGGTTCCCTCAGTCCCTGTCATCCTCACTGAAGTTGCCATGGAAACTTAACTTCCTGCAAAGATGTTTTGTGAATTAACTAAGCTGGTATTCCTTCTTGTGTGGTGAGAAGAGAGAGTATGTCAGGTCCAGGGCCTGGATGGCATACCCTTCTGAGGCATCACCCAGCATCCATTTGTACCTTCCCAAGGATGGGGAACTTAGTGACTTTTGAAAGTCCCATAGGAACAGGAGGTTAGCTTCCTGCTGACTCAGTTCTGAGGATACTGTTGGAATCCAGGCATATAAGACAGCTTAGACAGAGTGGAAGGCAGTTCTAGGGGTTCTGACCAGCTAGAACCAGTCTGGATCCTTCTGCCTGCCTTCCACTGCCAAAGTCTCACATCAGACAGGTGTGAACAAGGTTAACTGGAGATACCCCAGGCATTTCTGCTGCGCGTCAAGCCCACAGAGGCCATGACAATACTGATATCACAGGTCAGTACCAAATATGTCAAGAGGGTTGCAGCCCAGTTTTCTGTCTCCCAACAGAACTCCCTGCTTGTCCTGATATAAAAAGGTGATTTGTCATTCTTGGGATAGCAGGGCAGGGAAGGAGGAGGTAAACCAAAAACAGTCTCTGCTTATAACACGGGGTTAGGTTAGAATCTCCAGGGCTCTTTTTGATTTCCTGGAAAAACAAAACCCTCGTGGTATTCAAAGCCAGGCATTGGATCAAATGGGACACGCTAAAAAGGACAACATTATGAAGGAAATTCTCATGACACTAGTAATCAGGTAGTGAAGGTCAATGGACAGGTAGGGAGCAGACACAGTGACCTCTGTTTTGTCATACATATACCCCGCAGAGCATCCAGACAGCATCTCAGAAGAGCCAGGCTGAGCTCAGAGAGCACTGCTGAGTGGGGAACTGGGACCCAGAGCCTGCCAAGTCCAAGTCAGGAAGGGTCACTCTGAACCAAGAACCAGAGAGAGCCACACTCTCTGGGAAACCAAGGGAAACTGTACAGGTTCACCTGAGAGATGAACAAATGGTGTGTGTGTGTGTGTGTGTGTGTGTGTGTGAGAGAGAGAGAGAGAGAGAGAGAGAGAGAGAGAGAGAGAGAGAGAGAGAGAGAGGAGAGAGAGATCTCTAGAGCTGAGGAATCTTCTAGATTTACTGTCCAAAAGAAATCACAGTGCCTGGCACTCACAGACAGACAAAGTGCCAGCCTAAAAAAAATCTCAGGATTTACAGAACATTAGTGAAAGTATTATGGAAATCTCTCCTGGTGGCAGGAAATGCTGTGCCTTGAACTAAGCACAGATTGGTTCCAGCTAGGAATCTTGATGGCAGGACAATACAGTATGTCTGTTTTCACAAGCCTCACTGTGATGAAGCTTGAAATATAGCAGGATACAGAAATACCCAGGCAGGAAAAATGCATGATGTTTATGACCAGGGAGTTTTCAGGCACAAAAAGTGGCAAGACAATACGACCCATATAGAGAACAGTTAGTCAGGACTGACCCCAAATGGGCACTACTGCTACAGTTGTTGAAATGTGAGCATTGCTTCTTTCTGTACAGAAATCAACAATTACAGATTAAAAATACAATGCTATTATTTCAAAACTCAAATAATCTTAAATAATACAGATGGCTGGTGAGGTGGCTCAGCAGGTAAAAGTGCTTGCTACAGAAGCCTGATGACCTGAATTCAAACCCTAGACCCTCCTGTGGAAAGAGAGAACCAATGTCCAGATGTTGTCTGTCTTATGAGCTTCACATTCATACCATAGTATGAGAGTGTGCATGGGGCACGTGCACACACACACACACACACACACACACACACACACACACTAATAATGATAATAATACAGAAAAAGAGAAAACTAAAACCAATGAAACAAAATTTAAATTTAAAAAACTCTTAAAATGTCAGATAAATTAGGCTTCAGAAATGCCCAGATCTACACAGGATATGATTAGAGATAAAATGATTAAGGAGTAAATTCATGCAAAGAAGAGTGTCAGTTCTAAAATTTTGATGTGTTAAACATATAGGAGGGAAGCTCGTAGAAAAGCAAAGCTACATTTACATTTTGAGACTTCGGTTCCTGCTTTTCAGTGTTGCTATAATGAACAGAAATCAGTAAGGATAGAAAGACTGGAACAGGACTGCTAACCTGATTGATGAACTGATGCCCTACCTAACAATACTGGACTTATTCTTCTTTAGATTGGGTTAATTGATTTGGGAAGATTTACCTTAAATATGGGTGGTACCATCCTGTGGGCTGGAGCCCTGGACTGAATAAAAAAAGAGAAAGCAAGCTGAGCATCAGCATTCATCCCTCTCTGCTTCCTGACTGTGGCTGCAGTGTGACCAGCTGCCTCGTGCTCCTCTTCCTGACTGTGGCTGCAGTGTGACCAGCTGCCTCACACTCCTCTTCCTGACTGTGGATACAGTGTGACCAGCTGCCTCATGCTCCTCTTCCTGACTGTGGCTGCAGTGTGACCAGCTGCCTCATGCTCCTCTTCCTGACTGTGGCTGCAGTGTGACCAGCTGCCTCATGCTCCTCTTCCTGACTGTGGATGCAGTGTGACCAGCTGCCTCACGCTCTTCTTCCTGACTGTGGATGCAGTGTGACCAGCTGCCTTACGCTCCTCTTCCTGACTGTGGATACAGTGTGACCAGCTGCCTCATGCTCCCTTCATAACTGCAGATACAGTATGACCAGCTGTCTCATGCTCCTACTGCCATGACCACCCCGGCCTGATGCACTATCCCCTCAAACTGTTAGTCAAAATTAATCCTTCCTTGAATTGCTTTGTCACAGAAAAACAGCAAGGGTTACTAAGCATTACACAATGAAATAAAACTATATTTTAAAGGACTCATCATATATACATAATATATGCCCTGGCCACAATGATTAACATAGATTAATATTTGAAAATATGGGATTTTGACACATGTTTTGAATTATCCATAGGTCAAAGAAGAAAGCAAAAGAAAGAACTTTGAGCTGAAGGATAATACAAAGTATACTAAAAACGGTAGGACTCTGGGCTCAATGTTAGAGACTTAGTATATGCAAAGGCCTTGGGTTCCATTCCACACACTACAATACAAAGATAGATAGATAGATAGATAGATAGATAGATAGATAGATAGATAGAAAGATAGATAGATAGATGTGAAAATTGGCAGGCTTCCACTTTAGCAGTACACAATGAGACATTTCAGAGCACCAAATGTTAATAGTATAAAAGAAAAATGATGTCAAATCAACAAGCTTAGTTTTCACCAAAAGAAATTGTTCTTTGAAAGAATAAATTAAATTTAAAGTAAATAGAAGAAAAAGATTAATATCAGAGTATAAATCAATGAAACTGAAAAAATACAGAAGTTCAATGAAACTAAGCCTATTTCTTTTTAAAAAATGTTTTTAATTAAAATAGGAATACATCATTTCCCTTTTTATTTTCCTCCTTCCAACCCCTCCAAGGTTGATCTCTCTCAAAATCATGATCTCTAGCTTCCTTTTAAAAATAATACACACATACACACACTCCTACATATATAAATATAATCTGCTCAGTCAGTCTGTATAATTTTACTCCAGTGGTTCTCAACCTTCCCAATGCTGCTCCTCTTTAACATAGTTCCTTGTGTTGTGGTGATCCCCTCAACCATAAAATTATTTTATTGCTATTGTTAAGAACTGTAAAATAAATATCTGATATCAGGTTATCTGATATGTGGCCTCTGTTTGACCCGCAGAGGGGTTGCAACCCATAGGTTGAGAACCACTGTGTTACTTGTATATATGCCATGATTTCAGGGCTGACCACTTAGTATTGGATAGCCAGTTTGAGGACTCTTCCAAGAGAAGACATTTTCTCCCATCTCAGCATTCCTTAGTTGCCAGTAGTTGTTCGTCTTGGGTTGAAGCCCCATGAAACTTCCCCTTCCATGTTAACGTTTGTTGATGTATTCATTCAGGTCTTGTTTAACCAACCACGTTGTTGGGACTTCACTGACATTTCTAGGAATTAGCATTCTCACAGCAGATGTCCTGTTCCCCTGGCTCTCGTGATCTTTCTGTTTTCCTTTCCAAGAGGTTTCCTGAGACTTGGGTGCAGGAGTTGTGTTGCAGATGGATCAGTGTGTCTGGGAGCACACATATTTGTTCTCTGCATTTTGATCTATTGTGATTTTTGTGTAAGAATCCCCAGTTGTTGCAAAGAGAAGTTTCTTTATTGATGAGTGAGAGCTACACTTACCTGTGGCTATAAGGATAAATATTTAGAATGCAGTTAGCAAGTAAGTGGGGTTCGTAAAGTGGCTGTTGTAGGTTCCCCTCCAAGATCCATGACCTCACTAACCCTGGGTTCCCAGCTGTGGTTTTCCTCTTGTTGAGCAGGCCTTAAGACCAATTTGATAGCTATTATTGGTTACTGCCAAAATATCTGTCACTACTGCACCCTTCGGGTTATTGTGTCATGGTGATCATCATTGTAGTTCAAAGGCATCATAGCTGGGTAGGACTACTGATTGCTTCTCTCTTTTGAAAGTTCGCGTGGCATCTTCTGATACTGTGAAAGCTAGCTAATCCTCAGTGTGAAGGCTTTTTATATCAGATTCAGCTCATATCCTCCATGTTCTGTGTCCAAAGCATACAGTGTCTTCAGCGATAGGCCTTAACCTTCAACCTCTAAGAAGCAATAAGCCTAGATCTTTAATGTTAGTTAACATCAAAATACTTTTGTCAGACTGATATAGGAAATAGAAAAGACAAGGATATCACTTCCAGAGATCAGGCCAACATAACAAAACAGCAAAATGTAGTGAACTTTAAAGTCTAATAGTGATAGTAAAGGATTCTAAACATATTTATGAAGTGATTATTTAAACACTTAGGGGAGCTGGGCATGGTGGTGCAGACCTTTAATCCCACACTGAGGAGGCAGAGGACCTTTGTGTTCAAGGTCAGCATGTTCTACATAGTAAGTTCCAGGCCATCTAGGGCCACACAGTGAGATGTTTTCTAAAACAACAAAACCCTCTTGAGATAACAAGACCCCATAATGAACAGCTACAGTCAATTACAGCTGCTGCCACACTTGAAGAGGAAAGACAGAAGCTTCTCCTGAAAACTGGGAACAAAGCAAGCATGTCTTTCTCCACTGTGAGTCAGTAGATCACCGGAAATAGGGAGGAACCAAAAGAGAGGCATTCAAAAGGAAGACGTAATCCGTGTCTATGTTTAGACTGCATGATTGTGTGCCCTGAAAATCCCAAGGAATCTTCCAAAAATAACTCTGAGAACAAATAAATGAATTCAGTAACATTACATAATACATGATTATTGCAAAAAATCAATTACATTTCTGGGTAAAAATGAAAAAAATTAAGTTTCAGTATAGAGATGGTGCAACACGTAAAGGTACTTTCTTCATAAACCCAGAGACCTGAGTTCAAACACTGGAACCCATGAAAAGACAGAAACTCCACAAAATTGTCCTCTGACCTCTACATGGAAACTGTGGCACATGCACCTCCCCACCCCCAACATGCACATCATACACTCTAATACTCATGAACTAATACATGGAAAGGATTTAAAATTAATTAAAAATTATAAACTGATAAAATCAGCAATAGCCCCTTGGAAACCAGAATTAAAAAGCATATGTGAGCTTGGCAATGGTTTACACTATAATCCCAGCACTCAGACGCTAAGGCAGAAGAATTGCTTGAACATAAATATTGGAGACCAGTCTGAGCAATATAGTGGGCATTGCCTCAAACAATAACAAAACAACACCATTTATCATCACTTCTGAGAAAACAACATGCTTATACACAGATCTAGTGGGACACGATCAGGCTTATTACACTGAAGGAATGTTCTGGGTTTGAATACATAACAATGCCGATGAAAACTGCAAAAGTGTTGGGGCTGGAGAGATGGCTCAGTGACGAAAGAGAGAATCAATCAGGATTGGTTCCCAATGCATGTGGTTCACAACTATCTGCATCCCCAGTTCCAAAGGATCTGACCCCCTACTCTGACCTCCCTGGACACCAGGCACTCATGTGGTTCACAGAGGGAAAAAAATAAAGCAAGCAAGCAAATGCATGCCAGTGATACAGGCAGACATACCATGTGCATGGACTGATGGCAACATGCTGTGGGTGTCCGTTCTCCCCAGTAAAGATATAGTTGTTTGTGGTCTAGGTGGACGCTTCTGGAGTCTAGGCTCCTCTTATAGCAACAAGTGCCAGCATGTGGTGAGCTGAAGTTCCCTATCCCATAATTCTCAGAGTCACAGACTCTTGTACCAAATCCACAGATGAAGCATCTGGAAATGGATGACTATTCTGTGACACAGCTTCAGATGCATGAGTGGGATTTGAAGGAGACTGCTCCAAGTCTTTCCTCTGGGGAGACAGGCTCCACTGACTGCCTCTGGATGGCTGTCCTCACACCTTCAGATCCCACCCAAGTCACAGCCTGCCACCATAACTCTCAGATACTGCAGAGAATGAACATGGGGCTGTGAGTGACGGGAAATACCAATGTGCCCTCATGTGGACTGAAGTCAAGGAATGTTTCTGAGGATTACCTTGAGTGACAGGGAGGCACTGCCACTGAAAGATGGAGTGGTGTGTTCCAGGAAACAACAGAGAGCAAGGGTTTCTGTGGAAGTATGTGTGGCATTTTTGAAGAGGTCATGTGGATGGACACTATGGAGAGGATCTGGTGAATAAAGAGGCGAGAACAAGGCTGGAGTGGAACCAGGCCAGAAATGTGCCACGTACAGTAGGAAACAGTGAACTGTAGTAGGCAGCCAGAGGTGCTTTCTGAATTCTTTGGTAAGAGCCCTCTGGTCTGTGTGGCTTAGGTAAGGAGGTGAGGAGACAAGGAGACCCTTTGGAGGTATCTGTGGAGCCCTGACCAAATATAAGGCAGGCTGGGGCAGGATATGATATGGGGTGGTGAGGGGAGTATGTGAACTTGGGAACTATGTTACAGTGTAGTGTAAAAACTATTCTTTTGGGGGGGCAGTTTCGAGACAGGGTTTCTCTGTGGCTTTGGAGACTATCCTGGAACCAACTCTTGTAGACCAGGCTGGTCTTGAACTCACAGAGATTTGCCTGCCTCTGCCTCCCGAGTGCTGGGATTAAAGGCATGCACCACCACCGCCCAGTTGAAGAACTATTCTTGAGGATGGTGCTTGGAAGAGCATGGGCCCAAAAGGGTTGGGGAACCAACGTTCCCACTGGAGGCCTGCCTGGAGTTGTCCTACAGTACCTTCACTCTACAGAAGAGCTTCAGTTTTCCCAGGTGTCAAAAGGAGAGCTCAGAGTCTGTGGCACTTGTTGATCATCTGGTCAGAGCAGAGTCTCAGAAACCATCAGCTATGTTCACTCTTCCAGAAGAAGAAACTGAGGCTCTGGGACATGGTGGGGTAAGACATCCCATGGCCAACATACTATCTGAAGTCGTAGGAGTCTTATTGGAGTTCATACTGCTGACTTGGTGTGGTCCCCAGGGACCCCAAAGCAGTTCCTCTGTCCTAACACAGACAGGTGACCGAGTCTGTGACTTGGCCCCTATGTTCTGAAGTCATGATTGTGACCCAACCACACACCTATATAGCTCACAACCCCATTCATCAAGGCCCCTCCTGTATGGACAGAGCAGTTGCTAGATAGGGGACCATACTGATCCTACTGTTCCCACAACCAGGTGGGACTTGATTGGCAGTGTTCCAGGGAGTGCTGTGGTTCTCAGAACTGCAACCCTCAATTTAGAAATAAATGGGCCATGTTCCAAAATAACTTTATTTACAAAAGCAAGCTAAGGGCCATAGTGTTTGATCTCTGATTTGCAAACATCATATCCTGTCATAACCCAGAATCTAATGGAGGGTGCCTGGAGGCTACAGGGCACTCACCTGGGTTTGAGGCCTTGATTACCTCCTCACAGTGTGACCTTTCTCATTTCTCTTGGCCTGAGTCAGGGATCTGCAATGATGCTTAGCCCTGTGAATGAGAAAGGCTGACCAGGATTTGCAGGGTTGTAGGTTTGCATACCTACAAGCAGAGTCAGTCACTTCCACTGGCTGTGGTGGCCAGGGTTCCTAAAATACCAGCAGTTACTCAGCCTTGGATTGGGAGTCTGAGGAGACCCTATGGTGGGCACTGGGTTAGGCCAGCCTTACCTGGTGGACCAGGCCTGGCTATAGTAGCCAAGAGTGTCACTTTCTACTGTGCTGGCCCCCAGTGACACTGTTAATGCCCTTCATTAGAAGATGGAGGGTACTGAATGCTGGCATTGGGAGAGAACTCCTCCCCTCCACTGGACACTGCTTTCATTACCCCCTGGCAGTGACCTTTGAAGGCCTGTCTTGGCATCAGCCCGGATAGAGCCCTCTCGGCTGGGTTTTTATCTTAATCATTTGCTCAGCGGGTGCATATTTGACATGTAATTGTCTTCCTAGGGGAAATTAATTTTCAAGGCTTTGAATAGTCTTTATTAAAATAGAGAGAACAGTCAATTCCTGCATTGCCCCCAGAACTTGAGGGCACTTAGCCTACCTCTTGAGAGATGTGTATGCCATGCTGCTCTTGGGGTTGCACAGGGTTGCCAGTCGATGTGCCTGGACCCACAAGGATATGATTTGAATCCTGATACTTATGAGTAATCCTGTGTGACTTTGCAAGGCCTATTCCTCTCTGAGCCTTGGAGCCCTGGAGGACAAAGGGAAGCCTGTTGTTTGGGACTGTACAAACCTTAGAGCTTCCAGCATTGAGGACACCAGCTGCTGTCAGCTGGACTCAACCCCATCAGACCCTTACACTGCTTCCTCTGCCCCACATATTCTGTCTATAGACCCCAGCAGATTAAGGTTCTCCACCCAACCTACACACAGTGAGTTTACTCTATTGAACAGACAGAAGGATCCTAATAAAACCTGAACAGTCCATGTCTCTCCTCTGCTCAGTATTCTGCTGCCATTTCCTCCTAATTCAAAGTCCTTACATTAACCCCCAAGACCATAGTCCTTAGTCATTTCCTTGGTCTCAACTCTTTCCGTATTGCCCCAGGGCCTTTGCACTAGTTGTGTCCTCTGTTTCCAGACGGTTCCCTTACCACCTGCAAGTTTTATATATCCAGCTTGTCACCTAATCTGTCCCCTTGGTGTCGGAGCCAGATTCATCGGGCCTGGCTCACTGTTCCTTGGCTATGCTTTGCTCATCCATTACCCAGAAGCACCTTCTTGCTGTGGCCTGGAAATGACAGCCCCCTTCCCTCTGCCTTCTTCACTTTGTAATGGGCCCCGCCCCAAAGCAGGCCTCCAGCCTGTCATCTTCTTAAGACACAGTCCACTCTGCAGAAGCTAGCTGCACCTGCTGGCCAGGCTGCCGCACTGCCCTCTCATAGCTGGCCTTGGCCTGATTGAACCCCGGATGCCAAAGGCCTTGGCACATACATCTCGGAATGCTTTGGTTTGTGGGTGTATAACTGCTTGAGATTCCCAAGAAGGACCCTATGGAATCAAAGTCCATTCACCGTCAATTCTCTTTGATGATGATAATGGACTCACCCTCTGAAACTGTAAGCAAGTCCCTGAATTAAATGCTTTCTTCGTAAGTTGCCTTGGTCGTGTTGTCTCTTTACAGCAATAGAAAAGTAGCTGAGACAGTCTGAAGGTCACTGCTGCTGCAGACTCTAGCTGGCTCTAACAGCCAGGTCCCTCGGCAGAGTAGCTGGCAGCAGTTCTGTGTGCTCAGTGCTTCGCAGTATCCCTGTGCCAAGGGAATGTCTTCTGGGGGACACACAGCAGAGCCAGAAACTGTTTTCACAGCTTTGGGGACAAGCAGCAAGTCACTTGGGATGGCCCACTGGGGATGTCCCTCTTGCTGCCCAACAGAGCCCTGGAAGACTGGAAGATTGGAGAGGCTGGGCTTAGTGATGGGGATGAAGCAACGGATGCTATTTCTTCCCAGAGGAAGTTTAGCAGAATGTCAACATAGTAGCCCATACCATATCCCAGATACCCTCTAAGTTTGGGCTCCATCATCAGGTTCATCACACAAATGCTGGCCAGATTGCTTTGCTCCTTCCTCTGCACCCATGAGAAGCCAGGCTGTGCTGACCACACTGACCACATCAGCCTGTTGTCTGCTTTGTAGATATATGAAAGCTTTGACATTTATTTCCTAAAAAGCAGCAACACAGAAAAAACAAAACAGCTTTGTTAGCCTTTCTTGAAGTTTGTCTTAGTGTGAAAAAATACCAGGGGCTCAGTAACTTAGTAACTGGTAAACCCCCTAGAAAGGACTTTACTAGACTAGATTCTGGCAGCAGAAGGTCCAGCTAACATAGCACTGGCATCTTTGTGAGGGTGCCTGGCTGCATCATAGCATGGAAAAGAAGCAGAAGGAGACAGCCCTATGCAGAAAGAGGCAAAGCATGAGTGGCTTCACTTAAAACAACCTATGGTGTGAGAACTGATATAGACACAGGGAACCCCAGAGAAACACCCATTGTGAGGGTGGTACCCCCATAACTCCTACTGTCTTATCAGGCCTCACCTCTTGAGGACCTTCCAGATCAGTGTTGCCTGCTGGGAACTAAGCATGCAAACCTTTGAGGGGCAAACCACATGCCCACTTTGTAGTTTATTACTATCTCTAGATTATATTGTGGATCATGTGGAGATGGGGTGAAGTCATCTAAAATTAGATCATATGACACCAAACATTCAGCCAACTTGCTTTGCTCATCCTTGCTCATCAAATGATCTTTAGATTATCATGCATGCATATATGTGTGTGTATGTATATGCAAAACTATATTTAGTTATTGAGACAAGGTTTCGTTGTGTAGCCTGGAACTTGCTAGACAGATTAGAGTGGCCTCAAACTCACAGAAATCTGCCTGCCTTTGCCTCCCAAGTGTTGAGATTAAAGAAATGTGCCTTCACATCTGGATATTTATTTACTGTGTGTGTGTATACATGTTTGCGTATGTGCAGATCAGAGGACAATTTGCAGGACTGGATTCTTTCCATCTACCATGTCGGATCTGGGGATTAACTCAGGTCATCTGGCTTGGTGGCAAGCACTTTATCTGCTAAACCATATTGCCAGCCTAAATTATTTATTTATTTATTAGTTTTCAAGGCACGGTTTCTCTGTGTAGCTTTGAGGCTGGCCTCAAACTCACAGAGAACTGCCTGTCTTTGCCTCCCGAGTGCTGGGAATAAAGGCCTGCACCACCACCACCTGGCTAAATTATTTGTTTTTAACATGTTGCCATTCCTGCAAAGTGTACTCCTATAATGTGGTATACTCCTGCAATCCCACCACTTGGGAAGCTGAGACAGAAAGATTAGGAGTTCAAGGCTAGCCTCAATTATGACAAGCATGAGGCCAGCCTAGACTACACAAAACTCTGTCTCAAAAAGCAAAAAGAGAACAAAAAGGCAGTGCACACACTCAAGCACACATTTGCACACCAAAACAACGCAGAGCTAGAACCACCAAACGACAAAACCCACCATAAACCAACAATAACACAGACTTTTTTTAGCAGAAACAGATTTGTAGCAGAAGAAACCATATTTGAGCTCCTTCCTTCCCTGTGGCTCTTTTAAGAGTAATATGGAAAAGACAACTCCCTAGTCACTCATTTACACGGCCAGATGCTTTAGGCATTTTCCTTTGCTTCTTAAAATTGCAGTAAAATATCATGACCACAACAGTTACCGTTTTAGCTGGGCATGGTTTGTGTACTTGTAAGCTTAGTACTAGGAAGAAAAAGACAAAAAGATCTCATGTGAACAGCCTGGGCTACATAGTGAGACCCTATCTCAGAAGGAAGGAAGGAAGGAAGGAAGGAAGGAAGGAAGGAAGGAAGGAAGGAAGGAAGGAAGGAAGGAAGGAAGGTGACCTACATTTAAGTTCAATGGTATGATAGTTAATATTGTCAATTTGACAGGATCTAGAATCATCTTGGAGACAAATCTCTGGGCAGGTCAGTGAGGGAGTTTCTGGATTATGTTAATTAAGATGGGAAGAGTCACCCTAACTGCCAGAATAAAAAAAGAAGAAGCAAGCTGAGCACCAGCATTCCTCTTTCTGCTCTTGGTACACACAATTCGTGCAGACTGTCTTTTCCTTCCTGAATGGTCTCATCACCTTTGTCAGGAGTCACGGACCTTGTTGGTGAGGGTTTCCCTGTTTTTTGTTTGTTTGATTGGTTGGTTGGGTTTTTTGGGGTGGGGGGTTGTTTTGTTTTGGTTTTTTCTTTTGCTCTGTCTTTCTGGGCTTTTTGTTTTGTTTTGCTTTGCTTTGTTTTGTTTCTCGAGACAGGGTTTCTCTGTACTGTTTTGGAGGTTGTCTTGGACTTGCTCTGTAGACCAGGCTGGCCTCGAACTCACAGAGATCCGCCCGCCTCTGCCTCCCGAGTGCTGGGATTAAAGGCGTGCGCCACCAACGCCCAGCTTGCTCTGACTTTCTGTAAGCAAGCCTGCACTGGCCACAACTGTTTGCTTGTGTATTGTCCGTGACTACTTTCTACAGAAACTGGAGAATCAGAGCCAAAAGAACATTTGACTTCCAAAGCCATGAAATGAATATTGTTTTTACCATCCTACCTAGCCCCATCTGCTCTCCTGAGCCTGTGCTTCCTCAGCCATCTCAAGCCAAACCAGCAGGCATTTAGCACCAGGATGCCTTCCTCCAAAGCTGGGAAGCCATCAGGATATCACTCCAGCCCTCTTCCATACCCTAAGGGCCCCAGCCTTGTAAAGACCCTCCTTCCCCCAGGGTCATGGGAGGGATGGGAAAGCTCTGGCAGCATCCTGGAGGTGCCCTGATGCCCCTGATGCCAACTTTTTAGTTGTGGAATTGTGGGAAAGTTGGGGGCAGGTTCAGGCTAGGTAGTCAGGGGGTGGGACAGACATACTGGATGATCACCAAGAGAAAGAGGGGTTTGCTGCCTAAAGTGGAGGCTAGGTAGATGTGGAAAGCCACTGCTTGCTCAGGGGCAATGTAGTCTTTTCAGGAAGCCCACCCTAACCACTGTCAGACTGTGCTTTATGGTACTAAAGGCTGGCAGAGCCCCATTGTCTGTCCCCCACCCAGGCATGGTAGCCCTCACTTACGCATTCCTCAGACTGTGCAGAGACCATCCTGCCTGCTTACAGCTGCCAGTGCTTTTGCAAGCCTTGTTTTGCAGTCATTTTAAGAAAGTTAGGGATTGCAAGGTCACTGTGAGTCCATTTTCTATTGCTCTTACTGAATGATTGGTGAAAGTGGGAAATTCATTAAAACAACAACAACAACAAAAATAACCAGACTTACTGGGGCCTCTGCTCTGGAGGCTGGCTGGTCCAACATTGGTTAGTAGCACCTGATAATGACCTGGCACTGCTTTCTGGAACTGGTGGGGAATCAGAAGGCTAAGTGAAACCATGCAAGGGGTTTGATCAGGATGGGGAGCCTTGTCACAGCAGCTCTGCCATGAAAGCAGTGCCCATACCCACCAGAGGCACCAACCACTCATGCGGCTCCGCCCCCATGATGAAGACCAAGACTCAGTGTGAATCCGGGGGATATATCAGATCCAAACTATAGCAGTCAAGGTGCTGGGCAACTCTGAGTCCTTGTGCCTGTGTTAGCAAACAGCATGGTGATCCCCAATGAGGATCCTGCCAGGGGTCGTGGGGACTGTCGAGAGAGGATTGGTAGTGCCGTCCAGAGTGCTGGGCATTCAAGAAGAAGATGCTGGGTTCGTGCATTCACACCAGGAGGCCTGTGAGGAATGGCTGAAGAAGATAACAACTGACCTGTGCCTGCAAGGAAGGACAACCCTACAGGGAACGGTATCATTCAGGTTTGTGACTCCAAGAGGACTACGTCTCTCTGCATGGAAGGGCCAGCCCTGAGGCATCTCCTCATAGAAAGCTAATCCCATTGTGGGATTTCACTTTCATGGCCTCATTCAAAACTTATCTCCTCCCTAAAAACCCTGTCTCAAAGTATCATCTCCTGGGACTGAAGGCTGCCTATCTGAACCCTGAGTCCTATCTACAGGAGGCAGATGCTCACCACAGAGGAAAGACAGACTCTCAATGGGTCTCTAGCGATACTCCCGGAACAACACTGTCAGGAAAGGTGAGGCTCTGGACGCCACCATCATTCCTTCATCAAGAGGCCAAGCAAGGGCTGGGTGCCTCCCTCCCTTGGCCTTCTGGTAGAATGTAATAGGGGTCAAAGGTCAGGTGGCGTGGGGGCCCTCACTGTGCCGTGAATAGGTGCGGCTCTAGTTAGACCCAGCTATAGGGATTTGAACTGAAACCCTGGGCGTCAGAAGTAAGAGTGGAGGGTCACTGGTGCCATTGTGTGTTGCTGTGCCTCACTAGGTAGCCCGCGCCGCTTGACTCTCGTCCTCCTGTTAGTCTGTAGCCAACCACTCTCCACTTGCAGGGTCACAGTGGAGTCCAAGTCCCCCAAACTGTTCCTGAGGTTCACTCTTGGGATGAATTCATGGAGATCAGTGAAAAGTCTGGGGTATAGGGTTCAAAGAGGAGTAAGCTGGCCTCTTGACAAATGAGACTTATCAGAAGAGTTACTAACGCCACAGACAGACAGACAGCAGCGTTGGGAGGAGTGTCCAGCTCCATGTGGCAGAGCAGGAGTCCATTCTTTGAAGTTTCAGAGGAAAAGGATCTGTGCCACATGACTGACGAAGTCTGCAGTACTGCATGCAGTCCAGCTGTCTCTGATTACTGCATGGTGGGGGGACAGAAAGGAGTCTTGCATTTCAGGGAACGAATGTGTGACCTCGAGGACATGGGGGAAGTAGGGAGGAAAGATACTTTAGTTAATATGCATCCATCATATGGGGCGAGTCACAGATAGTCTGGTAACCTGGGGCTTGTACACAAAATCAGCTTGGAGAATGGGGGAGAGACACAGCTCAGGTAATCATGGCCTGCCTGGTCTGCATTGTCTTGAGGTGAGGACGTTGGTCCTCACTCTGCATCAGTCCAATTATTGGGTACTTCATAGTGGGATCACATGGCCAAACCAAGCTCCTCGCCTAATGGCTAAGAAATGAAAAGCAGAGAGGAAGGAGCTGATATTGCATATTCCGTGTATTGAGGTACACTCTTAGTGACCTTCAGACTTCATTCTAGGCTCCGCCTCAAAGTTTCCACCACTCCCAACCATTCTCTGGTGGGGGTCACATTGGAACCACTGTGCCTTTGGGGACTTTCCAGAGTTAAAGAATTGGATCTGCTTCAACTAACCCTAACCTCAAGACTGTTGGTGTGGGTGGGGCACCCACACAGCTGTGTGGACAAGGGCCATAGTAGGACTGGTGTAATGGCTTTATCTGAACACCTCTGCTGGAGTCATTTAGCACAAGTCTGGAATTTTTTAAATTTAAAATATTTTAAATTTCTAAATTAAATAAAAATTCATAAAAAATGTTAGATTTATAGGAATATCAAAGCCATAGTGCAAACAAAAACAACACCTCCCATGTGCCCAGATCACTCCAAACAAACTTCAGCCCCCCTGCTCAGAACTGTCCTGGGGGTGACTGCAGCCTCTTCACTTGAAGCAAACTAACCAGAGGGCAATAGTGACGTTGGCAAGTAGCAGAGTTTGGATTTCAGCCTGGGTGGTATAGGTCCCACATGTCACATGCACCCCACCGTGGTATCCTGGTTATTTGTGCTGTGTATTTTACCTTACTAATGCTAAAGAGCCTGGGGCACCTAAGCCCTTCCCTAGGTACACAGTCCCTCTTGTCCCCTGTTAATGCATTTACTGTGCTGTCCCCATGTAGGCCAGCACCTCAGGAGATGTCATTCCTACGGCTCCTCAATCCTTGACTCCCCAGGGAACATGCTTTGCCCATACTCTGGACATCAACTTCCATGCAAGCATGGCCCTGACACAGCTGCCTGTGCCGTCAGTTTGGAGTTGCCAACTGCGGTCAGGACCCTGAAGGATGGACATGTTTGAATTTGAAGGAGTTCTTGTTATCACCCTCATTCCTTCCTGTGTCTACTGAATTGACTTTCTGGACACTTCCTGATTGATGCCATGCGCCATAATCCAGCAGAGTTCCATGGCACCACTCCTGCTTTGTTTATGAGATGTGCGTGGTCACATGGTGCACAGTTCTTATCCAAGGTGTCCACATGTTCAAGCGCTGCACGCCTCTTTCCAACTTGCCTTTCTTTTTCCCATTTTTGTTTGTTCTGCTTTGGTTTGGCTGAGGCAGTCTCCCTATGTTGTCTTGGCCTTGAACGCCTAGGATCAAGCAGTTTTCCCGCCCCAGCTTCTCAAGTAGCTGCAACTTCAGGTGCTTAACCTCCCAATATGGCACAGCCCGCCTTTATCCCCTGCTGTGTTTTGAAGCCCTGTCTATTCCAGGAAGTCCTGACTAGCTAGTGAGTGTGTTCAAAGAGGTATCCAGCAGGCTTTCTACCTGGAATTGTTGAGCTCCTATTCCAGACCCTGATCAGTGAGGCACTTCTCCCCGGGAGCCTCCCCTCACATCACCCAGGCTGGCTCCCTGCATTGTAGGACTTCTCTGGAGGTCATATACAGCGGGGAGGAGGGCGCTGGGAGACCTAGTGTTCAGTGAGGAGCTTGCAGATGGCAGCCTGTGGAAGTGCCAACCTGGCTGGTGTCTGGGCAGCGTGGGCGTCCATGTGGATTGAGTCAGGATGTGCATACATTACCACCCATAATTCCTCTGCCCAGAATATTCTTGAAGTAAATTCTCAGAGACTAAAGTTAAGCAAATGTCTTATATCATTTGCTTTATGACTAAAAAATGTTGGCAATGGCCTTGACATCCCAAAATAGGGGCTTCGCCTTATAATGTACGTTATAACACATGTAGAGAGGCACCATTAAAAATCAGGATTGTGGAGACTTGAGAGGCGGCTCGGCAGTAAAGCAGATGTACTGTTCTTGCAGAGGACCTGAAGTCTGTTCCCAGCACCCATGTTTAGCAGCTGACCACATGCTGTAATGACAGCTCCAAGCAGTAAAATGTGCCTGGCGTCTGTAGGCATCTGCACTCATGTGCACAAACCCATATGCAGACACACATGCATACACAAAACTGGTTGGGCATGTGGCATGTGTAATCTAGGGCCAGGAGGACTGCCACAAGGCCAAGGCCAACCTGGTCTATATAGTGAGTGCCAGGCCAGCTATGGCTGCATAGTGAGAACTTGTCTTAAAAGAGAAAAATAATAAGGCTTTTAAAACAAGGCCAAAGGGTACTCATGAAACAATGGGTAATGGGAGAAGCATAGTGCCAGAAGCTCAGGTGTCACACCACCAGGCCAGGACAGATACCGTGGGAGGCAGCGGGCTCTAGGTGGGGGCTTTGGGGGCTTTGGGTTTCTTAGGGACTTTTTGCCATTTCTACACCACCACCCACTATGTGCGTAGGCCAAAGAACAAACTTAGGTGTCATTCCCTGGGTGCTTTATACCTTACTTTTTAGACAGGTTCTCTCACTGACTTGATGCTCGTCAGTTCAGCTGGACAGCCCATACAGGTTCTAGAGAGCCTCCTGTCTCTGCTTCCCGAGCGTTGGCATTGCAGTCATATGATGGCGTGGGGCCTGGGTGCTGAGAGCTGAACTCAGCTCCTCATGTTAGCAATCCCATTTCTGTTTTCTGCTGTGGTCGCGGATAGAGCATTGCAGTGGCGTGAAACACTGGTTCTCAGTGCCCACAGCTCAGCACAGGGCTGGCCACATGGGTGTGGTGTGACCTTACTCAGTGCCCCAGGGAGGGTCCCCATGGGTCTTTCTGACCAGATTCTGAGGCCAGCTGATAGGCTTAGGAACCCTATCCCATGCCCATGCCCTAGGACGTGAACCAAAGCACTAGAGCTGGAATCCCGGGGTTTGGGTGAGTAGGACTCTAGGTCTAGGTGACCATCAGCAGGGCCAGGGCTGAGGAAGTGGCATCCAGTGAGTGGTAAGAGAACAGAGACTGCCAAGACACAATGAGACTTTACTAGCCAAGTGCCCACTTAAAATTCAGTGTTAAAACAAGTCCTTCCAAATCCTAAACACGTCCCATAACTTCTGTGTGGCCTTGAGCAAATGACTTAACCTCTCTGAGGCTCAGTTTCTTCATGTGAAATGTGGAAAAGGCAGTTAATTGGTCACTGGGAAGATGAGAGACAGGAAACATCTAGCGGAGCATGCTGTCCAGTTGGTTGTGGTGGCCGTAGGTTAGTGGTCATGTGGATGGTCACATGACTGCTTCCTTCACTTCTCTGAATGAACTGAGGAGGACCAGGTACTCCAGGTTGCAAAAGACATGAATTCACTTTCCTCTGGTCAGGCCTGGCTGGTCCTGACTGAATGTGGGGTGCTGATGCCCCTGCCTGCCTAACCCAGCAGTCCTGCAGTGTTCAAAGGTCCCCTGCACTCTACTGGGGGAGCCTCAGCCCTGGCTCTTCTGCTGGGTGTCCTGGCATGCCTCTTCACCTCTCTGGCTCTCTGTGTTCCTCTGGGCATGGAGGATCCAGTCCTTCCTCCAAGGTTGGAGAGGACAGCAGGGCACAGGTGTGGGGGCGTCCAGATGGCAGAGACAGCTGCTCTTTGGTAACAGAAAAGTAATGGTGTGGCTTTAAACAAATTTGCCATTCCCCGGCCAGAGAGCCAGGAGCCTGTGGTCTGCTTCCAAGCCCGAGGAGGAAGGAGGACATGATCTGCTGAGTACTGGAGGGGGGTTAATTAAAAAGGTGGCTGGAAGATGAATTTCTGGAGACACAAATTGGAAACCAGTGGAAGCTATTGATCTGCTTAATGGGAAGCCGATGGAGTTGGAACAGGCGGTGGCCAGGCTGAGGGCGGGCACGTGAACAAATCCTTCTCCTCAGCTACTTTCTGAGGCTAGGAGCATGGGCCCATCCTGACGCCCTGGTAGGGAACACAGAGACCCATCCCAACCCCTTGTCACCTCCAGTGGCCTGATTTTGACAAGTTGACAAATATCTTCAATGCTTAGCCCTTATCATCTGGAAGCTCCTGATTCCTAGGATAGTAGGAAGGACTAGGGAGTGATGAATGAAGGCAAGTGTGACACATAAAAGTTCTCAGCAGACTACAGGGACCAAACAGACCCTTACCACTGCCCTCCAGGCTCATATGTATAATGCCAGTAAAGGCAGAGAGTAGGAAGGAGTCCCCGTGGTACCAATTGCAGGTACCAATGGCAACTGGATATGAGAGGCATCAGCCACTCCCCAATGCCCTGACCTGACAGCAATATGGTGGAATGCTACCTTCATATCCTATGTTCTCCAGAGCCCTGGAATGGGCAGGATCCAGGCTTCAGAGCAATCCTCCAAGACAGGGAAAGAGCTGCAGCATGGCTGTAGTTGAGACCGCCTCCTCCCTTACTCCCAGCTGAACACATGCTCACAAGACAGAGTTTGCAGATGAAATTGCCCCAGGGAAGGAGCCATGTCTCTGTGTATTGGTTCCTGGACTTCACAGGGTTTGTCTCCGAGACAGAATTGTTGGTTGGATGGGCTGTGTCAGTGTCCCTCATGTACTCCCTAGCCTCACTCCGTTTTCTCCCTCACCCCTGGCTCCTCTCTTGGGGCCTGATGTTCCTTGCAGATAGACATGCCCACCTCCCCTGCCTGGCTGTCACCTAGTGGGGCACCACTGTCAATTCCCTCCCCTTGGCCTCTTGGCCTCCCTAACTCTTATCTGCCCTTCCAGCAGCAGAGGGAGCTTTTAAACACTAAATCACCCTGTCACTGTCTGGCCTGAGACCCCCACATAGCTTGCTGCTGCAGCTGGTATACTGCCAAACTTCTTCACAGCCTTCTAGCCTCACGCCAGTGGCCTCCCAGCCTCGTGCTCTCCTGGCTCTCAGCCTAGTCCGCCTCCTTCTCCCCTCCTCTTGCTCCATTGAGGCCCCCTCTGCCTGTCTCTACCTTAGCACTTTGCCCCTGCTGTCCCTACCGCCTAGACCACTGTTACCCACATCTTCCCACGTTGGCTTGCCTCGCTCAGGTCTCTGCTAAGGCTTCCTCCTCATGGAGGCCCTCCCTGATCACTATTCTGAGCATCCACAGATGACAGAACTTCCTCTCAAGGCATCTTTTGCATGCACATGTTCATTAGTTTTTTTCTGTCTGTCCCTCTTCCTGCTCAATCGCCAGGGCCCCAGTTCAATAAACACTTGTAGAATTAATCAATGAACAACTGCAGATCTACAGGAATTCTTCTGGGAAGGAACCTGGCTTGCCTGCAGCCCTGGACCCTGCAGGAGTCACCCACACTTGATGGCACTTGGTCCCCAGCTCTGACCTGAGAGTCTGCATCCTTGTAGCCTCCTCAGCCCCTGGCTCCGTTCAGCTCCAAGCTTCAGAGGCAGAGTATCCAGAGATGTCCTGGAGATACAACACCCATGGGTGAATGAGAGGAAAGCCCCAGGGTGCTGACTCACGGAAGTCGTCACTCTTCTCTCCCCCAACACTGAGCGTATAGGCCAGAGGATGCAGCATGTGGAAGGGCCCCCTGCCTGGGAGGAGAATTGTGTGCAAGTGATAACGGAGCCTGCTAACCCTGTTTTAGAAGGAGGGCAGAGGGAGACACAGAGGGCTCTGCTCTGTTCTCTGCCTGTTCTGTCCCAGTGAATGGCAGACTGAGAACACAGATCCTTTGCCATGCCTATCACTCCTTGCTGCAAAGCCCACAAGATCTCCCCACTGTTCTCTGTGCAGAACCTTCCAAACTTCCCACAGAGTACAGGTCAAGTCCTCCATGTCACCTGCCACCTTCTACCCTCTAGCTCTGCTCTGAGCCCCCTCTGGCAGGTTACCCTGGCCGTCTGCTGTCCCTGGACCATTGCAGGCATGTCTCAGGACCTTTTCTTTTTTATGTCTTTTTTATTTTAAAATTTAAATTAGAAACAAGGTTGCTTCACATGTCAATCCCAGGTCCCTCTCCCTTCCCTCCTCCCAGCCCTCCCACCAGCCCCCTTCCAGTCCCCCCTCCCCTAATCCCCACTCCTTTCCCCAGGGAGGGTGAAACCCTCCATGGGGTGTATCCATAGTCTGTCATTTCATCCAGGGCAGGGCCTAGACCCTCCCCCAAGAGTCCAGGCTGAGAGAGCATCCCTCATTGTGGAGTGGGCACCCAAAGTCCATTTGTATGCCAGGGATAAATACTGATCTGCTACCCAAGGCCTCATAGATTACCTAGGCCTCCTCACTGACACCCACATTCAGGGGGTCTGGATCAGTCCCATGCTGGATTCCCAGCCATCAGTCTGGGATTCAAGAGTTAACCCTTGTCAGGTCAGCTGTTTCTGTGGACCTTTTCATACTCTGCCCTCTGCTGGGAATGCTGGCACACCACATCAGGGGCCTCCTTCATGTATGTTCTGCTTTTATGGGCCAAGGAGGGTAAGGCAGGGGATAGAGGATGGGGCTTTGATGCAGTGATGCCAAGGGGACTTCCTGCCATTTGGGGGCCCTGGCCAGAGACTCAGAACTCTGCTGCATTAGGGTCACCTGCTGGGAAGAGAGCCCTTTTCAGAGCCACCTTCACTTTTAGGGTGATGGCAGCTGCTCTGAGGTGATGGCCCGTGACCCTGCTTACCCAAGCCCTCACAGCAGCCATGTGGAGACTAAAACTGTGCTCTCCATCTATGCACAGGTCTTTGCAGCCCTTCTGTCATTTGTGGGGCCCAGCAGGTGTGTGATACAGTTAGTGGAATGCCTCTTTTAGACTCAAAGCTTAGCTCCCTTGGCTCCCTCTCTGCCTGACCCCTCGACTGATCGTTGTCTTTGTCCTCAGTTGGTCACCGTCTGGTGTCTGAAGAGGTCATGTAGTGACAGCATGTCTGGTTCCTAATCTACATCCTATAGTATGACTTTTGAAGGTGGGTAATGGAGAGGATTGGGGTATGTGCAGGAGAATCTTCTCAGACCATCTTTAGAGCCTTCTCCAAAATAAAAAGAAAAGAAAAAAGAAAGAAAGAAAGAAAGAAAGAAAGAAAGAAAGAAAGAAAGAAAGAAAGAGAGAAAGAAAGAGAGAAAGAAAGAAAGAAACCCCTGGGCCCAGGAAACAACTTTCTTTGTGTGTTTGACTCTTTCAGGAACTTAATGAAAATGGAGCCTACTATTCAGATCTCATGCTATATGGTGTGAGATTTTTAAGAGATTTATTTTTAGTTTATGTGTATGGGTGCTTTACCTGCCTGTATGTCTGTGCATACATCCAGGAGTCCAGAAG
The DNA here is from genome assembly GCF_017639785.1 of Mesocricetus auratus. Classification (NCBI taxonomy): domain Eukaryota; kingdom Metazoa; phylum Chordata; class Mammalia; order Rodentia; family Cricetidae; genus Mesocricetus; species Mesocricetus auratus. The sequence continues at coordinate 151,911,038 of NW_024429266.1, read as the reverse complement.
AGGGCATTGGATCCCCTGGAACTGGAGTTACAGACATTGTAAGCTGCCATGTGGGTTCTGGGAATCAAACCTGGATCCTCTGCAAGAACAGGAAATGCCCACTGCTCCATCTCTCCATTGGCCACTGAGTTCCTGGATGTGATTTTTGGCCTCCTTTCCCCCTAGCTCAGGGCCTGCGCACAGATGCCCCTGCCTCAGACACCATTCCTTGACGCCGTCTGCCACCCACATCAGTGTGACCTTCCCCACTCCTTTGTCCTTTCCCCCCCCATCCCCTCAACTCACACTGGCATTGCTTTTGTTCATAAATTTTTCCTTATAGAACCGTCTTCACATCTTCCAGTGTCTAATGGATTCCTGTACGTCCTTTGGAACCCACTGTTCATGGCATCTCCATGGTGCTGTCAATTTACTGCCTTCTATGCCTCCCCCAAATACTTAATTTTACTGGATTTTAACTTGCTCACTTCTTTGTCGGTACTGTTGCTAGTCAGCCTCCCTGAATAGTCAGGGCTTTGGTCTTACTCTCCATTCTTCCCTCAGCGACCAGAACGATGGGTGTGCACAGTGGCACTTCAACTAATGGTTGAATGAGTGAAGAGATTCTGGGATCTTCTGGAAGCCCTTTACTGTTCTGATCCAGCCCAGGATGCAGTGAGGCCTGAGCCACCTTGTGTCAGTGTGGACATGAAGGACATCTAAGGTTGGCTCAGGGATGCTTATCTTTGGTCTCCAGACCCTGCATGGATTTGGAACTCCACAGACTGAACCCCTTCAGGATGTATAGTGTGCAGGACACTAGGGCAGATGGGCACAAAGAACAGTTTCGCCCAGCTTCCCAGTGACAAACAGCGGGTGATGAATGTTGGGTCTGTGTGTTATTCATCAGTTTAAAGTTGACTGCACAGCCAGAGCAATTCCGGGGCGGGGGATGCTCCCCGCCTTCTCCCTCATCAATCATCAGCTCTGCAGGCAGCTACTGAAGTGGAGAGCGTGGGGCTATGGAAATAAAGGGCCTTCAAGGCCCAGTGATGTTTCCTTAGACCTGCGACCTAGGAGTGGGATGGGCATGCAGAAGAACTGAGTGGACTAGCACCTAGGAGAAGACTGGACCTCCAGCTGCCCAAGTGTCAAATGCAAGGGGATCCTTGTACTGGGTCTGGGGGTGCATAGCAGGCAGCCAGGCCAAGGCCATCCCCAAACCATGGACTGAGATATGGATTTGAAGTCAACTCTGCTCCCAGACACTGTGGGCAGCGAGTTTCCTTGGCACTGGCATTATTGTATTCTCTATGGGCCAGCATCCGGGGTACACTTCCAGGGTCAGGGGATAGAGGGCATCCCAGGACATTGGCTGGCATGTGAAAGGGAGTTGTGTTAAGGGGATCTAGCTGTTGGACACAAAAGCCCTGTGCCTGTCCAGGAATGTGGCAGGGCTTGGACTGAAGCAACTTCTTCTTGCTGGAACTGTCTCTCAAGTATCCGTGACTGTTCCTTTTTACAGGCAGTTTCCCCTAGGAATATGCTTTCTTAGCTCCCACTTCCAGAAAACTTTTATGTACCTTTTAAAACCCACCTACCCCCAAAAGACCCCACCTCCCATAGCATATCCTAGTGTTTTCCTGGTAGTAAGTCAGCATCCTACCTTCAGGCCAGATTCTTGCTAGACTGAATCCCTGGTGGGAGCATCTATGCCAGTTACACAGCGTGATGGTAACCAATTCTGTTGAGTGACTAAGCAAAGGAGAAGGTAACTTCACAAGTAGGTTTTCCACACTTGTCCCTGCTTTGTGGTCATTTAGAGAGCACCATTTAGAGAGACCAAACTCCTGAGGGGTGGGGTCCTGGGTGCAGTTCGTTTCTGTGTCTCTCTTTGCTCACTTGGTGCTCAAAAAATGCGTGGATAAGAAGAAAATAGATGCTGGAGGCTGAGCCCACTTTCAGGAAGTTTTACACACTTGCTGTTCAATAGACATCTGCACTAATGAAAAGGAGACATGTTGATGCAGGCTGAGCCCTAGTCAGGGATGCTCCAGGCATTTCTACCCGTTGCTTTGCCTCATGATAGCTGGCATCATAGATGTGGTGCATAAGACAGAAAGTCCAGGAAAGTGGTACCCAGAGTAGGAACCCTCTAAATGGGAGCTCTAAGAGCTGGCTCTGTTCCCATGAGCCTCCTAGAGATGAAAATGCAGTGCAGAGTGTGGCCTTACTCTGGCCTCCTCTTCAGCCTCCCTCCATGCAGCTGGCTCAGCACTTTTCCTTTGAGGCTGCAGATACCCCACCTTCCTGGCTCCTCCAACACAGCTGCAGCCCCTCCCGCCCTGCCAATCAGATGCCCATTGTCTCCACATCTGCCTGTGCTGCAAATTGCCAGCATGAGTCTCACTCAGCATCCTCCATGGGAGGACATCCCAGCTCTTTTCCACAGTACCAGTTCCTAAAAGGCTGGTGATTGCATCCTTAGTGTCCCGCCAGGCCTACCCAAGGGGAAGGCTAAGGAAAAAGCCCCAGGTGTCTGTGGAGAGGGGTGAAGCAGTGATGAGCACCCAGCAGGAAGGGGTTGTGGCTGGAGATAGCTCTGGGTGCATCGAGTAGGGACCGTTTAGGAATGTCCTCTGCTCCATCTTTCTCTTCTGGTGTCGCTCTAGCCAGAAGTCAGCACATCCCTAATTAGCTCATCAGAGATGCATTCCAAAGGTTCTGGCCCAGGAAATATAGGTAGACCTGAGAGGGTGCTTATAAGTCCCCCGAAGATCTCATGGTGATTGGGGACCTAACACTCAGGCCCCAGGGGATTGCAGGAAGAAGGTGGCCTGGGTTGTTCCAGGAACAGTTCCTCAGAGGTAGTACAGCAGTGGCCAGGCCGCCCAAGGAAACCTCTAGGCCTGCTTCCCTGTAGGGCCTAGTTGCTAAGCACTGTGAGCCAGGAATGAAGTGTAGAGGGAGGGTGTTCGGAGGAGGTTGGCCCCAGATCCTGCCCTGGGCTCAGACTGACTACACGCCCTGCACACCTACATCACCACTAGGTGATGAGCACAGCCAGCCTTCAGAAACACGCTGCACCTAGCCCAGGATTGATGGGTGGTACCAAGAAGCCTGCTAGATGCTAAACTCCAATCTCCTGCTACCCCAGAGTCCCAGTTTAGATCCAGAGATGTCCAGTACTCCCTGAAGGTCACACAGCTGACCCCACAGGGCTCCACAGAAGGACCAGGAGATCCAGTGAACCCAGATCTGACTCCCATGGCCCTCTGCCTGGCAGTATGCAGGTGGCCAGACCCGTAATCCCTCGACTTTGTTTCTGCATCTGTGTAGTGGGTCAGTAGTGGATCCTTCCCTGCTGGGCCATCCATAGGAAGTGCCTAGCACAAGCCTGCCACAAGGTAGATCAGGGGAGAAGCTGATCCAGACATGATCTTGGGCTAGGATGATCGTGTTCAGGTGGGAACAGAATGAAATAGGCCCTGAAACTCCGTATCCCATTCCTGCATCTAGCAAGCCCTTTGGACTCATAGGTAAGCATACGGAACAGGTGTGGGGCTGTGATGTAGCTTCTATAGCCTATAGTCCTGCAGGAGTCTATGGGAGTCTTGGTCTAAATCCAAAGGGCATTGGAGGTATTATCCAGAGGAGCAAATGGTCCAGTCTACGAGTCTTCAGACTTCGTTGATGGGATCAAAGATGATGTCACAGTTGGCACCATCTGTAGTCCCATCTTTGCTTCCCTGTCCTCATTCTTAGGAAGTCTGTATCTTAATGACAAGGTGGTCCTCCACACCCACACTTCTGAAGTCCAGCATCCAAAAGATCCTGCTTGGGCTGCTTCTCACTTGCCAGGCTTGGGTCAGCCCCATCTCTGAGCCAGTCACCCAGCCCAGAGGGGTTAGATGGATCTCATGCACATCTGGAGCTTACAGGGGGCAGCTGGGACCAAGAGGGTGACCCAGCTCAGTCCTTGGATTGGATATGGCAAGAGCTATAAACATCAGGGGCCTGGAAGGATGCCTGCAGGGGATCCAACCACAACTGGGGCCTGGATGCAGGCAGAGGATCCAGCCATGGCTGCCTACATAGTCCCTAGTGTCCATATCAGAACCACTAGGCATCTGTGCTTCTCCGGGTGCCCTTGGCTGCGTGCTACATACCTCCTGCTGGGTAAAATTACTTCATCTATGGGTCATCCTGAGGCAGCCTTGCCTTTCCAGGTCTCTCCACTCATCCATGGATCCCAGGATAAGATTGTCCAGGACGAAGCTTCTCGTCCCAAGGCAGGAGGGCTGGCAGCTGTTTTGTGGTGTTGTCTTGTGCATGTGAGACATAGACTTTCCCACTGGATGCTTATGGCAAGAATGGAGGCCTGCAGTCTGCCCTGTCCCTAAGCCTTGCCTTTCTTAGGAGTTGTGAGGACAGAAGTTTCCGAATACCCACCCAGGGACCATCTAGGCCATTGGTTCTCACCCTAAAGACTGAGACCCCCCACAGGGGTCACATATCAGATATTTAACTTATAATCCATAACAGTAGCAAAATTATAGTAATGAAGTAGCAACAAAAAAAATTTATGGTTTGGGGTCACCACAACGTTAGGAAGGTTGAGAACCACTGATCTTTTAAGAACCTAAAAATCTAGGCCCTTTATTGCATGGGGCTTGCTACCATAATCCCAGGGATTGAGGCGTCACCTAGCACTTGGAACACAGGATTGGGAGATGGAGCCCAAAGTGCTCAACATGGCCTATTTGAGAAGGTGATGTTTGTGAAAGGATACCATGGGCGTCAGACACGATAAATGCAAAGGCCCAGAGGCTTGATAAAGCCCTCTGCTTTTGGGATGGAAAGATGCTAGTATGACTGTAGCAGAATAGAGGGACCTAGCATCAGGACGAAAGTCTAAAGAAGTAGGCCAGGGCCTGTTGTCTTCCTTGTTTGACCATGTCTTGCCTGGATAACAGGCCCCACTGAGGTACTGGAGCAGGAGGCAGCAGAAGGCAATGAAATTATCAGAGAGGGCCAGCACAGCATAGTAGCTTGGGTGTCAGGGAGTCTGGCTATAGGCCTGAGGAGGAACGCAATCCCTGGAGGCTGGCTGCTGTGGAACCAGTTGTGGGGTGTCACACTCTCGATGAAATTGAGGCAGCCAAACACTGCCCTCTGCTGGGTTGCCTGTGTATAATACTCAGAGCCTCATATCTCCAAGGCCTCTTCTGCAGCTGCTCAGCCCTCATTGTCTCCTCCTCCCCCTTTCCAAGTAGCTTGTTCAGACCCTGCACAGTACAGAGTGGCCTGACCCTGGAGCAGCACTTGCTCCCATGATCTCTGCCTTGTCTCGGTCCTCAAGGCTGCCTGGGGGTCAGAAAATACAAAATAAGCACCCTGCTTCAGGGTAGCCCAGTCAGGATTCCCAGACCCTGCCCACCCTGATCTACCTAAGCCTGTTCCATCTTCCATGGTAGAGCTGAACTTCGGAGAATGCCCCCAGGGGAGTGACAAAGTCTAGGCCCCCACAGAACACGGGACTCCTGGGAGTCGCCCTCTGCTTGCCCACACCTGTGTCCTGGACATATCTACAACACCTGGGTTAGAGTAGAAGGCGGTCCAGGCAAGGAATGGTGACAATGAACAGAGCAGACAGGGGAGTCAGAGAGGCCACGGGGCCAGGCTGTAGCCCAGCAGGAGTGACTCATCTAATGCAACTCGGCTTCCCTATGTGCTTCCAGGACGCTCCACAGCCCTGACCTGTTTCTGCGGTAGCTGCAAAGGCTTTAGTCAGAGAGGGCAGGAGGAAAGGAGGGGGCAGGAGGAAGGATAGGTGGGCCCATTGTAGAAGCATGAGACCAAGAACATCCCCCCATTGGTATCTGAAGTGGACACCTTCATACATCAAAACCCACGCCACTCAAGCCACACGTGAGGCAGCCCCATGTTCCACAGCACCTGTGGCGAGCTGTGGACGTCTTGCGGTATCTAGGGTGAATGGTTGTTCTGCTGTGGGGGTTAGGGTAAGGACGGGAATCTGGCTTGCTCTGCACAGCTGCGGCGTCTTTAGGGAAGTGTCAATGTGGCTGAGTCCAAGGATGCAGAGCCTGCAAGAGTCACTGCCCTTGAGTAAGCCTGCCCTGGCCTCATTCCAGCCAGGGTCATATTTATTTGTTCATCTATCCAGTGTCCTGTGAAGACATGTGCCAGACCTGGAGGAAGCTTTGGAGCCAACCAGGGAATTCAGACATGGCCTTCCAGCCAGCATCAGCCTAAGGTGACACCCTCTGAGAATGACAGCGGGCCTGTGGGTGGCGCTACAGTGAAGGGTGGTGAGGAGCTACAGGGACAGGGTGGAAGGGGGACCTTGTTGAATGAGCCAGGGAACTAATGGTGAGCGGTGAAGGAAAGCCATGGGGGTGTCAGGAATTAAATGAAGGGGTTTGGGGTTGGGTCAAGGGATCTGAAGATCACTGCAGCCCGTGAGAAGAGAAAGTTCGAGTCAGTCAGGGGGCACAAAGGAGTAATCTCCCAGCATAAACGCTGAGTTTCTCTGATATGAGCCCATCCCAGGACATGTTCATGTGCAGTCCGGGGCTACTGGTCAGGGCAATGTGAGTGCTACGCATCCAGGCTCCATTAAGCCTGCCTGGTGCATCTAAGTGCTGGCGGGGAGGGCATATCTGAGCTTGGGGCCCAAGTCTGAGATCTCTACAGAGTTCGCTGGCTGACCCCTGATGTGATAGGTACCCAAATATGCCAGGGGAAAGGACACAGGTTGGGAAGCAGGAGTCTGAAGGGTGTGGAGGCCTGGCTGAGGACCTGGGGACTACCTCTGCAGGAGGCTGTGGGCACACTGCCCTACAGACCCCATGTGGTCTGCCTTTGTAGCAGTCGTGCCTGTGGGGGAGGCACTTGTGAGACTGTGCTTGAAACTCGAGTCATATTCATTCACTCATTCTCTCATTCAACTCACAGCATTTTATTGAGCTGCTACTGTATCCCTGGCACTAGGGTCACAGCCCGAATAGAAAAGATCAAGGTCCTCTTCTTACGAGCCTGGAATCTGAGCTTGCTGTGCCTTCAAGACCCTGGTCAGCCCTTCCACCCACCTAGGCCACCAGCAAGCCACCCCGCCCCCGGGGAGAAAGGGTCCAGGAGAGGGGGACTGACTTACATGGGTAGAAAAGTGTGTGCTTTCCTGGAAAGAGGTGGAATGAGGAATATTTACTTTTCCTGGCATAGAGCTGGAACAAGGAATATTTACTCCACAAAAAACTGCCTGAGCTCCTCCTGCAGCCCAGCCTGCTCTGGACACCAGAGAAACAAAGACCAAGCGACCATGGCCCATCAGGCACTAATGGCCATTAACTTTGTGGGAGGTGCCATTCTCACCAAGCACAAGTCTGCTTCCTTAATTTGCCAGGGTTTGGGAAGGCAGTGTCACCCATGCCTCAGACATAGCAGCCAGCAGCTTGCCAAGCTGCGAGAGCCCACAGGGTTCTGGCACCATGCCCACTACCCATCATTCTGTTACACAAATTCTCTGTGCAAAGAACCATGCAACCTGCACAGCTGCCCATACAATTGTGTAGTACACAGGTTACAGACTTGTCCTACCCAGGGGCCCTGCCCTTACCTACCTCATGGCACATGCCCCTGGAGACATTGGTGAGCATCGGTAATAGGACATTGATGAGCATCAGTAATAGATTAATGTGCTCCCAATGGCCCACTGTACATATTCAGTCATCTGGTTTTTTTCTTTTTGTTTAAGATTTTTATTTATATCTATGTGTGTGTGTGTCTATGTGTGGCTTTGTGCACTTGAGTGCAGTGCCCTCAGAGACCAGAAGAGGGTGCTGTAGCTCACAGAGCTGGAACTACAGGTGGCTCTGAGGCTGCTCAACATTGATGCTGGGATCTGAACTCCTGTCTTCTGTAAGTACATCAAGTTCTCTTGATCACCTGATCATTGACCCAATTTTCTAGCCCTATTCATTTGCTTTTTTACAACCCTCTGTGAGAAGTATCAGAGCTGATTTTCAGAGAGACCTACTAATTCACTTTCAACCCCAAAGCTCCCTCTGAACCTGTTCAGGTTCCCATCTACTTCCCATGGAAAAAAGCTCATAGGCAGGCTTGGTAATTGCTTAGGGCTGGGGGATTTTGTAATAATGCATTTTTCTTATGAGTGGCTCTCATCAAAGAAAGTTGGTATCTATCTATCTATCTATGTATCTATCTATCTAACTGTGGGGAGTGAGGTGAGTTTGGGACTCAAACCAGGGTTCCGTCCATGCTAGGCAAGTTCTCTGCCACTGAGCTGCGCCCTGCCTACCCTGTGGAACATTAATCAGTTGACCAGTAATCCCATAGCTGGGAGATGACAACTTTTCACTGTGGCGTGTCTCATCATGTGCCCATCCGGAAGGTTTTCCAACCTGAATTTTTGTGGCATCATATACTCAGACTAAACATACACTTTGCTAACTTCCTTTTTTACTGGCAGTCATCACTAAGAATGATCCAAGGACAGTCCCATACCAGTGTCCTGCAGTGATGTTCATGGTAATATCCACAAGCCCATTCTGCTTTTGTTGTTCACACTGCTGGGCAGGTGGCTGTGAGATGAGGAACACACACACACACACACACACACCAGTTTTGTTTTTTTTTTAATCACTGAGAATGTTCTAGTGTTTCCTCAGATTCCAGAGAGGAGAATCAGGGCCTGAGTTACCCTGGCAGAAGGCAAATCCCTGGGAAAGGAGTAGGCAGGGCTAGGAGTATGTGCCTTCTGTCTGGCACTGGCCTTCAGGGGGCAGGAGCACTACAGCTAGGGCCAGGATACCTGTTTTTTCCCTCCACTCTAGTGGCTTCCCTTCTGGCCCTTCCCTTCCCATCCCTTCCCTTCCAAGATCCATTTCTCCATTTAGATCTAACCCTTTGTCATCGTCCCCCAACCTTCCTAGAGCCAAGACTCCAGAAAAGCCCTCATGACTTTCTGGAATCCTCCGTGTCCCTCATCTCACACTTGCCCATCGCTCCCAAAAGAAGGGGGCCCCACTCCACTCACCCTGCACCTCCACTGTGTCTCGTAAAGGTACATGAGATCGCTGTCCACTCAGAAGCCCACTAGAACCTATACTGCCCTGTCTCCTACCCTTTCTTCCACTTGTTCTCCCTCTACTCCATAATAGCTCTTCTCCTCCTCATCCCCACACCATACTCAGGGCTCCCACTCGCTCCAAAATGAGGGTCCCAACAGTCGGAGACTATGTGAGCCGTGGTGACGGCATGGTCTCTGCCATACAGTGAATGTCTTTATCACCCCTCCCCACTACTGGCACAGACACATCACTCCAGTGCCCCCTTTGCCCCAACCAGACAGTTAAGTGCCTTGAAGAGTTAGTTCCCTCAAGTCAGGGCTGGGGAAGGATTGAGGAGCCAAAATAGTTCCCTCCTCCCAGTGGGGATACAGGGGTGTGACCTTTCTCACTCATGTGCCCCTGCTTAGTTGGGTCTCAAAGCAAGCCTGGGTCAGCTTTGTCCTATACAGACAAGGAAGGATAGCATGGCAAATTCATGGTGGGGCAATTATGGCCTGGGCCCCTTGTCTCCCTTTACATAGCCCAGTGCTCCATGAGCTCTCTGATCTGCCTAACCTGCCTGTAGGCTTGCCCTGCTTTGGGTAGCCCAAGCTGTGCTAGGTAGTCTTAGTTGGGGAGAAAAAACATGTTGGTCCATGTTGCCCTGTATTGGGTGCTGAAGTCTCCAAAAGGAATACATGAACTTGCCTAGAGTTGGCCTGAGGGCCCTGCCTGGGGAGTGGGGTGAACGGGAACAAGGAAGGCTGCTGCTGAGTGCAGATTTCTGAGACCCTGAGCTGGGAATGCAGGGCGATTAGGCGTCCACCCTCCTGGCACCCTCACACCAGCCCAGGGTTCCACGTTTGGCACCCAGGTCCCTAGGTTGTGTGGGACCATGGTGGTCTAGTTTATTCCATGGAAGTATTATGTGACTGTCTGTCTATGGAGGGGATTGACTGACACATGAGTTTGACCCTCAGCACCTCATAAACCAGGTGTCATGGTGCACATCTGCATGGGAGTGAGTTGGGGCACCCCCATCCTAGAACCACTGCGTCTCAGGTTTGGTCCTAGGTCACTCTGCACTCCCAGCTCAGGGTCCCAGAGTTTCTCACTCAGCTTGTTCCCATTCATCCCACCTCCCAGACAGGTGGCTCCCAGCAAGCTCACGTATTCCCTCTGAGGCCACAGCATCCAGTACAGTGCAATAAGGACCAGCATGACTTTCTCCCCAACCAGGGTTACCCAGTGCAGCTTGGGCTTCATGGTGTGTGCCTATGGCAAGCTTCGTGCACCACAGCCAGCCTGACACACTCTGAAGCAAGCCTGGTTGGGTGAACTGATGCAGACCCTTGTGGGCCCAGATGTTAATTCCTTCTCCAGGGTGCCCTGAGGACCTTTCTTAGCTATATTGGGGCAGGAATCTGATCTTCCCTAAGTCAGGGGATGGGGTACCCAGTGATATGTGGTTTGCTGCATAATGAAGAGTTTGCTAAAATTCCAAAAGCCCACATACATTTCCAAAGATAATTGCTTAGGGGCTACTCCTTCATCAGCCACCCTGCAGTGAGGGGAGGGACTGTAGACAAGCCCCACCCTCCCCACAACGTCTCCCACATCCAGAACACTGACCACGGCTGTGATGTGAAAGGCATATGGTATGCGGCTGCAGCATGCAAGAGCCTATGGTTTGCAGAGTCTGTGATTCGGCCTTCCAAATGTGATGCTGAGCAGAGAGCTGGCTGCAGAAAAAGACACAGTGTGAGGCCACTTATGTACAGCTCCAAATATGCACAGTAGTCTACCCTGCTCAGGATGCCTGTGAGTGGACAAACCTGAGTAGGAAAGGCTCCCTAAGGATCATTCATACACTTATGGGAGGCTGGGAGCTGGGCTGGGGGAGGGGTGCTACAAAGCATGACCCCAAGGCTTCCAGCACATCTGTCAAGTGAGGGTCCTCGTTACACACAGCTGGTGTTCACAGTGCTCATCTTCATGTCTTTTAGAAATTTTTAAATATTTTTGGCATCATAGCACAGTATCATTTTCGGAATCCATGCAGTACTTTGTTTCCTACATGCATGCATATGTGCATGAACACACAAGGAAAGTTCTGGAAGGATACACTCCAGACAGATGAGAACCATTTCCTCTGCAGAGCTGAGCAAGAGGGGTAAGATGTGGGGCCAGGAGGCAGAGAACGGAATATACTTAATTTATGAAGTCATTTTTCAATGGGCCTGGCGAAGCACAGCTTTAACCCCAGCATTCTGAGAGACAAAGGCAAGCAGAGCCCTATGAACTCTAAGCCAACCCAATCTACACAGAAAGCTCGAGGCAAGCCAAGGTTACAAGTGAGAACCTGTCTCAAAAGAAAAGAAATGTTCATCTTATTTCTGCAATTTGCATTTTACTTCCTGAAAATGTAAAGCTTCAGGAAAGGGAAAAATACAGTGCTGGGGCTTGAAGTAATTGTGTTTTGGGGATGGGACAGGCTCAGGGGTGCACGCACTCCGGCTCCACAGTTAGGCCCATGACCACCTGGAAGGGTGATGGACTGCCGTCACTGAGAAGACAGCCCAATCCTGAGGTGCATGGCTGCCTGCCTGGAATGATTAAGACTGGCATATCTCTTTGTCATGTACCAGCAGCCTTCTCCCTCTTCCCAAATGCTGTTATGCTCCCACCTCGGGGACAGATGGCCACAGGTAGGAAGACAGAGACACTCTGCCTGACTGTCCCTGTCCGCCTGCAGGTTGGAATTTTCCAGTCTATGGAAGGGAAGTCCTAGATCAGAAGTTTCTGGAACCAATCCTGGAAGCTGCTTCTGCCCCCAGACTATAAAGATGAGATGGGCGTAGGAGTGTGTCCAGAGAGTCCCTACGAAGGGCTCTGTGTCAGCCCAGCCTGAAGTGGTGGATGGGTGGATGGTCCTGCACTACGCTAGCCAGGGGCAGTCATGGCAAGGCTGGCTGCCACCCCTCCCACGTCGGGCGTCTGATCACAGTGGAATGGACAGGTACAGTCGGCCACACCACTTCCTGAGACTTTGAACCCTCTTGTGCCCTTGGGCTTCCCATCTCCGAAGTTGGACTGATGATAGCATCCTCCTACACTCTCTGAACTCAGAAACATCTGGGGTCTCAAGTTATCGACCAGCTGGAGTGTCAGTGTTTGGTTTTTGGAGTCTCCTTCACCTGACCAGACCTGACTCAGTGCCAGGCAGAGAGCGTCAGGTGTGAGAACAACTGCTGTGTGCCATGCTCAATGCTTGGTCAAAGCCATGAAGCCTTGGCAGCTGTTTCTGGGTGTGGAGGCCTTTATCGCCCGCTCTCCTTTAAAATACAGCACAAGCGAGATGCATGTGGCTCTCTGGAGGAAGCGCCAGAAAAGATACAGGTGTGTGATGGATGTCATGTGTCCAAAGGAAGGACAAGAAGAAGCCCAGGATGGAGACTTCACAGAGTGCACTCAGGGTGGCCATTTCTCCCTTGCAGCCTCAGTTTACTCATCTGTGACCTGAGGGTGGGAAAAGCAGCTCCTCTTTAGAAAGGTTGAAAGGGTGTTTCTGGAGCCAAAACACACGGGTGGGCTAGCTTCACCTCGGTGCTAGAGCCCTCCCTGCTGCCTCTCCAGGTTAATTAGACCTGTTTCTGATATTTCTCAGCTATGGAAACAATAGGACCCAAAGCAGAGGGTCTCCTTCTGATGGTGTGGTGGTATTCTGATTTTGATAAGCTATGGTGCAACTCAATCGAGGAGAGAGGTGGGACCAGTTTATCATGTGCTTAACACACAGAAATCTAGATTATTTCTATGACAGCATTCTTCTCCCGGGGTGGGGGTCAGGCTCTGGGAATGCTGGATGTTTCTAGAGTCCCCTGCACTTTGGTTACCCAGCTGCTTCAACAATCACTATGAAACCAAGGGCCCTCCATCAGAAGAATGAGGCCCTCTTCATCTGGCTTCTGTCCCTCTTTGCTGCGCAACTTTCTGTAAGTTGCTCATTGCCTCTGAAATCCATTTCCTCTGTAATAAAAGGACAGAATTCAAGAGTATAGCATCCCTATTCCCCTAACTTCCGTGGGTCTGAGAGGCTGAGAGAATGGAAAGAAGAAATAGAGTCAGCCAGGCAATTGCCATCCCCAAACAGAAGGTTCACACTCTTCCTACCTCTCCCTTTCCTGTGCCCTGCCCTGGAGGCAGCTTTGCAGGTGAAGACTCAGGCCAGGTGAAGTCCTGGCTGTGCGACCTTCTATCCGTTAGTCCTAAATGAGTGAGGACCCCTGTGCCTCCCCAGGGGCAGATCTGAGCACTAAAAAGCATTCCTTATACACATGCTCAGCTGGGTTTGAGATTCCTGACTGACACTTGGTAAGCAGGCTGCCTGCTCAAGTAGACATGAGATACACCAAGGGGAGAGGAGGTGAGTGTGCAGGGAGAGCAGAAGTGGGCGTTTCTCAGCTACCTTGACTGTGCCTGTGTCCCTCAAATACATCCAGCTTCTTTCTGCCTCAGGGCCTTAGCACAAGCTCTGTGCTCAGAAAGCTCCTGCCATCACAGGCCACTGGGTGAGAGCCCCTGGAGAGGCCTCCTTTCCCTGCACCCAGCTCCAGAAGATGCCCCCCACCCTCCGAACCTCTTTTATGCTTGGCTGAATCCTGATCTGATTGCTAGGCACAATTTTGTATTCTGGCTTTCATGTTTTCTCTGTTTCCCCCTTAGAATGTATCCTTGATGAAGGCAGATGCTCTGCAGGCACACTGGGAGTGCTGGCAGGGGGGAAAAGAAGGAAGGGACTGGGGTGCAACACAGCTAAAACAGACTGGCCCCAGCCCGGGCCTCCCTCCCCTAAGGTTATGATTGGCAGCAGTGATCCAAGTTATGTCATCTGCTTTTCCACTACTGTAAGTGGTTGACCCTCCAGGACTGGTCACACACTGTCATGATCCCATTTTACAGTAGCGCATCTGAGACTCCCAGGAGACACTCAGCTTGCTGAAGTCTCATAGCCCTAACCCCAGGGCACAAAGATCTCCTGAGCGCATAGTTTAGCGGCTCCTGTGTTTCCATGTCAAGGACGGAAAAGCTGCCTTGGAAGGCAATGCCATCATTCTTCCGTCTGTGAATCCATTTTAGCAACTGATTTCCAGGTTTCCAGTGTGGGCCAGGAAGGAGCCACCTCGGGTGTCCACGACTGGGCTCTTTATTTTGCAGCCGCACCGCAGGGCAGCTCTGTTTGATGCTGCAGTTGCCATGGGAACTAGCACTTTGGCGATTGGTCCAGCTCGGCCGCACTACGTTGCTCCTGGAGGGAGGGGGGCGCTCCTGCACTCCTGTCCCTCCTCCGGATGCTGCGAGAGCAAACCCGCATAGACACCCCCCTCCCCCAGCTCGCCCCTCCTCATCCCAGCTCCCTGCCACCCCGGATGTGCGGGAGGGAAAAATCCCAAGGAAGTCCCAGGTAGCAGCGAGGCAGACGCCCCCGCCCAACCTGGCGACCATGGTGACTCGACGTCTTCCCAGGCTTCTGGGCTCAGTGTAAACCCTGCGTGGGAGGACCCGTTTGGAGCCCCCTGCCACACTACACCCAGCTTTTCTAGATGAACCTGTCAGTCCTGGGAAAGTGACTGCCCTTGGCTTTCATTTTCTTCTTTCCACCTCGTTTGAGCATCCTGCTCCTCCTCTGAACCACCTTGAGCTTCCTCAACCCAGGCAGGAAAGAGAGAGAAGGAGATCAGACTTGGGCAGGATGGCTTGCCGAAGACGCTATTTGTGAGTATTTGAAACAAGTCTATCCTGAAGCCTGAGGCAAAAAGGACCGCGACTCGCTTGTTGGTGTTGGAATGAGGGGCTTGGTGGGGGTGGGGTGGCTGCTCTGCAGGTGGCTTCCAGGGGGAGCAAGCTTGTCTCTCATGTTTGTCCCCTGCCGCAGAGGCGGTGTTGATGGTGATGAGGAGAAAAAATATCTTAGTCAGCAAATCTTCCTTCAGCTGTGAAAGTCCCTTGCTGAGGCAGTCACCTTCCTCCTAATCCATATCCATATACAAGGGCCCCAGACCCATGGCCACGGCTCAGGCTTTTGGCAATGCCCCTAGGGGGCTTGATTAGGGGCAGCGTTGGTGCTCAGCAAGCTTGTGGCCTGCACCCAAGCCAGGTGGAAGGCCATCAGTGTGGCTGAGACAGTGGCAGGAGATGGTATTCTCTGTGGACAGGTGAAGGTGGCAGCAGTGTCCAGCTGTCGAGTGCAGGTGTAATGTGTGGGTACAGATCACCCGTCTACTGGGCCTGATGCCAGCAGCCGAGGCGGTAAAAGTCAGGCTTAGGGTGGTGACATCACGGGACTGGGTATTTATGGAAGCAAAGTCTTGCTTAGTGAAGCCAGGCTTCCCGGGGGGGGGAGGGGGGACGGGGACAGTGGGATTCAAATGCCAGCTGCTTTCTAGGCTCTCTGGGGACTCTGTAGGGTGCTGTTCTGGAAAGAGCAACCTTTGCCGGACTTGGGCACTCTAAGCTCTAGAGACTGAATAAGGTTTGGGTCTGGTCTCTACCTGAACCAGGTTACCTACCTGCTCAGTGCTTGGAAGCTGCTGGGGACAGTTTGTTGATCTTAGATCTTGTGAGGTTAAAGAGTAAGCCATGATGTTCTTGAATTGGGATCAGCCACCAGTACTGGGATAGGGCTTGCAGCAATTTGTAGGTGGTCACCTGGGAGATTCAAACTCTCCTCAAACAGACCTTGAACTTGCAGAGGCCCCAAGCCAGATCAAGGGCCCTCCAAGTCCTCTTTAGGCTCTGCCTCCTCCCCTCCTACAAGGGGCGGTTCCCATGCTAATGAGCCTGATAGAAAGTAAACATAGCCTGTCCCTGCCCCCGAAGGAGGAGTGGGACCATGGCCTCTGGCTGTGGGTCTACACTTCAGTGGAAAAGCCTTTGTGTCGGTTTGTTGGTATAAGCAAACCACAGGGACTGCTTGCTCTCAGTGGCAAGGCCAGAAATAGTGACGCTTTCTCCAGCTCGCATTTGGAGAAGGTACTTCCCAGGCAGCAGCCTCCTTCCTACCTGCCCCACCTTTTCTGGCACAGGAGCCTCCATCCAGTGTCAAAGAAACTGACAACTTGCAGAGGCCTCCAAGCTGCTGTGGAGGGAAGATGTCATTAGCATGAAATGTGACAGTCCTCATGGGGAGCGGCCTGACCCGGGGCCTGTTTCCAAAGCTTGGGAACGCCATCTGAAAAGCTTTGCATAGGCAGAAGTGAACACAAACACATCCCATTTTTGAGATGGGGAAACTGAGTCTGGAAAAACCATGCCTAGAAACTTGGCATGCACTGGCTTAGGCATGGAAATCATTTTGTCAAGAGCATGGCTTCGTCCCATAGATCCCACTGTGCTTCCAAGGGTCAGTCATCCTGTTGATGGCCAGGGGCTTGCACCTGAACACACAGCCTTAGGCAGTTCTGTTGGCAGCACCTGGCTGGGGATCAGTGCCCCCTGGCTCCCTTTCTTGAAGGTCTCTCCACCATTCTCTAGCTCTTAGGGTGCTGTAGGCTGAACTACCCCTACCCCTGCTTCCTCCTACATTCTGCTGGTATCAACCACCCCAAACAGATTGGCTGGGGAGAGCTGGAGAAAGGCTATGTCTTCTGCCCTTGTGGAGGGTTTGAAATCTACTTGCTAGCCACTCAGCAGCCTATATTTGCCCACCATTATAGTCCACTTTATCAGGGCAGGGCACAGCCCAGCCCAGGAACCTCTCAGTACCTGCTGCTCCAGACTTCTGGTTCCCCAGGCCAGCTGTGTGGAAAGGGGCTTGATGGCTGTCAGCTCAGAGCAGTCTTGGATAGTCTTGTGCTTTCTCATGTCCTATAGCTTGGCCAGTTTTCCTCAACGACTGCAAATATAGTATGCTTGATCCCATTTTACAGAGCAAGAAACTGAGGTGCAGAGAGGGAAGGAACTCGACTGGGCTCCTGCAGTGGGGCTGTAAAGATTTGCAGAGCAAGGCGCCTGCCGGCTGCATTTTTGCATTTTGTGGTCCACCCATCGACCCTGTAACTGTCCTATTTGTTCACTGCCTGGAACTTCCTGGCCCCTCTTCCCTTCCTTTTTGGCTCTGGCCAGCCGTGCAAGACTAAAGCCTCAGACCTCCCACCCTGCCATTCTCTGACTTCCCTGCTGGGCCTCCATCTACCCTGACACTATGTCCAACTTGTTGGGTGGTCAGTCTGCCTACCAATAGACTATCAGCTATACGTGGTAGACTTTCAGTGCCTTAAAGCGCCAGGTACATCACATGCATGCAAGATACACAGTTAAGCCAGTGAGTCCTGGGTGGTGCCAGGCATTGTCCTAAGCAGGACTACAGAGCAGTGAACCGGGCACTGGCAGGCTCCTGGGGAGGCATATGTAAACACCAGCCCCAACACAGGGAGTGATCTACACAGTCAGCTGAACTCCAGGGCTGGAATGGCATTTACCACCTGAACAAAGAAGGCAGGTGCCTCTGAATATGCAGATGCCATGTCCTTCAGCTCGTTTGACCTGGACCCTACGAGGTGGGACTAGTCTCACCTGCATTGTACAGATCATGCATCTGAGTCTCAGCACCAGAACAACTTGCCCAGGCAACATTCAAGCAGAGGTAAACCTGGGCAGTCCACGCCAAAGCCAAACTCTAGCCTGTTATCATACTGAAGGGTTTTGCTGACAATGCAAACACTGGCTGAGTGTGAGAAAAGAGAGGTGAACTAACAACATGGGCAGAGAGGGCCCTGTGAGCTGGTTCCCACTGCCCCAGCTCAGTGTCAGCTGAGCAGAGACATGGAAGGTGGGCTGAGGCTGCCTCCTGGACTGGAAGAGAGCAGAGGGTCAGGAACCTGACTTACCCCTTAGTCACAGTGGGCAGTTAGGGGAAACTGCAGGAGTCAGGAGCCGTTGGTCTTCAGGCTGGACTAAAAGCACCTGCGCGTTCTTCCTTGCCAGAAACAGTGGCCCCATGTTCTCAGGACAAGGCGCCCTGCTCATGGGGTCCTGGCCTACTGCATACTACTAGCTTAACTTGATCTCAGAGGACTCCAGACTTGTACCCTTGTTGAACACCACCCCCACACCCGGCATGTTGAGTCTGTGCTTGGCCCATTCTTCAGGGAAGTGACTGGCTCAGGTTCATGGTCAGGAGTCAGTTTGGCTCCAGACACCAAGTCCTCTCCACCAACCCTCATCTGTGTGTCCTTGCAGCCAGGGATGGCAGGCAGCAGGTGTTTAGAAGGTAGGGTTCAAAGGAGAGGAAGGGTCCAGGTGGCCAGAAGGTCTAGGTGACAGGACACTGGTCCGATGCCCCTAAGAAGTCCCTCATGTCATACCCTTACTGTCACTTTTGATAACTCTTTGTCCAGATCAATTTTATTAGGCATAGGATTTAACACGTTTGCTTGTTTTTGTTTATTATTGTGTGTGTTGTGGGGAGTCAGAGGACAGCTTTGTAGAGTTGGTTCTCCCCTTCCACTTCGTGGTGGCGCTGTCGCTGAGCTAAGGCCAGCTTGGGCGGGACGCTGAGCCCCTGCCTTCATCAGACAAGATGGATGTCCAAATGTGTTTTGTGTGACTTGGCTATACGTTGAGTTTTCTAGGAATGTGACTGCTCTCAAAATCAAGGGAAGATTGGACTGTGATATGTTGGGAGCTCTGCCAAGAGCTGTCACCACCCAGGCCTTCATATCCCCAGGGCAGCAGCTTCCCTGGGAACAAGGTTCCCCCAGCAGGTGCCTGTGGGATCAGCTGGCTAAAGGTGGCCACTGCTTGGCAAATGGCTGTTATCTCAACACCAGGTCTTTCCTTCTGTGTCTGCAGTGTGCATGAGGTGCAGGTGTGGAGAAGCCTTATTGCGTTGGGATCCCTTTCAGATCAGAAGTAGGCAGTGCAGTTTGGGGTAGGAGAGGGGCGTGCTATCAGGGTTTTTGTTGTTGTTGTTGTTGTTGTTGTTTTGCAGCGATGATGTTACTATGCTCAGTCTGGTTTCATAGCCTTGGATCCAACCAACTATAGATAGAAATGTATTGGGGGTGGGGAGAGGGGAGCGTCATTTCCAGATAGTTCTAAAGCGCAAAACTTGAATTTGCCTGACCCTGTACCAAGCACTTCACTGAACCCATACGTTGATGGATGTGCAGTCACCCTGCTGTGGCCTCCTCTTCTCCATGGGCCCTTTATCTCTGCAAACCTGGCTCTTTAGTGTTGCTCACCTCAAGTTCGTGGGCCTGTGAAGGTCTCATCTGCTTACTAGCTTGCTCCTCGTGTGTGGACTCTCCACACGGCTGTTCTCCCAAACTGCACAGTGTCAGCACTGTTTCCACAGCGTCTGCCCGGCATTTGACACATTGCATCGCCTAGAGGTGATTTAAAGTATTTGGAGGAACTGGTGGTGTATATCTGTGATCCCAGCACTCAAGATGCTGAGGCAGGAGGATGGAGAGTCCAGCTGAAGGGGTCTGGCAAGCCAATCCTTTTGAGTACTGAGGGACCATTCTTGATCCCACACCTCCGCCATTCACCTGTCTTTCCTCTCATGGTTTCTCTTAGGCCTCCCATCCTGACAACCCACAAAGCAGGCAGGCTGTGGAGGGTCCTAAAAACCTAGAATGGGGCACAGGCTACCACAGAGAAATCACTCTTGCTAGGGGCAGCCTGGCCCTACAGTCTCTCTGGCTGCCCTTTCCTGCCCTGCTCACTGAAACCACTCCCTGTGGCCCCTCTGCCTCCTGAAACTCACCATCATCTCTCTTTGCCTCAGGGCAGAAAGTAGTATAACGGTTTCTGGGGGCTACAGAGTTCTGAATAGGCAGAGGACAAGTTGGGCAGGCCGGACATCTGTAGGTGAAGTTTTCCGTCTAGACTGCAGATCAGCTCTGTCCTGCCAGCCACTCTCCAAGTAACCACACAGAGACTTATTATTAATTATAAATGCTCAGGCAATAGCTTAGGCTTGCTTTTAGCTAGCTTTTATAACTTAACCTATTTTTATTCCTTTGTGTGCTGCCTTGAGGCTAACTTATATCATGTATGTACTTCCCATCCTGCTCTGCATCTCATGGTGTCTCCTAAGACTCCTCAGACTCTGTCCTTCTTCCCAGCCTCCTCCTAGTCTGGCTTTCCCAACCTCTTCCTGCCCAACTATAGACCAGTCAGCTCTTTATTAACCAATGAGAGTAATACATATTTACAGTATACAAAGATTTTTCCACAGCAGGCATTCCTGAAAGCCACAGGCTCCACGGAGGCCTAGGCTGGGGCACCTCTCCCAGTCTCTGAGGTGAGGAGCTTGTTTCCAGGTGCTCCTAGAAGCCACTGGAGGCCGTGTTTTGGTGTGTGTTGTATGTGTGGGGCAGTCTTACATCATAATACCATATGTACACTCTACCCAAAGGATGAGCAAGACTGGGGATCTGGTGTCCTCCGGAGTTCTGAGGTATTACTGTTTGGAGAAATGACTACAGTGTTGGCAGGAACACTCAATATTATTTTTTCATAGCTGCACATGAGTCTAAAATTATTTCAGATTCACACATTTGATTTATCTGGTTTTTGTTTTGTTGTTTGGAGAGGTTGGTGTTGGGGTCGGGATAATGTGGCATACTACCAAGTTTCACCCACATCAGGCAGCTCTTAACTACCTGTAACCTGTAACTACCTCCAGCTCTTTTCTGTCCCTCACAGGTACTTACACCTACATGGCATACACTCACAAAGACACGGTGCTGGCTGACTTTTATGTAAACTTGACACAAGCTAAGATGGTCATTTGGGAAGAAGAAACCTCAATTGGGAAAATGCCCTTACCAGATTAACTCATGGGCAAGCCCAAGCCACATTTTCTTAATTGTTGATGATGTGGGAGGGCTCAACCCATTATGGGTGATGACACCCTTTGACTGGTGGTCCTGGGTTGTATAAGACAGCATGCTGAGCAAGCCCTGAGGAGCAGCCAGTATGCAGCATTCCTCCATGGCCTCTGCATCGGCTACTGTCTCCAGGTTCAAGTTGCTACTCTGAGTTCCTGCCCTGATTTTCTTTGATAATGGACTATAACATAGAAGTTGCTTTTCATCATGGTGTTTATCAGTGGTAGAAATCCTTAATAAGACATATACGTATACATACAAATGAGTAAAAATAAAATAAATGTATCCTTTTTTAATGGAGGCTCAGATTATGAGTTTATTGGCTCAGACCCTGGTGACTGTGAGACACAGGCTGGCCACCTCTTGGTGTCTGCCCTCTAAGATTACTATGGTTACTACCTTTGCTGCCCTCTTCTCTGTCAACTGAGATCTCTTGACCCTTCTTTCCAAGACTCAAGCCCACCAGCAGTCCTGGGACCAATTCCAGTGCTTAAAGGTAATACGATAAGCCCTTCTGGAGGCTAGTAGGTCTGACTGTCAGCCAGCTACTGGGAGCAGGGTCTGGTCCACTGTCCCTGGGCCCTTCGCAGAATCAGGGCCCAGCCCAGCCTGAGGGTTCCTCTCAAAAAGGCCTCCTGTCTCCCCTGGGCCTGTGAATCTGCCTGGCTGTCAGCCATGCCTGCTCTCCCTCTGCCCAGAGCCACATATGTTAGTGATGGTACAGTCCCCACGCTCTCCTCTGCCTGCTGCCGCCACAGCAGGCGGCGGGGACAGAGACAAACTGAACACTCCCGAAAATGCCATTTTGAAGACAAAAATGGAAACCAGTCGGGTAAAACGAAAAGGTTACGGGAAACAAGGCCTTTTGATGGTTTTGGCGTTCTACAAATTGCCTATTCTGTGAATTGGCTTTCAGCAAATTGCCTTGTCACAGACTGAGGGAGGGGTGAGACAGGGCCAGTGAGCTGGACTGAGCTGGGGTTGTCAAAGTCGGGTGGGCATGCTGCAGATGCAGGACAAGGCTCCCTGGATACCTGCAACCATGTCCCACCTCCCCTCTTTGTCCCCCTGCAACCATGTCCCACCTCCCCTCTTTGTCCCACATTCTGGGATCTGCTTAGGCTGGGAATGCGAGAGAGGGAGACTAAAGCATGTCTCACTTCAGGATGTCTTTCTCGCCCCAGAAGCTCCATTCCTTGGTACAGAGACGTCTGTTTGGAGTGGCTCACGAGGGACATGATGTGTTTTTAATTGTCATGATGCTTGTTGACATTCAAAGTCCATTTTTTGGTGGCTGCTGGATACAATTCAGCATTTCCTCCATTTGTCCTCCTGTATCAGTAAGCGTGATATCCCCAAGTGTCTTGGTTGAACTTCTGTCCTTGACTGTCTCCAGAGTTGAAGAGTGACAAGGCCACCTTGGAAGAGTCCCCAGGACCAGATGGGGTCCAGTGTGTGGTGATAAGTCAGACTTCGTCTTATACCTCCAAGGAACTGCCCTCAAAAAGAAGACCTTGTATCTGTTGCCTGTTGGCAATGTGACTTCAGTAGATGTCTTAACTTTTCTGAACTCATTTCCTCTTCTGTGCTGCACCTTTATGGAATGGCTGTCAGGACCTATAAATAGTGTCCTTGGCTTGCCATACCCTGGTGTCTCCTTAGGTCCCTTCCCAGTGTGACATGCCTGTGGAGGACATGCTGGGCTGTAAGAAATACGGGTATTTATTGAGCTGAGGGAACAGAGGTATTAGCCAGGAATCTTTGGGCTGCATATGACTAATTCATAGTGAACTCCGATGGATGTCACTAGTGGACAAAGGCCTGGCTCTTATGTGGCTGGGCTGGGGCCAGCAGCACCTGAGCCTTGACAACTGTTCCTGGCTGCCTGCCTGTCACCTGGATTGTGTTCCCAGGAAGGTCCTCAGCAAACGTGGAGCCCACCAACCAGCCCTGGAGTGAACTGGCTTTCAAAAGCAACCATGAGGCTGTTGTTGGAAAGTGCTGTCAGCTGTCTCTGCCACCTAGCCATGGCCAGAACTGGATGCCTGGGCAGCCCCATGTGAGCCACTGGACTGGAAATTGAGGGGAAGATCATATATGTGAAAGTTTATTTGTGAGTCAGGGAAGGTAAACTGAAGCTAGAGACAAGCCAGTGGTTTTTCTAAGTGTTGGAAGGAAGCTGGGCCAGAGGAGTTTGAGCACATCAGGACCAAGCCTGAAGCCTGACTCCCTGACCCCACCCTGGGACCCTGTGTGGAGTGGGAGAGTAAGGGTTACAAGGCTGCCCTAATAAACATCTTCTCTGCTATCTGGGGCCTACACACAAGAACACTTTTCTTCCATTGGTATTTCTACAACCCTAAACCATGCCGAGGGTTGTACATTCTTCAAGAAAACTCATCACTTATTCAAATCCTTCCCGGCATCTTAGGTCAGAAGCCCTTCCCAGCTGCGTTGAGCCTCCCTGTAAGGAGGCAGTACAGAGGAGATGGCATGCCCCACTGCTGACTGCCTGGCCCTGTGTCCCCAACTCTTAAGATGGCCGTTCCTGGAGTGTTAAGGAAAAGGATTTGAAGGTTGAGGCCACAGGCAGCCTAGGGCACTGTGACTGGCATTGACATCCTCCATGTCTGACCAGGCAGGAGAGCAAGAGGGACCTCAAGCTGACCTTGGGGCATCTACAAAGGACTGGGAATTCAAAGGGGACAGGATCTCCTCCGATTCAGACTTTCAGAATGAGGGCTCCTATTCTCAGAACTCCCGCTTCTTCTGGAGCATTAGTGAGAGGTTCCTTGGACAGGGCAGATGCTGCCCCTTGACCAGTGCCCTGCAGCATTCCAGGGTCAGGCTATGCCCAAGCCGCTGGGCACATAACCTTACCTCCCTTCTGTCCCCAGCCCTTGGACATGTCCTTGGCTCTTCCATTGGTCTTGGACAGGTAACTCTTCTCAGGTGTCCCTGAGAGGGTGAGGACTCTTCCCCAGTATCACCAGCTATAGTGGCAAGCCTGGGTATAGACTGAGCTTGAGATGTGTGTTCCCTGGGGCCAACAAATACAGCCTCAGCTGACATCACCCCCAGTCTTGCTTACATCTGAGGTTTGCTCCCTGCTCTCAAGGGCCTTCTTCTCTCATCCCCAGCCACTCCCCGCCCTGCCCTGCTCCCTGTCTTCTCTGGGACCTTTTGTTCTTTCCTCTCTGCTGCTGGGAATGCCTTCCCTGGCTTTGAGGCTGGAGCTAAGTCTTGCCAGCCCACCCACAGCGACTTAGGACCACCTTAGTTCCCCAGGTTCTGATTGGTTCTTTCCTGAAGATTTGCAGCTGGCACACATGGTCTAGAGTCACTACTATTCTGCTTTCAGAAGTCTCTGGACCAGTGGAGCCATCAGAGATAATAGGTTGCATGGGGCCTGGCATTGGTTGACCCAGTACATATGTGTTGAGTGACTATAGGATGTTCTGTGGGTCTCCTGAAGCCTGTGGCCTGCAGTCACACTTCCTCTTCCTTTTTCACACATGCTTGTCTGTGGATACACGTGGGTCAGGCCTAGGCTGGAGGTAAAGCCTGGTAGAAGTCAAAGGGGCTCTGGTGGGAACTGAGGCAGCTGTTAGGACTGAAGACATCAGTATTCCGCTGGAGTTGAGCTCAAGGTGAAGAATGGGGGAAGGGAAACCCCAAAGGCCTCACAGACCCTGGTGTCCATGGGCCCTGGGATAGGGCCCGGGTGGTGGCAGAGTTATCCACAAGAAAAGGCACATTCTGAACAGTGATCTCATTGACAGAGTAAGGAGACTTCAGGAAGGGTCTGAGGGTGTCTGGAATCATCCTCTGCCTTTATTAGACTCTAAAATGTTCATACTCCCAGTTCAGGACAGGCTCTCCTCTCTAGTGCTACCAGCACCCCTGAGGCCAGGGTCACCTGGGACCTATGCCAAGGCCACTGCCATCTGCTAGGAGAAGCTGGCCTCTTGAACCGAGCAGACACTGGGGAACAGTGCCTGCTACCACACCATCTTGCACCCCAAAATAGAAGTACATGCACCCCACTAGCTTGGCATGTAAGGCTTGCACCTCCTGTGTCTGCAGCTCCCTTCTGGTTTGGGCTCCAGTCAGGATCCCTGTTTATCGTGAGAACACAACTAGCATTAGGGCATGAGGCTCAGAGAGCCTGGCTTCTGGCCCCTGCAGTCCCTAGCAGTTTTTGCTCTGAATACTGTTGCCTTGCCAGGTTAACGGGCATTTAACCCAACACTGGACAGCCTCTACTAGATAATACCTGCCTATCCCTTCATCTTTACTTTGAACAATGAGGATTCACTAGCTGTTAAAGAATTTGGGTGTAAAATGCATGAGCTGGGTTGATTTCCTGAGCTTCCAAAGCCAGAGAAAAGGGCTAATCTCAGCAAATGGTCTTGGGGTTGAAGATTGGCTGCCTGGCTGACTGGACGACAGAGTGGCTTCCTTACTTACCAGCTGGGAGGTCTTGGGAAGAACTCTGAATCTTTGAGCTTTAGTTTCCTCATCTGTAATGTGGGAATGAGAAACTCCAGCCTTGGCTTGAGGACTGAATAGGGCCACACCAACACCCTAGAGTCTGAGAAAAACCTTGTGAAAGGCCAAGAAAACCCAGGAGGCTGGTGCTTCGGTATTTGTGCTCCCCCATAAGTAATCTAGGCCTGGAAAAAGCAGGATGTGGTAGTCCCAGGCACAGGACCAAGGCCACTGGGGCATAGGCCTTGCAGTGTCCTGAGCAGTATGGCAAGGCATCCACTTCTGTAAGCCTAGGAGGGGCTGGTTGTAGCCCTAACTTTGGGCAGTGAGAGGATATGGATTCCTGGCTAGTGGATCTAACCAGGCTGGCTTCCCTATTTACGCCCAGCCCAGTGGTCCCAGCACAAAGCCCTGTTCCGAGCTGGCCACCCATTCTCAGAGCTCAGTTCAGGTCTGTCTTCCTGAGGCTTTCCTGGGTCTGTTTGTTGAGGATGGCTGCCTTCCATTCACTTAGGGTCCCAGTGTTCTGTGACCACCTTGCTATGTGTCTTTGGCTACCCACCTGCCCACAAGGGTAGAGGTTATAGCTCACCCACTCTTGCTTTGCTCCTTGAGTGGGATTATTGGGTCACTCTTGACAGTCTGCTCAGATGGGTGTCTGTAGTCTTCCTGTGTCACTGGGTGGCTGGGATGGTGAAGTACACTGCCTTGGTTACTTTAAATTGCTACAATAAGACACCATGATCAAAGCAACTTGGGGCTTACAGTTTCAGAGGGTGAATCGATGACCATTACTATAGGAAGTTTGGCAGTAGGCAGGCAGACATGGCACTAGAGCAGTAGCTTACAGATTAGATCTTTATCTGCAAATATGAGACAAAAAAATCTACCTGGGAATGGTGTGGACTTTCGAAACCTCATAGCTCAGCCCTATTCTCAGTGACACACCTCCAATCCTTCCCAAACAGTTCTACCAACCAGGGACCAAGCACTAAATATATGAGTCTATGGGGCCATTGTCATTCATACTACCACATGCACTCACGGTGTTCTGCCCATGGTTTTTGTTTCCTGTATATTGTTTTTAACAACCACGACTTGAAAACATTAAATGAAAAACTCCAGGAATAGTTTGCAGGTTTTCTGTAACTTCTGTTATGGTCACTTCTGAGTGTTTTGCCTGCATCTAAACGTGCTGCATTCACACAGTGCCCACAGCAGCCAGAAGATGGCATCAGATACCCTAGAACTGGTGTGACAGATGATTGTGATGATGTGGATGCAAGGAACTGAACCTAAGTGCTCTTGGTCACTGAGCCATCTCTCCAGCCCCAGCAGTTGTGGCCTTTCATCCTCCATGGATCTGTTCTATATAATATGCACATAGGAAAACCCAGCACCATGGCCATCGCTGTCACCATGGTGTTAGGCATCCCCTGGGCATGTTAGAGTATGTCCCTGCGTATAAGAGGCTGCTTTGGCACTTCGTAGGTGCTAGGCTGGACAAATAAAATGACTCACTGTTTCAAATTGCATTCTCTCAGAACTGAGGACCACTGCTTTAGACAAATCTTCTAGTGTAACCAGGAGATCCGGACCAGAGTCCAGATGATAGATACCTCAGCCCCTGGGTCTTTCCATATACCCAGTCCAGGGACCTCTGGAGGTGTCCTCCCCAGCAGCCAGACTTTTCCAGACTCTTGCTGAACTCTGGGCAGGGCAGCCTGGCAACAAGGAGTGGTGTAGAGGCCAACCTAGGGACAATCATCCCCTTGTGCCTGTGGTGGGGCCCCTGGCTGGTAGGTAGGGTTGTTTGTATGGCAGAGCCAGCAAAGGAAAGTCAACAAGTCCTCTTTGACTGTCTTAACTAGGGGCCTAAGGATGAGGTGCTGGGCCAGGCAGGATGAAGTGTGAGTCTGCCCACTGGCACCTCAGACTCCCTATCCAAGGCAGGAAGATGAGCCTGTTTACAACTGAGGAAAGGGAGGCCTGAACAAGAACTCAGAGCTTACAAGACCAGCACTGATGTCAGCATATGCTGAAACCCAGTGTGCTGGTCAGAGTCATATCCAGCCCCCAATATGTGACACTGGACCAAAGACCTAGGGTATAGGATCACAAAGTATGATATAGACCCTGGAACTATAGTTCAGTGGTTGTGTCTTTGCCTCAGAAGTCCTGGGGACAGAGTGACAGTACCCTGTGCCCTGAACAAAGGGGTAACTGACCTCCTGCTAGGCTCTCAGCTCTCCTGCAGCCATAGAATGGCCAGGAACATGAGTTCTTGGGTGCCTTGTCTCAGCATGGCTGTAGAGTAACAGCTCAGGGACAGGGGCTGGAAGGGAGGAGATGTGGGGCAGGGTTGTGACCATTTCCTCTCCTGTCCTGTCTTCTGCCCCAAACAGAGAATCTTCTAGAGCCCTGAAAACAGGCAAACACTTGAATGCTGGCTAGAGGGGGTGGGTCTGACCTTTCGTGGGGCCATCTGAGTTACCCAGGGTCATAAAAACATCTCCACCCTGTGTCCACAATTCCAAGGACAGCCCTGAAGGAGTACTTGCTGAGCACAGGCACCCTATTGAGTTCCTGCCATCGCCTGTTGACCAGGGAGTTAGGAGAGCTGAGCCAAGCCCACAGCTACCCCATAGGGCTAGGAACTGTGCCACACACCCCGTAGCCACAAAGAGCAGGAAGGGATGTGTCTCCAACTCCTATGTACACAGCAGTGGGAGCATGGTCTCATAGAATGGATGTCACAAATAATCACAACCTCATGCAACTCCTTGAGAGCAAAGCCAGTGGAAACACCCTGGAGCAGTCTGACTCTGTGTGTGTGTGTGTGTGTGTGTGTGTGTGTGTGTGTGTGTGTGTGTGTGTGTGTGTGATGTGCGCACATGCACACCTATGTGTGTGTGCATGTGGGGTCCGGTCCAGAGGTTGATGTCAGGTGTCCTCCTCTATTCCTCTCCATCTTGGTTTTTGAGACAGGGTCCCTCATTGAACCTGAGACTCATCTACTGAGCAAGAACAGCTGGCCGGCGAGCCCAAGGGATCCTCTTGTGTCTGCCTACCCAGGACTGTCCCACCACACACACCCAGCTTTTGACATGCGTGTTGGGGGTCTGAACCCAGGTCCTCAGGCTTGTGCGCAAGCACTTTACTGACTAAGCCTTCTCCTCAGCCCATGTTCACTTTCTAAGCTGATGCCCTGTGTTCCTCACTGTCTAATAAGAAGGAGGGAAGGTGGTGGTCTCCCTTCCCTCTGGAAACTGAAGCACATTTCCTCCAAACAATCTTCTATGATCTGACTGAATCGTCACTGCTTTTAGCTTTCTCCAAAGGGAAGATTCACTTCAAATAAGCATCACTCACCTGGAGTTTCCCTTAGAACAGCACCAGACTTTGAGCCAATACCTAAGGAAAGGAAAGAGTTTGAAGTGTCTCACACACACACACACACACACACACACACACACACACACACAGAGAGAGAGAGAGAGAGAGAGAGAGAGAGAGAGAGAGAGAGAGAGAGAGAGAGAGAGAGAGAGAGAACCGCTGCCACCACCACCACTACTGCCACCACCAGCCACCAGCCCTCACCCATTCTGGGCCAGCATTGGCCAGTGGACCTCCTTCCTGGCCTCCTCTTCCCAGTTGCTCTCCATGGCCTCCCTGACAAGCTCAGTCCTCTCTTCCCCTGACACCCCACAGCTCAGAGCTGCTACCCAAAGGGAACAAATTGAAATGAAGAATACTGCTAGTGCAATACCAGGAAGCCTGTGGGGGAGTGAGGTCACTCACCCCATTGTCATGGAGAGCACAGGGTGGGCAGCTACTCTGGAGTCAGTGTGGTTTGTTTTAATAATAAACATACTCTCCCATAGCAGCCAGGAGAGGCACCCTCAGACTGTCCCCTTCCAGAGAATGGAAGCTCTGTGCTCACAGCTCCCAACAGCTCATTCACCACAGATGTAACTGGGCATCGCCTAGATGTTCCTGCTGTTAGTCAGCTTTCGAGGCTACAATAAAACCAAAACCACCAGCTTCTAAAGAGAAACAGGCTATTTCAGCTCATGGTTTTGGGGTCTCAGTCCAAGGTCACTTGGCCTCATTACTTGTTTTTTTTGTTTTTGTTTTTTGTATATTAATGTCTTTATTTCTGAGTATGGGTGCTTTACCTGTATGCATATTTGTATACTGTGTGTGTCCCTGGTATCCATGGGTGCCAGGAGAGGGCATTGGATCCTCTGGAACTAGAAGTACAGATGGTTGTAAACTGTCCAGTATGGGTGCTGGGAATCAAAGCCAGGTCCTATTCTTCAAGAGCAATAAGTGATCTTAATTGTTGAGCTGTCTGGGGCCCATTTTGTGATGAGGCAGTGTGCATGGTAGAGAGCATTTGATAGAACAAAATTATTTGCCTCATGGCCAGGGAGCAAGAGAAAGAAAGTAATAGAGCCCGAGGTCCCGCAGACCCCTTCAAGGACACACTCCAGGAAGATGCAAATACTCTGTCACCTCTGAATTACACTGATATGGGGGACCCAGCCTTTAACAGATAAGCCCTGAGGGACATCCAGTCACCAAACCATTATATCCTACAATTGTTAAGTCAACTGTGGCACATCTGTGCCGTGGAATAGAACTCTGTAGTGAAAAGGAATATGGCACCTGAATGAGTATAAGACAGTCTTAAGCAGCCATATCTGCATGCCTGTGTCTGTATAACATTGTCAATGACACAGTTATAGAGGTCAGCAGTGGCCTCGAGTCTGGGATGGTGGAGAGGCAGCTTGATAGGTCTTTTCAAATAAGGCCACCCAGATGACAGAATCATACAGCCATACACAAATGCACATACGCATGCACACATGTTGCAGGGCTTGCTACACCATTAGGAGTTCTGTGGATTGACTGGTGTCCTTTTCATAGAGACAGTGACACTCTGCAGTTGAGGAAGGTGCTCTTACTGGGGTAGCCAAAGCATGCCTGCAGGAGCTCCCTGTATATTCTGTGAATCTGTGGTAGGGGCACCAAGGCTCAGGAATGGTCCTTGCACACTCGGAGAATCCTGTGTGCAGCCAGGGACAGAAACACTGACCACACCTACATTTGGTAGAGGAAACTAAGGTCATAGAGTGCAGCAATGAGATATTGGAGCTAGCTCCTTGATGCCCAAGGCCTGAGCTCTTGGATGCTGCAGGTTGGAGGCTGGAGTCCCCACGCTGATTTTTTTTTCTGTAATGTAAGCTTTGGTGAGCTGTCATGTACAGACAGGAGGGGGTGCACTTCAGCATTGTGTGGCTTATAGACCCATCACAAATGATCATGTGTGTGTAACCAGCATTCAGACCCCAGAACACACCTGCCCCTGTGCTCCCATCCCCCATCTGCTGAGCCTCTCTGCCTCTCAACCACACAGAGCTGCCTGGCCTGCTCCTGAATGTGTCCATGGCTGGTGCCCCTTCCAGGGTCAAAGCAGCCAGTAAGTCCTGAAAAAGAAATAGAAGCTGCCTTCCCAGAGAGCTGGAGAGCAGGGTTGGGGACAGAGCTTGGAGTAGCAGTGTTTCGGATGGGGGTGGGATCTCAGGCTGGCCTTGATGCCTTCCCAGGGTTGCAGGAAAACAGAACCCGACTAACTAGCTGATCAGAAGCCTGGCTTGGGGATCCTCAAAGACTCTGGGGTTCCCAGGGTAGGGAGGAGCAGCTCCAGAGGGGTGGAAAGGATATGGGCCCCCCTGACTCCCTGCTCCATACACAAATAGTGTGTATATATATACAAAATAAATCCTCCATTCAACAGAATTAATGTGCTAGTAAAATACATTCATTTGTATTTCATTGTAGACATTGTTATCATAATTAATAAACGCATGACTTAATTTCACATGTGCCAGCCTTTGGAAGCCTGTCTTCTCATTCACGAAATTTAGACTTCCTGGCATTTTTCTGAGTCCTTGAAGTATATTAGCCCATTTAATATTCCCAACACTACCAACGAGGAGGCTTTGTGGAGGCACAGACAGGTTAGCCGCCTTACCTAAGGTCACACAGCCAGTGTGGAACAGCAGGGATTCAAACACTGGCCCTTGGCTCTGGAGTTCAGGCCTCAGCCTCACAGGTCTGACATCTTCATATAGTGTACACACAGTCATTGTGATAATGACACTGTAAGGTCTCTTAGATGCCTTCAGTGGCACTTAGATTTCCCCTCCATAATCCCAAAAGACTCAGGGTGAATTCAATCTCGATCAGGGGCCAGGCTGGGGTCCTGAATACACACATGCTAAGCACAAAGCTGTGAGGAAGAAGAGGCAGGAATTGGGCTTCTATTTCAGGTACCCAAGACCTCAGGCAGTTTGACCACAGGGTGGGGGACAGAGGGCTTCACGGTGGGATCCTCTCAGAGCTAGGCCTGGTCACATGTCAGGTCACCAAGACATTCAGAGGCTGTGGAATTGTCAGGCTAGGCCCTGAGGAATCTCCTGAGGGGCAGGGGCATAGGAAAGTCAGGCATGAATTCTTGTGTATAGATGGCAGCAAGGGTCAGGTCTCCTTGCTGAGAAAGCCCTTGGCCCTGTGTCTTGTCTCACAGTTCCCATTGTTGTTTAGGGACGTTGCTGACTGAGTTTTCTGGTGGGAAGGTATTGCACAGTTCATGTTCATGTGATCTTAGGACCAAATACATCCCTAGAAAAAGAGGTGAGGAGGGAAAAAAAAGAAGAAATGAGTCTTCAAGGGATGAAAGTAAGGTAGGCAGTAGGAGAGGGTTACATAAAGGAGTTAACATTTGATATGTGAGTGGGGCTTTCAAGGGTGAATAGGAGTTTGCTGATGGATCAATAGGGGGAGTGGAATGGTGTTGTCGTAAGGTGCTGCTTCCACGACTTTTCTTATCTACAAAAATAAATTATTCCTTGTGCCATGTAAGACTCACAAGAGGACTAGATAAAGTGGTTGATAATAGGATCCCATGTGAGATGGATTTCCCACTGCAAACTAGATATTGCTGCGGTTACAGCAGGGGCAATGCTGGGAGTAGATTCAGGAGTGAGGGCAGAAGCCCTGCCCCATGGCAGAGTGGTGACCTAGCACCATTTGGAGGCATCTTGTTACCTCACCCTGGTATTGCTTTTACATAGAGTGTCTGTGGCTGAGCAGCCAGGCTTGGTGAATTCGAACTGGCCCCTTATTCAGGTAAAGCTCCCAAAGGCCAGCTTGCCACCACATCATCATGGATTCTGTTTACCAGCCCTGCCCACTGCCTCTCAATGTCCTGGCAGCCGCCTTAGACTGTGAACATTCTAGAAAGTTCTGGGACACCATGTAGTATTTTGATGGCTCAGATGGGATGGACAGGGATTGTGGCACTTGGGAGCCAAAGAATACTGAATGTTACAGCTCGGATGGAAAGGTATTCTGGCAATTGGGAGCCAAGGAATACCACGGGTCACAGTAAGCATAGCAGCTTACAGACCTCCTTCAGGGAAAGGCTTCCCAGTGTATCAGCTATGCTCCAGCCAGAGAGGGTTTTCCCCATGAAGTTGTTACAATTCGGCCTCATTCCCCTGAAGAGCAGAGTATAACAACTCTGCTCAGCCAGGGGAAGGTTTCCTTTGCGAAGAGTGTTACAACCCTGCTCTGCTCTGCTCTGCTCCACCTAGAATCGTCTCTGCTCTGGCAAGGAAGGTCTCACCCAAACCTCATTCAAGAGATTTGTTGGGAGGGAAGAATCCAGGAGAATGGCTGTCCTCTGCCACAAGCTGACAGACATGGGGTTTATATAGGGATTCTTAGGGAGCAGAGTTTTTCCAGGGAGATTTCCAGGGTGGGAATTGGTCAGATTTCAGTCCCTGAGCACAGACTGGCTAGATCTCCTGCTCAGGGATTGGTTGGTTTTCTGCACAGGTTTAGGGTCAGATTTGGCTCTGGTTTCAGGACCAAATTGTGTTTCGTTCACTGGTCCTTTTAGCCTTTTGGCTCTAGTTTTAGGGCCATGGTGTATTTCTTTCACTGGCTCTGATTGCAGGGACAAAGTGTGTTTCTTTGGCTCTGCTCAGGGAGTGTTTCTTTGACTGGCCCTTTTTCCTTACGCTCTGACACTGCCCTTCATGTTCCTCCTCTGCCTGGGCTGTTCAGTGCACCATTGGCACCCAGGTAGGGCTGCCCTAGAGCTGGTGGTGTGTAGTCCCCGAAACTCTGGCTCCAGGGCAGAAATAGCTGTCATTGGCCTTCAGCAGAGAAGAGGTTCCAGCAAGGACCTAGTATGAGGACAGTGGGGAAACTGAGGCTGAAATTTGGATTGCTGACATCAGCACCCAGCATTTGCTTGGAATGTCCAAGCCCTGGTGGTCACACATAGTCTCACATAAGAGCAGTGGGGTTGTCCTGGGCAGGGAAGAGGCATGGTACCCACTGCAGCAGGAGAAAGTATCCATTATGAGAAGGCAGCATGTCATTAGCAGGAAAGTCAAGGCATCTTCGTCAATGTTCTGTCACTGAGACGACACCATTGCCAAGGCAGTTCTTAGAAATTATGCATTTAATTGGGTCTTATTTATTATCATCATGGCAGGGAGTATGGCAGCAGGCAGATGTGGTACTGGAGAAGTAGCTAAGAGCTATGTCCTAATCCAGAGACAGACAGACAAACAGACACTCACTGGGTCTGGCATGGGCTTTTGAAACCTCAAATCACACTTGGCACACTTTCTCCAACAAGGCCACACCTCCTAATCCTTCTCAAATAGTACCCTTCCCTGAGCATTCAAATATATGAGCCTATGGGGGCCATTCTTCTTCAAACCATCACATTCTACTCCTTGACCCCCATATGCTTATAGCCGTATCATAATGCAAAAAGCACTCAAAAGACCCCATAGTCTTTCACAGTCTCAACATTGTTTAAAAGTCCAAACTTCAAGCCTCTTCGGAAAGTCATGACAGTCTTAACTGTAACCCCCTGTAAAATGAAATAAAAAAGAAGATCACATACTTCTTTTTTTTTGTTTGTTTGTTTTTGTTTTTACGAGACAGGGTTTCTCTGTATTGTTTTGGAGGTTGTTGGTCCAGCCTAGCCTCGAACTCACAGAGATCCGCCTGCCTCTGCCTCTCAAGTGCTGGGATTAAAGGCGTGCGCCATCACCACCCGGCTAAGATCGCATACTCCTAACATACAGTGGCACAACTCCTTTCAGTGTTGGTGACAACAACGCACTTCTCTCTCTTGGGCAGGCTCCACACCAGGTCTATGGCTCTCCTTAGCGGGTATTTCACAACTCTGGCATCTCCAGCATCACCCAGCAGTCCAGACTTCACCTTCACAGCTTCATGAAATGGCTTCTCTAGGCCTCTGTGCAGGGACACCCTTGACACACACCTGGCCTCAGTGGAGGAGGGATATTGCACAACCCCTTACTTTAATCTTGATTCTAAAGCCAGAATCACAAAGCTGAAGCAACCAAGTTCTGCTGTTTGATAGAGCTGGAACTTGGCTCCCTTGTTCAGTTGTTGATGGTTTCCTTCACTGCCTAATCTTCTCTTTGATTCCTTTTCACAAGTTGGAAGCTTAACTAAGTCTGATCTTGCCCTGATGTCATCACTCTCTTTATTCCATTTAGCATTAGGCTTTTCTTTAAACATTTTATTTCCTTGAGCTCTGGCCTTGGCTCCATCACATTATATTTTCCTGGTACTCCTTTTCTCCTCAAACTTGTATATTTTATATTTTTCCTTGCTCAGCTTGCTCCTTTTCACTGTACCTATGCATACGAGTGACCACCAATAACCGTGCAACACAGTCTACATTAGGCTGTCTTGAGATCTTCAATTTAGCTTCAGGAAGATTTCTAGGACAAGGACAAAAAACAGCTACAATCTTTGCCAAATACCACAGGAAAAGTCTCTAGGCCACTTACTAATATTCTTCCCCTCTTAAACTTCTTGAGTTGGGCCATAATAATTCAGATTTCTCTCTGCACCACTGTCTTCCATGCTCCTACTAATATGGCTTATTAAACCCCACTTAAAGTATTCAACTGCTTTCCTAATCCAAAGTCTCAAAGTTCACATTCCACCCACAAGCAGCATGGTCAGACCTGTCCCATCAATGTTCCACTTCTGGTACCAACTTCTGTCTTGCTCAGTGTTCTATTGCTGTGATGAGACACCATGACCAGGTGTTGCTCTTACAAAGGATAACTCTTATAAAGGAAGGCATTTAATTGAGGGCTTGTGTTAATTGCAAGAGAATAAGACCACTACCATAATTTTTGAGCCAAATTCAAAGCAAGCTTTAATTAAATACTGGCCAGGATAATAGACTCTAGTCAAGTCCATTCCAGGGATCCCAGAAAATGGTGACAAGCCACATTTTGCAGAGGGTTATAAAGGTAAACCCTCAAGGCTATGTATTTCCCATAAGGTACAATCAGGGACATATCCTGACATATTTCCTAGCTGCACACCTCCCATCTACATCCAGTCAGGTGAAAGCATGCATCCTGTTGCATTTCCTGCCTGTGAACCTCCTGCCCACATATGATCAGGCACATCTGGTGCAAATGGGTCAAACAAGCTTGTTTATGGGCGTGAAAACACGTGGCTTGTTACCTTACATAAACAATGGCCTCTAGTATTTCAGGAAATATCTGTCCTTTGGCAAGGGGCTTTCATGTTAGAGACATTTTGTTTCATAGATCTCTTAATTAAAACTTAAAACATAACTTTGGATCTCACATTTGCTTACAGTTTCAGGAGCTTAGTCCATTATCATCATGGCAGGGAGCATTTTGGCAGGCAGGCTTGGTGCTAGCAAAGTAGCTAAGAGCTATATCCTGATGCATGGGGGGGTGAGAAGGAGGGAGGAACAGATGGTGAGTGTGTGTGTGTGTGTGTGTGTGAGAGAGAGAGAGAGAGAGAGAGAGAGAGAGAGAGAGAGAGAGAGAGAGAGAGAGAGAGAGAGAGAGAGAGAGAGCCTGGGCCTGGCATGGACTTTTGAACCCTCAAAGTCCACTCCCAGTGGCATATTTTTCCCAACAATGTCACACCCATTCCAACAAGGCCACACCTCCTAATCCTTCTCAAATAGTGTCACTCACCGGTGACCAAGCATTCAAATGTATGAGCCTGTGGCTGAAGGAGACTGCCAAGCAGTGGGCAGTGGGGGCTTCCTCCTGGACCCCGAATTAGGTACAAATCACACCCAAACACCTGTTTTCACAGAGAGATCCTTCATGAGGTGGGAAGAAAAGTTAAAAACTGCTTTCTGACTCAGGCAGAAAACAGCAGCAAACGCGGGTGTAATGTGTAAAAGGAGGAAAGGGGAGGCCTGTGTTAGAATGGGCTAGGATGTGGTGGTACAGGAGATAGGGGACAAGGGAGAAGGGGCAGGGAACAAGGGGAAGGAGCAGGGAACAAGGGGAAGAGGCAGGGGTATTTGTCCTGGAGGACAAAGGACCGCCTCTGGATAGAGGGGAGACAGATGTCACATAAGCAAATGTCATTTTATAAGGGTAAAGTGGGAACCCCTGTGCTAGGATGAGGTGTTTGATTTTAATTGGGCATGCTAATTAGGTGAGCCAAAGGGGAATCTTGATTGCTGGGCTTTGGTAGTCGGCCCCAGGAGGAGGAAATAAGGAAACAGACCTTGTTGGCTAGCCTTAGGAATGTAATCTAATGGTTTTTAGCAAGGCAGAGGGAATGGGAGAGAAGGTCAAGGCCTGCCAGAACCATGCTCGCCACACTCAAGCTGGTCATGGTCTCTTCAATGGGAGTCATTTTTATTCAAACCACCACACAGGGCATGTCTTTCCCAAAAAGATGCTCCCACATGTAGAAGATGCCAACTGGACCCCTTCACTCTGGTGCTGTAGGACAAAGGATAAAATGTGGAGTATAGTTCTACATAGGGGAAGCTTGTCTCATTACTATTTCTTTGTTACACACAGGGAAACTGAGGCATGGGATGGGGACGGACATCAGACTTGTTTCACAGCTGGTACATGATGCGATCAAGATATGATCCTAGTCTGGGCAGGGACTGGCCATACCCCATTAGCACAGCTGCAATTTGATCAAAGGAAGGAGTTGGGAACCAGGCTTTGGGGCCCAGAGCTTGAAGCTAGGGCTGTGGCCTGGGGGCATGGGCTTCCTCTCCCAACATGGAGGCTGTAAAGCCTGGTCAGGGCTCTTTAAGGAAGGAACATGGCAGTGCCCTGTTAACCATATACGAGTTTAAATCCCAGCCCCAAGCCTGGATGGAGCACAGCGGTAGGGAGCGTGCTCACGCACAAGGTTCCTATGGTGATCCCCAGCACCCACACCCCCCTGGGGGTGGTAATCCCAGTCCTGAGGGCCGTTTGACCCTGCCTGCAGTGCTTCCTCTCCCCAGTCTTGGATTGACATTGCCAAAGACCCTTTGTGCCAGCTCCGGGCTGAGATGAGGGTGGCAGTGCAGCCTCCGGGGACAGCAGAGAAAGGTTAAAGCACATGGTTTCTTGTCTGAGGCCACCCGTGTGACCTGAGTTGGCAGGGTGCCAAGGGGGCTTGATGTGGGACTGTTAGTAACCCTGTCTCGTTTTACCACCCCAGGAGCTCCCTGGAGACCGGAAGCAGCCTCTCCACTGACCGATACAGGTACTGTCCTGCATCTGCATCTCCTGTCTCAGGGCCACCAAGGCCCACATTTTCTGAATGCACCTGGGGTGGAGAGGAGTCCTTGGGAGTGGGGAAGAGTTGACCCAATAGGAGGCCCCTCAGCTTCCCCCAGACATCAGAGGTCCTACTGATGTCCCCCCTGAAAATACATACAATTTAAGCAGATCCCCAAACAATGGCTTAACCCAAGGCCTCCCCAAGAGCAGAATTGGGGTTCCCTGGAGGTCAGGCTGTGTTGAGACTGATTGCTGCAAGATCTATGCTAGGGGTCCCCTGAGGAGCAGCTTGCAGGCAGTTCCCATGACAACCAAAGCTGGAGTCAGTGAGAACCAGGGATTTCCATTGATTGGCAGTGCACTGCATGGCATGGCACTGCCTCTGTATGCTTCGGATCTGAATATTCTTATCCAGGGCCTTCAAAAAGAATGCACTTGTTATTTTACCAATAGAGATTAGATACTCAGCTGGGCAGGTGGCTCAGTTGGTAGAGTATACAGAAGGCCTTGGGTTCCTCTCCATAAATCAAGTATGATGGTACACATCTGTGATCCCTGCACTTGGGAGATGGATAAAAGATAAGAAGTCCCAGGTCATCCTTGGCTACACAGCAAGCCCGAGGTCAGCCTGGGCTACTCGAGTCTCTTCCTCAAAAACAAACAAAAAACAAAACCCCAAAAGATTAGATAATGGGCCTCTTCCCTTGCTAGGGGCCTGAAGAGTTTTACTTCCTTTATCATGGGTAGAAGTGGCTCTGAGAACCGTGTGTGTGTGTGTGTGTGTGTGTGTGTGTGTGTGTGTGTGTGATGTAACTGGGGTGGGGGTGCATCAGCACTGTATTATGGGATTTGGAGTAGGCTGTCCCATTTGGAGCTGTATTGTGAGACACTCTCAGGAAAAGGCCTGGCCTGTGCAGGACCAAGGGTGAAGTGGGATGTGGCCACTAGGAACTGGGCTTCTGGAATAGAGGAGGCTCTTGTGATGTGAACCCATCACTGGGCACGCTAAGCAGGCTGGACCTGCATGTCAGGGTACAGACAATGCTACAGTAGAAATATGAAAGGTGTAGAGGGCATTCCTAGCCCTTGTGTGCACACAGCAAGGGGGCAGACTCTGCTCACATTTCCAGCACTGGCCATTGCCTCAAGATATGAGGACCAAGAGCTGTGTGGCACAGACATGTACACTCCGGTGACACCTGCTCCTATAAGGGGCTTATGTAGTGATACCCAGTGAGGCAGGACAGTTATGGCCCTGTGATAGACATCTCAATATGCAGCCAGGGAAGCTCAGTTGGGCCCTGAGGTCCTGATGTACATGCTGTCCCAGTCCCAGCCACATGAGTGACCCACCTTATACACCAGCTCCTCATACACTTATCAGACTCTTACACACGTGAGATCCAGACCATTTTCAGTCCGGATTCCTCCCAGGCAGACCCAGTATCCTCACAATTGTGGGCTTCCACACCCCAGTACTAGGGCATACCATAACCCACTTCAGGATATACATAGTCACATTTGGATCCGTTCACAGTTCCCATGCCAAACTGGCTCAGGGTACACACATGTCTGTATCCATGGCAGGGTGCTTGGGCCCCAGGGAAACTTTTGTGGGTAGATGAGCCTCTTACCTCTTCTAAAACCCAGTGGAGTTGCTAAGAGCAGTGTCTCTACCTTCATGATCTCCTTTGCCATCCCAACAGACTGGGGCCTTCCAGAGGCAGGGCCAGAAAACTCTGGAATGAAGGGGGAAGAGGGCAGATAGAGTTCTTGACTCAGGGTATGTGGGGGCTAGGTGAGTCTGACTGAGCCCCACACTGGCTTCATTTTAGCTGTACAGTTCACATCAAAGCCAGCCTGAGCTCTCTACCTCCAACTGGCCCTGTGGTTGTCAAGCCCTTAGGACACCACAGCCACAGTCCTGTCACCCTTGCAGAGCTTCTGTGTGGCAGGGCCTGGCAACAAAGGCACAACCTCCACTTTTCAGTATAATGTGGAGGGGGGGATGTGAAGGAAGGGTAAACGGCATAGAGTGACCAGAGGGAGGGTAGGGGAAGTTGTTCTGAGGAGGCTAACCAGCCTTGGGGGTGTGGGCGGGATCGGCAGCTCTGCTAGGAACAGCTAGTGTAAAGCCCCCTCCCCCTCCCCTCCCCCTCCCCCTCCCCCTCCTCCCCAGGGTGGAGCATGTTCAGCATGCTTGCAGCAGAGCATTTAAGCAGTTGCTAAATGACATCTGCTGGAGTCTCTGCCACCTGGCTGTGACATGTGACCTGCTTTGGGATCCTCACAGCCCCCTTGAATCTGCCAGAGCCAGCTCAGTGTGCCCATTCTATGCATGAGAAAGATGGGCCCAGAGAAATGGGGACCATTGAACCAGACTCGTGACTCAGACCCGGGACTCCACTGCACCCCTCCTGCCACCTGGCTTCTGTGACTCTTTCTTAAGTGGCAGAGGTCTGGAAGTCCCTGAGAAAGTGTGTTTCAGGCTCTGGTGGAGAAGTGCCACATGTTTGTCCCTGACCCGCCCTACCAAGGGGCTGAAGGCACCGCAGCCTGGGAAATCAGAAACTAAGGTCCTGGCCAGTAATTGCTGCCTTTCACAGACATAGCCAGCTTCCTATGCCACACTCGTGAGAGGGAAGCCAATGTCCTTGTCCCAGGGAACGGGGGTGGGGGTGGGGGGGTGGCACTCTGGGTGGGGGAGGAGGAACAGCCTAAGCCACCTTGGCAAATAGGCTCATCTCTAAGGCATAAGGCCACCTTGCTTTTCCTGCCTGCCCCCAGTTGTCTGTCCTGCTCAGAGAATGCTGGTGTGAGCCTCCCCCCTTCCCCAGCCACAGGCCTGTGCCTGCAGTGGAGCTTATTCTGTCTCCTGCAGCCCTCCAGCCCAGTGGCCCCTGGGATCCACTCTTTAGACCCACATTCGCAGCCCAGCACTCCCAACAAAGGAGCCAGGGCCTTCCTTGTCCTATGCTGAATAGCATAATTGGTAGCATCGAAAGATCCCTCAGTGCCATCACCACTGGTGACAGTCAAACTCTTCTCCAGGTATCATCCAAGGTCCTATCCTCTAGGGTAGATTGGTGACAAATCACCTCTGGTTGAGAATATCTCTTCTAGACACAGAGCCTGCTGGTAGCTGTAGATGAAAACCCTCTGCCAAAACAGGTGCTTTGTCTGACTTTGTACAGGATGGCTCTCCACTCTGTCCCTAGGAGGTGGCCTTCCAGCTCAGGTGCACAGAGCTCAGGCTCTAAGGACATCAAGTCTCTGCTGGCTGCTGGACCTGACCAGAGCTCTGTGTACTCATCTTAAGAGCAGGGTGTTCCCTGAGCCCCTGTGCTTGGTAGTTGGTAGATCCGGAACCTGAGGTGGCCAAGTGAGTGTGGCACTTTGGAAAGTCCCTGGGGTTCTGAGATTGTCCCAGTCACCATCTAAGATCCTCACATTTCTCCCTGCTGATGGTGGCACAGCTGCTGGTGCAGACATTGATGGGAAGATGTGGTCCCTCCCTGGGGGCACACCAAGCTGGTTGTAGAGACTGTGGGTTAGACACGAAGAGGCAGGCATCCAGGAGGAGTCACACATGGGGACAAGAGAAGCTGTGCTGCTTTACTGTGACATCTAGGGAAGGTAGGCATCTGAGAAGTAATGATCTGGTGCGAGGCACTCGTAGCAGAGGGAACCCCACACAGGATTAGAAGGATGCATTAAGGGGGAAGGGGGACAGCTAGGCAAGGTATCTGGGTGTCAGAGGGGTCAGACAGCTAGCAGAGTCCCCAACAGTTGCTTGGTGAGGAACCCCAAGCAACAGAGGGATCATGTTGGTATCTGGAACATTAAGGTATGTGAATAGGTCGCTGGGGTTGGTATAGAAGTCATCCAGCCAGCCAGAAGGCAGGAAAAGAGACAAGACAGAGGCGGATTCTGCTTCTGATCTGTAGCTACCAGGCTTCATGGCCCACAGAGTCCTCGACTCAGCCGGGGAAACAATGCCCCTGTTTGGCCATGGCCCCTCAGCCCAGCCACTGCCCTCCCACCCTCCCTCATTAGCCACAGGAGTCTCTTCCAGCAGCCAATGAGCAGCTGTCATTGCAGTTCCATTTTAGATTTTATCAATGTGTCCCTGTCGCCTGGGCAACGGAGCTGGCCGCCTTGTCAGTCTTTCCTATTGCTTTTCAGAGCCCAGTTACCCCCACCATGTGGCTACGTGGTGAG
Source organism: Mesocricetus auratus (assembly GCF_017639785.1). NCBI lineage: Eukaryota > Metazoa > Chordata > Mammalia > Rodentia > Cricetidae > Mesocricetus > Mesocricetus auratus. The sequence continues at coordinate 151,868,702 of NW_024429266.1, read as the reverse complement.
TTCTCAGTCCTGCAGGCCAGGCTGGGATTCCGCCACACGTAATTTATCTGGCAGCGGAGGCCAGTGTCTCAGTCACCTGGACCCCTCCCTCCCTGCTCCCCCTGAGCCTGCCCTGTCCCTGCCATTCAGTCAAGGCAGGTGGGTGGACACTGGCTTGCCATCAGTACACCGACCTAGTTGGGAAAAGGGCTGGCAGAGCAGCTGCAGAAGCCATCACTCACAGACTCCTCAGGAAGATGGGCTGGGGTCCTCCACAGCTCAGCATAGCCAGGGATGCCCTGGTTTGCTTTGGGGACCCCCGAGGGAGCTCCCAGAAGCTCCGGGCACCAGAGATAGCAGCAGCGTGAGCCTGCCTGCCTGCCTGCCCGGTAAGAGCGTGCACGCGGATGAGCTGCAGGCTTTTGTGCCTGCTGCTCTTTGTATTGGAGGCGCGCACTGTGTGAGCTGCACCAGGCAGGGCTGGGCCATGTGAGTGGGGGCCGCGGCAGGGACCAGCAGCCAGGCCTGCACCTCCCAGCAGCCCCTTGCTGTGTCTCTCTGGAGATACCGCTACAGTCCACTAGAGACTGGAAAGTGAAAATGCTCAAGTTCAAGGCCTTCTGCCTGGATTATTGGCAGTTCCTGTGCCTGCAGCCGTTGCATGGGGCCTATAAAAGGTAAGAAGATCCTCCTCTGCAGAGGACCTGGGCCAAAAGGGCAATGGGACTTAGAAAGTTCACCCCGAGTCTGCCCAGTCACAAGACTGTCTCGTCTCAGCTCAGGGTCCCTGCCACTGGCCAAGAATGCCAGTGGACTTAGTGTGGTCCACTCTGCAACTCGGTTTAACTCGCCCTCCTCTCCTTGCGGCCTGCCACTAGAAGGGGTTCTGCAAAGGCATGGTTCCTTGACTGTACTAGAGTACAGCACTGCTGCACAATTCTTACTGCTGGGTAAACCCAGGGAGCTGGTGAGATGCTGAATAGGTCTGACTCACAGGAGTCCAGTGATGGGAGCCAGGAGCCAGGAGCCCTGAGCCTTTAGCTATACTCCTTCCAGTACCAAGCGCTGCGTTGACAAGTGCATTTGGTTGACCCTATAACTCAGCACAGATTGGGCCTGGCAGAATGGGGGACACCTGACCTGGAAGTCAGAGGACTGAAACTGAAGTATCTTCCCTCCGGTGCTTCCTGGGGCAGTTTTCCTCTTTGAGCCCCAGTTTCCCCATCAGCAGGGATTTGGACCTGACAACTGTAGTGAGTGGGATTTGAGTGTTGCTTCCTACAGTGACAAGGACTGCAAAGACTGCAAGCCTCTGTGTGTGTGTGTGTGTGCGTGTGTGTGTGTGTTTATAAGCAGATAAATGTGTGAGAATGGCTGTGCATATATATAGATATATAGATATAGGAGGGATTGTGAGTTTTGGTGTGTGTCTGTGTAAAGTGTATATAGTGTAAATGTGGTGGTGGTGGTGGTGGTGTGTGTGTGTGTGAGAGAGAGATCTCCATGCACCACACCTTGCTTGAGTCACTCATACTCTGCAAGAGAGTGCTATGCAGCCATGGCGGAGTCCTCTGAATGACTGTAATTACAGACTTTGAGGAACAAACTATTCCATCTACTCCTTTCCCCTGATCTCACACTCTGTGAAGTCCATGGCCATTAGTATGCACACAGTTCTGGGAAAGTGTGGGAGCTTCGCTTTCATTCCCAGAGGGCTTTTTGGGAGGAGGTGCTTAGGGTCCCACAGCCGCCATAGAAAGGAAGTCCTCATACTTGGGTGAGTGCCAAGCAGTGAGACCCGTCCTGCATCTGATTACCCCAGCTGTGTTAGCACTAGGTGCTCATGCCAGGGCCTCAGCACACACAGTACATGCAGCTGGAGAGACTTCTGTCTCTCGGGTTGTATGTGTAGTCCTCCAGGACTGAATGCCCTGTGTGTCCTGGAACACCTGTGCCCAGTCCTCACTGTGTGTGGGTGGGACATTATTATACTCCATTGTTAACCTCAGCCAGAAAAAGGCAGAAAGCTGTACATGAGGGAGAGTCAAGAAAGACCCAAGCGCAGAGCCGTGCCCATGCCTAGGGATTAGAACTCAGGTCTCTCTGTTCTCAGGCTCTGTTATCTATAGCTTCAGACCATGCAGATGCCAGGGTCCTGAGACACACAGGGAGGAAGAGGAGCAGATCCTGTCAGCTGTAGAAGGCGTGTGGTCAGAGTCCTGGCAGAACAGAGGGTCTGGGTCTGATCTGGGGTTTCCAGAAGTGACCTCTCATGTCTTCATGTCTGAAGGGCTATGCTGGGGGTCCCAGCAGAAAGACAGGCAAAAAATGGGACAAACCTAGGGGTTTTGAAAGAGTAGGGGTCTTTAGGACAAGCCACAGGGCACCAGGTCTAGATGGTGTGCTATAATCACTGGAGAGCCCACTAGGGATCTTGGCCATGGCAAGTCCAGGTTTACACTCAGGACCTCATGGTCCAAGAATGAAAGACCATCTGTGTGGGAGGCTCTTATTCAGCGCATGTGTCCTTTCCTCCAGGGCTCCCAGCCTGCCAGGGGAAAACCACTGACAAGCCTTAAAGCTGAGGTGGGAATGGACAGCTGCAAGACTCTGCAGTGTGAGGGAGGCCTCCAGGAGGAGCTGGGAAGGCTTACTGCTGGCAATAGCATGTGAACTGTGTGCCTGGGGCAGGCCTTGGACAGGGTCTGCACCAACACTGAGCAATGCCTGTACATGTAGAATGATTGAAAGCTAGGTGGAAGCATTGGGGAAATTTGGGGAATGAAATTACAAAGAAAGCCAGGATGGTGGTAGAAAATGCCAAGACCCTGACACCTGCTACCTGTGAGACTCCATTGTAGGCACTGACTCTCAGCACTGACCCCATGCAGTGGGGAATGGGAACATCCCACTTTCTAGGTAAATAAACTGAGGCACATGGGGATAGACTTTGGCTTTTGCTACAAGGCTGATCAGGAGTATAAGGTAAGCACCCTATTGAGCCAGAGAAGCCATTTGAGCTCACTGAGTGCTGGTGCTCATTCACTGTGGTGAGCACCATGCCCAAGCAGGGGGTTGATCTTCTTTCTACCCAGTGCTGACCACAGCCATGATGATGTATCATCTGAATGGGCAGGAACTTTCTACCCACTGCTGACCACAGCCATGATGGTGTATCATCTGAATGGGCAGGAACTTTTTACCCACTGCTGACCACAGCCATGATGGTGTATCATCTGAATGGGCAGGAACTTTGAATTCAATCAGTTCCCACCTGGTCAAGAAAGTCTTTTCCGTTCTCCATGCTCTTCTAGGCACTCTCTAAGGTGGCCAAGTCTGTTAACCCCACCTCTAGAAGCTCTTTGGGGACTAGGGAAAAGTGCAGGAAAGTGCCGGAGGCTCTGCACTGGCGGAGTTTAGCAAGTGGCTGCACAGCCCCAGGGGCCCTCCACACACAGGCTTTGAGCACAACCACTTGGCATTTCGCCTGATGCCATATTTCCTTGTTTAAAACTGCAACCCAAAACTTAAAGAGTATGAAAAGGGTGTTGTGCAGACAATGCATAATTAACCACTTCTAAACACAGGGTGTGCCAGGCTCCCTTGAAGCTGTTAATTATTCTTCATTAGTGATCTTAAATTAATGTAGACTGATTCTGGAGCCCCGCCAGTGGCTGGGCCTGGTTGGAGCCTGTGACTTCTTTCAACTAGAAACCATATCGAACTGTTGGGGAATGCCTCTGTTTTCTGCTGCTGGGGTGGAGAGCTATAGACCCTTTATCGGGGATAGGATCGAGGACCTTCTCCCAAGTCCTCTGACTGGCCAGATCTGGGACACAGTTACTGAAATAAACAAGACACAGAGAATCAGTGGAAGAGCTTTCTGTCCTTGGGCTTCCACAGGATGGCCCTACGCATGCTCCCAATTCTCATCCTGCCTGCATCCTAGAGCCAGGACCCAACAGGACCTCAGGTCAGGACCATGCATTTCCAGGCAATGGTTTGGTAACTTGGCCAATACAAAAGATGGGCTTCTACATTTTAAACTTGACATGCAGAACTCTATGTTCTGCTGTTTGCTTTAAATGTTTTAGGGTAAAATATGGAACATAAAACCTGCTATTAAAACAAACAAACAAAAAACATTGGACCTGTGGGTGGTGGCACACGCCTTTAATCCCAGTATTCAGGAAGCAGATGCAGGCGGATCTCTGTGAGTTCAAGGCCATCCTGGTCTACAAAATGAGTTCCAGGACAATCAGGGGTGTTACACGGAAAAACCCTGTCTCAAAAAAACAAAAATAAAACAAACAAAAAAAAAACACTGAACCTAATAGCAATGCACACCTTTAATCCCAGTATTCGGGAAGCAAAGGTAGGCAGGTCTCTGTGAGTTCCAGGCCAGCCTGGTCTACAGCGTTCCATGACAGTCAGAGACACATGGTGAAATGCTGTCTCAAAAATAAGGTTTCCTTATTTCATTATTCTGCCAGAGCTGACCTCCTTGGCCTCAAAACACCCTTCTGTCTCAGCCTTCAAGTGCTAGTAACAAAGATGTACACCACTTAGCCCAGGAAACTACGGTAAGCAGTTCACTGTGCCCCTGGAGCCCATTCACACTTGTACGGCCATTCCATCAGCCATCTCTAGAACTTTCCCAGTTTCCCAAATCAAAACTCTGTCCCCATTAAACACAGATCCTCATCCCCTCCAATGGCCCCACATTACTGCTTTTTTGTTTCCAGGGACCCCCCCCCACTCAAGTATTTGTTCTTGAGAGACTGTTCATCTCACTTGGTATACCATCTTCAAGGGCTGCCTGTGGTCTAACAGGTGCCATGCAACCTTGCTTTCTCAAACTGAATCTATTGCAAGTCTCCACCCGGTTTTGCTTTTCTCTCCTGGGGGACATTGCAGTTGCTCATGCCATGGATGTTATAAACAGTACCACTGCATGAGGACGTGCAGTTTGCTCTTTAAGTTGTAACTTGCTGCCAGCCCTGTCAGTGAATTCAAGTCCCAGAACTTGGGAGGTAGAAGCAGAATAAGGAGGTTATCTGCAGTTTCAAAGCCAGCCAAGGGTGCATAAGGATACCTTGTCTTTAAAAGATGTAATTTTCTTTGTGCATTCAGTATTTTAAGGTTTATTTACTCAGTTCTGGGGAGAAAATTCCTCATGTGTACTAGGCAGGTGTTCTGCCACTGGGTATAGCCCAACCCATTCATTCAGTAATTCATTGGTGAGATACATCATGTTGCTGTGCCTGGTCCGCCCCCTTCATCTTTGTTGGTGTATTGGATTCTGTTACACAGGTAGCCCCATGTTTGGAGTTATCGTCAGGGCAGTGTTCATTCTTGCTTGTGCTTCCTAGCTCTTGAGCTGTGGCGTTCCTGTGGATGTATAGAAGGTGTGTGAGTGAGCGCCTTCAACTCTGCTGAGCTTAGCAAGGCCACTTCTAAAGGGGTTGTGACAGCATGTGGGTGAGGGTAAGCGCCACATTCTTGCTAAGCTGGCTATTAAAAGCCTTGTGATGTTTTTATTGTAAAAGCTAAGAGGGAGAGTGAAATGAAGAGGTGTGTCAGTGGTGTGGAATTGCCCCCAGGGCTCTCAGGGCTCAGCAGTGTGGTGTAGTGTCCCTTACCCAAGCTTGGTGAGTTAGGGGCCACTGCTTTAACTGTGGGATTCCAGTTCCCCAGGAGAGGGACATCAAGGGGACCCCTACCCTGCCACATGCTGGCCTTGTAGCCTCTCCAAACACTCTGGTTAGGGTAACAAGGTCACAACATAGCAGTTATCCACTTACTTCCTGAAGCCTGGGCTTCACAAGTGAGAGTAAGACTGCTACCTAAACCATGTCATCACATAGGGACTCAGAGGGCTTCTGGGGTGTGGAAAAGGAGAATTGCAGGGCTGAGCTGTGAGGGAGCATAGGCACGTCCAGCTCACCAGATCTCAGGTCTTGACTCCCACAGGGGAAGTTCTTTCCATTAGGCATGGGGCAACCTGAGGGGTCCTGCAGACTTGTGGGAATCCATGCAACCCTTTGATGGTGTGAACTCTCTCCCTGTCACTGAGATGTAGGTGTTAAGTGTTTGTGCTGCCTCAGTGAATGACAGCCTGTCTAGTGAATACTAGACTTGTGGCTTGGTGGCAGAGAGCTTGCCTAGCATGCCCAAGGCCAAGGTTCCATCCCTAGAACTGCATGACAGGTAGATGGGTGGGGACCATAAAGATGGAAATAGGAGGGCCTAGAGAGATTACTCAGCAGTTAAGAGTGCTTGCTGTTCTTCTAGAGAGCCTGAGTTAGGTGCACAGCACCTATGTTGGGAGGCTTACAATAGCTGTTAACTCCAGCTCCAAGGGATCTGACACTCTTCTATGGATTCCACCAGCAACTGCACACACACACACACACACACACACACACACACACACACACGCACACGCACACACATGCACACCACGCAGGCACACACTGTCTTAGTTACTGTTGCTGTGGAGAGACATCATGAGCAAGACAACGTACAAAGGAAAGCGTGTACCTGGGACTTGCCTACAGTTTCAGAGGGTGATTTCATGACCATCAAGGCCAGGAGCAAGGCAGCAGGTAGGCAAGCATGGTGCTGCAGTTGTAGCTGGGAGCTTACATCTTATCTGCAAATTGGAGACAGAGAGAGTCAGACTGGGCCTAGTGTGGACTTTTGGAACCTTAAAACCCACCCTCAGTTGCAGACCTCCTTCAACAAGACCACACCTCCCAATCCTTCCCAAAACAGTTCCACCAACTAGGGGCAAGCATTCAAATGGAGCCTGGAGGAGCCATTCATTCACACTACCAGTCACACATCCACACAGACAGACAAATGGCACCCGTGCATGGTACACACACACACAGACACAGACACAGACACACACACACACACACAAATTTTGGAAAACTTACAAAAAAAGGAAGAAGGAAAATAAGGCAGTGATGTAGTTGGTTCCCCACATTTCAGACCAGAAAGAAGATTGAGAACAGAAAGATGAAGTTACTTCCCTGATGTCACAGAGGTGCCATGCAATCAGTTTACCCAGGCTAGGCTGCTTTGTTCATTATCCATGCCAACTAAAGCTTCCTGGCTCAGATAATATTGCTGTTGTTGTGACTACATAACAAATGAATGCAGAGCCTAATGGTTTAAACCAAGGTTCTTTTCTTCTGAGCAAGGATTGCCCTATTTAGGGCATTTTGAGGCCTGGGGTTGGATTCCTAGAAACATCCCTGACCTCATCCCCACCCATGTCTTACCTATTTGGGCTTCTCCCTGTGATCCAGGCTTCCTCACACCTTAGAGACTGCTACAAAGGGATGACTGAGAGGAAGAGCCCAGTAGGATCTTCTTGTCACCTTGTGTGGCCAGACCTCAGAAGACACCTGCATCACTCTGCACTGTCACAAGGTGGTGCCCACTGTGGGAAGGCACTGGGACTCTGAACCTCCTGGCCTGGACCAGGGTTCTGGTGGAGTCCATGTGGTAGAATACAGGTGGTGGGCATTTTCAGAAACAGAGTCAGCCATGGTGATTGCAGCAAGTGACTTTCTTACCATTATGTCCAGGGCCCTGAACTGAAATGAGCTTAAGAAGGTTGCTGATGGGGAGGAAGGGAAAGGGTACCGGAGACCCAGTTGGTCCTTAACAAATGCAGAACTAGTGAAATTCTACATTCAAAGCCAAGGTGATTACTGCCGAATTCTACTGCAGAGATGGGAGCTAGGGAAGGGCTTACCGGGATCATAAGAAAAGACCGTATAGCCAGACAGTGGTAGCTCACACCTTTAATCCCAGCACTTGGGAGGCAGAGGCAGGTGGATCTCTGTGAGTTCCGGGCCAGCCTGGTTTACAGAGTGAGTTCCAGGACAGCCAAAGCTGTTATATAGACAAACCCTGGCTTGAAAACAAAACAAAAAAGCCACAGGCAAGGAAGGGAACAGAGGGTCATGGAGCCACTTGGGAGTTGGAGACTCAGCAGGAAGTTGGAAAAGTGAACTGGGAGCCAGGGCAGGGGAACGCGGCTCTGGACACCCAAGTACAGGCTCATAGCTCTGGACAAGGGCTGCACAGTCCTACCCTTCACTTGGGCAGTTAAGTCACAGGGCAGTGAAATTATTGGTGTCTAGACAGTGTCCCTCCACTCAGTGCACTGGAATAGAAGGGACCTCCAGATACCCCTTGGCCTCCATGAGTGACAGCTTTCTGGATTTCACGCAGTGTCCCTGCTCTGTGTGGGAACCCGGAGTCTGCTCACTAGGGCTGAAGAGGGGCCCCGCAGAAGGAGTCTGCTGCAGGGCGGTGAAGAGTATTCCGGGCTCTCGCTAGCTGTCCTCCCATTTCAGGCACTTTGACCAGACTTCTGGCCAGGGTGTGTTGGAGGTGGCGGAGTGGGCAAGTGGGAAATTCAGCAGAGGGTCAGCTTGGCTGAACTGCCAGGGGCTAGGAAAAGCTGTGTTGACATAGCTCTAGCCTAATGAAGGAATGCAAGATGGGCAAGGGTGGAGAGGGGAACCCATGTCCCGGGGACACAAGGGTCTCCTGGCCTCTCTAGTCTTACTGGCTTACCCAGTGATACACGGAACCAGCCTCTGGGGTGAGGCACTGGTGGCCAGGTCAGGCTCTGGCACTGTCCTCTGTGCTGGTGGTTTCTCTGTGGTGGTGAGGGGAAAGGTAGTGTTGAATTCAGGGAGACCTAATGCATGGGGACATGGTTGCTGGCAAAGACTTCACTAAGTTACCACAAGTGACACTTGTTGCCTTTGGCCACTGCCAAATTGAGCGGCAGGAATATCATGCCAGCCCAGATGCCCCACTAGTGCAGAGAAGAGTCCTGCTCCTGTTGGGGCCTGCTGTGTGTTGAATTGGCATCCTCCCAACTTCTCGTATTGGAGTCATACCCTCAACACCCTCTGAATGTAGCGTGGTTTGGAAATCAGGTCTTTGAGGGTAAGGTAAGATGAGGTAATTAGGGAGGGCCCTAGTCCATCTCAGCAAAGGGGACTCTTGCCCCCCTGCCTATCCTTGGATGCCATCATTTTCCTGCCTTTAGATGTGGACTGAACCATGGACTCTGGGGCCTGCTCGTGTCAGCTTTGTAATCCTGTGAGTGGGTCTGTGGATGGATAGATAGGTTAATGGATAGATAGACAGACAGACAGACAGATAGATAGATGTAGAGATAGAGATAGATACACAAGGCTACAGACATGTACATGTGCATATAGATACAATGATGTACTGTCTACAAAGCAGGAAGAGAAGTCCCAGAAGAAACTAGCCCTGCTGGCACCTTGGTTTGAACTTCTGCAGAATTCAGAGAAAAGGGATTTTTTTGTTTTTGTTTTCGTTTTTCATATCACCCTCCAGGCTATGCTGGAGTGGGATCATTATGAAGTACAGAGAGCCCTGCCTCTTACACTCCTAGAAACACGGAAGCAGAAGGCTGAGGGACCATATTCAGTACCTACCTCTGGAAGACAGCAAGAAGGCAAGGAAGACTGAGAATGGGGTTCAACCTCCCCAGATAACAGGGTTGCTTCATTAAGGGGCTGGGCCTGCAGGGCCACGGTCATTTTTTCCAGCCCCCCAACACTATTGCTTTGGGGTTGGTACACGAACTTGGGAAACACATTCAAACCATAGTACAGTCCTTCCAAACCAGTCCTGGACTTCCGTCTTGCTCTGTGACATGATCGTGAGGCCCCATCTCCAGCTTATCCTGAGGCTGTGAGCACTGGGCAGGTGCACAGACCCAATCAGTGCAGAGTTCACGTGCCCTTGTGTGTGGAGGCATCAGGGAGGCAGCAGAGCATTCGCCCAAACATGGAATTTAGGGGGATGCCAAAATACCCAGTGACCAAGTAAACAATGCCATGGCTTGAAGCAAGCACAAGCTGTGGTTTGTCTCACCACCCTATCATTGTGCAATGGGAACAGTCAAGAGGCTGCCAGAGTCCAGGCCCGATAATAGTGACATGTGAGCAGATCCATAGTGTAGGCTCTACAGAGCTTCACTAACTCAGTTCCCTGGCTCGGAGTATGAGAGGCACCTTGGTGAGTGGTGTGTAGGGGTGTGTAGTACATAGAGTATGTGGTCCATAAGGGCGCATGGTACCTAGGTTGCACAGTAGAGAGGAATGTATAGTACAAAGAGAGATGTGTGGTGTCTGGGTACTTGGTATACAGGGGTGTGCAGGAGTATACATTTTCCTTAAGTATCACACTCCAGTAGCCCCAACTCATATTTTTGCTGACCCTAAGCTGACCCACCTGTGCCCTGCAGGACAAGGAAGACAAGCCACAAGTAGGGCTCCATATACAAGGCTGTCCATCCCCACAGGATCAGCTGACTGTTCTCCTTGGAAGGCCACTCTGGAAGTGCATGCTGCCTTTAATACGTGTGTGCATGGTAAATGAGCCAGGAATGGGGGGAGGGTCACTAGGTCAGCTGGCAGCTCTACTGAGTCCCAAAGAGGAGCTGACCTCCTTGAATCAGTACAGATGCCCTGCTGTGATTATGTCCCAGCCTGTCCTTGCTTTTGGAAAGACACCCCACAGCAGTAGGGGCTTGGAGTGGCTGACTGACTCTCAAAGGTTGAGTGTATGTATGTACATGTTTACATGTGTGTGTAACAAAGACCCACGCTAAAGCATATGGCTAAAACACTGCCCAGGGAGAGAACCCAAGAGGAACTGCCCTGGGGCTAAGCTTAGCCCTGAGTCAGCTTGCAACTTTCCCAACTCCGAGCTTAACAGACATCACAGCAGAGGATGGAGTTCAGAGGGCCAATGGCACCTGCTTTACTCTAGATGCTGCTGGAGTCCTGTACCTCTCTCCGCCCCTCTCTCGGGCCTCAGCTCTAGGGCCCTTCCTTGTCACCTTGTCTCAGGCGGTGCCACTGCCCCATCCGGTTCGCATCACCCTGCTTTGTTTCTTTGACTGCCTTCTCCTCCCTGGCAAGGTGACTAACGTGGTTGCTTAGCACCTGTGTCTTTTGTCCACTGCTTCCTGGTGTCAGCTCCAGGAATAATAGATGAGTTAACCAGTCTAGGGCCAGAACCCAGAGTCTGGTCCCACACTGGCCAGGTGCTCTGCTCTCCTGAGAACCTTGGTGCTGGTCATCTATACCCAGCTAGAAGGCTGTTGAGTTGTGCAGAAAGCTCTGAACTGCTACAGAGGAGTCTCCCACTAAGCAGTTCCTGCCATCTGACAGGACCCCGCCTCAGGCTGGCCACGACTCTCTGGTCAGCAGAAGGTGTGTGGCCTTCGAGGAGGTGGCTCTGGTCAGAGTCATCAGCAGCACACAGAGGTGGCTGTGGGTAGGGAAGCCAGCGGCACGTGAAGGTGGCAGTGGTCAAGCCAGCAGCATGCTGGCAGGAAATGTATCTGCTGAAATTCAGTAGCATCTTCTAGTTTTCATGGTAACCTTCTACTTGCAGCAAGAACACTAGTTTTTCCACTGAGAGGAGGGAGGTAATGTGGCAGGCCTCTTGGGCTGCCAGCCCCCAAATCATGACATGGAGACATTATTAATTATGAATGCCTGGCCTTAGCTTAGGCTTGCTTCTATCTAGCTCTTCTTTTGCACTAAAATCAACCCATTTTGGTTCATCTATGTGCTGCCCCGAGTCTCGTTTTCCTCATTATGTACTGTCTGTCTATCCTGCTTTCCTGCTTCCTTGAAGGCTGGCTGGCTGGTCCCTAACTGGCTGGCACCTGGCAGGGTGGTGCCCATTTTCTCTCTGCCCACCAGCCCTGCCTGTCCCTTCTCTGCCCAGCTATTGGCGGTTCAGCTTTTTATTAGACCAATCAGGTGTCTTAGGCAGACAAGGTGAAACAGAAACACATATTTGCATAGTTAAAAAAATACAGCATAAACAAATGCAACAGGTCTTTACATAGTTAAACAAATATTCTATTCCACAACAAGGTGCAGTTTCTTTTTGTCCTGAACATGTGCAGTTGGGAAGGCCAGATCACTTGATACCTTGTGCACTGTTAACCTCCTTACTAGAACCTGAAAGCTGCTTGGCAGAGTCTGAACGGTGATAAATTATTTATTTACCTATTATCATCAAGCAAAATCCGTGCACAGATATTAAAGGACACATGGGGAACCTGAGCTGAATCATCAGCCACTGCTAACACCCTCTGCATCCCATCCTCACTAGAAAGGGCCGCTCCCCTCAGTCATGGCTATCCCCAGTGAAAACCCCGCCCCTTGGACCAAAACACTCCTCTCAATTGACTAGCGGATCAATGACAAATTTCCTGTAGCAGTGCAGGACTCCAAAGTGAACCCGGCAGCTACCCGCAGGCCAGCGTGGCTTGTCATAGCGGGCTTCCCCACTCACTCCACACCACGTTTTTGTGTTTCACTTTCCCAGTCAGCTCTGACATATCACCTCTGTCAACTGTGGGTTTTCATCATTCTCATCAGGTGGTGGGAATACACAAGGCTCTGTCTTCTTGTGTTTTCTCCCTTTCCCTCCCCTTTCCTCGCCACCATTCCCCTCCTTCACTATGTAGCCAAGGCTGGCCTTGAACTTGCAAGGTTGTTCCTGCCACAGTCTCCTAAGTGCCGAGATTCCAGGTTTGAGCTGCCTTGCCTGGCTTTTTTGCTTGTTTATTTGTTTTGTTTCAATCCTTACGTGTTGCCACCTACCTTCAGAACATCCCACCTTCAGGATTTGCAGATCATCTTCCATACATGTACTTTAATCTGTCTGTCTGTCTGGATAGCTCCTGTCAACAGGAGGAAACCCAGTCTCTCCCGATGGGCCCAGTCTCAGGTCAATGTTGTAAGCTAGGTGATTTTAAACTAAAACATGAAATCACTAGGATGGTCCACTGAGAGAGTCAGTGTCTGAAGGGACCAGTGAGGAGGAAGAAGTCACAGAGGAGCCTCTGCCAGCCAGCTGGCCTGTGCAGTGGGGCAGGCGGGTGTGTCAGGAAGAACACAGCAGCCTTCTTAGAAGGGAACTTTGTGTGCGCGTGCACACACACACACACACACACATACACATGTGCATGCACACCTGTACACACATAATCCAGAGGCTGGTTCCTGTCCATCCAGAAGAGTGATTTTCCTCTTTTATCTATGAATGGGCTACAAAGTGAGCACTGCTGGCTACAAGATGGGTTAGGGCAGACACAGAAAGATTCCATGGTGCCTAGAAAGCCGTGTTGCATGGTGGCTGTTCTAGAACAAAATTCTTAGATGTGCTACTTGAATAATGTGTGCATGTATCCAGTCCTCTCTACACCTTAGTCTCTGCTCTATAACAAAGTAGTAGAGCCTCCTCCTAGCATTGGCTGGAGCTTGTGAGTTTGCAGCATAGAACACTGGCTACAGTGAGCAGACAGTGAGTGCTCACAGCGAGAGGTTACCGTTGGCACAGCCAAATTCAATCCCTGGGAGTGTCAAAGAGCTGCAGGTGTGGGAAGGGCAGCCTATAGAGCTAGAGTTCCCTAATTCATCTTGAGGATACCCATGCCTCACCACCTCCTATTGACTTGGTTTTTACAAGGTCCCTGAATTCATCTCTCTCCTTGTTTGATGGGTGAAGGTACAGGTGGGGAAGAGGCTCTGGGGACCTCGTAGCTACAAGCTCAGCAATATGACAGGATCAGGGACTCAGAGACAGGGTCCTGCCAGCAACTAGATCTGTAGTGGTGTTACTGTTTGACCTCGGGCAAGTCACAGCACCTCTCTGAGCCTCTCTGCCTCCACCCCTAGCAGAGAGGAATTGGGATAGGGCCTCTGTTGCTTGGGATGCCTTATTTCCCTGTTTGGAAGATGGGGAGAACCAGAGGGTTAGCTTGTGTTTCCACTGATGGCTCATGGCAGACCCTGCCCCCTACGCTCCTACTGCTGCTTCGTCCAGCTGGTCCTGGGCTCTGGTTTTGGCCTGATACCATGTTCCTGAGTGACCATGGCCCAGGACCAGCTCCCTCGGATGCCCATGGCTGTTTGTGCTCCTGCTCTCTCCCAGGGACAAAACTCCATCTGATCATGCAATTGTCCTCAAACTTCCTGCCTGTCCAGCCCCTGGGGACAGCTGGAAAATAGCCTAGATCGCCAGTAGGCCCTGGCTCCAGACCCCACCCCGGATCCATGCTAGGCAGGTCACATCCCCTCACTGCCTTTCAGTTTCCTCAATGAAAGGCAGAGGGATCAAGTGAGAGAGCTGCTCGCTCTTCAGTCAGGCCGCCACTCACTCACAAGCCCCCGCTCTGGACTACTGCTAAGCTAGGGTAGGAAGAACTGATTCATGGCCCCACACACTCTACCCTAAACTCTCTCAGTCCAATGTTTTCAGCTGTGAAGTGGCCCAGAGGGGCTCCAGGCATCCCTAGAGCTGGCGCAATCAGGGGTGACTTCCTGGGGGAGCTGGTACCTCCATCTTGAAGGACAAGAAGCTTCAGAGACGGCAGGTGACTAGCTTAGATATTCACCATACCTGAGAATCGAATCGAGGATTTACTGTCTACACCTAAAAGTCACCTCTGTTAGCCTCACCCTCTGAGCAGGATGCTCACCCACCATCCTCCCTGGCACAGTCTCTGTCTGCCAAGGTGTATGGTCCCTGAGCTGAAACCTGCCCTTGGGCTCAGTTTCTGGTGGTGACCACTTCTCGGGGAACAAACGGGACATTTTCTGCACCTGGGTGGTGGCGACTCCACGGGCCATATGAGTCAGGGTTGAGGGTGAGGGCAGCTCTCCATGGTTTCCATGCAGACCTGCCCTCCCTCCCCGCCCCATGTTGTGCTGTGACTCCCTGTGCCTTTCTGGGGATCTAGGGAACACTCCTCCCTGAGCATCACCCACCCTCAATCTTCAGTCTTCTGTAACAGCAGCCTTCATGGCATCCCAGCCCAGCCCACACTGCCCTGGACCGTAACAGCGAGAGGTTACTGCAGCGTGAGTTCTAATTGGTCTTAATAAAAACCCAGAGTCAGATATTAGGGGGTGAAAGCTGGCGGATCACAGAAGCAGAGCAGGCAGCCACTAGAGTTCTTACCTCTATGAAATCTCCAGAAAGAAAAAGAGGAGCAGAGCTCCTGTCTCCTCCTGCCTTATATACCCCGCCCCCCGCAGCCATATCATTTCTTATCTGTCTGTACGGACCTCCAGACCTCTATAGTTAGCTAGTGCCTAGCTCTGCCCTCTGATCTTCAGGCAAGCTTTATTTGTTAGAGTACAAACAAGATATCACAGGTTACCTTACATCCCCAGGGTCACTCACTTCTATATTGCCACTCTGCCTTGTGGCCAGGATGGTGGGGTTCCTGCTCCCACAATTCAGTGTGGTAAACTGAGGCTTAGAGAGACATGGTACCTCAGATATGGACAAGGAAGTCCAAGATATGAGTCTGTCCTGTTCCCAGGGACAAGCCTCTGTAGGGCAGAGGTGGTATCCATGGTCAAGATATCTTAGTGTGTGTTCTCAGATTCCTCGTTCCTAACACGCCCAGGTTGGGGTACACAGCCTAGCAGAGCACCCATGGTTCCTAGGTTCCATCCCCTGTACTGTGAAAGAGAGAGTAGAGAGGACACTTACCAACTGCCCAGGCTGGAGGAGAGCACAAGGAAGGCAGGAAAGAAATTGGTCAGGGATCATGCTCCCTGTGACAGATGCTGTCCCACTCAGCTACCTAGCACAGAGATAGATGCGTGTGGATGCAAAGGCAACTCCTGACCCAAACTGGACAAGAGTGAGGGCCATAGGTCTGTGGGAGTTCAGTGGCAGAGCATGTGCAAGGCCCATCCCCAAGAAATAGGAAGGAAGGAAGATGGCCCCTGCACTAAGGCATAGGATGTGGCTTGTGAGATTGCCCCTCTGATACACTTACTAAATTCTTCTCAGTCCTCAGTCTCAGCCTGGCTATTCTCCAGGCACTCTTAGCTCTTCAGATAGTCTCCTGAATCCCCCAAGACAGGAAAGCAGCCTTCAGGGAAACTGGGGAGGTGGTGGCCTTGGGAAGCCATGCCAGTTCTAGGCCTAACTTACTAACTATGAAGGGGTCAGGCATAGGACTCATGGTAAAGAGGAGAACAATGGATAAGAAGGAGGCAGTGGACCCAAGCTCCCTAGGGACATTGATCTCAGCCCCCCCCCACAGCATCATAGCCTCTGGTGCCTGACGATGGCAACCTCTGTCTGACCAGCTTTGGGGCACAAAATGCCTCCTGCTCTTAGTACCAGTACCAGAGCATCTGTGCCTAAGCTGAGGGGCTAAGTATGAAAGTCAATCCTGGTAGGCAACACAGATTCTTAACTATGGATGAAACCTGGGGACCACAAGTGACACAAAGTGCTAATAGGAAGGCTGGGAGGAGACTCAGCACAAGAGAGAAAGCTGCTGTGGCAACTGATGTCCCTTTTTCTTGGGCAGTGTGGGGACCAGAGGCTGGCCTGGGGCAAAGGAAAGAGAGGGAGGTGCTTGGGACGGACGGACAGACGGACGGATGGATGGATGGATGGATGGATGGGAGGGTGATGGATGGATGATAGGTAGATGGGAGATGGATAAATGGATGTATTTGAGGATGCTGGGTGGAGGATGGGTGGGTGGATTCACAGATGATGGATAGATGGAGGATAGTATTAGATGGACTGATAGAGAGTGGATAAATGGATGGATAGACGATGGATGATTGATAGGTGAGTGGGTGGTTAGTAGGTGGATGATGGGTGGAAGGTTGATGGGCAGGTGGGTAGATAATGCATGAATGAGGGGTGATGGATGAGTAGATGGAAGGTGGGTAGACGGAGGATAGATGGGTGGGGATGATGGATGGATGAATGTGTGGTAGAAGGAAAGTAAGAAAGAAAGAGGAGAAGTAAATGAAGGAATGGGCAGAGAGAAGAGGAAATCAACAGATGGTTTGTGATAAATGGAAGGAAGGGAGGGAGGTAAGCTCTGTCTCAGTTCCTTAGGTAAGGGGTTCCATAAGGGGTGGCCAACCTTAAAGGGCAGTAAGCCTCGTCACACTGGTGTTAAGTAGAAGCTGGGCAGGGCTTTAAAAAAAACTGTTTGTTCAACACAGGGTTTCTTTGTAAAGCAGTCCTGACTGTCCTGAAACTCGCTCTGTAGACCAGGCTGGCCTCGAACTCACAGAGATCCACTGCCTCTGCCTCCCGAGTGCTGGGATTAAAGGCAGCTCTGGGCAGGGCTTCTTATGAGCTCTGATGTCATACAGAGCCTGTAAGGATGGTTTATGAAGTTCCCTGTGGTGAAAAGGAGACAGATTTGTTTTGTTTTGTTTTGATTTCCAGAACCCCGAGGGAGGCCTTTGTTGAGAATCATCTTGTTTGCAGATCAAAAGAAGTTTGGTCTCAGTTTGGGGAATGGACAGTCTATAGCTATGGGGCCTCTGTTGTGGGAATCAGGCTGGAATCAAGGCTGGATTGTGATGTATATAGGCCAAGGCCAGAGCCCCGGGAAGTGAGTCAGAGCAGTGTCTGTGGCTAGGTGGCTCTGCCCCGAGCCTCCAGTGCCTTGGTGCTCTGGTGCCCACTGGGCACAACAGTTATTTGCAGGCCCTGGCCCCCCTGCCCTCTGGGGTCTTTTGGGGGCTGTGGGTGGAAAGAAGCCCTTCAGTGGGCGGTAGCCTGTGAGTCACTGTCCCCAGGGGCCCCTGCCTGGGAAGCCCCAGCTGCCAGACCTGGGTCAGGCCCTGAGCAGCTGTCAGGTGGGTGGGGCTCCATCTGGGCCCCAGTCTCAACAGGCCCCAGGGCCCCAGACTCCAATAGTCCACTGCCTGGAGGGGCCCAGCCTCTCCCCTGACTCTATAGAAGGTTGGTTGGCATTCAGAATCCAGTGCCAGTCACCCAGGCTCAATCCCCTTCCCAGGCCTGTGACCTCTGTTCCTTAGTTTCCACACGTGGTTGACAAGGCTATTGAAATACACTTTATGGGTCGTGGAGAAAATCAGATGTTTTTGCTCATACCTATTGGGAATTCCTCCTTGTGTCTCAGGCTTCTAAAGTTCATGGAGGTTAGTGGAACATGGGTCAGAGAGGAGAAAACACAGTTAGTGATACCCAACAAAGTGTGGCCTGGCTATAGCTAGGAAACCCAGGGCCCTATGGAGTCCCTGGGAGCAGGCTGCCGTCCTAAGGCACAGTCCCAGTATGGTCTTCTTTTCCTCTGTATCCAGGCTTCTTCCGGAGCCAGCAGCAGAGCAGACCCTTCTCAGTCCTGCGGGCAGGGCTGTAGCCACGGGGCGGTGTTGGGTTTAGGTCTCTGGGGACTGGTGGAGGATGTGGGCCCGCCCTCGTCTCCGCAGCCTCCTCCCTCAGTATTGCCTCTCCAGACCCACCCTGGCCTCTGGACGCACAGGGCTCTGGGCTCCCAGAGCCCCCACTTTCCCTGACCGTGGACGCCCCCTTCGTCCCGCCCCAGTGACTCACTGCTCCCCTGGCCCTCTGCCACTCCTGCCTCTTGGCAGGCAGCAGGCGCAAGGTTGTGCTGAAGCCACGGGGTCTGGAGTGTGAGGGACGCTCAGTCGTCAGGGTCTGGAGCTCCGGTCCTCCAGCAGCAACAGAGGCCATCCCGGGATAGCACCGCCAGGAACCTGCAGTGGCCTGGGGGGATTCAGTGCCTTCCGGCTCCCTGTCTTTGGACCTTTTGTTTCTCATCGGCATGAAGAAGGAAGTGACCTGAGAGCCCAAGACAAGAGCCATCCCCTGTCTGGGAGGAGAATCAGGGTCCAGGGCAGTGGCAAGGCCCCCCAGACTCTGCACCTCACTGATCCAGGCATGAAGGGTGATGGTGGTGCTGTGTGGGGCCTCATGTGGAAGTACTGCATCTCCGTGAGGACCCTCAGGTACCAGGGGCAGGGTGTGGAGGCGGCTTTGACCTAGTGGGCCAGGTGAGGGACCTGCGTGGTTTGGAGGTCCAGGAGGGAACAGGATGGAGGAAGGCTGAAGCTGGCACCCTCCAGAGAGATTGGAGTCTTGTGGCAAGGAGGGAGGCGGGAAGGAGAATGGACCAATAATCAGGGCATGTGCTGGCTACTGCCCCCTGGGGAAGGCCACTGGAGGTACAACGAACAGGAGGCACTTGTTGCATAACACACCATTTGTCTTTGAAGTGGGACTTGGGTGCCCCCACCCCAGGCCTGTTATATCTGGGTGAACAGGACTGTACTCTGTCCTTCAGGTGTAGTGACTGACAATTTCTCTACTCTCCACCTCGTGGCAGGGAGCAATGTCCAGGGTCAGGTGCCAGGCTGTCCCCTCAGACCTGTGTGCATGCTGACTCAGCCTCGTCCTGTGAGTCGTCCTGCCAGAAGAGGCTTTTAGGATTCGTGTGAGGATTAAATGTGACCCAGCCCCCAGTGCCAGCAGCCACCAGCTAGTGGAATGCAATTACTGTATCCACTGTGACATCCATCACCCTACCTCCTCAGAGGTCTGTGGCGAGTGCCTGGAAGGTACCCATGTTTAGAAAGAGTGAGGGAAGGTTGAGCAGGGCTTTAAGAACCCTTGGAGAGACAGAACACCTAGGTTCACCTGGACAAGGGGCAGGGGGGAAATACCTGGGCTTGGCTCCCCTTCTGCTGCATCTAGTAGGACCTGCCTAGAGCAGGATGCCACAGGATCTTAGGCAAGGCTGGACTTTCTCCTCCAAGGCTGGAGTCTTAGGGTCTGTAATTTGCATATAGGAGGACCTCGAAGTGCCACCCAGTGGGGATATGCCTTGGTGTTTTGAATACTTCCTGCTGGTGTGCATTTTACTTAAAAAGAATGTTTTCTAAAGCATAAAGGAGTGAAGAGCCCTTTCTCTTTCCAGGCTCACTATCTGGTATATCAACTACACAAACTCCCCCTCTTACCCTATATCCTCCTCCTCCCCCTCCCCTCCTCTTTTCCTTCTTCCCTTTCTTTTCTACCCTCCTGCCTTCCTTTTCCTCCACAAATTATGTGTGCTATCATATAAGAAATACTAGTGGTGAAAAACAGCATAATTCAGAAAAGGGTGTCGTGTTGATGATGGCAATGATGATGATCAGAGCAGAGGTATTCAGGAACCCCAGGGTGCTGCTGAGCTCCCTAGAAGCCCAGGGGAAAGGGGAAATGCAGCTGCACAGTTAACGCCCACT
Organism: Mesocricetus auratus; assembly: GCF_017639785.1. Lineage (NCBI taxonomy): Eukaryota > Metazoa > Chordata > Mammalia > Rodentia > Cricetidae > Mesocricetus > Mesocricetus auratus. The sequence continues at coordinate 151,848,570 of NW_024429266.1, read as the reverse complement.
TTAACAAGAAGCGCATGTACAGTAGCCACAGTTGCTCTGCTACAAGGCAAGCCTGTCTAGAGCTCTGGATGGCGGGCCTTGGGCCCAGACAGATTTATGGTTCCCAAGCCAACAGAGAGAGGCATTCTGCTTGGACGGGGCTGCCAACTGGTTGTGGGAACAGAGAGGCAGAGACCAGCCCTGCAGTGAGTCACTGGCCACCTTCTGCTTCTGTCCATGATGGACCTCCTTGGGTGGGTAATTCAGAGGCCAGGCCAGGCAGGGCCCCATCAAGTGTCTGATGTTTTGGTCACACCAACTGCAGTAGGTTTCCCTGCCTCGTTTTTTTCCTAAGGTTTCTAGGGGTTGGCTCACTGGCGGCCCCTCGGGGACTGTTCGAGAATGTAGTGGTCCAGCACGGAGAGGGCCCAGTGTCTTGCACTTCTGAGTAGCTTTTGATACAAGTGGTTACTCTGTGCCTCAGTTTCCTTACCCACAGAATGGGAACATTGTAGAACTTCCTGTGGGAAAGTGGGAAGTGCTGTGGCCACTGGCAGTTTGCACTGATGGATGGTCACTTCCCCTTTGGTGATGAAAGAGCAGCTTGGGGTGGGTGTGGCACTGTGATCAGCACTGGGTTTGCCCAGTCCTATACTCATCTTCCATAGGTACCATGTGTCCTGTGCTTAGCGAGGACGGCGGATCGGGGCTGGGCTGCGGTGTTGTCCGGGAGTACTGTATTCTTTCCAGAACCCCCTCTCCCATCCCCGGAAAGTTGAGGCCACTCCCCAGAGCCAGATATGAGTCCAAGCAGGCCCTGGGGCATTCTCATCCCCAGACTGCCAGGGGAGACCTAAATCCACAAATCTGTGGTGGGGCAGAGCTGGCAGCCGCTGAGGAACAAATTGTGATGGGACAGCACATACTTTTCCACTTTCGTCTTCAGATTCCCCTCTGCATGAGCCTGTCACCTCTGGCTGGATCCCACTCACATCTGGAAAAGCGTGAGGTGTACATAGAGCTCTTGCTGCTGCCGGCCTCGGCTCTCTGCCAGGGGGATCCAAGGTTCCAAGACAAGGTCTTTGTGAGGGCCATGCTGGTTCCTATTGGCTCCTAGTGCAGGGCCATCTGGCTCCAGTGCCCAGGCACTTGGAAGATGCATCTTTGTCTCTATGGGCTTTGCTAGGCTGCTTTCCTATCCAGGGAGAGGGGCAAACCGAGCCAGACTCCAGGGCAAGATTAGCAGTGGGCTGTGGTGAGCAGTGCCAGCGGAGCACATAGGTGTGAGCCCCGCTTCGTCTCCTCCTTTCCTTGAGTTCCAGTGGGGGCTGTGGCAGACGGAAGAGCAGGGGCCCCCTTAAAAGTTAGAAAGTTGGCTTAGCCTTGTGAAAATCACTTTGGAGACTTTTGGAAGGCAGCAACAGGATGCCTGCAAGCTGGCCCCAGTGAGGAGATGCCTGTAGCTGTCACGTGTCAGCTGTTGTGTTGTTGTTTTTGTTGTTGTTTTTGTTGTTGTTGTCTGACAACGATGGCCCCTAGCTGCCTTACCAGTGAGCTTCATCTGGTGACATTAATGCTGTCAGTGGCTTTCAGAAAACACTCAACCCTCTTCTCTCTGCGGGTCGCCCTTACCCTAACCCTCACCAGAGCTTGTTCCCAGCAGGTTGCCTTCCCAGCCTGTCTCCCACAGGCCATATCATCAGTGTTATAGTTAGCTTTAGCTGTCAAATTGACATAAATCTCGAGCCACCTGGGAAGAGGAAACCTCAACTGAAGAATTACCCAGGTCAAATTGGCCTGCGCCCATGTCTATGGAGCATTTTCTTAGTTGCTAATTGATATCGGAGGGCCCAGCCCGCTGTGGTTGATGCCACCCCTCAGAAGGTAGGCCTGAGCTGCGTGAGGAAGGTAGCTGGGCAAGCCAGTAGCGGTCTTCCTCCGTGGTCTCCGTTTTAGTTCCTGCCTCTAGGTTCCTGCATTAGTTTCTGTGTGGACCTCCCTCATTGACAGACTATGACATAGAAGTGTAAACCTACCCTTTCGTTCCCCAAATTGCTTTTGATGTCTTATCACAACAGCAGAGGCAAACTGGGACGCTCAGCCCATTCCCCAAAGACCTTGCCCTGTCTCCCATCAGATCGAATCCTCAGTCTGTCTCCATCAGGCTCAAGAATGACTGTCACATACTGGTATCTTTGGGCAAGAAAGATGGGTTTGTCCCTTGAGATCCCCAGAGGCAGTCACATCTCCTAGACCAGGCTGCCCCTGGACACACGGTGCTGATTAGGGGAGGCTCAGAGGAGCAGACCCACCCTGTAGGCCCTTCTCCCCTCCTGCTGCAGCTGCCTCTGGGCAGGAGGGCTGGGAGCAGATGGCATCCAAGCCCTGAAAGCATCCCGGGAGCTCTCTGGACAATCAGCCATCTGGTGCCCCCCACGGGAGGCGCTGGCCCGTGTTCTTCCCATGCTGAGCCTGAGCCTGCCCGGGCACCCATGACAAGGGGAGCCCCTTTCCCACTCGGAGCTTCCCTGCCTCGCTGCTGTACTCCTTCTCTCTCCTTGCTGTGTGGTTGGCTGTGCAGCATGGGTCCCTGACCCACCTGCTACCCCATCCTGATGAGCCCATAGTGGTCAGGGTTCCCCTGACTCCGCCCTCTGTGGACACAGCCTAGGCAGTCCAATGCCCTTGAGCAGGACTTGAGCTTAGTGTGGGTCAGGGGAGAAGACTGGCAGCTAGGTGAAGCCGCCTCCTCCCTCCCTTCCTCGGGGTACTGCTCCTGTGGTACTCTCCATTCCCATCTGGGCTCAGCCCGGCAAGTCTCCCTACTACAATGTTCCACTGTCCACTCCTCTCCTGTGTCTTCAGTTTATAGAATTACAGCTTAACCATGCTGGCTTGGAACTTCCTAGATTGCAGGGTTATGCTCCAAACTAGGCCCTGCTGAACCTCAGTGAACAAGTGTCAGCCCCTCTGGGCCACCATGGTGCCAGATCAGAACCTCAGGAGAGATTCTCACAGGCAGCAGCCAGCGTGGCTCTAAGAGAGTCACTGGTCACTCTGCAGAGGGACCACTGGGGCCTGAGGCCTGTCTGCCTTTTCCTCTCTGCCCAAGTCCCTTCTGGGTGAGCCATATTAGGCAGCACTTATTCTCAGAGAGCTCACAGGTGAGGAGGCCAGGAGCAGCCCCAGCACATGGGGTGGCACCTTCTTTCCTTCAGGGTACAGGCAATTTGCTGAGTACCTACTATGTGCCAGCTCAGTACATGACAGGTGCTTGACTGCAGCAGTGAGCAAGGTGGCCCATCCAGGTGTCCAGGAGCAGACAGGTGGGAGAGACGGGAAACAGACAGGTGGAGATGTTATCTATCAGCTAAGAAGGCAAAAGTAGAAGGGTGACAATGACAAGCCAGCCAGCCAGAAAATCGCCTTTAGAACTTCTATCAGGATAAACGGACCCAAGATGCGACAAGTCCATGCCGTAAAATGCCTCGGCCATAGAGGGAGAGAAATCTCAACCCCAGATACAGCCTGCCTGACCCTGGAAGATGTGCCAAATGAAAGAGGCCATCGTGAAGGCCACATGCTGTCTATTCATAGATGTTTCCAGAACAAATATATCTACAAAGACAGAAAACAGAGTGGGGGGGGGAACGGGGTGGGGTGGACTGCCCTGACCATGGAGAGGCATAGAGAATCAGGTATGGCTTGTTTTGAAAGCCAAGACCAATCTGAACTTGGACATAGTGACAGCATGAAGATTCTGAAGCATCCATGGGCTCGCTTTATCTGGATGAATTGCATGGCACAGGAATTATCATGAATGAAATGGCTTCTGCGAAATGAAGTGGAAAAAACAAATAGGCCTGAGCAGATAGCCTTGAAAGGAAGTTGACTAAGAGAGTGAGTTGGAGAAGACCTCTGGGCAGAGGGAGCAAGTGCTCTGTCCCTGGGGCAGGAGCCACCTGTGTGTTTGCAGACACATGCAGCGGGCGTCTGCCTCCAGCCGGCTGTCAAGCAGGAGTGAGGAAGGAAGTGGGCAGGGCCAGCCCCGGAGGAGGACATGTATATTTTTGGGGTGGAGAGACATGAGGCTTATAGGCAGTCACTCCTTTCCATGAAGAAATGAGACCATTGCAGCAAGAGAGGTGCGTGGCAATAAGGAGATAATGACTATTGTCTAGATAGAAGACCCCGTCAGTTAAGGAAGACAGTACAAGCTGCAGATGACCACAGTGAGAATTCAGACAGGGAGAGCTGTTTTCCCCCACCCCCTGGAGTGAGAATACAGGGGTTGCAGTGCTAGGTGAAAGCTCCCTGGATGCAAGGCCTGGATGTGGTCTCGAGGAGGTGGGCACAGCCAGCTGGGGCAATGGAGAGGACTCTCCAGTGATGGCCTTGTATGGGGCGTGGTCTCTGATTCAGGGAGCATCAGAGAACCCTGCTGCCCCTAGAAGATGAGACTGACCGCCCTGCCCTGTCAAAATGACACCTCTGGATCCCACTTAGTCCAGAGCCGGTTTCAAAGTAAGTAGGGCATTTTCTTCAGGGTGGCCACCTTACTTAGCCTTTGTAGGGCAGGCTCAGACTGGCCCTCAGTGAGACCATAGTACCCATGTGGCCAGAAACCCAGCTGGGCCTTGGCATTCTAAACAAAGCAGGCTGGCCGAAATGCAAGTGGCCTGAAACGTGATCGGTCACAGGAGGCTGGCCAGAGAGCAGCTGCATTATTTATTGTCTGTCCAGCGAGGCCTTGAAAGAACCCTCTGGGAAGTCTCTTGTACAGTGCGGGTGTGGGCCCCAGGGTGCTGGCCCTCTCACCTGGGGCGGGGCTTCCTGGATGCTGGCTGAGCCGGGAGGAAGTTAGATGTCAGGGCTGTAGTGGGGAGGGCCCCTGGAAGGGAGGGCCTGAAGTCCTTCATCCCCAGGGCCCAAGAAGGCAAGCCAGGCACTGGCTCCAGGGAGATCTCCAGTCTTCCCCTGTGACACTGTGAGTACCGCTTGCCTAGTCTGGGAGCCTGTGAGGGGCTGCTGACTATGTAGTCTTCTGGGGTCAAGCAATTGGGACCTCTTGTGGTGGCTCACGCTGTTTGTAGGAGCTGTTTTGAGTAACCACTTTTCTCTGCCTGAGAGACACAGTCTGAGCCAGGCCCTGGAACTCCAAGTGTTCCCACACAACTGCCAGAGAAAGCTCCTCAAGGACATTAGGCCCGCAGGAGCCTGGAGCTGCACCAGGCCCCTTGGCCTACCCAACTACAAGCTTGTAATTTCTGCCTGTGCCTCATAGGCACCTGAGAAAGGGGCCACACCTACCCTACAGCTAAGTAGACTGAGTCCCTTAGGACATAGAGGCTCAGGGCTCCTGGCACTTGGCCTGAGGCACTTTCTGTCCCCACTGCCACCCACCCTTGACTTCTCAGAGCATAAAGTTTAGAGACTCAAGGTAGGAGTCCTAGCCAGGCCCAATCTGCTGTTCCTGCCTATTAAGGGAAATCAGTGCTGGAAAGATTGTGCCTGTCTTGGGGTAATTTCACCCTGCACCCCTGGGTGCTTCCTCCAGATAGATGCCTTGTACCCCACCCCACCCCCATCAGGAGTCACCTGACCAATGACAGTTCAGCTTGTTTCCTTCCTTCCTTCCTTCCTTCCTTCCTTCCTTCCTTCCTTCCTTTCTTTCTTTCTTTCTGAGCCAGTCTAGGATAGAACCTCTCCAATCAGTCCTGGGACTGGGAGAGTCTTGGAGGACAGTCCTTGAGTAGTGCTGCGTCCTGGGAAACTCTTTCTGGTGAAAGGGTACTAGGCTCATCCTCATCCCTAGGGAAGTTCCCCTCCCAGCCCCCATCCAGTCTCATGATAACACAGAAAGGGAGGCTTTCAACGTTGGTTACGTGGAAAATCAGCCTCAGAGATGTGTGAGGATATCTGTCTGGTATCATTCATCTAGTGGGAGAGCTGGAGTGCAAACCTAGAGAGATTCTAGGCCTTCTCATCACTGTGCGGCCTTCTGCACGGGTTCCAGGGAAGGAGAGAACGTTCCGTCACTGCCCCGTTGTTGGGTCTGTTTTTCTGTATGCCAAGCACTGGGCTCCCATTTGAAGACCCAGGCTGGGTGGAGGAATCTGTGCTGAGGGAGTAAGGATGTCCTTGCTGCTCCTTGAGCTTGACCAGCAAGAGCCTCCTAATAACCCCAGGGGTCCCGCATGGTCAGATTCTTACTTACAGCCTGTGTGGTACTCCAGGACCCAAGCTGGATGCAGGATCCCACACTCAGGTCCAGCCCAAAAGACCCTCTGAGCACAGTTCAGAAAGGATGTGATTAAGAACTAGGACATTTACATATCCACAGGGCTAGCCAGATGGGACCAGGAGTGTTTCAGTCCTTGGTGACTATGACTCCAGGCAAAGTTTCTTGTGTATTCTTCATTGAATCATTAGATCATATGTCAAGCATTTATTGGGTACTTACTGGATGCTAAGGCACCGCCTTGTCTATGGGACCGCAACGGTGATAAATTTGATCTAACTAGTTGCTCTTCTGGCACGGGGTCCTCAGGCAGAACTAAGCTCTCATAGCAGGGTGCAGGGTCTGAGAAGGCAGGCGGCACAGGGCAAGGGGCGGTGGGATGGTCAGACTGGTTTTATCCTGACGGATCCTCATTGCCTTTGAGAAGGCACTTGGCAGTCATTAGGCTGCCGAGGCCAGTTGAGGGGTTCTTTGTGACCTCTGCTCCATGGTCCCTCCTGGGTCAGGAGCTGTGAACAAACCTGTGCCCCAAACTGAAGCCAGTGTGACTCTGGAAATTCCGGGACAGAGGTAGCAGGACTGACAGAGAGGAAGGCGAGTCCAGGCTATGTCCAGCAAGTGGGGCGTGGAGGCAGCCGCCAGCTGGCACACAAAGTAGGGTGCTGGGCTGTGGTCAGACCCAGGGTGTCAGCACTGCTATTTTATTGGCTGTATGGCCTGGTTACAAACCATGTTTCTGGGCTTACGCTTGCCGTGATGACCTTGTTACTTCTAAGTGAGAAACGGCCCTACCAAACCAAACAGACTTAAGCAGAAAAGAGACTTCAGTGGTTCAAGAAACCAAAAAGCGAAGGAGCGATGCTTCCGGAGCAGCAGAATCCAGGGGCTCAACTGGTGGATCTGGTGTCTCCCACATTTGCCTACTGTGTTCACTCTGAGGCAGGCTATCTCCTCGTGGGTGACCCCAGCATGTAGCAAGTATTCAGAAAACCTTAGCCATCTCCTTCCGTTCAGTGTCACCATCCCATGACAAGCCGGCTGCAATGAGTAACAGTTTTCTCCCGTATGGTTGTTTGCTGTGTCCTGGGGGAGGTGGGACAAGAAAAAGGAAATTGCCACACAGGGCTGTCAGCGCTGAGGAAAGGGTGAGCTAGCAGGTCAGAGGAGGAACGTCAGAGTTCTCCATAGGGGCTCCACAGAGGCTTTCTGGGGGAGGTAACAGCTGTGTTAGATTTGGGTGCAATGGGGGGGACTTGGCCTAGGCATTGAGGACCAAGGGAACAGGTTCCTTAGAGTCAGGTCTCAGAGTGGGCTGCCCCGCCTGGGCTGTTAGGAGCCCTGCTTCATCAGCACTGGAGTTGACGTAGGACTACTGACCCACGTGGGAGTGAGCGATAACCCTAGGCCCAGGGGCTGCTTCATGGGAGAGCCCTGGCCTGGCAGGTGCAAGGCTGTTGCTCCTGTCCCCCATTCTTTGGAGGAAGGAGAGGGTTCCCGCTGCAGCTCTGAAGAGAGAACAGGCACCTAGTGGGCACCTACTGTATTGTATCCAAGGTTCTATGTAAAACCCAGTGTGGTTGCCTTATTGTACCATGTAGCCGCTGCTGAAGGTCCCTCAGAGAATGGGCAGCAATGTCTGGGTCAGGGGATTTGTGGGTTCTTGACTTCTACCAGGTGGCTGCTGGGATGTCACCCATGCAGGTGACCAACGGGGAAGTCATCATGCTCACAAGTGTGTTGAAATTTCTTCCCAGCAGGCTAACTGCAGAACCTTGTCAACAGCTGCAGGGAAGGCAACCACAGTTGGTCTGAAACCAGGGCCTGGAGACAAGCGTTTCACAACCCTGCCTGTTGTGAAGGGTGAAGTGACCAAGGACAGCCACTTGCTTTTGAGCCAGGGTGTTTGAATCTGTGTACTAACTGACTCCTAGCTTCTTCTCCCATCAGGGATGGGAGGAGCTGATGGGAAGAATGTGGGTGTGGTCAATGGCTTAGACCCACTTCACAGCGGGGGAGCAAGCCTCGGCAGCTCCCTATACCTCTGGGAGCCTCAGTTTCCTCATCTGGTATCCCAGAGTTAGGATTATATAACACAAAGGAACATAGCAGGGGTGATGCCATGACAACAGCTCAGTAAACACCTGGATTGTTAACTCCCAAGAAGAGGCAGGGTCTCAATTTGAACTAAAGTCTTTACATGTTGTCATTTTGCAGCCCTGGTCTTCAGCCTCCTAGGAAGCTAGCTCAGGCCCAGTGCCCTGAGGATAAGCACCAGTGTAGCTTGTGTAGTGGCCAGGCCTAATGTTTGGCAAACCCTGAAGTGAAAGCAGAGTTTCCAGTATGTCAACTCCCGGATGTTCTTGACAGTGAGACAAAGGGACCTGAGAGAAAAAAGAAAGCAACCAGTGCCCTTTGCCCTAAAGCTGCACCCCTTCCTGGGAAGCCAAGTTAATCGTTTAAGACACTTCAGAAAGCTGGAGAAGTTCTGGAAGGTCCCAGGAGAAAGTGGTAGTTGAAGGCAGGTCTGGTGGGAGCCAGGATAGACCAGAGGACCCAGGTCACCCTCCACCATGGTGTATGTGGAAAACAACCGTCCCTCTGGTGTCTCATGGGCCTGGGGAGTTGAGGACTAGGTTAAGGCCAGGAAGAAAGGTAAGGCCTAGAGGTCCAGAACACTAGCTCCTCCCATAAGGGTTGACCAGACGTAAGAACAAGTCACCCTTGCCCAAGCTGAAGGCTGTCTGTCGCTTCTGTTCCTGAGGAGGCCCTGGTACGGATGAATTCAGGTCCCACCTGTGTCTGCCTGTGCTGGCTTCTCCCTCCATTCCCCACTCATCTCCCTGGCTGGGCTTTCTCATGTGACAGCCTCTCTCCTTGGACTGCCCTTGAGACCAGGGCCCTGGGTCTTCTGCTCAGCCTTGGAATAAACTGACTCCTGTTAGACCCCTATTCCACATATAAAACCAGGGTGGTCAGGCACCCAGGGATAGAGACGGGACAAGCAGACAAAGTTCTGAAAAAAACGACAGGATCAGATACAGGCCTGGAGGGCCTGGTGATCTCACACAGCCATTCCTGGCCCCACTCCAAAGTAGGGTCTGATGTGGTCCCCGTTTTACAAGTAAGAAAACCTAGGTTTGGGGGAAACAGTCCCCTACTGAAGCTTCACAGTTAGCAAGTGGCTTCAGGTCCCAGGTGGCTTGATCCTCCTCTTCCTGCCTTCCTGCCTGGATCCAGCCCAGTCCTATGAGTTATTTGAACTCATCCCAGCTCATAGTGTGTCCCAGGATGCTTGGGGTACTTGCTGGAGGACAGAGGAGCTGAATAGACAGACCCTGCTGGAGAGAGGCAGGACCCTGTGGCTGAGAGGATGGGTCCTGGTGTTCTTGGAGGAACTGAGCTCTCCTTTGGGGGCTCTTAGTCTTACCATGGAAAGAATTTAAAATCAAGACTCAAAGGGACACTCAGGAGAATTTTATTAGAATTTAAGGGGGAAAACAGTATAGGCAAGATGGAAATCTCATTGGCTTCCCGAAGAAGGTGTGCTGGAGAGAGAGTCATTCCTTTTAAGCTAGATGTAAAGGTCAGAGAAACAGAACGCAGAGGGATGGCTGGGAAAAGATGCTTAGACACACAGAGCTGTGGATCTGAGTTCAGATGCCACCAGATCCCAGGCTCCTGTGTCCCTGGGAGAGGAATATTTGCATAAGGGGCAGGTGGTTAGAAGTAGACATAGAGATAGCTGGTTGAGAAAAGACAAGTACTCCAAGGCCAGAGGTGGGCTTTTGAGCCCAGGTTAGGTCTTTTGTAGTATCTGCCTCGCCTATTTGTACTTTCTAGGCTTTTTCTCCCTTGTGTACTGTGGTTAGATGAAGCCCAGGTAAAGACTCCCAGTCTTTATCTGCAAGCTGACTTTTCTCCTTGGTTAATGTTGATGTCTTGTTTCAGGGTCCCTATTCTGCCACAGCAATATTTCAAGCTTTTCAGCTGTACCCATTGTCTCCTTGATGGCATAGAATACTTTGTATCCAATCAGCAGTATCTGTAGATACAGGCCTTTCGGGTCATTTGAATTGTTACACCTTGTGTCAGGTCCAGGCTCCTAACTTAGAAACTTCCACCACACTGGGTTATGACACTGGGGGCATTTCCTGGGGAGTTTCCCCAGGGGGAACTGGTTCTAGAGAGGTGCTGCCCCCCAGGTGCTGGGGCAGGGCGGGGCTGGTGAGATGGGGAAACAGCTATCCCCGCACTTCCCCTTTCAGCCCTGTGTGGAAGGTGAGAGGCCTGCCTAATCACCTCACGTCCTGCCACCCTGCCCACACGCCCAGTGCACAACCGGAAACTGAAGCAGTGTCCTTAGTGTGCTTCATTCTCCAGCCAACACACAGGGAAGTCTGGTGGTAGGGATCCCGCTGCCCTGTGGTCGACTGCCCTGCTGTGTGATCTAGGAAAAGTCACTGAGTCACTCTGGGCCTTAGGTTAGCACTTGCAAAACTGAACTGTCGTTCTTCCCCAAGTAGAAAAGAAAGCTCATGGAAAGACTCTGACCCAGGGCCTGCACCTTCAAGCAGTTAGGATTCCTCTTTGGGTGGTGTACTCCAAAGGTACCCCACAGTGGGAGACAGATGTAGGTAGGTCCTAGAACGCTGGCTCCATTCTGCCCTGAGTAAGCTGAGTGACTTTAGGCCAGTCATTCTATATCTCTGGGCCTTGGTAGACTCATCTGGAAAATGGCTTAATAACCATCCTGGCACAGGTAAGAAAGATTAACCAATGCCTGCCTGGCCTAGGTGGATTTTCCCACCTTTTAGTCTGGGCACCTAAGCATCTTCCCCGCCCCCCCACCACCCTTCATGCCCCAGGAGCCGGGCTGGGTGCGTTATCTGGCTAACAATTTACCCAGCTAACATCTCCTAAGCACCCTCTGTGTGTTGGGCATTGCCCGGAGTGGTAAGGGTGGGACATTGAACTCCTTCCTCCAGGGCTCAGCAAACAGACCACAGAGCAAAATGGGCAGTGTGGTTTTGAATGGCTTCCTGGGTGGTCACAGGGGACCTGAGGCCAGGAAAATGGAGGCCACTGATGAAGGACCAGCTGGGGATTGAGACTCTAGGGACAGGACTGGGGGGTTCCAGCAGTGTCCTTGGGGGGATGCCTGGCTGGGCACAGAATCTGGAGCCACTCCACTGTTGGATAGTGCTTATCTTGTTGCCTCCGTACAGGTTGGAAGAGAACCAGGCTCTAGCTGCTGTGATGGGGAGGTAGCAGCCCTGGAGCCAGGTGAAGGCGATGAGGGGGGTGGACGGCCATACTTCAGAGAGTCCGTGGAGATCAGTCCCGGTGTCAGAACAGAATCCCCTAGAGCACAAAAGCACCCAGACCCCAGAAGTCACCTGACCCAGCTTCTGCTCCAGGTCATGTGCCCAGGACAGGCCACCAGTTCTCCCTGGTGCTGGCCTCCTACAGCACGGTAACAGCGATGACTGTGGCTGGGCAGCCTGTAGGTGCCAGGTGCTGTGGGCTCTTTGTACTGGTGACATCATGGGACATTTTGGCATGTGGACTCAGCTGGAGATCTTGAGAACTGGTCTGAAAAGACTGGCTAGATTTGAAAAGGAGTTTTCATCAGAAATGTTGGGCATTTGTGTCCAACAAGAAACCCCAGAGCTGAAACACTAGAGTGGTTTGTCTTTAAATGAGGTTCCTCTTGGATGTCATGGATGCAGCTGACTCCAGGCTGTAAAGAAGAGCCCAACTGTGGCACTTTGAAATGTCCTTCCTGGGGAAGTATCACACCTGCACGTGCTAAGGGGTCCTGTGTGTCTACCGGGGACATCTTTTTGTTGAGGACAAGTGGAAGTCTCTTGGCCATAATTACCCCAATAGTTAGAGATAGGAACCAGAGCCCATACAAACACCTCAGGGTGTAGCCCTGTGCTATTCCCCCCCCCCCTTGGCAGAATGTGAGATTCCAGGAAGGGTTCGGCTTGACAGGATCAGCAGGGTTCACAGACTACAGAGTCTGTTGTCAGCTGCCATCCCCTCCCAGGGTACATCCTCAAAAGCCAGGGCTAGAAGGGCTTTGAGAAGTCACCCAGCCATTCTCCCATCAGTTAAACCAGCATTTCTAACCTTTGGGGTTGAATGGCCCTTTTACAGGGGTTGCCTAAGACTATTAGAAAACAGATATTTACATCACAAATCATAACAGTAGCAAAATTATAGGAATGAAGTAGCAATAAAGATAGTTTTATCAAGCAGGGTGTGATAGCGCCCTCCTTTAATCCCAGCACTCAGGAGGCAGAGGGAAGCAGATCTCTGTGAGTTCGAGGCCAGCCTGGTCCATATGCTGTGCCCAAATTCTGAACCCCAAAATCACCAAGAGACCCATTCCAATGCAAAAGAGTGTTTTATTGTTTAACGAGTTAACTGTCTTAACTCAGGCCCCTTGTTCATCATAGCAGGTGGACTGAGAAGGACTTGAAGGGGCTGCGATGCAGGAAATTTATTGGGGGGAGTGCAAGGGGGGGGTTTAGGGGTCCGCAACAGTCTCAAGATTGGTGCACTTCTGGGCTTGGGTGACCTGGTGACCTGTCCTGTGTTGATTAGTTAACTGATTGCTATGGCCTATAGGCCCTCCTGAAGTGGTTGCTATGCTTGCTATGCTCTGTTACTGTAAAGCACGTCCAGAGCCTGCCAACTAACTTTTGATTGGTTCCTTGCTATGTGGCGGGCATCTGACCTCCTAGTGACTAGGGCAGGTCCTGCAAGGTCATAAAGCCAAACACTAAGCAACATGTGCTGAGTTTGAGGACTACATCTTTCTGGGTCTTTTCTGCAGCCTGTCATGGCTGCCAAAGCAGGAGGCTGGGTGAGGGTCTGATCCTTTCACACAGAGCGAGTTCCAGGACAGCCAGGCTACACAGAGAAACCCTGTCTTGAAAAACAAAATTCAAAAGAAAGAAAAGTAGTTTTATGGTTGGGGGGGCGAGGAACTGCATTAAAGGGTCACAGCATTAGAAAGGTTAAGAGCCACTTTGTTAGAGGGTCCTGTAGGTTTTGGGGGGATGAGGGTGGGGGTGGGAAAGGCAGGACAACTGGGTACTTAGAACCAGCAGAGTGTGATGAGTCCCAGGCCAAAGGATGAGGTAAGGGGTGGAACCAAGAACAGGGAGAGGCTTTCAGCTCAGCTTCAATCCGGCTGCTTCAGCGGCCAGCAGAGATAAGGGTGAACCGCACCCGCTGGGACACTAGGGAGGAAGGCGGGGCAGGGCAGGGAGGAGCTCCAGCCTACAGACAGACTAGACCTGGAGAACCTAGGGATTGCTTCCAGTCTGTTTGTTTGTTTTTTTACAGTGCTGAAAGTAGAGCCTAGGGCCTCAGGCATGCTGGGTAAGCACTCTACCACTGAGCCACAGGATGTCAAATTCATGGCAATCCTTCTGCCTCCCAGCACAACCAGGTCTGGCTATTTTCTCTTCTCTTCCTGGCTTTTCCCTCCCCACCTCCTTTTTTCTCTGGGCTCAAGCCATCCTGCTCTCTCAGCCTGGTCCCTAGCTAGAAGGGCTAGAGCTAACAAGCACTACCACACCCTGCACCCTGCCTGTATCACGGGACTGTTGAATGTGTATCGACTCTCGTCTGTATAAGGAATAGTCCAGCCACAACTTCTCTAGAGTTCTGAGCACTCATGGCTCACCGAGCACTTTGGAAGTCGAGGCAGGAGAATTGCTTTGGGTTTGAGGCCAAAACCAAAAAAAAAAAAAAAAAAAAAAAAAGCCTTATTGATTTCTCACAGGAAATCCTGCAAGCAGGGTGTAAGTCTCATCTTTGTCTTGCTGTTTGTTCTGGGTAATAGGGATTGGATTCAGGGCCTCATGTATTGAAGACAAGTGATCCACCACTGAGTGCCACTCTCAGCTATCTTTATTTTTGAGACAGTTCTCACTGACTTTTTCAGACTGGCCTTGAACTCTTTCTGTGGCCCAGTCTGGGGTTGAACTTGTAATTCTTCTGTGTCGAGTAGCTGGCCTACAGGCCCACAATGCCAGTAATAGCTTAGACCTTATCCTGCAGCTGGGGAAACTGAGGCTGCTGGTTGTGTTGCCAGAATTTTCTAAATTCTAGAAAGTAGCTGAATCAGAATCAGAACTCAGAGCTGATCTTTCCTTGGGATTGAGAGTGTGTGTCTTGGGAAGGAAGACTCTAGTATTTTCTATTCTCCTGGAAACCATGCTCACTGTTCCCACCCCCTTCCCTCTTCTGCATGATCACAATGGCCTGGGGCAGCTTCTAAGAGTTGGTCCCCACCTGGTCCAGAACTGGTTCCCATCTGGTCTGCCTAGATGATGCCCCTTTGCTAACAGCTTCCCAGCCTTCTTCCCAGTGGCCAGTGTTCCCTACAAGTTCAGTGTGTCAGAAACCTCTTCTTGTCTCTTGTGTGCACATCTGTGAACTAGAGTAGTGTCTACCCTTTCAGGGGAGACTGATCCAGAAGAGGACAGATTCTTTCAAGGATGACTGTGAACAGCATCTCCTGCCTCTTGAACTATTTCTTTATCTATGAGGGGGACATAGATTCTCATAGATTCCCATTAAGGCAGGGGCTGTGTCATTTACTTGGAAGACTCTAGGAGACACTGACCCATGAGGATGTTGCCTACCAGAAACTCATCTGTGTGTCAGCTGGAGATGAACTCGGACCACAACTCCAGCATCTTATCCAATTTGTTCCGTTTGAAAAGCTGTGAGTTCCCTGGGGGTTTTGGAGACTGCTCTTGGCCCTTCTCCCTAGGCATAGGAAATGCTTCAGGGTCTCAGTCTACAAACTGGTTCCCTGGCCTGGGTGCCACAGGAAGTCAGTGGTGGATTCTCAGGTGGCTGTTGCTATGTAACAAGCTGTGTGGTGCCATGGCTTGAAACAGCAGTTGTCTGTGATGTGGAATCTGTGGGCTAGGGGGTGTGCCAGTTTCTGCTGATCTCCCAGGAAGGCCAGATAGGTTAGAAGTCAGGAGGCAGCCCTACTCTCATGTCTGTCAGTGGATAGTGTCTTCCAGCCCAGCCCCTTGGTCCCTTTATTGCACCACAGCTCTTGAGATGAATGAAGGATCTCTGCCATCAAAGGGCTTATGGAGCCATTACTGATACAGAAAATGAAAGGGTCAGGTCCTGCGGTGAATTCCTGGAGCACCAGCAGCAAGTCAGGAAGGTGGGGGGAAACCATCCACCAGACCAAAGCTGAGTCTTGCTTAGGAATGTGGGGTGGAAGGCACTGGAACCCATGGTGGTTAGGAGAGGCCAGCAAGAGGCAGAGAGCATGACTCCCTGGGGCTGGCAGACAGTCCATAAGGGATCCTTTGCTTCTGAGTGAGGGGAGGGGAGGGAGGGAGGGAGGGAGGGGAGGGGGGGGGGGAGTCGTGTGGCACTCTGATGAGCCTCCTCCTTTACCCCATGTTTTTGGGGTACTTTTTGTGGTACTGGAATCGTGTGTATGCTCAGTAAATGTGCTGCTCCCGAGATGCACCTGGCCTCCCACCTGGGCTTTGTGCCCAAGGTTTCAACACAGGCTTAAGAATGTGGAGCAGTCTGTGGTTTTAGAGTGGTGGTGGTAACAGTTTTATTTTACTCAAAACATTTCTCTTATCCTCTGGCAACTAAGTCTAAGACATCTCAGACTGTTCCCCTTGTCAACTTCTACATAACCTCTCAGTGGCAAATGAGCCTCTTCACATGGCAGTTCCCCTCTTCCCTCCATGTGGTCTCCTAAAGGCGTGTAGGCCTTGCCTTCTGCAGCTACAGCCATAGGGCAGCATCAGAGAGGTATGTGCCCCAAGCACCCAGGCCCAGCCCATGCATCTGTCACGACTAGAACTTCTACCACATTCTAGAACTTTGCCCCACCTCTGGATTGCAGGAGAGGCCAGCTCCCACCATGGAAAGACCCACCATGAGTGCCAGGAGAGAGACTGTGGCCATAGTTTGCAGTCATGCCTTTTCAGTGGCTGTTGCTGAACCCACGTGTTACATGGGTTAGGCAAAGTTCACAATTCTAGGTATTATTCTGGTGATATTACACTTCAGTCACCCGAATCTTAGCTCACGCATTCTGTGTGCTGCTCCACGGAGCAGCTTGGTGCACCTGGTGAGGTGTGTCAGTGCCAAGTACTGCAGCTCCTGCTGGGAGGAGGGGACCCCAGGCCCCCAAATTCCTCAGGGTTCCAGCCTCCCACCCGTCCTAGACAGCTAGTCTCACTCACCTCAGCAAATCCTCCCTTTGATCCTTTCCTGCCCTGCAGTGGAGCAAGTGGGCCTCCATCTGCCTGCCAGGCTTTTCCAGGAAAGGAGTTTGGCTGCTCTTCATGAGAAACTGTGAGAGCGCCCCCTCCCCCCTAAGAGCTTAACTGAGGACCCGGTTTAGAGAGACTGCAGCATTGCAGTTTGTTTGGGTTTGAAAGATGTCAGCCTGTGTAAAGCCGTGTTTGTTTGGTCTGCCACAGCGCTGGCTGTACATATGGGATGCAAGATCCCTTAAAATAAGTCAAGGCTCCCAGCTTGGGAATCCCCCAAGCCTCCAGGAGTTGGAATCTCTGAAATGTGTCAGATCTGTGATAGGGTGGAGGCTCTGTGGGGTGTCTGGAGGCCAGAGCTGCATCTGGTTAGGAACTATGCTTTGTTCCGGGAGGGAGTGGAAGTGTCATCTCCTTCCACTCTCCAGCCCTGCCCTACCACATGTCACACCTCATCCCTCAGCCTAGCTACCTCTGAATTTGTTCTACAGATGCAGTTTTCAGCTTTGATGGCCAGAAGGTCGCCCTGAGCATGTATTCTCTCTGCGCAGGGCTCTTGTTTTTGATGGCTATAACTGAATAGCTGAAACGAGATACTTTATCAAGAAAAGAAGGGTGTTTGTTTGAGAAAAGAGGTTTGTTTAGCTCAGAGCTCTTAGTGGTAGAAGATCCAAGCATCATGGGATCCATGTCTGGTAAGGCCCTCAGTTTGGCCACAGTGTGGTGGACAAGTGGATAGGGAATTAGCTAGGGTGTGGAAAGGCCAAGGACCTCACTTTACAAACAAAGCACAACCTGGTTTCTGATAACCAGGGTCCTGTTCGAACATTAACCTGTTCCTAGGGATATGCCCCCACTATCAAATCTCAAAGGTCCCTCCTTTGGGAAACAAGCCACAGCCAAATCACCAAAGGCCCTCACTAAGCTTGTGGTCCCAGGGCTCTACAACTGGGAGAATTTTGCAGAATTTGACTTCCTTATAATCTTGGCCCATGGGGCAGAGATGAGTCAAGACACAAGTCACTACTATCCAGGACACTGGACTGGTATGGGTCTGGGGCAGGGTACAATTGTGGGCTGCCCACATTCACTTCCTGCTACACACAGACTTCCCTGACTAAAAGGCAGGATGCGTGTATGCGCATGTGTACATGCCTCTGTGTGTGTGTGTGTGTGTGTGTGTGTGTGTGTGTGTGTGTGTGTGTGTGTGTGTGTGTGTTTATGGCTGAGTTCCCCTACACGTAGAAGGCACTCAATAAGCATTCTGAGTGGAAGAATGAATACAAGCTGTGGGCACCCAGAAATGTATCACCACACTGACCTCTGGCTATGTCTACTCTGGGATCTAGCAGACAAGTGCAGTGATAAGCTGAGCCCCCACCCCACCCCCAGGGCCTTTGCTCACCACCAGGTCAGTGTTGCTCCCTGCAACAATGCACAGATTTACCCAAGTTCTGTGCAGTATTTTGAACTATATTAATCTAATTTTTTGAACTATATTATTTTATTTTGAACTTATTATTTTGAAACCTTTTTTGTTTCATTTCATTTATTTATATCTGATGTGCATGTGTGTATATGTGTGCATGCGTGCGTACATGCATGCGTGTGCATGCGTGTGTGTGTGTGTGTGTGTGTGTGTATGTGTGTACATGCTAGCACAGCACTTATGCATGCTGTAGTGCACATGTAGAGGTCAAAGGACAACTTTGGAAGTAAATTCTCTCCTTCCACCATGTGGGTTCCAGGGATTGAATGATTGAACTCAGATTGTCAGACTTGGGGCAATCACTTTTGCTCAGTAAACCATCTCATCAGCTTACCCTGTTATTTTTAGTTTTAGTTTTCTAGAACTGGAGGCAGAACCTACAGCTTCATGTGTGCTAGGCAAATTCTGTATACCACTGAAGTAAATCCCACGCCCAATAATCTTTTTTGGTGTTTTGTTGTTGTTGTTGATTTGTTTTTCGAGACAGGGTTTCTCTGTATTGTTTTGGAGGCTGTCCTGGAACTTGATCTGTAGACCAGACTGCTGGCCTAGAACTCACAGAGATCCGCCTGCCTCTGCCTCCCAAGCATTGGGATTAAAGTCGTGCGCCACCAACGCCAGCTTCAAGCCCAATAATCTTAAGGCAGAGTTTCCAGAATAATTTGACAAAAGCAGCCTTCTCCCATGTCCCCTTTACCCCAGTCACCATTAGTAAAATGTCACCAAATTTTACTCTGGTACATTTAGATTTGTTTCCCTCTTGGTTCTGTTTCTGAGGTCACAGAAAATGTACAGCAAGACATTTACCCCTAGTAATACTCCATCCAGTCTGTTTCCTAAGAACAAGACATTCAACAGTTTAACATCTCTGTGGTTCAAATAAAGTTCATACGAGCCATGTTTTTATATTGACAGTTGCCCCAATCAGGTTTTTTTACAACAAAATTTTTCCTCTCTTCCTTCCTCTCTCCCTCCCTCCCTCCTAGCCTTCCTTCCTTTTCATTTCTTTTTTTGTTTTGTTTTGTTTTGTTTTTTCGAGACAGGGTTTCTCTGTATTGTTTTGGAGGCTGTCCTGGAACTCACTCTGGAGACCAGGCTGACCTGGAACTCACAGAGATCCGACTGCCTCTGCCTTCTGAGTGCTGGGATTAAAGGCGTGTGCCACCAAAGCCTGGCTTCTTTTTTTTTTTTTTTTAATGTGAAAAGTTTATTGGGGGAAGAGAGAAAAGAGAAGGAGAAAAAGGGGGAGACAGAGAGACAGATTGTCTACCTCCTCAGAGAAATGGCAGAAAGGGAGCCCTTTTCATTTCTAAGGCAGGGTCTCATGCAGCCTGGGTTGGCCTTGGACTCTCTTGGTAGCTGAGGATGACCTTGAGCTCCTGACTCTCTTGCTTCTGTCTCCTAAGTGCTAATCACAGCTGCTGCCGCCACTCTTGTATCCATCTAATTCTTTCATTGCTCTGAGTCTTTGTGTGTTTTCTGAAGTCTTATTATTGAAGAGTAATGTGTATGCTATACAACCCAGCCACTGTAAATGTATACCTCCACAATGTTATCGTATCGGCTGTGTTGTATAACCAGCCCCACAGCATTATCTGAAGTCACTCCACTCCCTCCTTTGTTCCCCATGCATCCTTGGCACCCGTCAGCCATCATGTCCCTATAGAGCTGCCTTGGAAGGATCTTCTCTGGATGGATACCTAGGATGTGTGACTTTTGGTCTCTTGGTCATAGCATGTCTGCACTTTATTTCCATGTGTTGGTAACAGTTCATTGCCCATCTCTGGCTTGTCTGGTCCCTAGAAGATGGACACTAGTGGTTTCCATTTTGGGCATTTACAAATGATACTGCTGTGTGTTTTTGCCAACCTTTGTATGTGGACACAGGCTTCCCTTTCTCAAGCTGCTAACTCTGAGTGCAGCCCCAGGTCACATTAGAAGAAACAGGCAAGCTTCTCTCCAAAGTAGAGTCCCTCCCCCCCCCCCCACTGTGCCATCGAGGGTGCTCTTTGTGTCCTCTCCAGCACTGTCACCCACAGCAATTCCAGCATCTTCTTTGGTGTGACACATTGCCCTCCTCGGCTTTGATTTACATGCACTCTGCGATCAATGATGGGGGGGTCTTTCCTTGCATTCACAGGCTTTAAATATCTCTGTGAGCAAAACATCTCTCCAACCCTGATTCTGTTTTTTATTGTGTCATCTCATTGAATCAAAGTTTTCTTCATGCTCCAAACATACGCACTTCACAGTGGTCACGAGACTCGCAGATACTTTCTCCTGTGAATGGGCCATCTTCTCACTTTTGGGGGTGGTTTGAGACAGGGTCTATCTACATAGTCCTGGCTGTCCTAGAACTCACTATATGGACCAGGCTAACCTAGAACTCGCAGAGATCCACCTGCCTCTACCTAAAGTGGTGGGATTAAAAGTGTGCACCACCATCCCTGGCTCTTCTCAGTTTCTTAATGTTCTTTTTTGATATGTAAAGTTTCTCATTGTGATAAATTCTCATTTGGCTTTTATTTTATCCTTTGCATTGTAGTTGTGTAAGAAATCATGGCCCAACTCACTTCAGTCCTGTGATTTATCTAAAAGTTTTAGAGTTGCCAGTCTCCCACGCAGATCTTTATTTTGATCCAAAGTTCTGTGCAGTAGGAGGTCAGTGTTCAAAGTGTCCTGTTGCATATAGACAGCCAGCTGTCTCGGGGATGAAGCAACGGCCAATGAATTACCTCAGCACCTAGGTCAGTCACAACTCATACAGTAGTTTTGTTTTTTTGTTTGTTTTGTTTTCTCCACAGTACTAGGAATTGACCTTAGGCCCTGGAAGTGTTGGGCATATGCCTGCACTACCTACCAGCTTAGCATTTTTTTCTCTTTTAAACTAAGGATGGAACCCGAGCTGTGTGTGCTAGACAAGCATTATGCCACTGAGCCACGCTCCCGGCCTGACGATCCTTTTTAAAATGCTACTTTCAGGATGTTAAAACTCTCCCCCCATTTTAAGGGGTTATCTAGATGACTTTAAAAAGAGAGAGAGAGAGTTTGGAAGGCTGGGGGTGTATCTCAGGAGCCAAATTCCTACCTAGCATGCAAGAGGCCCTGGGTCTAGCTCAGAACCCAGCCATAGTTCTGTTGCCTGTGTTATGAACATGTGGCTATCATGGGACCCTCCAGTGTGGCAGGACTAAACGGTAGAAGTGATGATTATCCAAGTGGGGCTTGAGAGACCACAGACCACATCCTCACATTTGTAA
Source organism: Mesocricetus auratus (assembly GCF_017639785.1). Lineage (NCBI taxonomy): Eukaryota > Metazoa > Chordata > Mammalia > Rodentia > Cricetidae > Mesocricetus > Mesocricetus auratus. The sequence continues at coordinate 151,827,312 of NW_024429266.1, read as the reverse complement.
ATCCCGTGGCAGAGCTAGCTGGGAAGGCAGAGGTTCAGATTAGGTAAGTGTAGAGAGAAGCCTTTTTCTTGTCTGCCGCTTTGGTTTTTTTCCCCACCAGTTGCCTGGGCTCTGCCTCGTTGTAGTCCCCAAATAACACACAAGATGCTGTATTAATTATGAAGCTGTTGGCCTTGCTTGTTTCTTACTGGCTAGCTCTGACTTAAGTATTTATCCCATAATTGTTAATCTAAGTATTTCTCTTACCAGAGAAAAGTTCCGGACATCCTACTTCTCTGGCGGGCTACATAGTGACTCCCTGTGTTTCTCCTACCCAGAGTCCTCCTGGACTCCTAGTCCCACCTATCTTGCTTCCCTATTGGCCAACAGTGCTTTATTGACATATACACACAGGACTTCCCCAACAGGTAAGGAAAGCATCCCATGTCCTGTACCCACTGTGCTCCGAGCCAGCAGAGGTGTCAAAGAGTGATAATAGGAACCTAGTTAGTGAAGTCCCTGAGGTGCCACTGTCCTCTCATATGTGTGTGTGGGGGCTGTGGGGAGAGCCCAGCACAGTGCCTGCCTGACATGGAGTCGGCACCAGTAACAGGAGGTGGAGAGCTGCAAGCACATGGCCGTCCATATCTGCCACCTGGCCCTCCACCCAGGTGCTTCTTCCCTCCCCATCTGTAAAGCACCTCCTCCCCCAGCAAAGCCTCCCCTCTGCTTCTGCACCCGTGCCTTGACCTCACTGCTGCCCTCTCAGCTCTGCTGCAGGGGTTGTGCCAAGGGCTCGGGTACTTTCCTAGGCCCCTTCCTGATGGTGAGCAGACCCTCAGCTGGTCAGTGTGGCTGCCTGCCTTACATCCTGTTATCAGTGGCTGTCATCTGTATACCTTCTGTCCTGTCCTAAGCACTGTCCTGGAAGTGCAGGACACAACAGGAGCCCAGAAAATGACATGTACAGGAAATGACGTCTTTGGAGCTGAATTTAATGGGTTTGGACTCAGCTAACAGACAGGTGAGCATTTTTCCCCATGTGCCTGAGGCACTGTTAAGTACCTCACCATTGTGCAATCTCTGTCTTTGCTGGTGAAGTTGTGTGCATTTTCATACGTTTATAGGTCATTTGTGTTTTTGTTCTCTGAGCTTCCTCAGTGAATTGAACTTTAAAATTTTGTGAATTGTGGGTTTATTGTTGTTTTCTTGCTTTGAAGAACTCTTTGATACGGAGCAAAGCAAAAGAATAGACTGCTCAAGCAAACACATGGTGTCGTGGCACAGCAGAGTGTGCTCACAGCCATTAACTTTAGCTTGACTTTTGAGAAGTTGCTGGAGATGGAGCTAGGCCAAGGAGCCCTTTTACCCCAAGATCATAGGAAGCTGTAGAGGAGTTCTAAGCAGGAAAGAGATGGGCTTGAATCAATTTTTGGAAATGGATCTGGATAGCAAGAGGAGCTGGAAGGGTAGACTGAGGCTGAAAAGTACAGGCAATGAGTGTCTGGTTGAAGAGGGCTTTGTTTAGCAGGAGGAGGGCATAGACTTGCTGGCTGGCGATGGAAAGGTGGGAGGGAGGGGGAGGGAAGAGGGGGTGGATGGCTTCTGCCACGCACACTGCTAGCATCTGCACCGGTGTGAGCATACTGTTTTGTGGTCTCCATCATATCTGTCCCCCGCTTCCTCTACTCATAGAGGAGGAAGGGCAGGAGAAGATCCAGGCTGCTCTCTGAGTGAGTAAGTTTGGTTGCCCAATATGAGGCTCTGCCCAGACATCTCAGACCCACATGGTATCCAGGGTTTGATCATCTGTCCCATGCCACAGGACTGACCTCCAGCCCAGACAGATGACAGAGCTGTTGCCAGGGTAACCCCAGGCAGGAAGCATGAACCAAGTCTTTCCAGACAGGGCATGGGCATGGGAAGAGTAGATAGAACTGGCCTTGAGGGAATCAGGGGGATCTCCTAAGTCACTTAGGGCCCCTGACACTCACCACTGCTGTCCCCATCCCCCAGGGCCATTCTAACACTCAGTTAGCTGTTCTGCTGAGAAGATTTTGGACTGGCAGCATCAGGTGGTGAAGGAGACCCACACACACACAGTGGGGGCTTCCTCCTGGACCCCAGATTAGGCACAAACCACACCCAAACACCTGCTTTCACAGAGAGATCTTTTATTAAGCAAAAAAAAAAAATTCAAGACTGCTTTCTGACTCAGGCAGAAAAGCAGCATTAAATGACTTTGCATGTGTAATTTTTAAGAAGAGAAAAGGGGGAGATCTATGTTAGAATGGGTTAAGGATGCAGTGGTAAAGGAGAAAGGGACAAGGGAGAGGGGTATTTGTCCCAGAGGGACAAAGGACTGCCTCTGGATGGAGAAGAGACACACGGGAAGATGGCAGTTTATAAAGGTAAAGAGGGAAAGCCTGTGCTAGAAGGAGGTGTTTTATTTTAATTAGGCATGTTAATTAGGTGAGTCAAATGGGGGTCTCCTGATTGCTAGACTTCAATACTTTGATATTTGGACCTCGGTAGTCAACCTTAGGAAGAGGAAGTGGCCAAAGAAGCAAATAGACTTCGGTGGCTGGCATTAGGGATGTCATCTAACAGTTTTTATCAAGGCAGGGGGCACAGGGAGAAGGGCAAGGCCTGCCAGAGCCACATGCTCCAGTGGGCTAGTGTCCCTTCAGGTGGGCACTTGTCTTATGCTCCCTGTCCACTTGGTGGAAGGAACTGTCAGGCTCAGAAGGGACACCCTCGATCCTGAGGTCATGTAGGCAATTCTCCCAAGCCTGTGCAGGGCAGACCCTAGACACCATACTTCCCAACGTCAAGTCTAGGCTCAGAAATTGCTATTTTCTTTTTAATTTTTTCATTTATTTTATGTGTACGAGTGTTTTGCCTACATGTATTATGTGCACTATGTGTGTGCCTGGTGCTCTTGAATCCTTTGGGACTGGAGTTTAGGGTGGTTGTGAGCCACTATGTGGGTGCTGGGTTGAACTCGGGTCCTCTGCAAGAGCAACAAGTGCTCTTAACCGCTAAGCCATCCTTCCAGCCCCAGAAATTTATTATTTACAAACAGATTGTAAAAAACAGCAATACATCCAAGTCAGCTGTAGTGGCACATACCTTTAATCCCAGCAGTCCAGAGGCAAAGGCAGGCAGATCTCTGATTTCGAGGCCAGACTAGTCTACAGACTTCCAGGACAGCTAGGGCTACACAGAGAAACCCTTTTTCAAAAAAACAAAACCAAACAAATTAAAACCCACCCATATAACTGTATAGTGAGATTATACACACGTGTGTATATGTGTGTGTGTGTACACACATATACGTAGATGCAGACAGACACATGCTCCTATGTGTAGGAGGAATGTTTCAGTGGAAGGCTAGTCCCCTCCTGCCCTACTGTCCTGTTCCCAGCTCCCCTTGCTCTTTCCAGGGCTTTGCTGTGCCTGTCCCTGGCTCAGTCTTTCTCAGAGGTGGGTATATGCAGGGAGCAGCACTTATTCTGGGCTCCCTCCCACTAAAGGCACAAATATGTAACATGAGCATGCATGTCAGCCCTTCGATACCACAGCAGACATCTTGTTTTTGGCTTACAGTTGTAGAGGTTTCCATCCACAGTTGCTTGACTCTGTTGTTTTCGGGTCCATAGAATCACAGTACCTATGGCGGCATCAGGAGGCAGGAGCTCCTAGCCAAAGCACAAGAAAGAAGGAAGAACAAGCAGTGTTGTTATTTTGTTTAACTTAGAAGGTGGGAGATGGAACAGAACCAACAGTTACATTAACCATAGAGTTTATTAAAGGGCAGGGAGTCCGAGATGGGGAGAAGTGTAGGCATTTCAGGCGGATCAGGATGGGACAGGTATTCTGGCACAGAACACTGAGTGTTACACAGCTCAGATGGAAAGGTATCCTAGAGCTCGAGAGCCAAAGACTACCACAGGTGGCAGTAAGCTTAGCAGTTTACAGCCCCGTCTCAGGGAAAGGCTTCCCCAGTGTATCAGCTCAGCTCTGCTCGGCTCTGGCAGGAGAGGGTCTTCCAGCTGGGAATGTTTGCCCAGTGTAGTAGTTTTGCTGTGGTAGGAGGTTTCCCAGGCGGAGTTGCCACAGTTCAGCTCTGCACCCAGGAGTGGAGAGCCAAGTGTAACAACTCCGCTCTGCCAGGGGAAGGTTTCACCAGCAAAAGTGTTACAGCTCTGCTCACCAAAGCTCATCAAAGAGGTTTATTAGGAGAGAAGAATCCAGGAGAGTGGCTGCCCTCTGCCAGAATGGCAGAGGACAGCCGGGTGGCATGAACAGCCTCCAGCTGAACAGACACAGGGTTTATATAGGGCTTCCAGGCTGGGGATTGGTCAGATTTCAATGCTGAGCTCAGACTGGCTAGAGCTCCTGCTCAATGATTGGTTAGTTTTCTGTACAGAGTTAGAGTCAGATTTGGCTCTGGTTTTAGGGCTAAAGTGCATTTCTTTCTCTGGTCCTTTTTAGCCTTTTGGCTCTAATTTTACAGCCAGACTGTATTTCTTTCACTGATTCTGATTTTAGGGACAAAGTGTGTTTCTTTGGCACTGGTTTCGGGGTTAGGGTGCATTTCTTTGGTTCTTGTTGTAGGGCCAAAGTGTGTTTCTTTGGCTCTGCTCAGGGTGTGTTTCTTTGACTGGCCCCTTTTCCCTACAAGAAGACAGAGAGATAAAGGGAGAGAGGTAAGAGAAGAGTAAAAGGAGTGTGAGAGAGTGAGAGAGAGAGAAGAGGAAAGAAAGAAGAGGGGTAAGAAGAGTAAGATAAGAGAGTGTAAGTAGGCAGGGGTCTGTCTTTTAAAGGCTCCTTTGCAGCTGCACGCAGACTGATCCTCATGGAACTCTGGGCTGGCCAGAGTGCTGCCTGCGTGCATTCTGCCAGGTAACAGGCCAGTATGATGCCTCTAAGCAGAGGTACCACCTCCCAATGCTGCCACCCTGGAGGCCAAAGCTATTTTGCATGGACCTTTGGGGGATATATAAGATCCCAACAACCACATTCAACAAACCCCGAATCATGAACTGAAAATGTTGGGTTGAAAATTCATTCAATACAGTAGCATCTTGACTGTGCGGCTCAGCAGTGTGTATTGTGTAGAGCAGGCTGGTCCCCCCACGGGATGACTGTTCACTGCTTTATCCCATCATCTTGGAAGATGGTCACACTGCATCTCACCATCTCAGGGGAAGATCAGAATTCACGTCTGGAGTGTGTGTTTCACTGATGTGTAGCCGAGTACTTTGTAAAGAAAGGCAGATATGTTTGAACCATCATAGCTTGGGGGACTGTCTATACTTGACTTTCTGAGACACAAAAGACCAGCAAAGGAGGAATGTGGCTGCTGGAAACCAGACTTGGGTTCTCTATAAGAGCAGCAAGTGTTCTTCACCACTGAGCCGGCTTCCCTTCCCAGCCCCCCAAATAGGTAGAGGTTTGTTTGTTTGTTTGTTTTTTGTTGTTGTTGTTGTTTTCCAAGTGAATGGGATTGTGTTTTGATTGCATTTCTTTAATGTGCGTTTAATTACAAGCAGGAGTGAATATTTTTCCTGAACGGCTTTCGTAGTCTCGGCTGTTTTCTAATGGGTTGGTCATCCTATGGATTGGAAGGAGCCCTTTCTGTGTTAGGGAGATTAACTTTCCTCTCATCCTCCTCACTAACTCGTCCTATGTGCAGCAGACATTGCTTCTCAGCATGCCGTTTGTCTTTTCTACCTTGTTTGTGGTATTCTGATTCCACTTATACAGTCTAATTTGATATAGTCCAATGCGTCAACGCTTGCTTTCTTGGCTTCTGGGAAGGAAGCCTCTGCACAGTGCCCTTTGCACACCTTCTTCCCATGGGCTCAGCACACCTGCTCAGCAGCCTTGAAGGAGCCAGAGTGGGGATTCCATCAGTTCCATCTTACCGCTTAAGCGGGCCTCAGAGAGGTGATGGGACCTGGCTGAGGTCACACAGCTGCCACCGTCCTAGCTAGCCTATCTTCCATCACCTGCCCTCCTACCCACCCAGTAACTGAGCTCCACACCAGACATATTAGTGGCTTTGGAGGTTGTCCTGGAACTCACTTTGTAGACCAGGCTGGTCTCAAACTCACAGAGATCTGCCTGACTCTGACTCCCAAGTGCTGGAGTTAAAGGTGTGCGCCACCACTCCCCAGTGAAGTGTTGCTTTTAAAAAAATATGTTTTTAAACTAATAAAGTAGACTGGGCATATTGGAACGCACCTTTAATTCCAGCACTCAAGAGACAGAGACAGTAGAATCCCTGTGTGAGGTTAGCCTGATCTTCCAGGTGAGTCGCAGGCTACATAGCGAGACCCTGTCTTAACCAAACTAAAACAATAACCTATTACTTTAATAATACACACAGATATGACTAGCTTTTGGGGAGGAGAGATAGAGAGTAGCAGGAGTAAGACCTACACCTGCCTAGTGAGGCCATCCTACTGCCTTGCTGTGGGCACTAGCAAGGTGTCATGGGTTTACTTTTGCAGAGGGAAAAGGTCTCAAAAATAATCTCCCAAGTACTGGGGTTGCAGAAGTGGGCCACCAGGCCTGGGTTTATGATTGCCAGGGGTCAGAGAGAGAAGGACCGAAGAGTAAGACAGATCAGGAGCTTGACTGTCCCTTAGTTTTGTTGGGTGTAATCACAGAACTGAGACAAGAGGATCGTCATGAGTTCAAGACTAGCCTGTGCTACATAGTTCCATGCAAGCCTGGGCTAGAGTGAGACTGTCTCAATAAATAAAGAAGCAGGGGATAGCCAGGCGGTGGTAGTGCACGCCTTTAATCCCAGCACTCGGGAGGCAGAGGCAGGCGGATCTCTGTGAGTTCGAGGCCAGGCAGGACCGACAGCCTCCAAAACAATACAGAGAAACCCTGTCTCGTAAATAACCAAAAAAAAAAAAAAAAAAAAAGAAGCAGGGGATAAAATAAAATGGAAGTCCAGAAAGGGGAAGCGCCTTGTCCAAGGTCACACAGCCTAATGGCAGGCCCCATCCAGCCCCATCTGCTCACACATGACATCACTCCCCCAGATTCCTCCAGGCTGGACCTCAGCAGCTGAGTCCTTCCAACCTCTCATCTCGCCGCGTTTAGGCACCAGAGGGCGCTGCTTGGATGCAATGCCGGCTCCGGGCGCCCTTGCTCCACCTGGCGGGGGGCGCAGGGCCTCTGCCTAGGAAGGACAGCCCGGTTTTCAGGGCCGGGGGCTGTGTGCTCCCCACTCCTCTGCTCTCCACCCCACAGCCCGCAAAGCTTTGCCATCCTCGTCTTTTCCTTAGGCACAGCCCTGTGCACACATCTTCCTTGTGCCGACCCCTTCCAGGCTTAGCTCTCCTACGCAGGCCATTTCTTCCCCAAACTTGGGGCTCCCAGTTCAGATTGACCTACCACATCTCAAAGACAGTTGCCAGGCTACTTGAGACCCATCCCAGCATTTATTTGATGCCGAGTCCATTGCTCTGGTAGGACGAGGGACGCAGCCTCCAGGCCCAGATTCTATGGCCTCCCTTCGCTCAACTGAACAGCGTGGGTCCTAGAGGGGAAGTGGTTGGTGCCCAGGTAGACCTCAGCAACCCCAACACTGTGACGCGGAGCCAGTGGCTTGTCCTCTCTGGTGGGTCCCAGCTAGCTGCGGATGAGCGCGGGAGGCGGAGCGCTGGCCGCAGGAGCTGCAGTTGTCTTTGAGAGGGTCGGGAAGTGTGGCTCCGGGCTGCTTTTGGGGATCTTGAGGTGTGTAGGGGAAAGGCACGGAACCGCCGTGCCGACGACTCCTTGCCGGTTTTCCGCGTCCCCAGCAACCTGGCCTATCCGCTGCGGCGGCCTCGCGGCCTCCAGCGCCCTCTACTCGCCCGGGCTCGGGTGACGTCGTTGGCTGGGGCGGCACCCGTCCTCCCCGCCCCCCGACACACACACACACACACACATACACACACACACACACACACACACACACCTTCGGAAGGGGGAAACTGAGGCCCGGCACAGAGAGGACTCCCCCGCCAAGGTCACGTCGGACGGGGGCGCGGGGTCAGGCTCTGGCTCTGTGCGTCCCTGAACCCCGCGCCCCACCAGCCCGACGCGTAGGGGCCGCGTTCTCGGCGAGTCGGCACGCACTCGGCGGCTGCGGGCACCCAGAGGTAGGAACGGGCTTGCAGGGCGCGGGGCACGCTTGCGGGCTGGGCTGTGCGGACCCGGACCGGCTAGTGGCGCCGTGGTGGTTTCGCGCGCGCGCGTTGCGGGCTTGTAGGCTCAGGGGACCCGGCGCCACCGGCCTTGCATGCGGGGCTCCGCGGGGTGGCCCCTGGGACGCGCGGAGGACATGGCCGAGCAGCTACGGCGCTCTGCGGACGGTGCAGCGGGGTGCCGATGATCCGGGTGGGGGCGGGCGCCTGCCGCGCCAATGCGGTGCCTCCCGCTGTGCGGGGACTGAGCCCCGGGGTGCTCGGTACCCCTCGCCTCTTTTCCCCTCCCCCTCCCCCACCTGGAGAAATCCCGCCTGCGCTTCCCGGTCCCGAGCCTGCGGGAGGGAGGGAGGGAGGGAGGTTGAAGCATCTCAGGAATTCGCTCCAGCCTGCCGGACGCGCCCGGGAGTGGGTGAAAGCTTAGTTCGCGCTGAGGAACCTGGGCCAGAGGGACAGGGTCCAAAATTGGCCCTGCCTCTAACCTGCTGTGTGGCCTCGGGCAGCCCCTCCTGCTGGATCATGATCTTGGAGAGTGGAGGGGCGTCCTGGTAGGTTCTCCCAGTGAAATCAGTTCAAGGGTCAAGGCTTAGGAGCAGGACATCATGAAACCTATGGGCCTAGTCCTTTACCGGACTAGGCAGACGGTAGGGGTGTGAGATGTGCTGGGGGCCGGTCAAGGAAACCCGGTTCCTATCTAGCAGCCTGGGTCGGGAACTTTCGGGTGAGGCTCAGTGTGAGAAATTCCACACCCACCCTGAGCACAGCAGCTGCCTTTAGGCTGTGCCTTGGCAGGCTAGGTCAACAGAGAAGATGTACAAGGACCTCCCACACACCTCCAGGAGTCCCAGGGACCACCCCCTTCCATGTTTCTGCTGGATAGTAGCTACCCTAAATTGCCAAGCTGTAAATTGCCATAGCTGATCTGTCACTAGAGTGAACTGAGCAGAAAGATGACAATGGATGTCCCCTCCCCTGGCTCTGTCCACCCCACGAGGCTTCCAAGGACAGCAATGGGTTCTGCCTGGTTAGGCGTGTGTGTGTGTGTGTGTGTGTGTGTGTGTGTGTGTGTGTGTGTGTGTGTGTGTGTGTGTTGCTCTGAGCATGCTCGGTTCTTACCTGGTGGCCAGAAGCAGGAGTCTGACTGTGTACTCTGCTGAGCTCAGCATCTACCTGTCTGTGTTCACACTGGCCAGTCAGTGTAACCCCCCAACTCCAGGGGTGGCATCAGCTTGGCCTTCTAGTCACCCCCCATCACTGTGGTCTGCTCTTTATGGATGGCAAGGTGGTCAGGCCTCTGAACCCACCTGCCCATAAGAGCCCAGGAGTTGAATTTGAAAATTACCTGCATCCCCGCAACCCCGCTGCTCCCTCCATGCCCGGTACTAGAAAAGACAGGCCAAAAGGTGGCTGAGTGCCACAGTGCCCACAGTGCAGCCCCTGAGTATTGTTATTCTGGAGAGAATACCCAAGAGTCTGAGAACAGAGAGAGGCAGGGACATGCCCAAGGTCACACAGCACATTCAGGGTTTAGGCACCTGTTCTCATCTCCCAAGCACCCCAGGCATTCTTGAGTAGCTGCTGCCTGGGGAAGATGCCACAGGATTGGAGGTCACCACACAGGTCTGTGCAATGGAGGAACAGAGAAAGGGACCAATGCAACCCCACCCCCCCTTCATGGGACTCTGACTCCTGCAGTTTGCAAACATTAAATAATCTTAGGTCTTGTGACTAAAGTTGCCACTAGTCTCGAGGCTGCTTAAAGGGCCCATAGCAGTCACTGTTGTGACAGCCCTGCTCTGCTCTGCCCGCCATCCTACAACAGGCCCCTTCCCCCAGTGTCTGGAGGGAAGTACCAGGCCACGGCTGGAGAGCTGACCCCTGTCTCCTCCCTCAGCTAGGCTTCATAGAGCCTCCTGGCACTAGCATGGGATGTATCTAAGCCCCTGAGTGCTCCTAGCCAGGAGCAGCTGTCGATGTAATCTCCCAACACAGCACAGTACGTGTGTGACACCATCCTGCTGGGGGGCGGTATCTTCTGGTGCCCTCCCCACCCTAGGCACTTTGGCTTGGCTTGGTCCCTGCCGGACTGAGCCCCCTCCCTAACCCTGCGACCTAGAAACCAGTTACCCTTCTGTGTCACTTCTGCTGAGTCCTTTGCTGGGTATCATCATCTCAGTGGAAGGATGCAGTGGCTTTAGGCTGGTGGGATGTTGGTTGGCAGTTCTCTAGCCCCAGGCTGTTTCAGCAAGAGCAAGTTGGGGTGCCAGGTAGTGAACGGGCAAGTTCTTAGTGACTCTGAACAACTGTGTGACTTTCCATCCTGCCTCGTGCACAGACATTTCTTAGGTGCCTGCTACATGACAGGCAGGGGCCTCACAGGTAGCATCCATTCCATCTACAATACCCCAGGTCAGTCCATTAGCTTGTGCGATATGAAAACTTCATCTTAAGTCAATGATATTACCCTTGCAGACCAGCGGAAAGAATGTGGCACCTACTTCTAACCCATATCCCAACGGCCTTTTCAAAGTGAGTTGGTTACCCTGAATCACCAACGGTCTGCCAGTCTGTGGGCCCAGACTCTCATCGAGGGCGTCTTTGGGGCAGGATGGTTGTACATACAAGGCTCAGCGTCCCTGCTGACCCACATGGGTCTCTGCATGCTGTGTGTGCCAGGGGAGGCTGGTGAGCTCCTGCTGCCTCTGTAGAAGGGAGCCCATCTGCATGTGTCCTTCCTCCACAGGGCACAGGGATGGTGTAGGGAGGGAAGGAGACTCTCCCTGTCCCTAGTGCTTGGGACTAATATGAGTTTATTCATGAGCTGCACCCAGAAAAGAAACGCCCTGCCTTAGAAAGTAATGAGTTCCTTTTCATCAGTGGTATACAAGGCGGGGTGAGCTTTGATGCCCTGGGGTGGGGGGGGAGGGCTATCTTGGGCCAAGTCTCCAGGGCCAACGTTGTATTTTGTACCTTATATATATTTCCCTAAGGACTTTGTGGAGCACTTAGGGGATGGCAAGAACCCTGAGGGTGTTTCGGAGTAGCTGGGCATGGGGCAGGTCATTCCATCTGCAGTTCAGTCAAGACACTGACCTGGAGCAGAGCTTTGGGGTTAGCCTGGGCATTTGGTCTGAACCAAGCCAGGAAGAAAAGCGAGTACCTTACGGCACATCCAGGGGCAGCCACTGGTGACGCTGTTACCTGTGAACTTGGAGAGCCTGGCAGTCCTAGAGCTGCCCTTCCTGCTCCTATGCAGAAATCTTTTTTTCTGAGCCACGGTGAAGCGTTGTCCCTCATTTTAACCTGCTATTACCATCCACCCAGGCTTCAGGCAGGGGCTGGAAGAGAAAGAGTGGTCTGTGCCCTAGTTAGGGTTGCTATTGCTGCGATGAAACACCACGACCAAAAGCATCTCGGTGAAGAAAGGGTTTATTTCACTCACAGTTCCACATCACTGTTCATCATCAAATGCAGTGAGGTCAGGAACCTGGAGGCAGGAGCTGATGCAGAGGCCATGGAGGATGCTGCTGTCTGGCTCTTTTCCTCAAGGCTTGCTCAGTCTGCTTTCTTTCTTTCTTTTTCTTCTTCGAGACAGGGTTTCTCTGTATTGTCTTAGAGCCTGTCCTGGAACTCGCTCGGTAGACTAGGCTGGCCTCGAACTCATAGATCCTGCCTCTGCCTCCCGAGTGCTGGGGTTAAAGGCGTGCACCGCCAACGCCCGGCTCAGTCTGCTTTCTTATAGAAACCAAGACCATCAACCAGCCCAAGAGATGGCTAAGAAAATGCCCTACAGGCTTGCCTACAGCCTGATCTTACAGAGGCATGGTCTCAGTTAATCCTCCCTCCTTTCTGATAATTCTAACTCATATCAAGTGAACATAAAACTAGCCAGTTTGGAAGTCACAAGAGATGGGATGAATGGCAGCTAGAGGAACTGAAAGGTGATGAACTTGAATACCTGCCCCTGAGGCGTCAGAGATAGGACATGAAGATAGCCGTCCTTGTCCTCAATTCAGTGGGAATTTAGATGCAACTGTGTTTCCTAGCTTTGAACAAGACCTTTCAGCTGGGCGTTGGTGGCGCACGCCTTTAATCCCAGCACTCAGGAGGCGGAGGCAGAGGCAGGCGGATCTCTGTGAGTTTGAGGCCAGCCTGGTCTACAAAGTGAGTTCCAGGACAGCCTCCAGAGCCACAGAGAAACCCTGTCTCGAAAAACCGGAAAAAAAAAAAAAAGACCTTTCAGAGTCTCCGTTTTCTCCTGTTTATTATTTTTGGCTTTTTGAGACAGGGTCTTGCTATGTGGCTCAAGCTGGGCTATATATGTATGTATACATACATACATACATACAATACATACATACATACATACATACATACATACATACATACATACATACATATCCCAGGCTGGCCTCTTGACTCAGCAACCTGATTCAGCTTCCTGAGTGTTGGGATTGCAGGTTGCACCACCATGCCTGGCTTTCTTTCTCATTGGGGTTATGACAACAGTGACCACCAGCTAAGGCACAGAGGATGGTAATTCTGTGCAAGCACAAGGTATCTTAACCATTATTTCTGGGGGAGGTGACAGAAACCAGCTAGGACCTCAGTCCAAATAGCAAGGTCAGGTCCACATTTACAGAGTGATAGATTTCGTTGTCAGAGATGAGGTCACCACTGGAACAAAACTGTGTGCCTGCAAGGATGAGCTCCACATTGCCTGGTGGCCCCCGAGTCTCAGCTCAGGGCCATGTCTATTCCCATCCCTGTCAAATAGAAACGATATACACGCAGGGAACAATAAGTAAAAGGAACGTAAGTTTGGCCTCATTCGGTGCGTTTTGTCTCTTACTCGTTCACCTCTTCTCATTGGTGAAGAACCTTTTGAAGTCAACCCCATCTCGGTGCTTTTATTTCTTCCTTGATTTGCGGAGCAGGAATTTGGATAATTCTGGTTCTAATTCTCCCTCAGTCATACCCCTTGGTCTGTATGCCCCTCTCCCACCCACTTTGTCTGCTGCTCTGATGGGGCCTCGGGGATTTTATGGTTTCAGTTCCTCCTTTAACTCTCCATTCCCATCTGTAGCTTTCTTGATGACCTCTCACACATCTGAGGAATTCAGTCCTACCCACAATCTGCCTTTCACACCTGACCAGATCTGTGTGCAGTGAGGTCCCTTGGCAATACCTCCCAGGCAGCTCAGTAGCTCTGTGTGAGGCATTCTCAGGCTGTACTCAGTCCCTCCCCTGTGTCCCTGCCCTCCCTGGGGTCCGAGAACCAGCTGCAGGCTCTGGGCCACAAGTCTCTGCAGGGGAAAGATAGCCAGAAGCAACCAGTGGGCAGACCCTGCCCCTCCCGGCCCCACCCACCAGCTGCTGCTCCTGCCAAACAGGTCCTGGGGCCTCATGTCACATGTTCAGCTAGCGCTGACTCTGGCACTGGTGGATTAAGCAGGGGCTCAGGGTTTGACCCTGCTGGCCTCTGACTGGGCAGAGGGCTGGGAAAGCTCTGTTGCAGGGACACAGAGGCTTCTCAGAGGCTACTGTGACCACCTTTCAACAAGAGGCCCCCCCCCAGCACCGGACCCAGGTAAGGAACTGATAGCTGCGGGTGCTATCTAGAAACTGAAATATCTCACCCCAGGCTCTTCTTATTTAAGTGTTTGGGGGCGGGAAGGTGACTCAAAGACTCTGCCTTCCCCACTTACTTGCCTGTTCTTAGTACCTGCCAGAGCTTGTATTTTGACAGATACGGAAACTGAGTCTCCAAGATACTCTTCTGCACCTGGTCACTCCCAGCATTTCAGTGGCCCACCCGCAGGGGCCTGGATGTTATAAGATCTGCTACTGGTCCTCAGTGTATTTCCTGGGTCATATGATAAGGGGGACAGTTCCTGAAGTGCAGAGAGCCCAAGGTTTTGGGTAGAAAGTCAGGAAAAAACCAGCACCTCAGATCCCATTCAGCCATGCACAGCCCTACCGACAATGGGAAGTTAGCTAAGGCTGCTGGGGTTAACTTGGCACTGTACTGTAGGGGTCACAGTGGCGCCTACATTAGTGTTTGTTACTCAGGGACTCTGAAATGCTATGAAGAATGTGCCCTGCGCCCCTCCACCCCTCAGGCATTTAGTCAGCCTAGGCTCTGTTTTCGTGGGAGATGGACAACTGAGGTCCTTTAGTCTTCTGGGGGCTCTTTCCTTCTGGGGCGTGCATGTCTAGGAAGCCAGTGCTTGCTAGGAAGTACAGATCATGGTCAAGAACTCCACCCTGGAGGGAAGTATGTGTGCCTCTCCCCAGAGCAAGTATGAAAAGCATCTGTCAGGTAATATTGATCAGTCACCATGGCTGGATTCTTTTAAAGGACCTCTGGCAGCTTGTGACTCCATGTCCACCCGCTCTGAACTGGGCCCCTGGCGGCCACCTCCCTCCAGAAGGCACACAGATTGTCAGCTCTGGCACCAGATTGTCCTCGTCAGCAGGGCTGGAGGGAGGCTGCAGCCTGGCACGGGGCAAACAGCAGGAATTGTGAACAGGAAGAACGGCTCCTCTGTGCCCAGTAAGGCCCCGGGCAGAGACTAGCCCGCTGCCCTACCACCAGCTGATTCTGGCTTTAGGGTGGGGGGGTGAGGCCTAGGGACCTGGCTCAGACCCAGCCTGGCTGCCAGCTGGCCACTGTGTGACCTTGAGCCAGCTTGGGCGACTGTCCTCCAGACTCCTGACTCAGTGGGGAGCCCAAGCTGTGTGGCAGCTGCAGGAATCAGTGGAGACTGTGTCCTCTTAAGGAACCAAGCAAGCCAGGTGTCACCTGAGCCACCAGGACTGAGCTCTGTGATGTGGGAGTGGGGGTTGTTTGCCTTCAACAGTTAATTGCTTACAAGTACCTTGTAGGTTTTTGTGGTACACCAAGAGGAGACTTAAGGCAAAGCTAAGCCTGGCCTTAATGACATCTGGGCTTGCAAGCTTCCTGTCTCTGTCGGTTCCCACATCTACCAGAGGGCTGGGGCAGGGCTTCAGGTCTAGGAAGGGAGGTAGCAGGTGGCTGCATGAGGTCACAGGTCATATTTATTTGTTAGCCCTCACCTGGACTCCCTGCTTCCTCCAAGAAAAGCAATAGCCATTGTTGGCCTGGGGAGGGGCAAGGACCAGAACTCACAGCATTCAGTGGACCAGAGCCTCACACGCTTCCCTGTTTGTGCACCCACATGAGGGCAGTTGGCAGTGGAGGCCTCCACTCCTCCCCTGCCCTGGGCCTGAGGTCTGCATCCACCAGAAGAAGGCCCTGGGAAAGCACCTTGTGAGCTCTGGTCAAAAAGAGGTGTGCAGATTCCAGCAAGCAGCTCACTTTTGCCCTTCCCCGCTGTGCATCTGGTTAGGATGCATCTGTGGAAATTCCAGCCAGAGCATGCAGAAGCCCTCTTGCTTCTGTGCCTGTTCCAAGGGCAGGACTTCTGTGTGTATGAAGGTGTGGACAGGGACACAAAAACTTGTTAACAACCAATAGCACTTAACCTGTTCTGAGCCTTGGAACAAGTATACAGACAGCCTACCCTATTCAGAGAAAGGGCCATGTTCCTCCAAAGGTCACCCAGGAGCTTACGTGAATGACAAGGGACCCGTGAGATGGATGACCCATATTTTCCCAAAGGAGCTGAGTCACGAAGGTGGGTTTGGGATTCCTTGGACCCTAAAGCTGCTTGCATCTCTGGGCCACAGTCTCCAGGCTGGACCATTCAGGATGCAGTTCCCCAGCGAGGCGGCAGGTGGCAGCAGCCTCCAGCGGTGGTGGTGGTGGTGGTGGTGGTGGTGGTGGTGGTGGTGGTGGTGGTGGTGGTGGTGGTGGTGGTGGTGGTGGTGGTGGTCTGGCTCAGAAGGCCTAGTACAGATGGGGTTGGAGACTGCTCTCTCCTGATTGGCTCACTCCTTCTCTGCCCCTCACCCACATACCATCCCCGATCCCCAAATGCAGCTATCGGCACCCCATCTTTTATCCCCTCTGAGGATTGTTCCACCAGCTGTGCCCTGGCTGTCTTCTTAAGCCAATATAAATTTGCCGCCAGACCTGACCTGGAGACAGCTGGTAGAATCCCTCTTTTGCAGGCAGTAGAGCTCAGGAGCTACAGTCAGAGTGCCTGGGCTCAGATCCAGCTTTGTAGACTTTGAGATGAAATGCTGGTTACAAGAGAAAGTGTGGGGACTCAGGTAAATGAGCGGGTGTCGGGCCGGGAGTGCATGTGGTCACCCCTGCTGGAGCTTGGTGATCATGGCTGGGGACCCCCTCAGTTGCAGAATAAGGGTGCCTGGTCCAGCACCCCTGCACTGCCTCTCGCAAGCTGAGCACATCTGGGTTGAATCGTAGGCTCCTCAGTCACCTGGGAGGGGCACGTACTGTGCATGCCAGAGGCCCCGGTTGTGGGTTGGTTGGGGTGGGTAAGATGAGTGGGGGGATGCCCCGCTGATTCTGCCTATAGACCCCAGAGCACACTCACCTCTTTCCAGACAGGGTTGGGACCTATATGTCGGTGGGGGGGAGAGGCGTAAGTGAGGCCACGTGGGCTTGGTTAAAACTAAGAAGATTCTTCGCCAGCCGTGTTTCTCAAGTGTGATCCCAAGAGTTCAAATCATTTTAGAAATAGCTGCTGTCTGTCTGTTTCAACTTTCTCTCGGTGGAATTTTCTAGAGGCTAAATGCCACCACGTTGGCTAATGGAATGACACTGTTGTCTTTGTGTGCTAAAAGGATGGCTCTTAATTTTTGATATGGCAAATATTGATGCTATAGCCCCCATGAACAATTTGTAGGTCCTCAGTAAAGAGTGAAAAGAAAGTTAGACATGGTGGTACAAGCCTATAACCCCAGCACCAAAAGACTGGGGCAATAGATTTGCCATGTGTTCAAGGCTAGCCTGGGCAAAATCAGTGTTTAAAAAAAGAACTTATGCCGGGTGGCGGTGGTGCACGCCTTTAATCCCAGCACTCGGGAGGCAGAGGCAGGCGGATCTCTGTGAGTTTGAGGCCAGGCTGGACCGACAGCCTCCAAAACAATACAGAGAAACCCTGTCTCGAAAAACAAAAAACAAAAAACAAACAAACAAACAAACAAAAGAACTTAAGACTGAAAAGTTTGAGCATCACTTGCCTATATTGAAAAAAATAAAAATTTATGAATACTTGATAGGGAAAGTACAGCTGGTAGTTGTTTCAACATGGGGCAAACAGGAATGGTGGGAATTATAGCCAGATAGTGCTTAACCACTCATAGGGCCCAGTCTTGATGTGGTACCAGGTTCTAGTGACTAGGGAGGTGCTTAGGCACCCAGGGTATCCAGGATCTGTGATGAAGCCCTCAGTCCAGCTCAACAGACCCAGGCCATTTTGGCTCAGAGCCAGACATGCCCCTAATGCCAGCTGCTGGAAACTCAGGATTTCTTTCTATGTAAGGGACTCTTCAGGCAGCATCAGAAGTCAGGGACTTGGATGTCCTGGTGGGAAGGGTCAGAGCGGGTCTGAAGTGTGACCTCCCAGGCCTCTACCTGTGGAGTGAGCTCCAGATGCTGACGAGGCTGCCACCTGGTGGTCAGTGGCTGGAGGTTACTGTCTAGAGCTGGTTCCTGGTTCTTGGGTGCCTGGCTTCCCAGCATGTGCAAGAAGAGACCATGGAGGATTCCAGACAGCACCTCAATAGCACCCCACAAATATAAAGAACAGCTCCATATGAGAACCTTTTATTCAAGCCTTGTTTCTCACTTATATAATGTTTACTTATATAGTTGAGTATTGAAACTATAGCTCAGGACATTGGGGGATGTCCCCCCCCTTGTTCTTCCACACTGGGGACTGCAGCAAAGCCTGCAGTTTCCACCAGCCTGGCTCTCTTCTCTAGACTTTGCCCATTATAGCTCAGCTTCTCATGTCTTATTCAACTTCCATGTTTACATAAGCCATATACAGGTATGTATATAGACATTATTCCCCTCATCTTTCGCCTTGCTGGAACTGGGCCCCTGCCTCCCCCATGCTAAGCAAGTACTCTGTTGCTGAGCCATCACTCAGCCCCCTCCATTTTTCAACGTAGACTGTGATGATGAGAACAGACCCCGTCTGACACCTTTGTGCAGCCCACTGTTCTCGCTTGGCC
This sequence comes from Mesocricetus auratus, assembly GCF_017639785.1. NCBI lineage: Eukaryota > Metazoa > Chordata > Mammalia > Rodentia > Cricetidae > Mesocricetus > Mesocricetus auratus. Next base: position 151,808,986 of record NW_024429266.1, on the reverse strand, counting down.
CTAGGATGTAGGCACGGTTATCTTTTATGTAGAAAGGGTTTGAAGTTCAGAGAGGTCCTTAATTTGCCCAAGTTGCACAGCTAGAACACAGCAGAGCCAAGGATCAAAAGCAGGGCTGGCAGATGCCCCTCTTGCTGGCTGTACCACACACAGCCTCACTGTAGAGCAGCCCTTGGAGTGGCTGTGTGACCTCGTTTGCTCCCTTACTACATTGACTCCCACCCTGAGTCTCTGTGATTAAAACTCATCCGAAATAGATCTGTTGCAGCAAAATGGAAGGACAATGGGTCTGAGCCCCACCACTCACAAAAGGCAGGTGCAGGGGATGGGGATGAGGGGTATTGCTTATATTCTCTCTCTTCATCTCCTGTCTGGGTTTTCCCATCATTTTCCAAAAGGGCTTTGTCCTGCAGCAGAGAGCCTTGGCCCCAGCTTCCCAGGTCCACAAGCCTTGCTTGCTCCTCTAGAGCCTGGGTGCCCTGTGCAGTGCTTCTTGGACCAGCTGCCCGACCCTGGGCAAGGGAATTAACCTCTCCACCTCCATTGCTGGTTGAATAGGGATGTGGTCAAGATTAGCTGAGGTCACAGGTCATAAGCATTTAGGTGCCTTAGGTTTGGTTTTGTTGTTTTGCTTGTTGTTGCTCTTACAGAACACCCTCAGCCCACCCACCACGATGAGTGGTTCACCCTGTACCCACAGCCAGCCATAGTTTCCTTTTGGCTTTGTTTCTTATTCCTTTGGTCATAATTTGAGATGCAGCAGAGATATCCTTGGCCATGGCTCAGAAGGTACCACATGCCCTCAGGAAGAGGGTAACTTATTCCAGGGACCCCCAGGCTGTTGCCACTGCTCTCAAGACTATCCCATTCCACATGCCTCCTCTTTGGCCACTCTTCCTTGTTCCCACGTGAAGAGGTGAGCCTGTGGCCCGAAGACCCAGGCAGCCCTAGTCCTGCCATCCAAGTGATTGTGGCTCTTAGGTAGCTGGGTACTACTGTGTGACCTGGGGTCTTCTGCAGGTGTTCTGGCCCGTCTGAGTCTCCATTCATCCAGTATTAGGAGAGTCATAGTTACCCCGAGTCTTCTGGTGGAGCACTCACCTTAGGAAGCATGCCAGGATGGCAGTACTGGCTCTTCTGGTTCAGTTTTCATCCTGTGTGTGCAAGCCCAGCCACGCACCAGGGCACTCTGGGAGCAACAGTGTATAGCTGACTGGCCACTAAAGAAAAAAATGCACTGGAAAGTAGCCATTGTCCCAGACCTGTGGGATGGTGGGTGGCAGGATGGCTCTGTTGTCCAGCTCCTCTCAGTGTCCTCAAAGGATATGGGATCCAGGAAGAAAATGCAGCCAGCCAGCCCAGCCTCTCTCCTGAATGTATAGTGTACTCAGTGTGAATTCCCAGTAACCAGAGTAATAGTCTCTGAGGTGACGCAGATGGTGGCTGGCTGGCATGCCGAGCAAACACTGTTCTAGAAAGCATAAATTGCCTTCCCAGCACCCCAGGGGGTCCATCCATGGATATCTTTGTCATTGAACATAAATTACAGTTGATTATGAAAATTGCTAGAGACCAGAAGGGGCTGTGGGTTGTGTCACTTGGAAGATGCTGGCTGGCTACAGGAGCTGAGAGGCTCCTTAGTGTATTGGGGAGCAGGGGTGGCCTTCACTAGCCCAAGGCCCATAGACTTGCAAGGCTCTTGATTTCTCCCTAGCCAGCAGCAGGCCCGTGGTTAAATTCCAGCTCTGCCACACTGGCTGAGCAGCCTTGAGGCAATTAATTTGGCTTCCTAGGGTCTGTCTCCGTTTCTCCATAAACTGAAGAGTGGGTGCTGGGAGACAGCTCAGGTCAGACCAGTATATCTGTTGGGGCAGTAGCACTTCTGGGGCCCCGAGTGCTACTTAGCCTGTAGGAAGCAGGGAGGGGGGGGGGCTGGGGCAGAGCCCAGTTCTTCCCTGCTGTGGATATGGGAGGTGGCAGCCTCCTCTATTGCCTTGGGCAGACCTGACTGAGTCTTTGACTGGACTTGACTGTGCCATTTCTTATAGTGCGTGATGAGTGCTTAGGTTTCTACTGCTTACAGAGCGGAGTGCTGACAGTGTGAGATTCAGGCCACAAGTGAGCTTCCAGGTGGGTTACAGACTCCATTGCAGGGGACACCCAGGAGTCACTCTCCATCCACTGCCCTCTCAACCCTTCTGTTTGGAGACCGAGGTGTCCATCAGAGACCTGTGCTCAAGTGCCTGCCACCCAAAAGGCTTAGTTACCTTTCTCGATTCCATGCATAGTGACACTGTATGTTCTGCAACTGAGCTATCAAAGCATGTGCATGAGCACGGAGTCCCCACCTGTGTCACATTCTCCTTACTATGTGTGACGACTGTCCAGTGTACATACCCAAGCATGCACACACACCTCTTTCTGCTTTCCTTCTGCCATGCCGCACATGGACCCTCCAGCCCCGTGCATGGCTAAGCAAACACTCACCTCTGAGCCACATCTACAGCTCCATTTTTTCCATCTCTTCAGCTTCCTTTTCGTTTAGCAAGGCTCCATGAAGGTCAGCCCCTAACAGGTGTGACAAGCATCCTTCCGTTGGATTGGTTGAGCAGCCTCCTGTCATCTGGATTCTCTCCTACTTGCCTATCTCCAGGCTATAGAAGAGCAGCAGGCTTCTGTTGAAATATCTGGTTTGATTGATTTCTTAACATGTGAATATGCACTTCATGCTGAGTGTTGCTGGGGGAGAGCTGTTAAACTGACTTTCAACAGAGATGATGCTGGTGGCAGCTGGGCAGTTGTACTGTTACTGTGGTGAGCACTCACCTAGGGATGAGGTGTATCCTTCTCTGCTGGCTGTCACTCGGTATATGGGTGTGACTCACCTTACTGGCTTGAGGTGGCTGCATCACTTAAAAGTGTGTTTCTTAGGGAAAAGTCACCTTCTGGGTGCTTAGGCCTTTGTGATCAAATTAGAAAACAAGCCCTGCGTTGCAGAATTGCTGCAGGATTATGTGAACTCAGAAAATGGGATGACACCAAAAACAATGCATTATCCCCACTCCTCTCACCCAGAGACGCCTAAGCCTCCTGAGGGCAGGTCTGTATCTGCACCCTGAGATGCCTTAGCAGGGCATGCCTTGGAGCAGGTGGAGATGATGCTGGGGCAGACGGTGTGTGTGATCAGCTTCAGGTTTATGCCAAATGTGCCTCCGCCCTCCCAGGACCCCACCTCAAGTCATTCCCAGCCAGTGTGCCAGGGTCACACTGGTCTAAGTCTCCCTCCCCACTGGGACAAAAGAAGGTGTTGTTTAAATCAATTACATAGAGAAGATTGCAGGGGGAATGTTAACCCACTTAAGAGTGGCTGGTGTCTCAGGAGCCCTTAATGGCATCCATTTGCCAGGCAGGCGCTCCAGCCCTTGTTATAAAGGAACACATCTATTCATTAAGCTGAGGCCGCCAGGCTCAGGCCTGGCACCACCCAGCCAGCTGCTCTTGGCGGTGAATTCAGCGCTTAGGAATAAACGGGCCTGCTCTGCCATGGCCCCTGAAGTGGGAAAACCAAGTGGGATGGTCTGCAGGAGGGCAAGCCCTTGCAGCTTTCAGATAGGTTTTTCTAGGTTCCTTCGATTTCTCTCTCTGCTTTAATAGGCAGGTGAGCCCTTGTTTAGGTGAAGCTTAAAGAAAGAAATCCATGTCAACGGTGGCCATGGTATCCGTTTGTCTTGTTTATAAGCTTCAGCCAGAGTGCTTCCTTTCATGCTGGGCCCTCCTAGCACACTGCACATAGGACCAGCAATTTTGTTTTCTAGAATCTGTGGAATCCAGGGGGTGAAAGAACCATTCAGCAATATTTATTTATCACCTACTACAGACCAGGAACAGAGGAGAGCCAACAGCTTCAGAATGTCACTCGGGTGGAAGTGATGGCCAGTAGGCAAATGCTAAGCAAGGTGATTATGGACCAGGGTGAGCTCATTCATTCATTTCAGAGTTCAGCTATGAAGGCTCAATGGAACATTTAGCAAGCACAGATGTGAGACACCAGCCCTGTGTTCAAATTCTTCACTCACATTGGCTTTTAACTCTGCCACCCCCAGATCTCTTTCCTTTGGTCATGGTACATTTAGTCCAGGGCCTGCATCCAATAAGTACCCATGGTCTAGCTCCATAGTTAAGTTCATGACTGGGAGCCAGATGTAGCTAGCTAGTCAGTCAGGCACTTGCCTGCTGTGTGTCCTTAGGTAACTTTCTCAAGCTCTCATGTCTCAGTTTATCTGTGAAATAAAGGTTTGCTGAGGATTCAGTCTGATGGCTTTTGTAAAGTATGACTTGGGAGGTAACAGTGCTTCTTGAAGAAGAGGAGACGCGGGGAGGGAGGGAAGAGACTGGAGAACCTGTCCAAGATCCAAGATCACACACTAAACCATGGTGCTTTGGACATACCAAAGCTGTTGGGCCCCCGGGCTATGATCACCTCCACTGTGGGAAACAGCCAGGTCAGAAAGGATGCTTATTCACTTAGCACACTGGCTGCTTTTGAGTTCTTGCCCTCTGGGAGCTAAGAGTGGGGGAGGGAAGGAGCTCTCAGGCTTCCTGGTCACCACTACACTTCACAGGCACTTTTGGACTGAAGATGCTATGGGCCTAAAGAACGTGGTGAGGCCGGGGTGGTTATAATCATCTTATACTTTCCCTGAAAATGTGTTGTAGTTCCTTTCTGCCACTCACCCACGAGGGACAAGGAGCTAAAGTCAGTATTTTTGCTTGTTTGCTGAGGATGTGGGCACTAGAATTGAAGTGTGCCAGGTGATATGACTACTGTGTGTGTGTGTGTGTGTGTGTGTGTGTGTGTGTGTGTGTGTGTGTGTGTGGAAAAGGACAGCTGGCGGCTGTGGATGATGGGCCCCTGGTCCAGCAGGAAGACTGGCCTTGAGCCATTTTCTTTGCCCTTGGACAGAGACTAGAGTTCATATGGCTGTACCTATAAAGTCACAAGCCCATCCCCTGGGTTCCAGGACACCAGGCCCAGTTCGTCTGGCTAGGACAGCAAGGGGCCAGGAAAGTGGGGTCTGCTAAGAGGTGCATGAGGGATATGGGGCACACGGGGACTCTACCATCACCTTACACTGATGTGAGGCAGAGTAGCAATGGACACGGGACCTGCAAATGCGCAGGCGTCTAAGGACACCTGGAAGAGGGGCCATCTTGGCCTCTTCACGCAGAAAAGCCCTTCTGATTGTTTTCCATAGTCCTTTGTGCAGGGTCATCCTTCATGTTCATTTAAACTTTAAAGGCTGCAGAGCAAGAGCCCCTGCAGTTCCCCGTATTCCCAAGTTCATCCTGCTAACCTTTCTTTGGGAGAAAGGGGAAGTCCTTTTGTAGGCTTCTTTTGTGAAAACTGACCCAAGTTTTGAAATGGGAAATTGGTCCCTGTTAGAAGGATCTTTGTTTATCTGGGAGTGTTTCTGTCCTGAGGGACATATTGCCTGGCTACCTGAGAGGTCACACCCCAGACCTCTGGTTCTGTTTCTCCTTAGTTTGAGTGGTTTATATTTGTTTGGTTTTGAAACAAGGTCCCATGTTATGCTCATGTTATGGCTCAGGCTGGTCTTAGATTCAAAGAAATATTCCAATCTTCCTGCTTCAACCTTCTGAGGAGCTGGCTTCATATCCCCCCCTCACCCCCCCCGGTGCAGCCAAGTCACATGACTAAGTTGTGCTCCATGCCTGAATTAAGATGGGAGATTTTGTTTTGTTTTTTGAGACAGGGCTTCTCTGTGTAGCTCTGGCTGCCCTGGAACTCACTTTGTAGACCAGGCTGGCCTCGAACTCACAGAGATTCCATCTGCCTCTGGGATTAAAGGCATATGCCACCACCACCCGGCTAGAATGGAGGATTTTAAAAGCATCCAGTCTGGGTCATCTGCCCTACTGTTCTGGTCCCTGGCTGTGCTACCAAGGCAGTGTGATACTGGTGGACAGTGTGGCCCGAACCATGTTTCAATGACAGTGTGTCTAGTACATGCCCACACAGTCCTAAGTTTCCCTGTTCTTGAGGGTTTTGGGCTTCCCCCTCAGCACAGAGCCTGGCTGGGGTAGGAAGTTCCCAGCAAGTGGTTAATCACATGTTAATGATTAACAGGCAGGGGACAGCAGCTTGATTCTGTGAAGAAGCTCCAGGTGATCTTCCTGGCTAACTGCAAGATACTGCCAGGTCAGGGCCTCAGGGTAGCCCTGGAGATTGCTCACGTGCCAACTAGAATTGGAGTCTCTGTGGACCAGCTCTGGTGGGCTTGAACACCTTTCTTGAGGTCACTAAATCAACTAGCATCGTTCTAGTCCTTTGCAGTACAATGTCTTTTTATTGACTTCTTTGCTGTGCTACAAAAAAATTAATAAACATGGCTTAAGTTTTCAAAATGTTTAAGTTGGGCTGGAGAAATAGCTCAGCGTTAAGAGCCTGTGCTGTTCTTGTAGAGGACTGGAGTTCCGTTCCCAGCACCCACATCAGGTAGTCATAGCTTACATGTAATTCTAACTCCAGGGTATCCAGTGCCCTCTCCTGGTCTCTAAGGACACCTGCTTCCTGTGTACATATCTACACACACGCACGTACACACACACACACACACACACACACACACACACACACACACACACACTCCTACCTTAAAAAAAAAAAAATTAATGTTTTTGAAAACTATCAGGTCAGACAGTGTAAGGCTCTTCCTCATTCCCGCCACTGTCCCAGCCAGGCTTTAGGTGCAAGGGCCAAGGACTCTCTGAGATTCCTATGTCCCCTTCTCATGATAGCATTGGTACCTCTTCCTGTATCTCCTGGAAACAATGGGCTGGGAGGGCTGTGGTGTGGCTCAGTGGTGAAGTGCTTACCTAGCATGTCCCAAGCCCTGGGTTCATGCCCACCAGAGCAGAAAGCAAGCCCAGTCTCAGTGTCATGCTCATGCTCCTATCTGATGAAACACATGCTTTATAGCTTTCATCCCATAATGCTACATATATCTTCCAATGCTCACCCCTACCCCCAGCCCCTGGCACTGCCACGGTAGTCAGAGCATTTGCAATGCCATGGCCACTGTCTGTTTAGTGTGAGCTTCTATTGATGGGTCAGGCAGTATAGCAGGATTCATTTCTGAGAATTAGGATTAGGCTCTCATGTGCACAGACTACCTGACCTAGTCTATTATTTTCATTGCCCTGTCTGCATTCTGCTTTGAAAGTTCCTGCCTAAGTACAAGGTCTGGTTGGGTGAACAGATTTCACCAAGTTACTGGGGCCAGTGTGAGTCTCCTGGTGGGGATTTGAGATCCTCTTGGGAAGGGCTGGATAGCTTTGCAGGTCACATGTCTCCCTTGCAACTATTTAGCTAGTTATGCAATACCTGAGTGAATGAGCATGGCTCCCTTCTAATAAAACTTTATTAGGACGAAGACAGACAACAGGCTGGATCTAGGTCTCAACCAAATCATTTGATATATGCAGCTGCTAGGTCCCTGGGGACCCAGGATCCCCAGAGTAGTCGTAGGGTGGCTGCAGGAAGAATAGGGCCAGCCCTTCCTGGCATTTTGACATAGTTTACTCACATAAGGAGGAAGGCTCAGTAGAGAAACTGGAGTAAAAGGGGGAGGTTCTGACTTGGACGAGGGCTAGTCTGATGTCTGTCTGGGAGAAGAGACAGGGAATTTGAACCTCAAAGTCTCAGTCTTGAACCAGGCAAAATGGGGGGGGGGTTGGAGGACTGAGAAGAGCTTAGCAGTAAGAAGCTTACTATTGCTTACTGTTGGCAAGGCAGGCAGGAGGGAGGGAGAGATGGCCTATAGCCAGGCCACATGAGCCTCAGCCAGATGTAGGGAGGAGCTAGGCTTCACCCTGACAGCTTGGGATGTCACATGTCTGGCCATGGAGAGCAGGGAGACTGTCAAAAGCCAGGAGGATGGTAATATGTTGGGATTAGGGTATCTAAAACAGGCCAAAGCAATCAGCTCAGGACTAAAACCCAGGCCCAAACTGTGGAACTAAACATTCTTATGATGTTGTTGCTTCGTGCATGCATCCCTTAGAGAAGCTCCTACTTATCCCTCAAGGCCTAATCCAAAATGTCCCCATCACTGTGAGCTTTCCAGGGGCAGTAAACTCCATATTAGGCTATACTTGTTACTATCGTGTCCCCTCATTGAGGCCTGAGAAGATGGGGACAAGAGTGCGTGCTTGTTGATGCTGGGTAAATTTAAACTGGATGGTGAATCAGCTGGGATAGAGATTTTTGATGAGCTAACCCTTTAAAGAAATTGAGACCCTGGAAGTCTACGAAATTTGCCAGAATGGTAGGAGTAACAAGTGATTTCTGTCTGGGCTAGACATTTCTGCAGAAAAATCAACATTCCTCATGTCTCCCCACCAGGGCTTCCCTTGTTCCCATTCAAGGTTATTTGTTATGAATCTGCTAGGCACTGGAACAAAAGTGAGGTTCACCATATTCAGGAAGATGAAGTCAGGAGACAGAGGCTTTTGGTTTGCAGGGCCTCACCCCACCACCACACCACTTGCTCATGGGTAAAGCTCACCCCATCTAAATCCCAGCCTGGCCAGCTGTGTGCCCTGGACCTGGGAGGGGTGCCTGGAATTCCTGGTAGATCTAGATGTTGAGTCTGGAGCCTGTTTCCCCGGGGTTCCTGAAGCCGGGCCTGGGGATCCTTTGATTCTATTTAGTATCACCTATTTTTAGAGGACAGCTGGGTCAGAGTTGGGAGTTTTCTTCTGCCCCCCCCCACAAGTAGCTATTGCAGTCCTGTCTCCTGCCACCTCCCTACCTCACCCTAGCCAAGCAGATGCTAGATGTGGCCGCTGTGTCTGTGTAGGGGAACTTTTGTAGCCTTCTGAAGTGAATGAGGAGTGGTATTACCTCACACTTCTACCCATACCTCCCTGGTGGCCACTGGTGCCAGGCATCTTCAAGTGTTCTCACTGGTCCTTGGTTACATATGCTTGGCAAAATGTTCATTCTCATCCTTTGCCGCTTGCTGAAAATCAGCCTTCTTACTGATGAGCAAGAATTCTTTATGGGAGACAAACACTAGAGTATTATCAGTTCTGATATGCAAATGTTTTTCCCCATCTAAGATCTCTATTTTGATCTAGGTCTCATGGTACAGCCCAGGGTGGTCTTGAACTCAGGAGTCTCATGCTTCAATCTCCTAGGTTTTGGGATTACACAGACTCGTGTCGCAACACAGCCTGTGTATTTTTAACATTGCCAGTGTGTACAAGATGCCCCCACATTAGTGGCTCCTGCGACCCCCCCCACTCTCCTCAGGAAATAGTCTTGCTGGTGGGGTGTTCAGGGTGGGTGTTTAATTTGTGTACATCTTCTTGTTCTCTCTCTGCATATGTGGGCATTCGACCAGTGTTGGTACTGGGCACCCTGCCTGTCTTCTGCGTAATAAACAAGCATACACGAGGGGACCAGCAAGCTATGAGAGCTTGTAGATGGGTGGGGAGAGGGGGAGGAAGGGCCCAGCTTTAGTCTCATCAGTGAATGGGGCCCGAAGTAACCCCTCTTCACAATGTTGCCCACTGGACCGGGTACCAGTAAAGCCCACTACGATGTTCATCATTATTGCTTCTAGCTTGTCACTGGCCGCAAAGGGTGTGTAGCTACCTTTGGCGCGAATTAAATCTCTTTCCACCAGATCTGGGACAGGCGCGTCAGAGCCCTGGAACCACTTGTTGCTCCTCTGTTTGGGGATGCAAAGTTTGTACGCTAAAGCCAGTCAGGACTGGCGCAGATTGAGGTTTTCGGCGCGTTCTACCTGTTGTGCTTACACGTGAGGAAGACGAGGGCTTGCAGTCCCGTCCCTCACCCGGAGCAACAAACCAAGAGCAGAATCTGCGCTCCTCCCGGAACTCACGGCTCTGGCCCCGCCCCCAGAAGACCCCACCCCCGCTCTGTGGCCCCGCCCCCGGCCACATTCCTCCGGCCGGACTTGCGTTACGCCAGGCAGGCAGCGGCTGGAGGGTCGCACAGGGCCGGCGTTTGGACTCCGGGACTTAGGGCTGCGTGCATCCACGGGCGAAAGCCAGAGGGACATAAGGGAGCCCGTGGCGGACGGACCGATTGTCGGGGATCGGGTCCGGGGTCCAGCGGCCGCGGGGGGAGTCGCGGGCGCGCGGCTCGGCCTGGGTCCCCGGGCGCTGGCCCGGGCCGCTCCCGCGGCGGCCGTCATGTGGTGCCTGCACTGCAACTCAGAGAGGACTCAGTCCCTACTGGAACTGGAGCTTGACAGCGGGTAAGGCCGGCCGGGCAAGAGCAGAGGTCGGCGGAGGGAGATGGGCCCCGACCGGGGCTGGGTCGCCAGGCGTGGGGATCCTGTGTGCCAGAGGGGGGCTTCGGGGATGGGTGTGACTGTCAGGGCAGAGCGCCCGGCCTGCTTGCCAGGAGCAGGTCTCAGTGAGGGTGTGTAAGGACAAAAGTGGGTTGTGGGCATAAGAGTTCTGTGGGAATGAGTGGGAAACTAGATTCGGTGCGTGTGTGAAGGGCAAGACAGCAAATGGCCTGTAGTTTGTGTCAGGAAAGGTACCCAGCTCTGCCTGCGCCTTGTCTCTGATTTCAGTGCACAGGCTGCCAGGGCCTCTCCTCCAAGTCTGATTGTTGGAGACCCTGGATCCGTCTGCATGTATGTATCCACTGTGTTGTGGAGACTTCAGCAAGGATGTGCGCCTCTCTCTCTCTCTCTCTCTCTCTCTCTCTCTCTCTCTCTCTCTCTCTCTCTCTCTCTCTCTCTCTCTCTCTCTCTCTCTCTCTCTCCCCGTGTGTGTGTGTGTGTGTGTGTGTGTGTGTGTGTGTGTGTGTGTGTGTGTGTTTAGATACTGTACACCTGGCAGGCCACCTGGGCAGGTGCTGGGGTGCCTGGAGTTTGTGTGACTGCTGTTTTTGACCAAGTACAGATGTGAACGGGTTGCTGGCTGGAACTGAATGTGTTGTTTACCTCTGGAGTGAAGCTTGTGCGTGGTCCAGAAAGGAGTCTGATGGTACAGAGAAGCTGGCTGCTCTTGGTTTTAGGGGTCTGTGTGAGGCTGTCTGAGTACCCTATGTCTGTGTTTATGAAGAGAGAGAGGCTGTGTGTGTATGTGCTAGGAATATTGATTTCCTCTTGCTTGGCAGCACAGCTGCCCCTGAGCTGTCTGCAGGCCCCTCCATGAGCAGGGGTGTGGGGCTGAGGGGATTTGTTGACAAGTGGATTGGGCCTCTCTGGAGGAGCCCACCTGGAGCCCTTTAATCTTTTCATTTCAAAATTTCCCAAGGCCTGCCTGGCAGTTGCAATGAAAACACGAGTGTGTCCTGCAGTACCCCGTCCCCACCCCAAGTGTGGGGTTCTGGCCTGAAGCTTCATGTGGGGCTGTGGGAAGGGGGCCATTTCCTAAGAGCCAGTACTTCTGGCATCTGAAGCCGAGGCAAGACAAGCTGCAGCTGCACGACCATCTGTCTAGCAGTGTGGGCTTCGTCTGGGATTGGGGGTCACAGTCAGACCCCACAGGTGGTCAAGACCCTGCACACTTCTTCAGCTGTCCCATCCAGTGTTTGAATTCCTGTCCTGTTGTACCAGCATCCTCATATTGCAAGAGAGCAGAAGGAGTCTGGGCCTTTAGTCTCATCAGAACTAAGATTATGTGGTTTATTGAATGCCTAGTGTGTGCAGACCAGACTCTGCCCTGGGGGACCAGGGGCACAGCAGTGAACATAGCTCAGAGAAGTGTTTCTAATCCCAATGCAGCCAGCAGTGTAGGGGTGACCATGTTCACAACATGACCACGGGATGGGTCAGCAGTTTCTGGCCATACCTCTTCTCCCCTAGAACTGAAGGGGGTGTGGTGGGGATTTCCTGTCCTTCATTAGAATCTCCCAGTGTCACCACTTTAGTTATGTCCATGGCTGCCTTGTTGTATTTCTGTGCCACATCCATCAGCAGAAGTCTCTCTGGGTCTCTGATGGCAGTCTTCCAGCTGCGGGGGGTAGGGGAGGGTGTCCTGCCTAGATCCTGGATCTGGGGCCAGGTGTCCTGGAGAGCCAGGAGCCCTGCTCAGGTGCAGCCCATCAGCCACAGAGCAGATGGGCAATCCCCCACCTCATGTGATTTCTAAGGAAACCTGGGAGGGCTAGAGAGACTCATGGGTGCTGTGGATGCTGAGCCAGGTGCTCCTTTGGCTGGGGAGCCTTCCTGGACCTTCTTGCATCTTATTTACTAGTCCTCTCATCTGGCCATCTCCTGCTCCCTAAGCTCAGGTAGGAGCCAGCATGCTCCAGCGACTTACAGAACCGCAGTCTTTGTGCCTCAGGTCACTCTCAGACTGGCACTGTCCTGCATGCACAGGCTTCTTGAATAGCATGGCCTATCTGATGCTTCACTGTTTTCCCGCATCACAGCAACACGGGGTCCTTTACTTTTTGTTGTTGTTGTTGTTGTTTTAAAGAGCACAAGCCAAGACTTGAGAGCCCAGTGGCCATACCTGGAACACAACAGCTCAAGGGGCTCAGGCCCGGATATTCCGATAAGAGTGGAGGTCCCTGGAACCCCCTACCAGGACTTAAGGCTTTCATTCGAGGAAGTCGGACTATGAACTAGTTGTGCTAATATTTACACAGCTTTGGCTTAAAACGTGGACAGGACTGGCAGTTGCATGGTTGAATAGCCTGATGACTGGGCAGATGGGTGTTTGTGGAAGGGATTAGACAGGAGCTCCTGTGTGTGTGTGTGTGTGTGTGTGTGTGTGTGTGTGTGTGTGTGTGTGTGTTGTGCATGCATTTCCCTGGCTGTGTTCTGCAGACATGGAATCCTGGTGTGCTGGAGTATCAGGAGTCCAGAGCAGCTCAGACAGCAGGAAGATGGCACAGCCAGACAGTTCTTTCAAATCCCAGCCTACTTTGTGAGTTTATGCAAGTTACCATAGCCCTCTGGGCCTCAGTTTTCCCTTTAATGATAGGATATGAAAGTAGTGCCTGGCAGGGGCTTTGCAGGTATGGGTGGCCTTCCATGGCTAGCCAGTCCTAGGACCTCCAGGCTGCTGTCCGGTTTGTCCAAGTCAGCACTGTACACTTCCCAGCTGCCAGTGGCCCACTGTGTTTTCTTCCTTCCTCTTTCGTAAATTTCCTTTGAATGATGATGACGTGTGAAATATCCGCCCAGTAAGCACAGAGGCAAGGCAACCACCAGGCTCTAGTGGGCTGGGACTGGGCCATGGCTGGAGGCCTGGGTGAGGTTCCCTATGGAGGTGTGTTTGTCTGGGGAGAGGAGGCTCAAAGCCGTGGAGTGTGATTTACCCTGAGTCCTCAAAAGCAGATTCTAATGACTTTAAAGGCCATTAAGACTCTTGAAGAATTAATTGTGTGGCCTTAGAGGATCTGGCTGATCCACTGCGGGAGCTGCTGCAGAGAGAAAATTGATGGCAATTATGGGGGAAATATGGCACAGTGCCAGCTGGGCCTCTTCCAACTCTGGCTTCCCTGGCGGTACCCTTAGTGAGTGATGGTCTATGGTATGTGCCCATACCTAGCATAGCACCTGGCCCGTGATCAGATTGACCACTGCTTCCAGAAATGCAAGCATAAGCAGGTATGACATGCTATCTTAATCTGGGGGAGGTTGACCCAGTGGGTACTCAGCCCTGGGTTTGCCTGTGTTCTTCCATTCCCCTGACATCTACTGAGCACCTCCTTGGCCAGGCCTTGAGCTAATAGAGAAACCAAGGTTACTCTGTGTGTCAGAGTCTTGACTTTGACCCTTCCAGCTGAGCAGTATTGGGCATGTTGCCTCCGCTCTCTGAGCCTTGGTTGCCCATGAAATGAGACTGTAACTGAGTGGGGGTGGAGGTGAGATGTGCAGCTCTGCCCAGAGCCCAGTGAGTGGTTCCTCCTGTCACTGTCCACTTTTTCCCTTCTGTGACAGGACTGTAGGTTAAAATGGTCCCCACCATCTTCTCATCTTGTTCCAGGCTAAAGACTGGTTTGGGGACCATACATGGGAACACTCTCTGAGGCCACTTGCTTAGAGTTTATTGTCTATGTCAGAGCCTCTCTGCTCATCAAGGGAGTAGCATCCTTCACATTTTACTCTCTTGGTGTGAGGTCTCTCACCACAGTGACGGTTGAGTTTGAACTGAAGGCACTCTGGAGCTGTCGTGAGATTTTGTCCATGCTTGCAAAGCTAGGGCACTCACTGCATTTGCTTTTCCTTTCTGTTCAAAGGTCAGCAAAGTAGTAACCACATGGCTGTGCATGGCAGTGGTGTGTATGTATGTTTCTTCATTTAGAAATACAGGCTTCTGTGCCTCATTTCAGATGTGGGGAAGAGGTACAGAGTTCCCAGCCAGAGAAGGCTGAGCTGGGATTTGCACCCTGTCTGCCTGACTTCAGGGCCTGTGTGCACCACAGCCAAGATCTGTTTCCTCTGGGATTAATTCATGTCTGGTAAAATGTCACTAGTGTAAATAGATCTGGTATCCCTTGGTATCTGGATTCCCAAAATTTTCCCAAGTACCCCAGCCTGTACCCTGGTCTGTGACAATGTGCCAGGTTTTCCTGACGTCTTGTCTCTTTCCCCAGAGACCACAAGAACCACATTTCTGGACTCTGCAGGGGCTGTGTGGGTAGCACTCTTTATTCTTACTTTTTTATACTTTCATCCTGTGTGCATCTCCAGTTCCAGCTATGCATGGGGACTCGGGGACAAAAACTGTCCCCTGATTCACTGAGGGACCAATCCAAATACGGCAGGCTTCCACATGGTGAGGAAACCCATGGCTTCTGACATGAAAGGACAGATGGCTGTGGGCAGTGAACTTAATCCCCTGGAGGGGAGGAGGATGGTTAATAAACTGGGAGATTTGGAAGAGGCCCCAACTGGAAGCAGCCTCTCATGCACATGAACAGAAAGGGTTCCCCCAAATTGTCTGGTGCCCAGGCTGTGTTGGAGTCTGTCAGCAACCTGAGTACATTCTCGCAGAGACCCACTTGCTTTAAAAGTTAGAAGTGTCTAGCACTTTTGTTTCTCATTTGACTGGAGGCTGAGTGGTTTGGGCACTCAGATGCAGGGATAGTATTTGGACCAGAACTTGTAGTCCCACTAAGCGCTTGCTAGACAGTGGTGGCTATGGTTGCCATTGCTCTGGTAGGTTTTATTGTTGTGTGTGTGTTTATTAATAAGCTTTGAAGGGTCACCCCTCCCTCAAGAGGAGACCGTCTAGAAAGGCCTGGCCCTCACTGGCTGTTGATTTCCCCCTTTCTGGTTTCTGTTTCCACCTCTGTGAAGACCCTTGTGGTCACCTGTAGGTGAGGATGCTCCTTAGCCCATTTGTTGGGAGCAGACTTGTCACTGGACCACCTGTGCCCTGCCTTGCAGCCGCAGCTCTGCTCCCCAGTGTCTCTGTGATCTAATCACATCCCATAGCCTTTCTGTGTCTCAGTTTCCCCATTTATGAAATACAGATGATAGCATGTGGCTGTGGAGTGGCTGTGAGGACTGACTCACATGGCACTCTGTAGAGGTGCATAGAAACCAGTGGTGGCAGATGGTGGCACATTCAGTTCAGGCTGGTGTGGCTCCCCAACACGAGGGTGGGAGCACACTGCTTACTCAGGGGAAATGTCTTTCTGGACAGGAGAAGTTCACTTTCCTTCCTGGCCACAGAGGAAACTAGGTTTAAAAGAAGGAGGGAGGCAGGCATAACGGAACTGCCATGCATTTGATAAGGCAGAGCGCGAACAGGGCACAGCAGCAGGAGCAAGTGCTGACGGCCCACACGCTGGTGTGCTCGCAGTGCTGTCGGAACAGCTGCTGGGAGGCATGTAGATGAAGCAAACTGCTTTGGCCACAGTTTGGAAAGATTGCCTAGCAAGGTAGCTTGCCATTCAGCCAGGGTGGAGAGAGGGAGGCTTGGCCTGCATGCTTTATGAGGCAGACTGTGAGGAGAGTGCCCAGCTGAGAGGCAGATTGAGTAGGGCTGTAGGGTTTTGGGCTCAGTGGGTGACTGTGTTGGGTGGAGCTTTGGGCCAATCTGGTGGTTCTAGTCCTGTCTATGCTGTTTCTGGCACCTGAGGCCCAAGTTCAGGGCTTGGCTTTAGTCCCGGCAGGGGAAGGGGGCTCCATACCAAACCACTACCACCCCAGACTGGAAGCAGTGTCAGTGGCTAGAGATGAGAGTTAGACCTGCCAGAGTCCCAGATCTGCCCCATTCTAGATGTGTAGCCGAGGCAAGTGGCCATGGCTCTGGGCTCCTGCTGCCTTATCTGTCAGTGGGGACCGTGCAGAGAGAGGCAACATGGGTATCACACACAACAGGTGCCCAGTCCATGACAACAGGAAAGAAAAAGGGGGCTGGGTTCAGGCAAAGCCACAACAACTTTTAGTGGGTCTGATGTCAGCTCAGGCTTGAGACTGGGATGTGGCCAGACAACAGAGTAAGGACACCAGAAGCTGCACTCTGGGGTCTTTGCCATTTCACACACACACCATTGGGACTGCCCGTGAACACTGGCATTGCTGCCATCTTTCCACTTCACAGGCAAGAAAACGGAGTGTGGAAAGAAGCCCTGAGCCCTGCTGTGTACAGACACGGCTTGTTGGTTGGAGGAAGCACCTCTGGCCCTGCCCTGGCATTGTGGGGATGCAGCACACAGGCTTAGAACCCTGAGTGAAGACAGTCAGAAGGGAGGAGGCGCAGCTATAGAGAGACCAGAGCCTATAGGATCCTTGTGGGCCTACCCAGCCCCCAGTGACAGTGTGGGGCTCCTGAGTACCTCCATGGAATGGGTGATGGGGTGCACTACCATTTGGAGAGGATAGAGGAGCCTTGGGTGTCCAGTGGTCTTACCTCTCTGGACCCATTTGCTAGCCACAGGAAGCTATCTGTTCTTTCTCAAGACTGTCCAATGAATTTCAAGACAGTATAGGGTCAGCTTTCTATTCCAATACAGGGCAGATGGATGAATGAGCGCCAGGTGGGAGTCAGTGCCCGCTAGCCACTCTGTGGTTCCCGCTAACTTGCTTGAACCCAGCCACCACACTTGGTCCTGGTGTGATTTTCCTGGTGGGTCCCCAAACTGGGAGTTCTGGTGGGACTGGGAATGGGGAATGGCTCTTTGCCACTGGAAACAGGGTCTGCAACCGCACCAGCCCTCTGGCCCTGACTGTTCAGTCGGGGCTTAAGTGTATGCACTTTGAGTTTGTTCTGTTTTGATACAAAATGGCCCCAGAGGGCAATAGACCTTGATGTCAATAGCAAGTCTTAGCTATTAAATCTTTACTGTTGAAAACTTCTTTCATTTAAAAAAAATTATTTTTTACGTGTATGAGTGCTTGCCTGCATATGTGTGTGTGCACCGTGTGTGTGGTACCCCAGTGGCCCAGAAGAGGGCATTGGGTTTCTTGGAACTGGTTTTATGGGTGCTGGGAATCCTTTTTGTCTACAAGAACAGCAAGTGTTCTTAACTGCTGAGCATTCTCTCTTGCACCACCACCCCCCATTTAGAAAATTTCTAATGTGTACAGAAGTAGAGAACAGTATTAATGATTTCCAAGGGCAGTTCATCTTCCTTCCATCTATTATTTTGAAGCTTTTAATCTTGGACTTGTCTCATGGTCAGCCTTATCCTGGCCTTGGAGATAGGCTGTTCCTGGGGTGGTGGGTGCCTTGTGCAGCCCCTGGCCATGCTGGCTCCATTCCAAGAACCTTGGGCGTGGGCCAGCTTTGAGTTGGTGATGTACTGATGACTGACCTTTTGGGTGGCCTGGTGTGTAGAAGAGGCTGTGCCTGCGGCTCCCTCATCGATTGTGTATAAGACATGTTTCTCTGTCACCCCAGTACCCCCTGAGAGTGAAGGCGAGAAAATGAGCTCTTGGCCTCTCCCACGAGGTCTGTTCACTTGGTTCTCAGCTGAGTAGTGTAGCCTGCTATGAGTCAGGTTGTGACTCCTGCCTCCCTCCTCTTGGTCAACCTGTTGTTTCCTTTGACACACTGCCTTTCAGGGTCCCTAGCCTTTGCCCAGCCCCTTTCTCCTTTATCCAGGATTTCTGGTTCTACCTCAGCCCAGGCCCAACTTAAGCAACTAACACCACCCCCCTCCCGAGGGGTCTGGTGATTACCTACAGTCCAAGTCCTGGAGAAGTTTTCTGTTGCACTCCTCCCTGTCAGAGTCTGACCCACTAAGGTTCCCTTGATACCATCTTGGGCCTGAAATCTTTGGAGCTGGCCGGTCCTCAGTGCTGGGTTTGAAATCTAGCACATAGTAGGTCCCCAACAATGAGACTGACACACAGTAGGTGTTCTAGATGTTAGTTGCTGTCATTATTATGAATATCTTATGACTAACCCTGGCTCCTACCAACAGTTCTTGGCACATGGGGGGCAGGACTCCACCAAGTTTGGTCAGAAAAGGCCCAGATTGCCTCTGGCTCTGTCTTGGTACAGGGAGCATACTTTGCACCCCCGCCCTGGGTGTAGATGCTGCTGATTCCATGGGGTGCTCTCCTCCCTGAGCCTCCTCCTGGTGCAAGTTTATCATGTCTCACCTGCTGCCAGGGTGTGATGCAGGGATAAGACTCCCAGAAGCACTTCCTGGCCTGCAGGCCTCAGTCAAGGATTGTGGGTGTGTGTTTTTTTTTGTTTGGCCCTGTGTGGTCGGTTGTATTCCCACCTTGTTTTGTTTTATTTTCAAGACAGGGTCTTACCTCATAGCTCTGGCTGTCCTGGAACTCACTGTGTAGACCAGGCTGTCACAGAAATCCTCCCGCCTCTGTCTTCCCAAGTGCTGGGATTAAAGGCGTGTGCCACTACTCCCTCCTGCTGATCTTCCCACTTTATAGCTCAGAAGTGTGGGCTTAGAGAGGCCAAGTCGCGGTCCTGTGGCCCCAGTCCCCTCCTGAGGGGTATGCAGTCGCTGGGAAAGGGCCTTGTGTGCCAGTGATGTGGGGAGTTAGGGGTGCTGCATCTGCCTTTCTGGGCTTATGGGGCATATGAGGGTCTCAGGAAGCTGAAAGCACAGTAAGACCCTGCTGGCTGCTGTGCTCTGAGTGACTACAAGTAGTGGGCTGGCCCCAGAGGGACCCAGGTAACATAGGCAGGGGGCAGGGAGCAGCCCAGTCTTGGGGGGTGGTCCACACCCCGGTTGGCATAGCCTCCTTTCTTCTGTGAGGCCTATGGCATTGGTTTAAGTTTTCACCTCACTGGGCCTTGTTTTTTTTCCTCCACAAAACCTGAAGGAAGACAGTCTGGCACGTCTTCGTTGTAAGTGCTGGGTGGTCAGTGTGTGGCAGTTTTGAGTCTTCAGTTGTAATATAGGATCTCTTGGATTCAATGCCAACTGTGGTGGACTGCCCATGTTGTGATACATGATCCCTTGGATGCAATGCTAAGTATGGTGGGCTGCCCATGTGTCAGGAGGGGCAGGGCAGTTTGCTGTGCTTTCTGCCATGTGCTTGGGTCTCTGGGAGCTGCACCCCTGGTGGCAGGGTGGGCTGAGAGACTGCCTGTTACACAGGCCTCTTTCTCCCTGGCACAGACCATACTCTCCAGGGCTGCCCCCCCACCAGCCTGTGCCTCCCCCCAGCCCTCCCGGGGAGTCCCTGGGGCCCAGCCTGGCCCTGTCTGCTGGAGCCTGCCACAGAGAGCTGCTTTATTTAAGTCCATTTTGTGAGTATGGAAATAACTAGAGGACTCTGTATTTAATTTGGCTCAGCCGGGAAGATTTTTGGCTCAGTGTGTGTATGTGTATTCTAAAAAATCTTTCCGAGCAAGCCCCGGGGTCGGAAGCTTCTGGTCATCTTTGTGCATTCAAAACCAACAAGAGCCGCCCTGCTAGCTGGGGTAGGCTGGCTGAATGCAGGCTGCAGGGAGTGGTCCATGAAAGCAAAAAAGGGAGGAGGAAGGAGGAGACTAGATAAGAACATGGTGGCAGCTGTGGGGAACTTTGCTACTGGACCCAGCAGGGAGTGACTTGGAGTGTACAGAGATGTCCCAAATTCTCGAAGATGTGTCTGACTCCATAGCCATCAAGGGCTCAGCTGGGTGGTAGCATGGAAGCATTCTTCCTGTCCCCTTTCTTCCCTGGACAAGTGGAGCAGAACCCTGGGCTTGAGCCCTTCTCTAGTCAGTGGCACAGGGCAGGACAGCCCAATGTGGCAGCTGCTTTTGGCAAGGCTTGTCTTTGCTTGACCTCATGTTCCTAGCGGTCGGTGGTCAGGGACACTAGCCAATGTGAGCCCTGAGAGGTGTGGTCACTTGCCTCAGGTCAAGCAGCACTTCACCTGCTCAGCCCTGCGGACCTCTGGAGCCTTGAGATGTCATCCCAAACATGGGCTGACATTCTTGGTGGGCAGGGCAGGCCACCCTGTGAGTTTGAAATAAACTCTGTACTGATTCTTTGAGGCTCAGACACAAGACTGCCCGGTACAGAGGCTTGGTGGCTCACATGACCTACATGGGTGGTGGGTTGTTGTCAGTGTAGTGAGGCTGCCTTTGTGGGGTCTGATAAAACCCACACTCTGAGGACCTACAGAGTAGATGGCCACAGCTTCCCACCATCCCTGCAGAGCTCTGATGTTTTTGAGCCCTGCCCTGAGGATTCTGCTTTCTGTATTTGGCTTCTTGGGAATGACAAGTGGTTCTTGAATTTCAGCCTTACAAAGATCTCCACAGACAGGAAGGGGGTATGAAAAGAATAGAAGACCAGGTGTGGGCAGATGATGAGGTCAGTGGAGGACTGTGGTATACAGTGCAAACACTCTAGAGCTGGCTGTGGCTTCCACTCCTGGGTCATAGGCCCAGGATGGCAGGGTTCTTAGCTGTTGTCTCCTCTCAGAAATCAGAATTTTTGTATCTGATCGCTAGATGTTAAAATGGTTCAGACTTACTCTTTATTTTCCTTTGTTTATTCCTTGGTTCATCCTTTGTTTGTTTGTTGTAAGATAAGCGCTCACTGTTGTGGCTCAGGCTGGCCTCAAATTTGTGATCCTGCTGTTTCAGACTCCCAAGTGCAGAGATATGGGCATGTAGTACCATACCCAGTTTATTCCAATTTTTAGGACAAAACATTGTGGAGAACCACACAGCATGCTGCCAATCTGTGCTGGAATAACTTACTGAGAACCCTGTGCCCTCAGAGGCTTCATATGAGCAGGGACTGCCTAGTCTCCCAGCCAGGTAGATGGGCCTTACCCAGGCCTTGGTCTGGAGTTTCTGAAAAGGCTGCCCACTCTAGGTTTGGCTACAGGGAACTTTCCTCTGAGTTTAGGCCTGTGCTCTGTTTGGTACTCTGGTCCTGGGATGTGGGACAGCATCCTTAGGCACGGTGGGGCTTTCTGCAGAATGATAGTGGTGACTGTGTGAATGACACCTTG
Source organism: Mesocricetus auratus (assembly GCF_017639785.1). Classification (NCBI taxonomy): domain Eukaryota; kingdom Metazoa; phylum Chordata; class Mammalia; order Rodentia; family Cricetidae; genus Mesocricetus; species Mesocricetus auratus. The sequence continues at coordinate 151,787,576 of NW_024429266.1, read as the reverse complement.
CCAGACTGAGGTCTGGCTGGGCTTGATTGCAGGGTGTTTGCTTCTGCCCCTCCACCCCCAGCCGCCTGTCCCTTTTGCCAGCTGGCTGTCTTCCCAAGTGAGGATGTGTGTTGCCAGCCTGTGTCAGGAACTCTGCTCCTACTGTGTTTGTCTGGCCTGCTAGGGCACAGCTCCTAGAGGCATCCTGGTTTTGTAAGAAGTGGTCCAGGCAGATTCAGGGGCCCTGAAGCTGAACCCAGTGTGTCCTAGAGGATGTGTCTGCATTATCCTCCATTCTTGGAGAGTTGAGGCTCAGGAGCTATGCTATGATATGATGGCTTTTGCCTATGTGGAGTCTGTGGCATTTCTACAATGAAGCTTCCTAGTCTGTGTGTGACCAGCAAGCCTCCCCACTGCAGGTCTCCCACCTGTGAGGAAGGGGATGGAGGATACATCAGACCATGTCCTTATATCTTTTTTGACCTCATTGTGGCATTGGCCCTGCCTATTCACTGGGCTCTAGGTCAGAAGAGCTGGTCCTGCCTACTCAAGTCCTTCACTGTCAGCATCATTCACCCATTTCATCTGCTGTGCTCAGTCCTACTTGGGGACCGGGTCGTTTTGTGAGCAAATGGATACCTCTGCCCCCTAAGCTGATGCCCGAGTAGGGAGAGGGCTAGCTAAGGAGATCCCAAGTGGCAGTGATTGTAGATGTCTGTACCCTTTACTTCCCTCACTCCTACATGCTGCTGAGGGAGTGCTCAGGGCTACATTCCTGAGACACCTGTACTATTCCCATGGGTACCAGGCCTTCTCTGGCCTTGGGCTAAGGATCGTTTGTGCATATCCAGGACCCTTGTGTTCCTTTTGATGGGAGCCTCTGAGATTGTAGGTGGACAAGGTTGGTTGTTTCAGTATCTGGGGCTGGCTCAAAGCCTAGGTTGATCCCTGGACCTCTTTAAGAGCAAACCACTCCAATAGAGCCAGGGGGTGTCTACTCTGCCTTCCCCCTAACACTCCATGTACCCACTCCTGCCTACAGTGGGAGGGAGGGCTGGCTTGGAGGCCGGAAGGATGACTGGCCTTCTAGAACATGTTGTTGACAGGACACTATGAGGGCCTGGCTGCAGGGTCTGGGTCAAGGGACACGAAGCCCTTTCTTCCTTTCCTGTGGTGATGGACTGATTGATGAACAGGCTTCCGTGAGGTCAGCTGCCCAGGACACTGAGGAAACAGTTCCTGCTCAGCCTGCCTTCTGGGCTCCCAGACACTCTTGCCAACTCCTCTGTGTTATCACAGATGGGCAGCGTAGCCACACACGAGAAAGGGAAACTGAGCCTCAGAAAAAACTGGTGTTCAGTTCTAGATGTACAACTCCATCCCAGAGTACACTGGATAAAGGGACAGTTGTTGGGAGGGCAGGTGCCATGATGAGCTGGATAGGGCACACGGGCAGGCTGCTAACCATGCCTCCTGTTAGCCTGGGGCAGCCCCAAACTGACGTTTGTCTCTGTACACCAGAGTGGCCCCCAAATGGCTCAAGAAGCCCCCAGCTCCTGACCTCTGCTCCTCCTGCTGCCTGCCTGGCTCTGTGCAGCAGCTGACAAGTTGGGGAAATGCTGAGTGTTAGTTCAGTAAGCAGAGTTCTAAAAATAGCTGCTGCTCTGAAAAGCCCATTGTTTGGAGACCCATATTTTTCTACATATATAAAGGTGGCTTCTGGCCGTCTGGGTGCAGGCAGTCAGAGAATGAATGCCACAGGCTGTGGGCTGCAGCGGGGCTGCAGCGTGTATCTCTCTAACTGGGACCTATAACGAGTCAGCAGGACAGTGAAGCTGGAGCCAGGCCAGCATCCCCATGAAGGTGGTGGTTGGGTTGTGCTAGAGTAGCCCCAAGGTACCTCAAGTGCCCAGGACACCTGTGGCCACAGAGGACCCCTCTCTCTTTAGCAGGCATGGGCTAGAGTAATCCTGAACTACCCAGGGCAGAGATTCAGACTATGCCTTGTTGGGGTATGGAGGGGTGGGCGGCTAGCTGGTCTTAGAGAGCCTAACCCTGCCCAGAGCCCTGCGTCTGGCAGCTCCTTCTAGAACCTGCTCCTGTCTCTGTCCCTTATGCCAACATCAGAACCACTGCCCTGCCTGAAGTCCAGCACCGTTGACACCCACCCAGTCTCTCTTTTTCTTAGTCTTCTGCAGATACCTCCAACTCCCATTCCTCCTTCTCATCCCACCAGGGCCTGCAGCTGCCATGCAAATAGTATATAAAAAGGTCCCGGGGTGGGAGCTGGACTGTAGACCAACAGCCAGGAGGTTTAATGGGATTAAGCGGAGCTTGGTGGTCCTTTGGGTACAGTGGAGCGGGGCAGGAGGCGTGGCTGGGTCTTGTAAGCCTTCTAGGTCTTGTGATGTCTGATTCCCCTGTATTGGAAGCTGAGGCAAGATATGGTTGGAACTGTGCTTTGATTGGATCATTGATGTTTCAGGGAGGCGGACAGGTGATAAGGCCAAGGAGTAAGGGCAGTGTCACTGGTCAGTGGCAGAGAGGCCGACCAAGTGGTCAGAGTTGGCCAACAGATGGGCATGAGAAAAGGTGTGTGAGAGAGTAGCCTAAAGGATAAACTGCCCTCCTGCAGGTGGAAGGGGCAGAATATGCCCTCACCCCTCCACCCCCACTTCTGAGGGCTTCTGCCACCCTGGGTCACAGGCTGTTGAGTTCTCTGATTATCTGTGTCCTCATTAATGCAAAGGAGAACAGAATAAAAGGAGAACCCTACCTGATACCCCACACCACCTCCATTCTGCCCCTCAGGGGAAGTTTCTGCACTTTTAGAAGTACATGTCATCAGCTTTCATTTGGAGAGCTATGCTTCTGGTTACCCAGCTGGATCCCTGATAATGTTGGTTGAGTGGCTGTCAGGGCCCATGTACCCCCTGAAGACTTGGCCCCTAAATCTTCATTTCACTCTTGTGTTCCCTGTGCCCCCCCCACAAAGCCCCCACATTCCAGGCCTGGCTGCCTGTAGGGCTTTGAGCACAGGGCTCACACTCTAAACCCATTGGCTCTCTGTTCCCTTGGTTCCCTGCCCAGATCCCCCTAGATGTGTTAACATCCCCCCTCCTGCTCTCCAACCTCCATGTATGATCTCCCAAATCACACTCATCCCAGCTCTGCTGGGTCAGTCTTAGAGGTCCTATACCCTACTTCCTACGAAGGACTCCCTGCAAGTTCATAAGACTCCTCCAGCACCAGCAGTGTAGTCCTCTCCAGGAACCATTTACCAATGGTGTGGAGGGCCTGCCAAGGAGTGGCCTCCCCCACCATTTTCCCCCTTTAACCTACCCCTTTATGTCTTTGCACTCTGCTCCTGGGGCCACATCAGCCTGGGAACATTCCAGACTAAAAGGGCTAAGGATTGCAATGACTAAAGTCCTGACTCAGCTTGAGCCTCTGTGAGCTGCAAAATGAAGAGCACTGTGTTCTGATGGTTTGCCTGAGCTGGCCCTGGGCTACCCAGGCAGTGAGCTGGACAAGAGCTACTTAGGAGACTAATTAATGTTCTGAACCCTGTGAGCACACCACCTCCCCCAACACACACACACACACACACACACACACACACACACACACACACACACACACTCACACTCACACTCCAGCAACCTTTCCAAGTCACTGTCTCCGTTCTGCTCCTGCCACTTGTCCCACAGATCCTGTCCCCTTGGCCCCAGGATACCCTGTAGAGACCTAAGGTGATAGCCTCCCCTCATGAGCGATGCCAGTCCTTCCTATGCTTAGAGGACACAGTCTCCTTACTTACTTCCCAGGCCCTGTGCTGGTCTATGTTAACAACCCCACCCGGCAAATCTGAGGCTATGATGGAACACATGGGATCCCAGTACAGTAAGAGAGCAGGACAGTCCCTTGTCCTCATTGGGTGATCAACCTTAACTAATGTCCTCCAAGCAGCTAATAGCCATACAGAAGCCCTCATGGGAGTTTGTATGGCTTTAGATTGGTTGACCTAACCTACTTCAGCCTCCCATTCTGGGAATTAGAAGCCCTGTCTAAGGAGGCAGCGATAAGAGGCACACACATGCCAGGAGGCTTTTGTCTCTGGCAGGTGCAGACTGCCTAGAACCTAGCCCAAGACACTTAAATGTGGATGTTTAACCACAGCTGGGCTTCCCACACAGCTTGGGTCCTCTAGCCCAGTCACAACCTACACTGAAGAGGGTGGTTCACCACAAGACTCAGTCTCCTCCTGTTCTCCGAACATTATAGTGTGCTGAATATTTTCACCACGTTGTTTTTGGGTTACATATTCTAAGTCCTCTCTAGATAATTGACAGTGTCGGGGTGGGTAGGGCCTGTGTTGTTACATCTCAGATAAGACTGTGCGTGGCCCTCAGGCACTCTCAAGGAAGAAACACCAAATGCAAGTGGGTCAGTGCTAGGCTCAAGCCAGCCTGCCTGAGCTCTGATCTCACTGGCTTGCTCTGTGGGGTGCGTGAGGGGGCTGGGTTACATGTGAAGCTTAGAATGTTCTTAGGTGTCTTAGGCCATAGCTCACTTCTGCCAGCACCGTCGTTGGCCCTGATGGTAAACAACAGACCCCTTCTTCTGCTGGCCCTCACTGCCACCTGGAGCCTCCTCTGACCAATGTTTTTCTTGAGAAAAGTCATTCATGACTTCACAGACTATAATTAGAGACATCCAAGGCAGAAAGGCAAGGCCTCTACCTTCATCCTGACTCACATAAGCTAGAACTACAGCCAAGGCCAGAGCCAGGATGTGGCGTCTTAGTTGGCCCCTGGGGCCTGATCAGAATCCCTTGTCTCCCTTCCCCTGGAGCTTTTTAGTCCAGAGATGCAGACTTTCTCTCAGAGGTCCCAGACATGAAGCTGACCTGGGCAGCTGGGCCCCTCCCACCTCCAGCCAGAGTAACCAGCCTTTACAGAAAATGTGTTTCCTCCGTGGGTGGAACCTTCCCTGTGCAGGATGGCACTGTGCCAACTCTGCTATGCCAACAGCCACTCTATTCTCAGTGCACTGGGATGGAACCCGAGACTCCAGTATCCCTTCTCTTGTAAGCAGTATGCAAGCAGAAAGGCAGTGAGCAGAGACTCCCTGTGCCCAGCGGGTGCGCTAGGGCAGCAGGGGCTCTAGGGTTCCTTGAGTGATCTCTGTCTCACTTGGTCTGGAAAAAAAAAACTGACCATCTCTTGTGGGGCAGGAACATTTGAGACTGGAGAGGATGGAAAGCTGGCCTTCTGAGTCAGCCTGGAGTCCCCAGGTAGGAAGGGAGCCCTGGGACAGAGTGTGCACCTCTTCATGGGGGGCACAAGTCCTGCCCAACCACCAGGATGTCTTGAACATAGGGAACTCATCCCCCATCTACTGAAGGAGCACTCATGTACATACCCCTGCTGCTGTACAGGTAGGAAGTGGCAGGGGCCTCCAAAAGACTGGGACTGAGACAGATGAGAACATAGCCCTCGGAGACCCTGCGATGTAACTAAAGGCTACAGATTGAGACTAGCCCTGTGGGGCTAGCAAGGCTTCCGGTCAGGCAAACAGTATTTCTTACTCCTGGGAATGACACATGCAGCTTACATATCTTCAGAGGGGGAGTGCTCACCACCTCCTTTCTCATAATGGAACTACATGGGACATAGTATTCTCTTCCACCTTTGAGGAAATCTATTCCAGCCTCAATTTACCATCCTTTAGGATTGAGACAAGGGATCATCTGCCCCAAGAGGGGCTGCTTCTGGCTTAGTTAGCTCACCTGACCCAGCTTTCAGTAATTTGGGTCTGACCCACAGGGTCTGTCTCCTATGCCAGTTATTATCAAAAGGTAGGGAATCTGTGTGGAACCCTGCTGTGGTTCCACCCAAGATCAGCAGGAGGAAGTCAGTGATAGATTAGTAATGTCTGCAGGGGCTGGTGAGGGAAAGAGGGAAGGTCTGCCACCTCTAGCCTAGTTCCAGGATGCAGAGGTGTCTGCCATGATCTGACAGCTGCACCAAGGCTATTTTTGCTCCTGGCTTTCTGTCCAGCATGGCGCCGGGCCTCCTCAGCTGTGTGACGGCATCAGCTCACATCAATCTTATAGTCAGCTGAAACATCTCCAGGTCTCCTCACAAGAACAGCTGTCAGGTCAGATCTCCCGCATCTTGCTGTTACTTCCCTGTGTGGGCATAAAGGTAACTGCAGTCACTCCCTTTTAGACGGGCATCTACATTTATTTCTAGTCTTGCATAGAGACCACAGTGCTATGAAAATCCTCATATCTGCCCCTTTGTGTGTCGGTCTTCTTGGCTTAGCATGTGCCTAGAAGAATTGCATACTCTGGGGTGTTCAACCCGGCAGACCTGGATTTAGGGGGAAGCTTCTCTGGAGAGCTGAACCTGGGTTGGAGGGAGGGTGGGACATAGAACCAGGGCTCAGGAGGCTGGAAGAGGTGCCAGGTCAGGATGTAGGGCCTGATGTGACTGACTATGGCCACCCTTGAGTCCTGGATGGGGACTAACATACAGAACACCCCTCCACTTACAACACGGCAATATCCTGGGAAATATGTCCTAAGTGAAAGTATTGTAAGTTGATTTGTTGGCTCTCCCACAAAGTCACTGCACAGTAGAAAAATCTGAGTGCAAACTGCTATATCTCAGGACGCTGTCGGCTCTTTTTCAACATGTGGTGGAATAGAATCAACCTTATGAAGAAGCTCTGGGGGGATGCACAGAGAAGTCACCCTGGGTTCCTCCCTGGATGTCCAGGTGTCCACCAGAGTAGAATGGTGCAGCCCTGTTCATGCCTGCCCTAGCAATGGGTATAAGAGTGTCTTTGCTCATTGGCTTGGCAACATGGGCTTCAAAGGATTGTGTTTGCCCTGTTCAAATCATAAATGCTCCGATAAAGAAAAGCCTCTGTTGGTGTCTGACACTGTGTGGCTTTGGATTTGTGTTGTTACAACAGGTCCTTGAGGCACGTGGAAGGCCCTGGGTGCTGGCTTTGTCCTCACATCTGCAGCAGAGCCTGTGAAGTTGTTCGTTCTTTTTCTTGTAGTTAGAGCAGGATCTAGGCTCTTCTTTTCTTTCCAATTACATTTATTTTATTTGTGTGTGTGTGTGTGTGTGTGTGTGTGTGTGTGTGTTGTGTGTGTGTGTGTGTGTTTACCTCAGAGTGTGTATGGAGATCAGAGGACAACTTAGAGTAGGGTCTCTTCCCACTGTATAGGTCCTGGGGATGGAATTCAGGCTGTCAGCTTTGGCAGAGAGCTGAGCCATCTCTCTGATCCTGGGTGTGTTTTCTGGGCTGTGGAAAGCCTGTTCTACCATACAGCTCCATTCATACAGACTTAGCAGATGACCCCAGCTGAGTGAGTCTGGGTTGGCTCTGGAGCTGCCTTTTGATTACCTCATCCCCTCCCGTCTCAGAGGGGAAGCTCTGGAGAGACCTGGCCCTCTCTCCCAAGCATATTCTGGAAACCTATTGACCCAAAACTGCCCAGAGCAGTAACACAGCTCCAGAAAGCTCCTGTCTATCCCTGACCTCTTTCATCCTAGTCCCATCCCAAAGTTACCCTCTCCAGGACAGACACCCACTTTGATGTTTCATCCACGGAGGCAAAGCTAGCTGGGAAAAATCTCTGTCCTTAGCACCTCTGCCACAAACTGAAGGCTACTGGGTAGGCTGGATCTCCCAGACTTGCAGGCAGCCTAGGCCCTGCTCTCTCCCCATGGCCAAGAAACAATGTTCTCAGGCCAGACAAGAAAAAACTGAATCCCTCCTACCACTGCTCCTCCACCATGGGCTTGAGGGCCAGGGACAGCCCCATGACCAGGCATAGCCCACTCTTCCGTGACTGAGCCCCTTGTGGTTCTGATGCAGTCTGTCAACCACCAAGGAGCTTCAGGCTCTGCTCCAGGGATGATGGTGACTGCTGTCTTCTCCACCTTCTGATTCGAGGTTCAGCTGGTTTGAAATATCCCACAGAAGTCACAGGGTATATTTCCTCCAGTTCTTTACACACAGATCCAGCCCCTAGCCAGAACATGCATTCAGTTGAGGGACATACATTCGTCCCTGTGTGTGCTGACCCACTTGACTGAAGTGGGGCCCAGTCTTGGGATCAGAGAGCATGGGTGAGCTTTCCCAGTGGAGGCTGCTGTTTCCTACCCCAGGTGGCCCAATTCTAACGGTACTCATTCTCTCTTTCTTGTGACAGTTGGTCAGAGTTCTGAGAATATAATGAAAAGTGTTGTCCAAGTTCCAGCAAACAATAGGAGAATTTTCAGATCTAGCATTCCCTCCCCACCCCATCCCCTACACTGTGCCCAAAGGACACTGAGTACAAAGGCAACAAGGGGTCAGGAGGCTCTGTGGTACCCAGAGTGCCTTGAAGGGTTGCATTTTTTGCATTAAGTTACTAATACAACTGAAAGGAACTATAGACAGAGCCAGGCAACGCATGTGTCTCCCAACTCTTCATCCAGGCCCTCCTCAAGGAATGGCTGTCATCTTTAGCCACCGGGGCATGTTGGGAGGCTCCAGTGCCTTCCCTGGGGGCCAGAAGTAGTTGCTGTCTCAGAAGCCCTGTTTCTAAGCCATAGGCCAGAGTCAGGCGCTGAGATTTGCTGCTGTCCCTGGTGCAGAGTGATCAGAGTCCAAGGGGAGGCAGCCTTGGCCCTCCCTGCTTCAGCCTCCCTTCCACAGGCCCCACCCTGGGGACCCCCTGGAGAACAAACACCAGGACTCTGGCAGAGCTGGGCGGGGCAGCCTGTCTGCCAGGCTGCTTAGTGCAGGACATTCCTCATTGGTCTGAAGAGGGGACATTTTGGAAAGGACTGCAGCCTGGGTGGGGCCCTTGCTCTTCTCTCTCTCTGCCCATTCTAGAGACTCCCCCCCATGCCCCAGGGAAGACAGGCCTTTTAAAGTTCCTGCCAGTGCCCAAGTGTCTGGTTGCACAGGGACTGGGAGCCTGGCAAAGGATGAGGACTTCTGTTAGAGACTCTTCAAGTCAGTGTCTCCTTTTTCTCCCCATCCCTCACTGAAAAGAGACGGCAGAGGAAACGAGTGTCTGTGCAGAATAGAATGTTCCAGGCCCAGGGCTGGGATGAGTCAGCAGCCAGTCCCTCTGTCCCCACTGGCTGGCCTTGCTCCTGCTTGGCATGAAGGTACTCTGGAGCAAAAGGCAGAGAGGTGGAAGGGGACCTACTAACTGTCTATGGCGCCCGGGACAGTGTTTACTACTTACTGTCTATGGCGCCCGGGACAGTGTTTACTACTTACTGTCTATGGCGCCCGGGACAGTGTTTACTACTTACTGTCTATGGCGCCCGGGACAGTGTTTACACCGGCCTCCCTTTCCTTACCTGTACAGGGAGCTATGGGCCCTCTTTACAGGGAGTGTTAAAATTTAAAACACTTGTGCAATGTCGTGCTTGCTTCTGAGCCTGCCGTGACAGATGCCAGAGGTGGACCTCACCCACAGGCCTTCATTATCTGCAGGCTCGGGAGGCTGCCAGTCTGCGGTGGAGGTGTGGCCTGGCTGTCTTCTCCTGAGCCTCTCTCCTTGGTGTGCCGCCTTCTGCCCATGTGTTCACATTGTCTTCCCCCATACGTGTTGTATCCTGCATCCCCTTATTAGAAGGATACCAGTTCAGTTATCCTAGGACCCACCCTTATGTCTTTCATGCTGATGAGCCCATCTCCAGGGAGCTAGAGAGATGGCTCAGCAGTTAAAAGCCCTTGCTGTTACAGAAGACCTGGGTTCAGTTCCTAGCACCCCACATGGTGGCTCACAACTGTCTGTAACTCTAGTTCCAGGAGATGTATATTCTTCTGACCCCTGCAAACACAGATGCATATATACAGTCAGACAAAACACGTATAAATATAAAATAAAGAGAAATTAATTTTAAAAGATCCTGTCTCCAAACATAGTCATGGGGATTTGGGGGTACCAGCCCTACATTTAATTCAGGTAGCAGGAGAGGTAGTTATCTTATTTTTTCAAAATACAGTGAGTACCTAGCAAGGCCAGGCTCTGTTCTAAGTGCTGGGGCCATCAGCACCACAGTAGGTCAAACCTGTCTTTGGAGGCTAACACTTGGTTGAGAAGCCAGCTTCCCAGTACAGTATGCCAGATGTCAGAACATGGAAGTTGTTCAGAAGCTCCAGGAAGATGCAGAGCGGAGGGCTCTGCGGGTTCCCGACTATCCAGGGGCACTCTTCCTTGCCCTGCTCCCCAAGTTCTGCTTCTCTGTTTAGCGTGTGTCTCTCCTCTCTCTCCTCTGCAGTGTTGAAGGTGAGGCCCCCAGCAGCGAGACTGGCACGTCGCTGGACAGCCCCTCGGCCTACCACCAGGGTCCCCTGGTACCTGGTTCCAGTCTGAGCCCAGACCACTACGAGCACACATCAGTGGGTGCCTATGGGCTGTACGCAGGGCCAGGACCACAGCAGCGCACACGAAGGCCCCGGCTACAGCACTCGACCTCCGTCCTGCGCAAGCAGGCCGAGGAGGAGGCCATCAAGCGCTCTCGGTCACTCTCTGAGAGCTATGAGCTCTCTTCAGATCTTCAAGATAAGCAGGTAGGTGACAGGGGTCCCTGCCCACCATTCATGGCCTCCCAAGTAGCAGGAGGTCTCAGCTGCCAGATGCTCTTAGCGATGGGTTGCAGATACCAGCTGGGGTGCACATCTGAGGATGAGGGTAGCTCTGCAGACTTGTGGGAAGGGATTTACACTGATGGCCAGGGACACTAACATCCTTTCTGGGGACTTACAGAATCCTCTTCAAACGTTGCCTTTGTAAGTTTCCATATCCCTCATTGCTAGGATCTGGGGCCTGTGTTGAGCATCGAAGTGTCATGGCCCAACACCACCAGGCCACGGGTTGCCAAGGTGGCCATGGAGGTTCTTAGGGCCCAAGAAAGGCCTTGGGGAGGGTACCTATTATTTTCCCCTTGGCTTGTGGCTCCACAGTCTCTAGAGGAAGTCTTCATTGAATGCTGCAGTTCTTCCTTGGGCCTCAAATCCAAGGTCAGGTGGCCTGGCCCACTCTGGGGTTGCTATGAGCAGAGCAGATCCTCATGGTGCAGGTACCCAGCAGAGAACAGGCTGGTACGGGAGTGAAGGCCTGCTGTTTGACTGTATCTCTGAGCAGTGCCAGGTTTCAGGAGATCTCTGAGCTGCATGGCTGTGTAGGGACAAGCAGAACATCTCTGGGCCTTGTGCTTTGGGCAGGTTCCTGTGTCTCCCAGGCAATCCTTCAGCCATGGACTGACACCAGGACCCCTTCCCACAGCCCACAGATGTGCTCTGCCTCCCACCCATATCTGCTGACTACTTTGTTCCATTTGCTCTCCAAGGGCCTCAGTCCTTGAAGGAACACTGGGCTTATGCAGCCTTGTCTTCCTGAGGGTATGGTGGGGTGCCCTCTGGGTGGATCTTCTCCCTTGTCAGATGCCCCTCAATCTTGACCTCTCATACCTGGGGTGATGCTTTGTGACACAGGATAGCCCTGCCCCCCTCTCCCCACATGCTTTATCCTCGTCAGTTGAGACTCACAAGGGGCCCAGTAGCATATATTCCCCCAGCGTGAACCTTGATTCCTTTGCCAGGCCAGCAGCAGCCGGAACGCCTTCTACCGGGTTTCTCAGAGTGATCCCTGAAGAGTTTGGTGTAAAAGTCATCTGCACAGGACCATGAAATAGAATTGGACAAGGTTGAGCCGGCATGTAGGGATGATTACATGCCACAAATATGCAGCTGTTCACCTTCATTCCACCCATAGCCGAATTTCCCCTGGTGTCAGATAATGGGATAGGGACGGCCTGCAAGATGAGGCTGCTGCACCTGAGTGACATTCCTGGACAGTGGATGGACAAGCAAGTCAGCAGTTAAGACATTTCACTGCAGGAAGTGACACAGACCCTGGGGTGGGGGGTCTTAGTTCTGGAGGAAGAAGTAGAGGGATTCTGAGTATTGGCTGTATCAGAAGACAGTAGCCGGCCCGAAAACTGGGCATTTGGGGAAGAGCTTACCATATGTGCCAAGGCTTTGGGACAAGAGCAGCCTTGGTGTGTGTGAGAGACAGAAAAGGTGGCAGTGAAGAGATTAAGAGAGGCAAGAGGAGTTAACATTAGCAGCCATGCAGTGTTCCATGTTGCCGGAGCTTCCTGGCAGGCAAGGCAAAAGTGGGAGTAGGGTAGGTAAAATGAGAGTTGTGAGGGGAAGGTGGGAGTCCCATCTTAAGGGAAACCAGATGCCTTCTCCTTAAATCCACCCTCCACGCCTTCCTTTCCCATCCCTGAGAGTAAGAGGCCTGCATGGGGATCAGGGGATGACTCAAGTCTCTGAGCCATGGCAGGTATGCTCTGTGGAAGGCATTGCCTCTGGATCCTCACGCATGCTGCTTTGAGATAATCCTCGGCAACTGAGGCTTGTAAGGGTGAGCCCTGGCCCCAGGGCAGGCCTCCCTGCCACTGACTGTGAAGTCTGGCTCTTAGCTTCCCTCATGTCATCCGAGAGCAGGGATACTGGAGTCCCTTGTCTCAATATGGTAAGAACCGTGTGAGGGTGTGGTCCAGTTCCTGGCATCCCTTGGATAGCAAGTGTTAGTTGCTTTTCCCTCCTCTGTGTCCCAGAAGATCTATAGGTAGGGTCTCATGTCACTTCCAGACCAGAAAGCAGGGTAGCCATGGTGAATTCAGGAGTGAGAGAGAATGGGTTGGGCCAACCAGTGTCTGCTTAGGGGAGGAGCAGAGGGGCTTTCTTGGTGACTCACCACAGAGCCCATTTCGGCCCTCCTAATGAGAAATTCAACACAATACACACAGACTTAGGGAACTTTGAAAGCAGGATGGACCCTAGTTCCCAAGGTTCAAGGCATCAAGGAAGACCCTGGAGTAAGCTTTGGTGACTCTGGTATCTCTGAAGTCCGTGGCAGAGATTCCAGGCCAAGGCCTTCTTAGGCAGGGAATGAAAGGAAGGAAGGAAGGAAGGAAGGAAGGAAGGAAGGAAGGAAGGAAGGAAGGAAGGAAGGAAGGAAGGAAACAAGCTTCCTAGGCTCAGCTTTGGTCCCTTCCTGACCCTGAGGGTTTTGACCACTCAGCCAGTAGTAGTTTTGCTTGTTGGGGTGGCAGCATAGTCATCTCTGGATGGCATGGAAAGAACCCCCCAGAGCCTCCTGGCTGGCCCTGAAGCCGCTTCCTGGTAGCCCTGAGATGGTGTGCAGAGGGGTCTCTCCCAGGCTCGGGCCACAGTCCTGACTTTGCTCAGTGTCTCTGGTATTCTGTTTCAGAATGTGTGTCTTTCTAATCTCTCACATTCTCTGCTTCCCTTGTACGATTGCCATGCATGATGAGATGCAGGCTCATAGTGCTGGCCTGGTGGAATCAGGGTTTCACTTCATCCTGCAAACCTGAACCCTTTCCTCATCGCCACATAGATACAGCCCTGCCCCAGCAGCCAGAGACAGATTGCTGATTCCTGCAGACCAGACTATAACTGAGTGTGTTTCCTACCCACCCAGGATCAGCCCTCATGCTGGGCAGACTGTGAGTCCTGAGACTTCAGGAGGCCATGGGTCACTCTTGAGAGATGTTGAACTGAGGTGCCTGAGAGCTTGCCCAGCACCCCTCTCAACTCACAACTGTGCCCATCAGAGCTCACAGAGCCATAGGGCAAAGAGGGAGAGGCAGCCTTGCCAGTCTGCCTAGGCCTCAGCTCAGCCTTCTGTGTAGCAAAGAGGACAGAGATCTCACAACTGCAACTGCCACCTAAGAATGGCGTGTCCCTGGCCTGGGCCAAGCACCTGCCTTCCATCACTGTGAGCTCACCAAAGCCTTGGAAAGTGGGTCCTACTGCTGCCCTGTGTCACAGTTAAGGAAATGGGGAGCTTCATGGTTCCAAGACTCATCCAGAGCTAATGAGAGGCAGAGCCAAGGCAGCCCTCTGACTAGGTCCTGCTTCAGGTTCCCCAGCTCTGTAGGTTCATCTTCAGAAAACTTCCAGGCCCGTGGCTTCTATGGCCAGAGGTTCTGGGCTTCTCAGCACGAGTGCCACCACCGTTACCCTAGCCTAGCACTTACTTGTTCTGTTTGACACTGAAAACCTCCAGCAGCCCCAAGCTGCTGTTTTAAGCACCTTGCAGATGTGATGAGAGCATCCCAGGTTACATCCCTATGGAGTATAGAAAAGGTAGATATCTATCTCTGTGCCATCACACAGGGCCCACATTCTCCTCTCCTTACCCCACCAGGTGGAAATGCTAGAACGCAAGTATGGGGGGCGCCTTGTGACCCGCCATGCAGCCCGCACCATCCAGACGGCGTTCCGCCAGTACCAAATGAACAAGAACTTTGAGCGCCTGCGCAGCTCCATGTCGGAGAACCGCATGTCACGCCGCATCGTGCTGTCCAACATGAGGATGCAGTTCTCCTTCGAGGGCCCCGAGAAGGTGCATAGCTCCTACTTTGAGGGCAAGCAGGTCTCTGTGACCAATGATGGCTCCCAGCTGGGGGCCCTGGTGCCATCAGAATGTGGAGACCTTAGCGACCCAGCCCTCAAGTCTCCAGCACCCTCCAGTGACTTTGCAGACGCCATCACAGAACTGGAGGATGCATTTTCCCGGCAGGTGAAGTCCCTGGCTGAGTCCATCGATGATGCCCTCAACTGCCGCAGTCTACACAGTGAGGAGGTACCAGCCCCAGACACAGCACGGGCCAGGGACACTGAGCCCAAGCCAGGCCTGCATGGCATGGACCACCACAAGTTGGATGAGATGACAGCCTCGTATAGTGATGTTACCCTCTACATTGATGAGGAAGAGCTGTCACCACCTCTACCACTCTCACAGGCTGGGGATCGGCCTTCCAGCACAGAGTCGGACCTGCGGCTAAGGGCTGGGGGTACAACCCAGGACTACTGGGCCTTGGCCCACAAGGAGGACAAGGCTGACACAGACACAAGCTGCCGAAGCACGCCATCTCTGGAGCGGCCAGAACCACGGCTGCGAGTAGACCACCTTCCCCTGCTTACCATTGAGCCGCCCAGTGACAGCTCTGTGGAACTCAGTGACCGCTCAGATCGAAGTTCACTCAAGAGGCAGAGTGCCTATGAGCGCAGCCTCGGTGGACAGCAAAGCAGTCCCAAGCACGGCCCCCACGGTGGCCCCCCCAAAGGCCTCCCCCGGGAGGAGCCTGAGTTGCGGCCTCGGCCCCCCAGACCTCTCGAGAGCCACCTGGCCATCAATGGTTCGGCCAACCGGCAGAGCAAGTCTGAGTCGGACTACTCAGATGGGGACAATGATAGCATCAACAGCACATCCAACTCCAACGACACCATAAACTGCAGTTCCGAGTCCTCATCACGAGACAGCCTGCGGGAACAGACACTCAGCAAGCAGACATACCACAAGGAGACCCGCAACAGCTGGGACTCACCAGCCTTCAGCAATGATGTCATCCGTAAGAGGCATTACCGAATTGGGCTGAATCTCTTCAACAAGTGAGTTCTCCCTTCATGCATGGAGGACAGACCTACATTTCCTTGGTAGTCACAACCTGGGGTCCAGGCAGGGTAGGCAAAAAGCAAATTCACCTTCCTTCCTGCTTGTGAGCCTCTGCCCACACCCGCACCGAGGCTGAATTTCAGGCAGTCTTTGTGAGGTCCAAGCAGGATTCTGTACCATGTTTATGCTTAGAGCGGCTTTGAATCCTGGGAGATCAGCTCGTTCCAAGGGCCATTTGTGGAGGTGACAGGTGTTCCTACGCCAGACAGCAGAATGGGGACTTTTCTGTGGTAAATCCCCACCCATCATTTTCACCCATGTGTCCCATAGCTGGCTCTGCCTCAGATGTCAGGTTCAGGGCCAGTATGAAGCACAAAGGTCTTGAAACAAGCTGGAGGCAGGTTCATGTCAGGAACAAAGACTGCCACTGACAGAATGTGGACTGGGCCGTTTGAGTGGCGGCTCTGGAGAGGTTCGGGGAAGGTGCAGCCGGCCGGTCCTGAGAGCCAAGCCATGGTAAGAGGTAGATATTTAAAGTAAACTATTCTTAGCAGGGTCAAAAATAGCATGGGAAGTGGGGAGGGCTGAGCACACCCTCAGAGGGGACCTTGGCAGCTCTTGTTTAACCTGAGATTTCACGTTTCCTTCCCTGGGGACTGGGGTCATCAGACGCCAGCCTGGTGTGGCCTCCCTGGGGGCTGTGGGCCTGGAAAGCATGTGACTAGCCTGCCTACTGGTTACAAGCATACACCCTAGGAGTTTCCCAGAAGGGCCACAGGAGGGTAGTGGGGCACAGTGGGGGCCAGCCACATCTGAGCCACACCTCACTGCTCCCTGCTGCTCATCCAAGACTAGGATAGCATGATTTTGAGCATCCCTAGCAGTGCAGTTGGACTGGGACAACAGAGGGGCCTGCTGAGGAGGGTGTGGTATAAAGGCCCTCATGGAGGCTTCCAGGAACTGAGTCTTAGATCCCTCACATTTGCTACAATGGTAGTTCCTGTAACCTCTTCCCTTACTGCAGCCTGCTGCGTGTAAGAGCCAACCTACCACTGTGCAAGTCACAGCCAGAGCCCGCAGGTCACTAGTGAGTGTGTCCTGTTAGTCCATGTGTCCTACATTGGCCTTGCTACTCTTATACACTGCCCTGCTCCAGTACTGCCTCTCAGCCCAGGCTGGGGCAATGGGAGTTACAGCAGAGTGGATGGGTGGAGGCCAGCAGTATGGTACAGGAGGCAAAGAGAAGGAATCTCCTTGACCAGCTACCTCTGGCCTTTGTAGATTCTTTCTCGATCTTTCATTAGTTAATTACGTGTGTAACAAACAAATATATCCTACCGGACAGCAAAAGCCTTACTTTTCAGGATGTGTCATCTGTGTGTGTATGCAGGTGCGCGCATGTGAGAGAGAGATCCTGCATGCATGGTACATGCATGTGGGGATGAGGGGTTGATGTCAGGTGTCCCAGGTGTCCTCTTGTATTGTTCACCTTACTTTTTCAGATGGAGTCTCTAATCCTGGAAGTCAGTGATTCAGCTAGGCTGGCTGGCCAGTGAGCCCCATAGTCCTCCTGTCTCCACCAGGATGATAGATAGACTCTTTGCATGGGTGCTGGACATCAAACTCGGGTCCCTATAATTGCACAGCAAGCTTTTTGATGACTGAAGTGTCTCCCCAAGCCCATCCAGGTCTTTTTCTCTGTGGACCTACTATGTGTTTTCCACATCTGTGAAACAGGGCTGGGGCTGATGACACCTCCTTCCAGACTCTAAGAATGCAAGGTTGGCATCATATGCGGGGTACAAGGACAACCATATGTGTTGCTGTTACTTCACCTGGCTCCCATCGCTGTGGCCTGGGCTAGATGATTTCAACCTAGGACCTCTCAGAGGTCGGCTGTTGAAGCTCTTGCATGCCAAAGGTCTTGCTTGCTGGTGATAATGGACCTTCTTTCCTGTATGTGACATGGGGTGTACCCCAGCCTGGTCCTCTGAAGGTTATTTGGCCTGTTCAGCTTCTTCATGTCTCTGAAAGCATGGCCCTGTGTGTGGACTGTCCCAGTGCCTTCTCAGGGTAACAGCTGATTGGAATTGTAGGCTCCTGGGTAGAGACTCCCTTTGGCATCAGAGCTGCCAAGTTCATGCTTAAAAGGGGCTGTACTGTTTCCCACCCCTCGATCGGAATGCTTACTCCCCACCCACACCATTTTGTATTGTCCTGCTTCCTCTAGAGAGAGTATAGATTATATCATTGTTTTTTATTTTGTTTTGGTTTTGGTTTTTTCGAGACAGGGTTTCTCTGTGTTGTTTTGGAGGCTGTCCTGGAACTCGCTCTGTAGACCAGGCTGGCCTCGAACTCACAGAGATCCACCTGCCTCCCAAGTGCTGGGATTAAAGGCATGCACCACTACCACCCAGCTAGATTATGTCATTGTAATCTGCATTTTCTGCTTACTTTAGAGGCACCTCTCTGTTTCATCGCTATAACACACCTTTCAGGTTATTTGTCCATTTCTTCATTCTCACCTTTTTTTCTTCCCAGTTCAGTCTTGATTTTAGGACCACTGACAAGTACTTCCCTCATATTTTGAGACAGAATCTCTCTAAATTCCCCATGCTTGACTGGAGCTCACTATACAGCTCCAGCAGGCCTTGAACTTGTGGCCCTCCTGCCTCAGCCTCCTGATGTTCAGTGTTCGTCACTTTTGAGGATGTGTCATCATGAGGCCTTTTTAAGGATCTCCTTCAGAATCACAAGTATGTCCCCTGCTGCCTCCTTGTCTCTCTTGTCTTTCTCTTAGGGTTTTCTTTGTAGACACAATTTGAACACAATGAGAAGGGACCCCGCGAAGCATCTAATTAGCTTTAGCTGCTCTGTTCTTATCTGATGGATATGTTTAATTTCATTTAGTGTAGCCTCCAGTACCTTTGTGTTTGAAATTGCTTTTTTCTTTTGTACGTTGTGTTTTCTAGTCTTCTAATTATTTTGCCCTGCTGGGGACTGAACCTAGGGCCTTACAAAGGCTAGGCAAGTGCTCACCACTGAGCCATGCTAACCCTTACTACCAGGTCTAACCACTACACTTTCATACATCTGCTGTGCATGTGTGTGTTCATGAGTGTGTAGGTGCCGATACACATGTGTGTACCTATGCATTTATGTGTATAAACGCCATCTCCGAAGCCCCTCGTGTCATGGTATTAAAGCAAGGACCTCTCTATTGTCACATCCTTCACAGATAGTTTATTCCTTGTGAATTTTAGAAATTGAGGTCTTTCAGTGGAAACTGGAGCTACCTCCAGACTAGAGGTGAATTTGGAGAGATAGCCCCTTTACATTGGCAGAGACAGCTCTGGAACACCCAACCTAGGGGCATGCATTAATTAAGACTAATGAAAATTAACTTGGCTCTCCAGGGGCACTAGCCATGTGTGGTTACTGGAGACCAGGGTAGGTGCATATCTATGAACTAGGCCAGGCCAGCCTAGAGCCCAAAGGGGCAGCCTGCAACAGCTCTGGTTCTGAGAGATCTAGCCTGTAGCCACTGGCAGAAGCAGTAAGGTTCCTTGTGGAACAGATACCAAGGCCCTAACTGGTTCCCAGCTGAGCCCCTAACAAGCATCCAGCCTCAGTTTCCTCCTTCACGCCAATCATGATGCCAGGTCAGAGAGCATTGGAAATTCTGAGAGAAGCCATGTTGCTGTAACTTTGCCGGCTAAGTCGGACCTCTTTGCTAGTCTCAGAGTCTTTTGGTCCATTTCTAAAACTCTTCCATAGATGTGGGGAAGAATTCCAGGGCTCAGAACTGGCTGGCAGCTCAAAGTTTAGTTCACAAAACCCCAGGGCCCTTCCTGGGATAGATCTGAGAGTCTGAGCTCTCATGGCTGGGCTGGAGTGTAACTGCTTTGTCCTAGGGCCCTGGAGTTTTGAGCCAGGCCTCCACTGGTCTTGGGCAGTTCTGGTACCATGCCAGGCCCCAGCCCTAAAACCCGACCTTCATTCCCCCCTGACTTCACTCCCCGTTTGTCTCCTCTGCTACTGCTCAGGACTCTCCCAAGGGTCTCTGGTCTCCTGCGCTCACTACTGCCAATCCTTTGCGTCCCACATTTGCCTGCACACCTGCGTCCCCTCCAGGACACGAAGGTTTTACTACCTTCGTGGCAAGTGAAACCGAACTGTCCAGAGCACCCCTCCAGGGTTCTGCAGAGGGTTTATGGTGACCCACAGGGAGAGAGCCAGGAAAGGGAAATGAAATGGGAGAGCTGGGAAAGTGGGGCAATTAGCGAGGGCCTCACTAAGGAGGCTGTGCCCCCTCCAGATGTCCTCAGGCTCCTGTCTCAGGCTCCAGGATGCTCAGCCCCCTGTCCAGGCCCCAGCTGCACATCTGGTAGGCAGCTCTCAGAGAGGGCAGGAATCCAGAAACTCCAGGCAGAAGGGGACCAACCATACCACTGATCTACCCCAAGACCTGGAGTGTATCCCTGGGGTCTCTGCGCCTCATTTGGCACACTTGAAAAAATGGGTGTGGGCCACTGCTCCCAGGACTTGGACAGGATTTGAGACAAAGGGGTGAAGGCCTGGCCCGCAGCTGCCATCTCGGGAGGTACTCTGGGTGGCTGCTGTCATCATGCTCAGCATAGCCTTTGCAATCAGACATCCTACCACTCAAGAGGCCTTGGAGGAGCTTCTTGGCCCTGTGCAGCTGGCTGTGGAAGGGGCAGATGAGTGTTCATGCTCCGTAAGGTCATTTCACAGTCTCGTTCTTGTCCCCACTCAGAGCCGTCGTAGCTGCTATTGCCACTGAGAACTTGTAGTGGAATGACAGTGAGAGAGACTGGAGAGACTGACAGAGGGAGGTGACGGCAGCAGATGTGGACTCCCAGCCATACTTGAGCCTGAGTCAACGCGATGTCTAGGAAAGCTGGCTTAGGCAGACTTAGAGCAGGCAGCACACCAGACCCGGAAGTAGTCAGCAGGGTGGAACTGTGAGTGAGTTCACTGCTAACCTCCCACCCGTTTCAGAAAGACCTCTAGGTCCAGACGATGAGGTGGGTGAGGCATGGAGTCAGAAGTTTCTGATGCTGGGTCCTCGCAGTCTGTACTCTAGGAAGCTGACTTTCTGTTGTAGCCTCGAGGTGGTGGCTGAGAGAGGCTTGGGGGTTTCCTGAAGCCACAGAGTATTTTAAAGGCCTGGCACCGTCTTGCTGGGCACCCTGGACCTTGAGTGGCTTGACTTCTGGGCCCTCATTTTGTTGTCTGTAAAGAGAGTGGTTCCCTCCACCAGCGACCTTCCTGACTCCCTACACAGCACCTCAGAAGGCCCCAGTCTCTCCAATCATGAAGTTGAAGACACATTTTGTCCAGGTTGCTATTGGTGTCCCTCTGGTTGGTTCTGCTCAGATCTGGCCTGTTTCCTCCTTATAGTTTGCACAATTCCCAGGGGCTGAATGGAAGATTCCAGCTTGAACTTCCTGCTTCATTCTTGCCAGGTGACCCAGTCATCCCTAGGATACAAAGGCCCCTGAGAGGTAAAGTAACTTGCCCCAGGGTCCCCAGCCAATCAACAGAGCCGAGATTTAAGCCCAGGCTTTCTCTTATCTCTCCACAGCCAGATCCCTACCTGCCGCACACCAATGAGAAAACATGGTTTTGGAGGGTGGAGACTTGGTTGACCTATGGCAGGTAGCCAAAGAGGACTTACAATTCAAAGACCAAAGCAGGTTCTTGCCTTCCTTCCTGTAGGGAAGCCTGAATAGAGGCCACCATGTCCACATAGGACAGGGATTGCCTCACTCATAGTTATCCATAGCAGGGGCTGCATAGCATGCATATTCCGCCAAATGGCTGTTCACCTGCATGGAGGCCATTGTGAGGTAGTCACCCTGCAGAAAGCCTTCGAGGCTGTCACTGGGCCCTGGAGTTACCCCTTATCACAGCCTGCCCCCACTGTCCACCTGCATCTCACAGTGGCTGCAACTCCTAGTCCCTGCTCCTCAGCCCTAGGAGACATACAGGTAGGGTCAGTCTCTCCTACCCTGGACGTGGGTCACAAGCAGTAGTTGTCACGGATTATGAGTCTGCCCTTCTAACTGTACCCCGGGCCACCACACACAAGCTTACACACACACACACCAGCAGAGACCAGGCCCCATGTTAGCCTCTATTCTGCTCTTCCTCTGTACAACGGCTAGGTGCTAGAGCCTCCTATCTTGGCTAGTATGGTGCCCTGGCTCTGATCCCCTCAGACCAGCCAGGGGAAGCTTCTAGAACACTGAAACTACCTCTGAAGCATCCTGTTCAAGCATGCAGGCCTCTAAGCCCACTCATCTGCTGTCTGTCTACCCCTCCTCCAGTCCCCACTACCAACCAGCCTGGGACAACCTGAGACCCTCAGCCAGCAATCTCTCCATGGGCCTCTACCTAGGGGGTATCCCTAGGCCTTGCTTAGAAATACCCTCTAGGCTGCACTTAAGGGTCTGCCCTCCAGGCTCCCAGCCCCAGCCATGCCACCAGCCCAATGTCCACAGCAGGCTCTGTGCCTGACAAACTTGTCCTCTGAAGAGTTGGTGCCCTGGGAGATGCCACAGCCTAGCACCCTATAGGACATTCCCACTTTCCTGGGTAGATGAACATGTCTAGGAGCCCTGATATCATGGGCCTGTGTATAAGAAGTAAGAATATGCCCAAAGCAGGGGGCAGAGTACCCATTGGGATGGGGTATGGACCAGGTCATCTTGGGCTACTTCATTACTAGTTGTACCAGGACATGACTGGTCAGCTTCATGGATTCAGCTCATCTGCAGGACACTGCTGTCAAGGTACCTACCAGTAGTCACTGGTACTTGTTCTGTCTCCTACCCAGAAGACAGAATAACCTCTGCTCACTGGAATAAGGGAGTGTGGTCTTGACACTCCATGGGAATAGCACTGGGTATGCTTGGGCTGACTCTAGAACACACCTCATGCCTTGACAGTTCTCAGGGACTGTGGACAGAGGGGATGGGAGCCACTCTGATCGAATGGCCCAACCTGGCCCTCAGCAGTCCACACAGCTCCAAGTGGTCTCTGGACCCTCCAGAGCAGGACATACATCCTGAGAGTCACCTGTACAGATATTTTCAAACCCACTCATGTCATCCTTCTGTGACAGCCCACTTTCCCTGCTAGGTGAGCTGAGGGCTCAGATTTACACACAGACAGACAGGAAGTCAGAGGCTGAAGGCAGGAAGAAGCCTGTCTGCATCAGAGGACACCCTTCCCTCCTTTCCCTGGACCTTGAATTGCCCTACATACAGCCAGCCAGGTGTCAAAGGTAATATGCTCCGCCCTGGAGCCAGGACAGGGTGTAGGCTCTGTCTATACCTGCTGTGTCTGACTTGTATGTGCCCTGAGGACCTAGCTAATGAGACTATACCCTGGCAGGTATGGGGGAACACACTTAACCCAGGAGTGCTGTCCCAGACACCTTCCCACAGTCCTGGCCTCTCGGCAGGGCCAATGTGATGCCTCTGGCTCTGCCTCTACAGCACAGTTTGCTCAGCATGAAGCTTCCTGGTGTTGTATGTATTTCTTCCCAGAGCCTGGATGGTCCTGGTGAAGTGTCTGAGATGGGGACCATTTCATGTCTTCAGCTAGTTTCTCGTCCTACTTCCCTTCTTTGGGGGTGGGGACTACAGACACAGAAGGGAAAATAAGGAAACTATCTGCTATGGGAGTGACAATTTGGATGGGGTAGTAGGAGCGGCTGATGCAAGGTTGGCAAGAGGTTTGTAGTTTTTAACATCTGGGTCTACAGTGTAGTGGGCTTGGTTTCTATATGCCAAGCCCAGAACTGCAGGGGTTACATGCCTGCAGTTACAATTTGGGGTTCTTAGAGGACTTCAGGGTGCCAACCAGGAGTGTTCTATTGCAATGCAAGTCAGTGTGTCACTGGCAGGAGGAGCAGGAGCAGGTCCAGCAAGCTTGGAAGCTGGAGTCCCAGATCTCTGGTGGCTGAGGCATTGTCGTGCCCCCCTCCCCCCATTTACCAGTCCTGGAGGCTGCCTCTAGGCATCTCCCTTGTCTGTGGTAGTCTTCTGTATCTTCCTCCTCCACTGAGCTCTCACTGTCTTCTATTTGTACAGCCCTGGAAGGTCCAGATTGATGGGGTGTCAGCTAGACCCTGGTTGGATGAATATATGCATACAAAATACGGTTAGAAAGGGGACCAATCAGGGCAGAGCTATGGTTGTCTTTGCAGGCTGTTTGCTGCTTTTCCAGCCTAGTAAAACTCTGGGACTCTGGCTGTCAAGCTGGGGCCCTGCTGGAGCTAAGATTTATGGCTCCCTTGCCCTCAGGGGCCCCTCCTACCTCTAGCTCTGACTTAGCTGTTCTTACACCTAGGCAGACCATGCAACTGAGTGTGTGTGTGTGTGTGTGTGTGTGTGTGTGTGTGTGTGTGTGTGCGCGCGTGTGCGTGCGGGCACACGCACTCAAAGGCACATAGGGTGACACTTGATGAGCTGTAGGAGTAGGACTCTGAATTGGTACAGGTGGGTCACAGGGACTGGGCACATGGCAGTTACCTATCTGCAGCTTCCGTGTGGGAGAGCAGGCAGCAAATCTGTCACTGTGTGGTGTAGTTCATGATTGCAAAAGTGTTTATAGGTAATTCTAGGAATTATGTCTCCAGCACCCACAGAAGCCTCCCCAGTGTCAGCATAGGATCGAAGCAGTTGAGTAAAGGGCTTGGAACCAGACTAGGCAGGAGGATGCTATTTTGAGGTCTGAAGTCAGCACCCATGCTGCACAGGAGGGACAGGAGACAAGAAAGGGCCAGGGTGGGAAACAGGAAAGAACCTAAAAGATATGCATATATGCATAGTACCCAAGAGAAGAGGATGGAGACAAGATCCTCTGAATGGATGGGGAACAGGGCGAGGGGGGGGGTAGTGGGACCTGGGAAGAATAGAGGGGGTAAAGAGGAAGGGAGTTGGTCATGGGGGAACAGGAAGTTGAGGGGGTGGGGGTAGAATAGGGGGAAGAGGGAATCATAGGATCGAAGACAGATCAGGCACCAGAGTGACCTCGAGTGATCTAAAGGTATAACATCAATTGGCAAGCTAAGCAATAGTGGAAGGACCACCTCGAATGCCCATTCCTGATAATGAACTTGATGTCTATAACTATCCGGGAGCCTTCATCCTGGGACTGATGGAAGCAGAGGCAAACACACAACTAAGCACTGAACTGAACCCAAGGAACCCAGTGACAGAGAGAGAGGAATGATGAGCAAATTGGCAAAGAATGGGCTGGCAAAACCAGCAGAGACAGCTGATCTGAACAGGGGAGTGCTCTTGGACCCCAGACCGACAGTGGGGAGGCCAGAATGGGACTGATCTGGACCCCCCAAATGTGAGTGTCAGTGAGAAGGCCTGGACAACCTATGGGGCTCTGAGCTGTGGATCAGGCACAATCTGTCTTCATGTGCCTATAGCACAAAGAGAGATGCTCTCTCAGCCTGGACTCTTAGGGGAGTGCCTTGACCCTACCAAGAGTAAAATGATAGACTCTAGACATCCCCTGTGTGGAAGGATTTGGCAATAGGGTGGGAGGGAGGGTGGAAGGGGAGTGTGGGAGGAGGGGAGGGAGAGGGAACTGGGATTGACATGTAAAACAAGCTATTTAAAATTAAAATAAAAAGAAAAAAAAAAAAAAAAGAAAGGGCCAGGGGCTGGAGCAGATAAACAGAGTTGACAGGATATAGAACACCTATTAGAAGAACCACCCCCTCCCCCTACTCCAGAGGTCCAGCAGTCATTACTGAGTATTCTTCTTGTCCATCCCACCCAGGAAGCCTGAGAAGGGCATCCAGTATCTCATTGAGCGTGGCTTCGTGCCTGATACGCCAGTGGGGGTGGCCCACTTCCTGCTTCAGCGCAAGGGCCTCAGCCGCCAGATGATCGGTGAGTTCCTGGGAAACCGGCAGAAGCAGTTCAACCGTGATGTGCTCGAGTAAGTCTGGGGGTCAGGCCCCTCCCACATGCATGACATGCTGTTAGCCATGGGACCCTCACATGCACATCTCCTACATTTACTCTTGTGTGGCATTGGGCTTGCTTTTGCTGGGACATAGAGTTGACTCTTGCTTTCCTGCAATGGGTTCTAAATCCCTCTGAAGAGACCAAAGCACCCCACTTGTCAAACATCTTCCTGCAGACTTCAGTATTTCACAGCTGCTGATCATTCCCATACGATGCCAATGCTCTGTACACAGTTGTATTCTGTATAGTTTAGGGGACAATGATAAAACAAGTCCGTGTGCTCACCATGACCAAAATTTGTTTTGTTTTGAACTATTTGGGGCCTACAGTTGATGAATCTGAGTTGGGAAGCCTAGAAGCCTAGGCGTGTAGAGAGCTAGCTGCCTGAACTGACCACCCGGCCTCTGCCACCCAGTCTTACTTGCCCAGCCCAACAGCCCATGGCATTTCCCGTATCCCTACCTTGCCTGGTACACATGGCCAGCTGTATCTAATGTAGACTCCACTACCCTCCCTCAGTCCTTCCATCCACCCCCACCCCGAGCTTCTTGCCATCACACATGACCTTCAGGTGACCCACATCTGTGCGGCCTCCTTGACTGGACAACTGTCCATCCAACCGTGCCTAACCCATAATCCCACTTTCCTGGTGAGCAGCACTCAGCCACACTCCAACAACCCTGAAAGCTAGAGTAAATGACACTGGGCTGTGGGAAACCCTGCAGAGAGGAGGGCTCCTAAGCCCATCCTCCAGCTGCTTTCTGTTGTGAGTAGTGCTGCCCAGGGTTTATTGTCTCCCCTAGCAGAAGGGCACAGTTTCTCTACTGTGCCTCTTCACTGATACACAGGTGGGTAGGAGTAAGAGCAGTGTTGGTGCAGATGGCCTGCTAGCTACCTCTGCTAGGATTGTCCCCAGTTCTTTTACAACTGGCAGAAATACTGAACCCAGGGAGAAGTCAGTATTGGGGATGGTGCACATAGTTGTATTTTGCAGAGGACAACAGCAACTGGGAGCAGAGATGAGACAGCTCACCAGCATGGGTGTCCTCAAGTGTGGTCTCAGGCAGTTTGGCTAGGACTACTGCCCCTGCCCCTCCGTCTCAGAGAGGTGGTGGCCAGCACTGTGCCTTTCTTCACACAGGACACCAGATAGGGGGTGGGCCTGGGTTCAATACACCCACACATGCACTCATGCAGAAACCCTTCCTGCATTTATACACAGGCGCTTAGATGTGACCAGACACAGCAAATAGAAGGACTAAAGCTTTGGTGGAGGCTGGCACAGAATTGGTACCAGCAGAAGGTTGGCGCCTCTTAGCCAAGGGCATGCATGCAGCAGTGTTCTCCAATGATCCTTACTTGTTTCTTCCCCTTCCTCTCACTAATCAGCACAGAGAGCAAGGTGCAGGGAAACCAGATCCATTGCCACAGCATTTAGGTCCCCACTGCCCACCCCCCACCACTGGGTTTCTGGTCTCAGGAAATCCTTGCATTGTTCTCCTCCCATTAGAAAATAGCACTGGCCTCAGGAAGTAGCCAGGCCTCCAGCCTGCCTCCTAGGCCTCCTGGAGAGAAGCTGAAGTGCCCAGATTCTGCCTGCCTGCTGCCCTCCTTGGGCCCCAGGATGGGCCCGGGATTGGAGACAGGCCCCTGGCTGATGACACCACCACAGTTTTCTCTAGCTTTGTGGCTACAGCCACTTTCAGAGGTGACATGGACACCAGGCCATCCTGGGACATGCCTTCTAGGCCCCGTCCTCTCTACTGAAGCCTCTTCACAGAGAGAATTGCAAGTGTACTTGTCTCCCCTCCTGCCCTGCTCCCTCACACAAGGATGGCTCAGTCTCCAGTGTGGCCCTTGAGAGGTCCTACGTAGCCCCGCCAATCATGTTCCCTCCGCATGAGAGCAAGACTACTGCCCGGGCACACGTCCTGGTCTGACACCTGTGTACCCGTGGAATACATGGGTGCTGATCTCTCCATTGGGGAAGAGCCACATCTTTGGGCTCCTCTGTAGAGAACAGCATGCATGCACGGAGCATATGTCTCCTCAAACTTCAGGGTCTCTAGATGCCTCAGAAGCCTGGGGATCTGAGGGGCAGGCTTCCCAGAGGCAGTCTGTCTGTCCCCATAGATTCAAGGACCCTTGACTTTTGAAGCCCAAGCCCATCATGTGACAAAACTGGATGTGCCATCCCATGGGCCTGGCTGCTCTCCCAGTCATCCATCTTTGTTCCAGCTGTGTTGTGGACGAGATGGACTTCTCTGCCATGGAGCTAGATGAAGCCCTCCGGAAGTTCCAGGCACACATCCGAGTCCAGGGGGAGGCTCAGAAAGTGGAGCGGCTCATCGAAGCATTCAGGTCAGGCCCCGTATAGAGTAAAGTGGGGTGCACCATACAGTGGAGGGGGACATACCCCTCGTGGCTGTGCAGGGATCCAGGTCATCAGGACAGGTATTCATGCATAAGTGGCTTCCTGTGTCCCAGGCACTGGGCTGGGCCCCTGGCAGTTGTAATTTGGAAGTACAAACCTTATTCTTATTTTTCATATGGGGAAACTTAGGCTCAGAGATGGTGTCTTCACTGCTAGCATTCTGATCAGTGTCTCAAAGTTTGCTGGCTTTTCAGAGGCAGTTTTCCATTCCCAGACCTACAGTGTCTCATGGTGACCCGTCACACAAGCTATAAAGCCATGTGTCCTGGGCTACTCACTGAACCCACCACGTTCCTGCTGCATTACTTTATACAGATTCCTTAACCTCTGTGCCTTCCTTCTCCCAGCTGTGTGGTGGGGAAGGCAGTAGCATTTAGGGGGCAGAAGGATTAAGGGACCTGCTTAGGGACCTGGTACAACAGTGGAGTTGTAGTCATCCCTGCAGGACAGTGTGCAGACCTGCCACGTTGGGACCTCCAAGCTTGAGTCTGGGTAGTGGCTCCTATCCATGGCTTACCCAAGCTGTAGAAGTGCGGCCGGGAGGAGTGAGGACATGGAAAATGGACCACTCCAGGGTGGCTTCCCAGAGGGAGTGGCACTCAGCTGGGCCTGATTGGAGAAGCTGGATTGCAGCTGTGATGCATACAGGTGCTATCATCTACTCTGTCCCTGCCCCTTCATAAGGTCCCCAGTGAGAGGCTCTGGGGGAAGGATGCCTGTGATCAGTGAGGCAGACCAAGTGAATGGAGTGTTGGATCAGCTGCTGAAGGCAGAAGTCTCAGGCAGGGACTGAGGCCTTAGTGAAAGGAATCTGGCATCCTCCCCCATGGTCTTTGTGACTTTTGTCACCCCACTGAGATGTCCCCACTCCAGACAAGAGAGTGAGGGACACACACAGCCTTGAAGCTTTCCCTCTAGTACCTGCCTGGCCCATGGGCAAACTACATCCCCAGAGCAGCACCTGGATCCCAGGGTTTTTCCTGGACAGCCAGCAATCTCACTGGGATGAGGATGGAAGGGGCTGCAGCAGGGCCAAAGGTTAGGGCTAATTGGCAGACAATGCAAATGCAAGGCTTAGGTGATCCCTGACCAGTTCCCTATCCTCCCAGCCAGCGGTACTGTGTCTGCAACCCTGGTGTGGTACGGCAGTTCCGGAACCCAGACACCATCTTCATCCTGGCTTTCGCGATCATCCTGCTCAACACAGACATGTACAGCCCCAATGTCAAGCCTGAGCGCAAGATGAAGCTGGAGGACTTTGTCAAGAACCTCCGAGGTGAGCCAGCAGCAGGACACACTGCTACCTCTGCCCTGAGGACCCAGACACACTGAGAGGACACACATGTACCTGAGATCTGGGTTCAGAGGACCCTTCAGGGAGCCCAGCACTACACATGTTCAGCAGAGTGAAGTGCAGCATGCGCCATACGTGCCCCTCACCACAGGTGAGGCAGTGTCTGCTTATTCCGAGGGCAGAGAGGACCTGCCTTCTGTGGGGGTTTCCCTAGCAGATGCATTTTGAGATGGAGTCCTCTCTGCCAGTCCTGTCAGCATGGTGTTTTCTTACAGACGTAGTTGTAGGAAACCCCATGCAACACCCTTGTAGGGATGTTACTTCCCAGCTGGATAGATGCTGTTGGCTGCAGGTGAGAACATCCCTGGAGACAGAACATTACCTAAAGAAGCAGAGCTGTCTGCAGCAGGCCTCTTGATCAGATTATTGAGTGCCAATTATGGCTTTGCCATCTGACCCCCTCAGCAGGAAGATGCCCCTGGGTAGTGCTCTCCAGTTCCTGTGAACTTTTATGGTATCTTTACTCGCCCCCTGCTGGATGGATCCCTATAGCAGGAAGGCTAGGAGCACCCCACATCTCCTGGGAGGTGGCCCCAGCTCAGCTCCAGACACACACCTGTGGTTCCTACAGATCCTATGGGAGCCAGGGAAAAAGTCCTCACTGCATGAGGCCTTTGACTGCATGTTGACCCAGGAAGCTTAAGATTCTGCAGAAGGCAGAAATGCAGGGGCGCCCTCCCGAGTCCCAGGTGGTGAAGCAGAAGCCAGGGTATTTTAGTGGCTGTCTCTGCTGATAGCCCCAGACCCTGTCCTTCCTAGCCTCTCTTGCTGGATCATGCCAATTTTTGTGGTCACAGAATCCCATGTGACCCTTGGTAGAAAAGCCAGAACTATTTTTCCTGGAGGAAGAAGGCTCCAGGAGGGACAGGGTGACTGGGTCAGATGTTTGAGGTCAGCTGCCTTCAAGGCAGTGCTTGAGTCTCTCTCCCCCCCTCTCGTCCTCCCCCCTCCCTACCCCTCCCTCAGTGTGTTTGGAGTAAGAGTACTGCTGCTCCATCAGCTCTAGCTACCTCTCTTCTAGCCAGGAACTTGTGTGCCTTTGGTCCCATCTGACCTTTAGAGGGAGGGATAGGCCCAGGGTCACAGCAGATGATTGGCAGGGGCAGGACAGGGTCTAGTCATCTCCAAGTTAGGGAGCTTTCTGAGGGAGGCACCCTGCTCCCCTAGGACATGTTTCCTCAGTAGTTTTCCTCAGTTTACCCAACAGTGCCAATAGTAGGGAGGCCCTGTGGTGTTCAAAAATGGTGAAGGGGCTTGCTCAACATCTTGGAGCCCTTCCTTTTAGCTAAAAAAACTTTCAGATTTTTCCATTTGTCAATTGGGTATTATACTCAAATTACCAGAAGCCAAGAAAGTTATATAGTACAGCCACCTCATTTACAAAGGCACTGAACTCAATCCTGGTCACCCCAAAACTTTGGAACATGTTTTTAATTTTTAAATTTATTTATTTCATGGGCATGCATGTTTACCAATATATATGTATGTGTACCTCATGTGCTTGGTGCCCACAGAGGTCAGATGAGGGTATCAGATTCTCTGGAACTGGAGTTACAGCTGATTGTAAACCACCATGTGGGTTCTGGGAATCAAACCCAGCAGCAAGTGCTCTAAACTGCTGAGCCATCTCTCCAGCCCAACCTTAGAGTATCTTTATCATAACCACCAGGTAGTGGTAAGGAGCCAAGTGGAAAGGTGATGCCTGGACATACACACAGCAGGCTGCTGGCCAACACAAAGAAACCAGCCGTAGATATGGGGAGACAAAGATCACATGCCAATATGGAAGGCTACTTGCCAACCTACCTATGTC
This sequence comes from Mesocricetus auratus, assembly GCF_017639785.1. Lineage (NCBI taxonomy): Eukaryota > Metazoa > Chordata > Mammalia > Rodentia > Cricetidae > Mesocricetus > Mesocricetus auratus. Next base: position 151,756,448 of record NW_024429266.1, on the reverse strand, counting down.
GCTGCTGAGAAAGACCAGGGAGGTGGGCTGGCCAGGGTTTGGGGGAAGGAGGATAGGGAAACTAGGATTTCAGGGGCAATGGCATTGTTCTGTGTGACAGTGTAGTGTTGATTTTTTTAAGATATATTTTTAAACTTTCATTTATTTTATGTGTATTGCTATTTTGCCTGTATATTTGTCTGTGTACCACATTCATTGAGTTACAGACAGTTGTGAGCTGCCACGTGGGTGCTAGGAACCAAACCCACTCAGATCTTCTGTAAGAGCAGCAAGTTTTAATTACTGAGTCATCTCTCCAGAACTGTCTAATGGGGTTTGTACATGCTTGTCCAAGACTATGGGAGGTCAAATGCCAAAACTGAGCCACTGTGCAAGCCATGGACTTGGTGCAGGTCATGACTGTTAACAAGCGTGTTTCTGGTTTTATGTGCGTGTGTGTTTTGTTGATTTTTTTTTTGTTTTGGGGGGTTTTATTTTTTGGTTTCTTTGTTTTTCGAGATAGGGTTTCTCTGTAGTTTTGGAGCCTTTTCTGGAACTCTCTGTGTAGATCAGGCTGGCCTGGAATTCAGAGATCCACCTGCCTCTGCCTCCTGAGTGCTGGGATTAAAGGCATGCACCACCACTGCCTGGCTTGTGTTTTTCCTTAAATTACATTTTATATACTTGTGTGTGTGTGTCTGAGTGCTCAGAGATGGTAGGAGGAATCCAGCACCCAATCCTGAGGAGGCAGGGCCACTAAACTCCAGTTGGACCTGGGCATGTGTATGGAGGACAATTTGGGGGGACTCAGTTCTCTCCTCAGGGATCAAACTTAAGACCATCAGGCTTGGCAACTGGCACATTTATCCACTGAGCCTTCTTGCCAGCCCATAGTCTATCTTTGAAAAATAGAAAGTGAAAGTTCTCTAGTGTAGCCCCAGACTTACCCCAGGTCACACCTTCTCCCTGAAGGTCTTGACTTGAGCAGAACAGAGCAGCTGCAGCAGGGCCCTAGGAACTGAGCCCGGCTGTGGAAAATGCCTTTTCTCGTTATGCTGTACCTCCATGGTTCTTAGTTGAGGTGTCTGAGCGGCTGATGGAGGATGTGGGCAGGAACTAGACTGGCATGCATCCCTTTTCCCATGAGACAAGCTCCTCAAAAGCAGTCAGTGGAGAGGGAGGTTAGAAGTGGTGATTCTGGTGGGCACATTCTATGGGAGGCCACAGTTCTCACAGTCATTATCTGTGCAAGCTGAGGGCTACATTTGCTGCAGGGAGCCTGCTCTCCTAAGGGTTTCTCTTCCCCCCAAAATTTTCACTGTAGGGGAAAAAGGTGGTTTATGTGCCCTGGGATGGTGACACCAGAGATGGCCACAGTTCTGTGAAGGTTACTTAGACACACCATGAGTCTCCCTCATTTCTCTGACAAGTCCATGTATTACCAATGCTCTTGGTGACCTGTTATACAAAGGAGGACACCAAACCAAAGAGACTGAGTTGCCCATCGTTAGGAGGTGGAAAGGGACATGAAGAGGACTTAGCTCCAAGTCTCTCAGAGTCTGAACTCACACCAGCTTGTATAACCTGTGCACACTAGCCCAGCAGTTCTCAACATGTGGGTGTCAACCCCCATAGGGGTCACAAATCAGATATCCTGCATATCTGATATGTACATTCCGATTCATAGAAGTAGCAAAATCAGTTATGAAATAGCAACAAAAATAACTTTATGGTTCTTCCCACAACATGAGGAGCTGTATTAAAGGGTCGCAGCATTAGGAAGGTTGACACCGCTGCCCTAGCCTCACCTGTGGAGTTGGGACCATTGTGGCCATGTCATAGGCCTTTGCTTCATTTGTCAGATACATCTGCAAAGGCCTACAGACATGGCTTAGAAGGCAACACAGCCCTGTTCTGTGACCTGCTGGTTCTGGGAGGACTCAAGGAGACCCATGACAGGGACCTTGGAAGGGCTGTAGCTCTGCTGGTTCCTGTTAGAAATATGTGAATTCAGGGCCTGCACGGGGGCCCATTGCAGACTGGACCCACTGTTACCCAAACACAGTCACTCTCATGTCTAATCATTTTCCCTTGACCAGGTGTGGATGATGGCGAAGATATTCCCCGGGAGACGCTGATTGGGATCTATGAGCGGATCCGTAAGCGGGAACTGAAGACCAATGAGGACCATGTGTCTCAGGTGCAGAAGGTTGAGAAGCTCATCGTGGGCAAGAAGCCGGTATGCAATGGGCCCGGTCCTCCATCCCTTAGTGTAACCCTGGGCCAGTCAGCTCTGCCACCACTGGAAGGGCCCTCCTGGCCTGGAGCTTTTTCCAAGTAGTTCCTCTGGTACTTGAAAATTGCAGCTGCTCACCTAAGAACATGAGGCCCTTGGTACTAATGGGCCACAGTGGCATGTGGTCTGTGCTTGTTCAACACTGACCTAGGGATGCCCTTAAATCCTCCAGGAGACCACAAAGAGCCAGGGCCTCCTTTTGGCAGGACTCTTGGGCAGCCTGGCAACTAGAGAGAAACAGCAGGTGTTCTGGGCAGAGGTCAGGACACATTCCCTTTGGGAATGGAAATGTCAATTTATTTTTGTTTGTTTTCCCTATAGATTGGATCCCTGCATCACGGGCTTGGCTGTGTGAGTACTTCTACTCTTCTTCCGATGCTCTATCTACAGTTCTTCTCCCATGCCTCGGGGCTGCTACAGAGTAAATTCATTTCCAGAGCCAGCAGAATCTCAATTTCATAGTTACCCAGCCTCATGTCTGTGGGTCCTGAGACCTTAGGCATAAAAGGAAGGTGATGGTGACTAGCCAACAAATGGGTTCCTGGCCTCTCCTGTGGGTGCCCTGCTGACCCCAGACCTAGACACTATGCCGAGAGGACCTGTATGTGGCCACTAAGGCCCTTCCTGCCTTCCCGCTCCTCTTGCTCTGCCACTCACACTTCATACCTTCACTATCGCAGCCACTGTGTGTTTGGCTACTCATGTGTCCCAGAACATACAAGCAGGCACAGCCCTGAAAGTCTCCAGCTACCTGTGCCCATGCCTCTCAGGGCAGCCCCAACACCCCATTCTCTTGCCCAGAGCAGGGCTGGGCCTTGCTGGTGGCTTGCAGTTCGGCCTGGAGGACAATAGCTTAGCTCTGGTGAAATTGTGGGGTGCTCCAGTAAGCCAATGGTGATGTCTAGCAGCATGGGGGCAGAGCACAGGACAAGACCCTGGCTACCTTCCAGGCTTAGAAGGCACAACAGGAGAAGGATTTTGGTAGAGGTCCCTGGGGATTCAAAGCAAAACTCTGCAGTGTCCTGTAGCTCCAGCTACTCCAAACTCTGCATGCCTCAGTTTCCTCATCTGGAGAGGACTCTGGGAAGGTTGTCTGTAGAAACAGGACTGGCAAGTGGGGGTGTTTGGGAGAGGTCAGAACCCATGGCTTCGCTTCGTCTCTGGCCGTGAGTTCTCTGACATGGTAGGGAGGGAAGGGGGTGTGGCAGATGCAGGTGCTACTTAAGTCCTGCAGGAGACCAGAGGTCAGGAATCCGAGTGCCTTTGGGGACAGTGGCAGAGTATTCCCTCCCATCCAGGCCCCTGAGGGCAGGTCACAATAGTCAGGTGTCTTTCCCTGCACAGGTGCTCTCTCTTCCCCATCGACGGCTGGTCTGCTACTGTCGGCTTTTCGAGGTTCCAGACCCTAATAAACCCCAGAAACTCGGGCTGCACCAGAGAGAGATCTTCCTCTTCAATGACCTCCTGGTGGTATGTGGTGTTGGGGGGTGCCAGGGCCCATAAGGGTGTTCTTATGCCCATACCTAAAAAGACTCCAACTCATCCCCATCCATGAACAGGATGTTCCTTACCTTGGTGAACCAGGGTACCTGACTCCAGAGAACCTCGGTGCTGAAGGACTCTACACCCTGAGCAGTGCAGGTTCCTTTTCAGGAGAGCTCCCCATAGCTGCAGGCCCCATGAGACTCAAGACTTACAGTGAGCCAGTCTCCAGCCTACATGTGGCATTCCCAAGTGTATCACTGCCACTGGGTACTACAGGACTGCCTGTCTCAGGAGGGTCACATAACCCCAAACTGACAGGAAAGTATTCCTCTCCTCCAAATAAGATATCTGTCCTAGTTTGCTTTCTAATGCTGTCATAAACACCATGATCAAAAGCAACTTAATGAGGAAAGGGTTTAGTTTAGCTTATAGTTCATCACGGAAAGAACCAAAGCAAAGCAGAGACCATGGAGAAAGGCTGCTTACTGGCTCCTCAGTTTGCTTTCTTAATACAAGCTAGGACCACCTGCCCCAGGGGTGGCACCTCAATCAAATGCCTTGACTTGCCTACCAGCCACCGTCATACAAGAGTTGTCTCAATTGAGGATCTTTCTTATCAGATGACTCTAGTGTATCAATGTCATAAGCTAGCCAGCACAGTTACCCCACTGGCTGGCTTCTGGTCTCTTTCTGGTCTGCTGTGATGGGCATGAAGGTTTGAGCCCTTGAATAAGTCACCCCAGGTCTAAGTGTCCTTGAGTCTACAGAGCCTCTTACGTGTGACAGGCCTTCTGCTAGTCCGGAAATGATGGTTTTGCTCTTAGGAGTGGCTTTGAAAGAGAGAGTCCTGGCCTCTGAGGTCAGCACCATTCTGCCTCAGCTGCCCATCCCCAGGCATAGGCACTGACCCCTGTGCTGTGTGTCGGGCTAAGATGGCACAAGGACCCCAGCCTCCCCACAAACACTGCAGCTTTGCTCTGTGTCTGCTGCCCTAGGTCACCAAGATCTTCCAGAAGAAGAAGAACTCGGTGACATACAGCTTCCGGCAGTCCTTCTCCCTCTATGGCATGCAAGTGCTGCTCTTTGAGAACCAGTGTGAGTCTTCGGGGACCTGTGGGGTATGAGAGAGCACTTTGTTTCCCTGTCACCGCCAACTGCGATGCAAGCCTTCTGGGCACACACTCCCTCCTCAGGACAGGCTACAGACTAGAGTGGTACTTTGCCAGGGTTAGGGTTTTAGCAGGCAGAAGTAGGTTCATCTGGGGCATGTCCAAGAGAAGCAGTCTGATGACACACGCAGGAGCCGTGAGAGTTCACTGTCCTAGAACAACCCATCTGTAATGCCTACCCTAAGAGAACACACACACACACACACACACACACACACACCCGACTCACCACAGTGTAGTGTAGTTGGGCCCAGAGCTGGCTCCTACCTAGGGACCCATCATTGCTTAGGTCTGGCCCCTTCTCCCCAGCCTGCTGCTTTCTTTTTCTCTTCTCTCAGAAGTCCCTGAGCTGGGACAGTTGTTCAGCTTAGTGTGGCAGGACTGAAGTGTCTGTGGTAGTACAGACCCCCCCTCGTCTCAGGACAGGCTAGTACACTCTTCTAATCAGCCTTTCAGAAACCTGCAGTTTCAAAAACTGTCAGCCACAGTTGGCCACCAGAACCACAGTCCTAGCAGCCGCATATGAGGTTTTCGGCCCTCTTGTTCCTCAGGCTGAGGGACAGAAAGTTGCCTGCACTGTCCCCTCACAGCCTTTCTTACCTTGGTGTTGGCAAGGTTTGTGTCAACTCAGCCTTCTGAGGCCAGGGGAGAGACCTAGTGGGCCCAGGAGAGAAGCTGGGCTGTTAATACTGGTGGTCATATTCATGTGGCCCAGCCCAGATGCCAGCACCAGCCACCCTGCAGTGGGAGTGCCTCACTCAGGCATATCATATGTGGTTTGAGTGATTTAGGTAAGTTGCTGAGTCCATATCTAAATTTTCACATTAGATTTAGATATCTTGGCCTTCAGCTTGGTGCTACTCAGTGCTCACTTCCATGTGCCTTGGGGAGATGCTCATCGGGGCCTCTACTTCCAAGAGAGCCAAGCTACTGAGAGAGATGACTTGATATGGGGCAGGGTCCATGATTGAAAACTTCTCAGGAGTTAAGTCTTTGTCGTCCAGAGCACCCTGGGGAAAAGGATAAGACACCACACAGCTGAGGATGCCACTGTCCTCCAGGACTTGGTGCCTGGCAGTGACCACGGGCTTCGGGGGTAGGCTGTTGCCCATGTCTTGGAGAGAAGGCCATTTCCTGCTTATGATTCTGCTTCTGCAGCGGCCACCTCGGCCCATCCCAAGGCATGCATCCTTGTTCTCTGGCCAATGGACCATACAGTGACTGCTGACTCCATGGCCCTTCCTCTCCTCCCCTGCAGACTACCCCAATGGCATCCGGCTGACATCTGCTGTCCCTGGAGCAGATATCAAAGTGCTAATAAACTTCAACGCTCCCAATCCTCAGGACCGGAAGAAGTTCACTGATGACCTGCGGGAGTCTGTTGCTGAAGTGCAGGAGATGGAGAAACACCGGATAGAGTGTAAGTCCCAAGCAGGACACTGATAAGTACTGCATAGCTCCTAAGTCTCAAGAGGTCTTCCTAGAGAGCCTTCCTGTCTCATGCCAATGACAATGTTCAGAAGTGGTTGGTGCCAGGACTCCCTGAAGCCTAGCAATGAGCTATCCAGGTCTTTGTCTCCTCAACAACATGTGCCAGGGCAGCCCTTAGGGAGCCATCCTTCCCCACAGCATACTGCTTACCTTGGCCCAGCTGTGGTTTCTGGTCACTGTGGAGTTGAGCTTATGCCATTCAATCCTTATCCTCATTCTGGCCCAGTAACTGTTGGTACCCTGGCTCTAGGTCTCTGCAGACTTGCATTGTCCCCATCTGTCTGTAGATAAGTATGGCCCACTCCTCTCCCAATCCAGGCCTAACTCAGCCCTGCTGAGCTCAAAAGTGCAAGTCTGTGTTATCATAGGCATCCTGGCCTCCAGGTACTGCCCAGAGCTCTTTTCTTATTCAGGATGCCATGATGCCCCCTTTCCCAGGAATATCCCCCCCTATTCTCAGGTGTTAGGGCCCAGGACGGTGGCCACTGCCTCTCACTGCTTCTCCTGCTCTATTACAGCGGAGCTTGAGAAACAAAAGGGTGTCGTGCGGCCCAGCATGTCACAGTGCTCCAGCCTCAAAAAGGAGTCAGGCAACGGAACACTGAGCAGGGCCTGCCTGGATGACAGCTATGCCAGCAGCGAGGGCCTCAAGCGCAGTGCCCTCAGCAGCTCCCTGAGAGACCTCTCAGAAGCGGGTAAGAGCTGGACTGAGAAGCAGCCTCCCAGGCGATGCATGCAGGACTGAGGCCCGGCGTCCATGGGCAGGCATGGTGCTGGAAAGGGCTGCTCACGCATGGACACAGTTCTCTTGGAGGTCCATGAGCATCCCAGGACTGTAGCAGGACACAGAAGTGTCCAAGGGACAGTCTGTGCAAGACAGCCAGGGATGGCACCCCATTTCCTACTTCTCCCAGGGTCTTTATCACTTCCCTCCTGCCCCCAAATCTATCGCTCTAAAGCTAAGAGCATCAGGCTGCTGCGTCCCATGTGCTCCACTGCTGTGTGTTCTATGCTAATGAATGAAATGGAACGAAGGCTACTGAACTGTCTGGGAATCCCCTTTGCCACTGTCCTGGTTTGCTTCCTGTAGGGCTCTTTTCCTGAGAATCCCAGGCTTCTGTCTAACCTAAAGCCACTGCCATAGTAGGTGTGTGGCACAGTGTGGGGAAGACACCTGGTGGAAACCGTTCGCTGTCAGTGGTTATTTCCTTGTTTCTGTGGTTAATTTGCTGCCAGCCATTTAGCCTCAGGGAGCAGGAACCTTAGAGGTAGAGAGTACTGTGAACCTCAGGAAGCTGCGATCAGTGCCTCTTCCAGCCTTGGAGAGGAAACAGATGCTGTCAGAGCAGCAGCCCCTTAGCTACTACAATGTCCAGCCAGTGAGTATGCATGGAGCAGTGTAGCCTCAGTCCTTAAGTGCGGTGGGGCCCTCAGCCTGCCCATCACTCCCTCCCCCCACAGCTCTGCCTCACACTGCTTTCTCATTTCTCAGGAATCGGTTGTTTTGCTTTTTGTTTTGTATTTTTCCGTTTTTGAGTTTTCTTTGTTTTTGTCATTTTTTTTTCCATAGTGAGAATCTGACACCACCAGCATGAGGGTTTAAGCCAGGGCTTCTCAACTTGGGCACTGGAGACACTCGGGGGCAAATAACTGCCTGCCATTGAACTTGCCTGGTTCACCAAGGCCAGCAGCACTTGCTCACTTATGACAACCTGTTGCATCTCCAGAAATGCCAGGTGTCAAATCACCCCTGGTTGAGAACCACTAGCTTCCCAGTGGCCTGTTTAACCCAGCCCACGTCACTGGGCTTCTTGGGCCCTGGGGTGGTTTGAGTCTGTGCAGTGGCCCTGCTGTGACTAAGGCCCAGGGCAGCAGGCTCGAGGGTCAGGTAGAATCTCCTGTCTGGACAGCTGCTTTCTGACTTCTTACTGGTGCTATCCTGGACAAGTCAAGGATTTCAGGGGCAAAAACTCAAAGGGACGCCAAGCATCTGAGTCCAGTCCAAGACCACCTGTGATGTCCAGTGAAGCAGTGAAGACACTGACAGGCATCTGGAGAGGCAGGCTTCTTGACCTGGGCAACCAGCTCCCAACAGACAGCCCAGTCGTCCTCTCTCTCCACAGTGCCACCGTGCAAAGCCTGAGGTGATGACAAGGTGCACTATCTCATGAAGATGCAGGCCTTTGTCATTATAGTGGGGCAGGGTACCTTGAGAGCAGCTGCCTCTGATTTACAGCAGGAAGCTGGAATGGCTCACAAGCAAGCCCATCGATAGACACCTCCCTTTGGGAGAAGGAAGGAGACACAGCTCTAGGCCTGTCTTCTTCCCTGGGCCACAAGAGCAAGAGCCTGTCAGCACTCTCTGTACTAGCCATACTCAGCCTGGCCCTCCCCAGCTACACTGACCAGCACCAAGTTCCCACAGAGAGGCCATCCCTGGAATCACAGAGACTTCGGATCCTGTACCAGGGCAGTCCATCTGTGAAAACCGGTGGCAGATGAGCAGCTGCATCACCTCCTGACGATGTCAGCTCAGACTGGGCAGCATGGATTCTGGAGTCAGCTGTCTGAAGCTTATGCCATTACTCTGTTACCATTCTTGAGCAGGTAGGCCTTGCCTCAGTTTCCCCCAGCTGCATTGACAAGTCAAGGCATGTGAAGAATTTAGAACTGGCCTGTTATCCTCATCTGTCAGGTTTGAGGGCCACAGTGCAGGAAGGAGAGCTCATCCTTCCTCTGAAATGTAGCTGAGACTTTGAGGACCATATGAGACCCTTTCAGATGAACCATGCAGACCAGGGGTGAGCCTGTGCATCCAGCATGCCTTACTCCCATTGGCTGAATGTTTGAACAGGCTTGTGGGGGTGCAGCAGTGAGTACACAGTTCTACGATTGATTGTGGAGAGCGCTGAGAAGTGGAAAAGATGACATTGAAGAAACTACGACCCCCACTGGGCAATACAGCCTCTCTCTGCTCCAGTTCGGGCTGCAGGATACAAGCCACCTGGTCTTTTCTGGGGAACCTCAGGCATGGGAGGTGCTTTCGAGCCTGTCTGAAAAAATGATAGCAGAGAAGGGACACTCTTCATGCATATGTTGTACCACAGTGTCCTGGTCACCCAAGAGAGTTGGAAAATGGTCATCTCACAGATGGAAAAATGAGGCCAAGAGCCTAAGCAATAGTAGGGTGAATCCTTTGCAGCTCAAAGCCATATCCCTGGACCTCATTGAGAAGCGTCTTTTGTACCTGCAGATGGAGAAATGACCTTCTCACCAAAGGAAGGGGCCGTCTACCCAGGATGCCCAGCAGCTGGTGTCTACATGGTGTCATAGCCTTCCTCCCCCTGACCTAGATTCTGGGGCTTGGTGTCAGCAGATAAAGAAGCAACTAGATCTTCTCCTCCATATCTGCTTGTTACTACTGGTCTCAGTGGTCGTGTTAAGGCTAAAAGGCCCATACTTCTGTGCAGTCCAGTCTGCTTTGTGGGGCAGAGACTTTCAGGCCCTGATGTTAGACCTGGCCACCAGAGAGGCGCAGAGCAGCCTCTCCATCCTCCAGTGCCCACCAGCTCTCTTTGTAATGGAGGTAGCCCATATCTTGTCTTGACCTGGGTGCTTCCCTCTGACACGTTCGGCATGGTGCTCAACTCACAACTAGTGCTGCACCCACAGAAGCTTACCAGAGGATCCTGCATCCTCAGACAAGAAGTCAAGGAGATACTTCTGAAGGGACCGCTAGGGTGTGAGTGGGCTCTTTGACATAGCCAGCATTCATTGATGGGTGGGTACCTACTATGTGCTATGTCTTCGTTGTAGACACTTTGGACTTAGAATGCATTGTATGTAGTATTCTAGGTAGGGGAGCCAGACTCAGGAGGCAGGGCACTGCACAAACCAAACCATACCCCCAGAGGTATCAGAGGACAAGGGGCCCAAGACTCAGTTTCCCCTTGACCACTGCTCTGCCCCCACAAGGCAAGGAGGGGAATATATATATGTGAGCATGCATGTGGATATGCATATATATATATATATGAAATCCACTGGGGATCGGGGCATTGTGCTGTTGCAGAAGCTGTGCCCCCAGCTAAGGCTGGCAGCTCTGAGTCAGGTGAGCAGGCAGGAGCTTGAGGTGGTGGTACAAATATCCCCACCTCAGACCCCCTCCCCGAAGACCACAGTTCAGGAGAAACATTACAAAGTTGGACCTGGTTTTAAAAACATCTCCTCCCTTTCGCTGAGCATTTGTTCGCGCCATTGTTTTTAAAACTCCTCACTGCACTGCTGCTGGCCTCCCCACTGGGCCCATTCAAGCCCCCGTTAACTGGCAGACACATGGGCCAGCCCCAACTCCGGGCAGTGGCAGCGGCAGGCGGCAGTGGCACCAGGCCTGGTGTGCGTGTCTAACCTCTGGTATTGCATGTTCTGGGCAGGGAAGCGAGGGCGTCGCAGCAGTGCGGGATCGCTAGAGAGCAATGTGGAAGTAAGTAGGAAGCAGCCGGCCACCCGTGTCACCCACCCTTGGTTTCTGTGTTGTCTTTTTTTGCTCTCCCCTCCCCTTCCTGCAGAGACACAGACTTGGCCCTCCCGCCCTGCCTGCCTCCGCCCTGCATGCAGCTTCTCTGCCTAGAAGCATCCATGCCTCTCACTGCTTGTTCTGACCCAGGGCTGGGGAGAGGGAGGGTGGGGTGGGTTTTGTGTCCTCATTTCCACTTAACCCCTGTTCCCTGTGGTTCCTGAGCATGATGAACGTCCTGGCTTTCAGGTCCCGCCCCGGGCGCAAGCGCCACCCGCCCCTCACTCATCCTCAGCTCCCACTGTTGGATGTGTTAGCCCCACTCGCCTGTCCCTATGCTCTGCCATCCATTGCTTCCTTCCTGGAGTTTTCCTGGCTGTGTGTCTGGGGTCAGGACACAGTGGAATCGCTTAGCTAGCTCACAGGAGGAGTTTCTGAGAGAAAGGAAGAGTCAGTGTGGATTTCATGAGCTTACATCCACCCCCCATTGCTCCCTGCTACCCACACCTTGACTCAGCCTACAGACCTTTTACTCCTCCTGGGTTTGTCACAGGCAGCTGCGAGGAAAAGTCCTAGGCCATGCCCCCCCCCCCCCAGGATAAGGTTATAGGGTCCTACCTGTCTGATTCCACCATCCCAGATTCCTCTGAACCCCCCACGGGCAGAGGTCCCAGGGGAGTTTATGGCCCAGCTTCACAGGAACCAGGTTCGTTCCTTTTCCACACTCACTGCTACCCACCCCTTGGCCTCACATGCTCACAACACCCTACGCTGTCATGTGGGCTGAAGTCTCACCCTGGCAGCAGCACAGCATGAGCAGAAGTATCCGTATGCTGTTGCACAGAAAGGAGATGCCCCTCACCTCCATCAGGACCAGCCCCCAGCTGCCCCCGCACAGTGGCTACCAGGCCGAGCCCGCATCCTTCCCATCCTCGGGCCCAGCAGTCAGTGGGTGACTTCTGAGTTTGGAAAACTTGGTCAGGCCTGTGTGCTTTGAGATCTTTTAATTTTGGTTTCTATGAATTTCCTTTTTAGGGCTCCATCATTAGCAGTCCTCACATGCGCCGGAGAGCGACCTCAACACGAGAGTGCCCATCTCGCCCCCCCCAGCCCGTGCCTAACTCATCCTCTCTCCTGGGTTCTTTGTTTGGGAGCAGGAGAGGGAAGCCCCCTCCCCAGGCCCACCCACCCTCAGCCCCTCCTCCAGGACCCCCTCACGCCCATCACCCAGGGCCCTCAGAGGGCCCTCTGCATGGGCACCATGCACAATACTGCCATGCGCAGCAGAACCCACCCCCCTACCACCACCACCACCACTACCACCCACCCCCACACCTGCAGCACACCCACCAGTACCACCACGGCCCACACGGGGGGCACCCCCCATATGTGGCCCATACACACAGCCACCCGCCTCTGCCCACAGCTCACCCTGGTCACGCAGGGCACGCAGCGCATCACCATGGACAACCCCCAGCCCCCCCACCCCCCACCAGCAGCAAGGCCAAGCCCAGCGGCATCAGCACAGTTGTGTAGACAGTGTAGGCAGCCGCCTGTCACACACCAGGCACACAAGGGCCTGCCAGGCACCAGCCTCAGACCAGCCCAAGGCACCCTGTCTCCACTCCCCATAGCCTGAGTGGACCCATGGGCTCGCCCTCCACAGAGCAGAGTTCCCACTCGGCCCGAGGCTGGGCCTCAGCCACCATTGGCCTTGACACAGCGCTGACCAAGGAGAAGTGGAACTGTCTCTCACCCTGTCAGCCCTCAGCCCCTCACTCTACACACATCTGAAAACCCAAGACAGACACAACAGAACCAACCCCAGACTGGCTGTGTTATTGTTCTGTTATTGGCAGTGGGCAAAAAAAAAAATAATAAGTAGACCTGATATGGGTGATGAAAATACGTAAGTAAACTTTATATAATATAAATATATAAATATATAAATAAATATATACATACTGTATAGGTAGTGTTTGTGTGTGGGAGATAAGCATTTCATCCACAAAGCTAGCAGTAGGGACCTCCTAAGGACTGCCCCTTAAGTGGCAGGAAGTCAATCTAGATAAGTGTGAGTAGACCAAAAACCCTGCTAGAAGGAACCCAGGTCCTTCCATATTTTCATACGAAGAAATTCCCTCTAGCCTGGCTGAAACCTTACACGCTCATAACTCACTGTGCCAAGTAACACAGCACCTGACTGTCTAATACCCCCACTCTGCTCTGTATAGACCCCTATTTTATTAACAGAGTACTATTCTAAGTAATCAGTATTATAACTGCTGTTATCTCCAGTGAGCAACTAGGCAAAGCGCAGTCACCTCTACCCTAGTACTTGGGGCTGACTGTCCAGGACCTCAGCCCCACAGGTCCCTAGACACTTTATACTGGCCGCCATAACTTGGAACTTCCATGCTCTACATTCCTTCCCTCTGTACATGGTGAGCCACGCTCACTCCCCCCCCCAATCCTCCCAGGGCCCACGTGGCAGAGGGACCCATTCCCTACACTATGACCACTCATCTTCGTCTACCCAATGCCATAACTCCCTCATCCAGTTCCCAGCCCCAGCAGGCGGGTGGCGTGAGCGCTGGGCGGCCCAGGGCGGTGTGTGTGTCCTCCCGTGTTGTGTTCTGAGTGGCAACAGCGATCACTGTAATTCCATGCAGTCATGTGCTCGTGACCCCTGTGTCATCACTGTGCCTAGCCAATGAGTGCTTGGCTTTGGCCAGGTGAAGCCCCCACCGCCTCTCCTGGTTCAGCGAGCTGCCAGGCCCCACATGCCCCAGCTGTGTTCTTGTTGCTTCCATGTGTAACACCATGCGCTCCCCTGGGGCCACGTGCTGCCCACGTTCCTGTGCCTGAGTCACCCACGGGCTGTACTTTACAGTTTCAGCCCTTCCAGCCACCGCAGCCTCCAGTACTGTGCTCCTAAGCCTAGGACCCGAGGACTGCCTGTGGCCTTTCAGAAAGGAAGGAGTTGCCTGCCGCCTGACCGTGGGCTGCGTCTAGGATCTCGTGAGCCAGCGGGCCTGCCCAACCTCAAGAGATCAGGAGCCCAGTCTGGCCCATCGTTACCCTCCCGGCCTGCTGGGGCCAACCATTTCCCTCCTCTCATCCCTGTCCTGTCGTCATCGTCGAGGTCACGTACCAGCAGATCTGCAAACTGAGCACTTTGTATCTCTGCAGAGAGCAAATCCCGCCACATGGAGGTCAGCCTTCTGTCTCCCAGTGACTCAGCCTGCCCACCCCATCCTCTGTCAGCATGGCTCATCTTTCTCTTGTCATCTGCACAGAAAGACTACTGATAAGCATAGTGTATCTGGCCGGGGCCAGCTGGTGAGAAGCTGCCCGCTCCACAGTGCCCCGAGTCCCTTGCTTTCCTTAGGCCCTAAGCACTGTCTGTCCTTCGCTGAGGGACACTGTCTGACGAGGAAGGGGAACTGTGCTGCATGTCACCTGGCGCCAGTCCTGTGGGGCTGTGCTCTCTGTATTATACATTTGCAAAATACATCAGTGTTACTGTTGGCAAATAGTTGGAGTGGTAACATTAAATATTGCCGGCTTTTTTCACCGTCTTCTGAGCCAGTGGTAAGTTAACCATGAACTTGAGATTGTGCTGAAGAGACATGGCCATTAGACACACTCTCGTTCTTTTTTGAAGGGACAGTACTCAGGAACAAACCTGAAGGAAGGCCCAATTTATCCGGTCTGCGGGACCTCCCTCTCTACAGCTTCCTGTACTTCCGTGGCTAGTCAGGGCTCTGGGCTCCTCAGTGCTACCCTCCATGTGTCCTGGAGACATGCTGAAGACAATGGCTCGGTTCTAGGGACCAGGCTCCTAAGCATGTCCAGTCTTTCTCTGGGTTCCCAACTCATGGGCTATTGGGTCAGAGTGACAAGACCGTGTGATCCTGTGCTGTTTTAGAGACAGGGGTATGTCTTCAGAGGATGTGTCTGGGCCTGCGAGTCACACCACAGAACTAGCTTGGAAGCACAAGCTACTTGCATACTGCTGTCCCTGTCTGAGGAGAGGGACGACAGGAAGAGGCAGAGCCCATCAGTATCTGCACCTCTGCTTACCACTATCAGGGCACATCGGGGGGGCCTGCACTAATGACGCAAGTTATTCTGGTCATCTGTGGAACTGGTGACCGGCAGGAGGCACCTGGTAACATCACAAAGGGCTTTCCAGGAACAATAGTAAAGTTGTGGGTTTGTATTTTTGAAGCTCCCACGAGAGTTGTATAGTAATGGGAAAATAAAGTTCACCTCAATGAGCCATCGGTGTCCCCAGCCGCCTGGTGTGGAGCATGCGCTCTGGCACATTTTAAAACCTGAGTGTTCGGAGGGGTTAAGCATCAGGATTTGCACTTGGGCTGTTCCAGAGCCTTCCTATGTGGTGGGGGAGGAGCTGACTGCCATCAGCACTGTGAGGAAAGCCCAGCCAAGGTACAGCTGAGCCTGGGTCCTGCGGGAGATCTCACTCGGGGTCTCACTCTTTTTGATCATTCCGTTCTGGTCTCCAGATGACCAGGCTTATCCTTTCTGCTGTACACAGCTTCCCCAAAGACCCTGACTAACTCCGATTGAGGGTACTGCTGGAAGACTTGAATGAGGGGCCAAGAGTGTTCAGCGATGTCTGTCCTGTCTGTTTCTGCAAACACTGGGGCTCGGGGCTCTCACTGGGCTACAGAGGGGATAGGTAACGGGAAGTACCAGGGGTTGAGAGCGACATGTAGAAAACAGTAAGAAAAACTCCAGTAGCTCAATTATGAGATATATAAGAGGGACCATGACCCAAGGCAAACTCTGCCCATCCTCCATATTAGTGTGTGTGATGCTGGTCTGTGTAGACTCTCATTTCGTGGTCCAGGCAATCTCTACATAACACACCTAACCTCCAATGAAGGTCCAGTTCTCTGTTGGACATTCCCAGGGAACCCCTCTGCTGGTCTCCCTTCAAACCACCATGCTCCTCCACATAGAAGTGAGTGCCATGATCTGTGCAATCCATGTTCTCCATGTTTGTGGCCGTGCAGTCAAGTCTGTTTCCTCCGTGTCTATAGCTGGGTGTCTTTCTGCTCCAGGTCATTCATGTCCTATCCCGGGGTAGACCTGACCCCTCCAGGCTGCAGCCTATGGGTCTCTGGAAGGGTTACTACAGATGAGGCTTCCTGAAGCTGTGCTGGCCATTTGTCTCCCTTGGAGACAGGCTGTATATGACTGTTACTCTAGACAGCCTGGAGCTGGACTAGATAAAATGCCCCTGAAAATGAGCTGTCATTGGGAGATGGAGATACTGGGTCAATACCACTAGCAGCTGGGCTCAGAATGTGGCCTTCATCATGCTGTCACCATTAGCAGTGTGCTCAGCCACTGCCAGCCACCCTTTCGATAGTGTGAAGCCTGGCTAGGGAGACGTAGAAGACCTAGGGCAGGGATTTGTTCCTTTGACTATCTGATCCCTTCAGCCTGCGTATGGGTCCAGCCACTCAGCCCCAGAAGTATGCGGTCCTCACCTGCTGGCTTCAACAGCTCTGCTGCCTACACATTCCTTCCTAGAACTCTGCATGGTCTTATGATTCTATAAGCCCTTCCTCTCTAGAGACTCTTCCCAGGCCCCATGGAGCTGTGAGATGGCCCTGGAGGCCAAGGTTAGGCCCATCTCTTTCTGCTCTCCCTAGGCCATGCCATAAAGCCCCTAACTCCAAAACAGTGCTCCTTGACAGCAAGTACATCATGTACCGTGAAGGTCACCTATTTCATCTCTAGTGTTGTTTCATGCCTATAAGGCTTTTAAAGTTTTTCTTCCCTCTATCCCTGCTAACGCAATATGACCAGGGTCATGGAGACAAAAACTCCCATTTAAATTGGAAAGATAGCAAGTTATGGTGGCACAAGCTTGTAATTCTGGAACTCAAGAGGCTGAGGCAGGAGTGTTACCCTCAATACAGGGTTAGCCTGGGCTATAGTAACTAGTATCTCAAAAAGACAAGCCAAGGCCAAACACGGCTGTGCATTCCTGTAATCTCAGCACTTGAGAGGTCAAGGAAAGAGAATCACCACAGGTTCAAGGCCAGCCTGGGCAACATAGTAAGTTCCAGGACTACATACTAAGATTCTGTCTCAAAAATAAAATACAGGATCTCTTCCACTCCACCCCCCAGGCAGACAGGACTTTTTCTATCTCCCTCCTCTATTCTGTCCTCTCTCTGTCTCTTTATCTCTTTTCTCTTTCCTTCCCCCTTCCCTCCCCTTTCTAATAAAACTTCTCACTAAAAAAGTAAAAATACAAAAATAAAATACAAAACCAATTTGAAAGCCAGAGACAGCCTATGAAAGTATGAAAGACAGGCTCACTGCAGTTATCACAGGTTACCCTCAGAGATGCCAGGAAGATAGCATAGTTCATTAAAATAACAGGCAACAGAGAGTCCTTATTTAGAGTTTCCCCATAGCCTTGGAGAACTACTCTGGAGAAAACAGACAGCTCTATGTGCAGCTTGGCTGTGCACAGCACTTGGGAAAGCAGAAGCCACAAATATCACAGGTGCATAGGAAGACCAGCAAAGTCAGGATGAACCCCACAGCGCAATACAGT
Organism: Mesocricetus auratus; assembly: GCF_017639785.1. Classification (NCBI taxonomy): domain Eukaryota; kingdom Metazoa; phylum Chordata; class Mammalia; order Rodentia; family Cricetidae; genus Mesocricetus; species Mesocricetus auratus. Next base: position 151,738,905 of record NW_024429266.1, on the reverse strand, counting down.
CAGAGGGCTCTGGGATAATGCTGGTGACCTTAGCCAGCACCACAGACCCCAGAGAAATAGCGCCCCCATCAGGAGGCTGCAGCACCACAGACCCCAGAGAAATAGCCCCCCCATCAGAAGGCTGTAAAGATGGAGAGTCAGCTCCATGAGCAGGTTTTATTATAGCATTGTATACACAGTGCCAAAGAAACACACAAACACAAATGTACAAAAGTCAAAGGCAGGGAACTGAGCAAAGTGCTCACTACACAAACACATGGGACCGGAGTTCAAATCCCCAGCAACCATGTGAAAGCTGGGCATAGGGACATCTGCCCAACATTGCAGGAGGAGGGACAAAGAGACAAGAAGACCTCTAGGGCTCAGGCCAGCTAGCCTGGCCCAATCAGTGAGCTCCGTGTTCAATGAGAGTCTGTCTGAAAGAGTAAGGTGGGGAGCAGCAGAGGAACACCCTGAATGTTTTTCTCTGGACTCCATAAACATGTGCATGCACCCACATGAACATGTACATATTCCAGAGACACAAAGAAGCAGCAGGTGACTATAAGACTACCTACCTGTGCTGGGTCTTATTATCAGTGTGGCACAACCCAGCGTCACCTAGAAGAGGGAACCTTAGTTGAGGAATCGCCTAGGTCAGACTTGCCGGTGGCCATGTCTGTGAGAGACTATACTGACTGATGGTTGATATAGGAGGGTCCAGCCCACTGCGGTCCTGGACTGAATAAGAAAGCTGTCTGGGAGAGAAGTCAAGCCAGGAAGCAGCTTGAAGGGCATTCTGGTTTCTACGTCAGGTTCCTTCCTTAAGTTCCTTCCCTCAGTCATGGGCTATCATCTGGAAGTGTAATCTGAAATAAACTCTTCCCTAAAGTTGCTTTTGGTGACAGAATTCTATCACAGCAACAGAAAAAGTAAGAAGAGCACATCCCCTTAGGAAGCTTAAGTAAACAAGCCACCAGGGCTATGAAAACAGCCACAAAGCAGAAAAAACAAAGGGGAAAGATGCAGTCACCTCAGGAACAGTAAAACGTTCACCCTTGGATGGAGGATTGAAAGATCCAAGAGAGTGAAGCTAAAGGGAGGAGTCACATCAGAGCACAGCTGGGGACGGGGACACCTAACAGTCTGTGACTGGAGTCCCTGAAGGAGAGGCACGGGACAGTAAGCTAGAATAGAAGCATAAAGCTGAAGGGAAACCACCGACCTAAGGGGTCACCTCACCAGACTGTAAGGAGCGGCTCTAAAATCATTGACCTTTGAAGATAAAGATGGCATCACCTGAACCACCAATCAGAGATAGCACGTGACCGATGAAGCTGGCATCGTGAGATGAAGGAACGGAGTGGGGGAGCCGTGAGCAGCCAGCACACTCCTCAGATGCCCTCCTGCGATGCGTGACTGGGGTGTGGGCTTGACTGGGCTCATTTTTCCCGGGTGGCCCGAGAGGGTTCTCAGGAAGAAACCAACATTTGACCTGGCGACAGTCTGCAGCAGGTCTGCCTTACCGTGACAAGGGGCCATCAACAATCCTTGGGCAAGCCTGGATGGAGCAGAGCCCACAGGGAAGGGGACTGGCCACACTCTGGCTCTGGCTTCAGATGGCGCATACATGTCTTCCCTCATACAGACTCCAGATTTCTGCATCTAAAATTCTGGATCCTTCTCCAGAGACACAGCCAATCTTTGGCTCAGGAGAACAGGTCACACCTCAGGCTCTGCCCAGTCTCAGGAACGTGATTTACATGATCCCAAGTCTGCACCTGGCACACTATGGGATGTCAAGGCTCCTCAGACATCACAAACCAATTCCTTTAATAAATTCCCTGCCACATATCTCTGCAGACTCCAGAGAGCAGGACACACCCCAAGACAGCAGAGTGGAATAAACGCACAGCTCACAACGGCTGCAGAGCCACTACGTCTCAGTGGGAACATACTTAACTCTTTCATCAAAAGGAAAATACTGTAAGATTGGCTTGTATGTTGTCATCATTTGCCATAGGAATTCTGACCAAGACTGCATCAAGCTCAGTGACATTAAACAAGAGCACTTGGGATCAGGAGATGATCAACTAGGACATGAGTTCAAAACCCAGAACCCACACAAAAGCTAGGCTTGGGAGTGTGTTGAGGAGGAAACTGAGACATAGGTTCTTGGGGCTCACTGGCCAGCAAACTTGGCTATTTGGTGAGTTCCTGGCCAGTGGGAGACCCTGTCTCAACTAATAAATGACACCTGAGTTTGGTCTTTGACCTCTACATGCGTGTGTGTGTGTGTGTGTGTGTGTGTGTGTGTGTGTGTGTGTGTGTGTGTGTGTGTAACACAGCAAGCATGAATTCATTCCCAGACCATGCTCCTGTAGGCTGATTGGGGTCAGCAGGTTTGGGTGGGAGTCTCCTTTAAGCAAGGACCTGTGTGAGGCATAGGCTGTTGATTACCAAAGGCTGGCTAGCACACAAAGACCTCCATCATGCCTCTCCACTTAAATTCCTGTGCAGAGTCTCTGGATCTGTTTTTAAAAGATTCCTGTGGCCACACTGAAACCGTGGCCCCCTCCTGAAGTCAAGGGTTGGAGGGATCACCTAGCCTTCCATGAAGTCATGACAGGTGTGATCTGGAAGTGCATTCAGGCTGTGCTGGGCCAGAGAGCTAGAGCCAGACAGCTCTGTCCCTGTTCTAAGGCACACATGAGATGGCACATAGAAAGACTTGTTAAAATAAGGATAAGGGTTACACACACACACACACACACACACAAATGATGCGAAAAAACAAAGTGCAAAATTACATGATTTATAGAGCAAACTAAATTCTCAGTGAAGATATAACACAGGGCCATCTAGGTATCTAGCGGTGCAGGGGCCACCTTCAAAAAGCAGAACTCATGGCACATCACTGCAAGGTCCCGCCAGGCCACCAAGCCTGAGCATCAGGCACAGAGAAGGCGGTAAAGATGCCTGTGGCAGAGTGCAAAGTTCTGTCCACACTCACAAAGGACAGGGCTAACACAGCAATGGTCTGAATGCGTCCCCAGCCCACACACCTACCATCGCACCCACCCTTACTTTTATACACCGAAGTGTTTCTGGACATTGCCAAATGACTGTGGAACAAACCAGGCCCCTGGGAATCACTTCTCTGGGTTTAAAAGACAGGAGGGAGAGGGTTGAAGACCCATTACACCAAACTTACTTTGTATTTTATCTTCAACTTTCAGAGGTGGCTGGGTAGCCTTACGTCTATTTTATAGATGATAAATTGAGTCTAAGGTCATGAAGTCAATACATAGCAGAGCTATCCTTGACATCTTCACATGAGGGTACACACAGGAGAATGGGCTCCAATAGGAAGATAAGTTCCTCACATCTTAGCATAGGCTCTACACTGAACCTTCACCCTGTTCTGCCCTGCCTGTGTTTTAGTCAAAACACTTTTTTTCTTCTTTTTATATAGTGGGGGAGCCAATTTTCTTTAAAAAAACAAAATAGAGTAGATCCTCCCCTCCCTGGGGAGTATGGGTAATGGGAGGGGAAGATTTGACACGGTGGAGCTGGGTGATGGGGGTGGAAGAGTTAATAGGGGTGGAGTTCTGAAGCGATAAGGAGCCAATACTGGCCACAACATGAGGATGCAGGCAGGATATCCAGGCTCAGTCAGCAGAAAAGCCATGGTTCCAGCACAGGGGACTCCAGCCAGTTAGTCTAGAATCCTCCAGGTCAGGAATATTCTCTTCTGGACATGATAAAGTGGCTGAACCCTTCGCTTCTGAGGGGAGTTTGAAATCACCGATGCATGACCTTGACCACTCCAAGCAATAGTGAGCACATACGCACACATCACACCCATACACTTATATGCACACTCACACAAGAATAGACCCAAAGGATTCTATACTAAAGCTGGTACCTCTGTGCTTTCCAGTTCCACTGTTGTCCCCACCTGGACCAGCTGGCACTTCACCGGACAGCCTCCAGGGCTACCCTCGGCTGCATAGACAGAGGCCAGGTTTTTGTCTTTGGACAAGGCCAAACAGCCACAGCACACACACACAAAAAGCTCCCCCTGCTGGCTCACTGTGCAAACTCTGTCTCAGAGTGCCAGCGGGCAACATCCCATTTCCAAATTTAAAACAACTGACATGCTCACTCAAAAAACTACCACCTTCGGGAAGAAAATGCCCCCCTTTTCCACCAGAGGCCTCCTGTGCCTGTGATGGGCCTGTCTGTCCTGTCTCCAAACCTCTGTAAGCCACCAATCAGTAGTCATTTGTGTTTTATGTGGTATGTAAATTCGTGGGATGTGCTCTCTCCTCTGTGTCCACCTGTGATGACTCCAAGGTCCCTCCCCCTGGCTGTGGAGGTGTGAACACTCACCGGTCTGTGTGTTCACAGTATTTCACTGCATGGGTGTACATATGTTTATCAAAGCCCAACAGCATAAACCCACAGAGTCAGAAGCTCAGAGAACTGCAAGCCAAAAAATGCCCAAAACACACACACCATCAGCACAGACAGCCAGTTTCCCTGAAGCCACTTACAGGAAGCATCACACAGGGAACTGAGGGAGAACACGGGCAGCTTGGCTCAAGCCATGAGAAGTTGGAGCAGAGTTGAAAGAGAAGTGTCAGCAGAGGACCCCGACAGAGGCCTTTGCAGACAAAGGTGGGGCTGCCTGTCCAGGCAGAGCTATGACTTGAATTCGGAGCCTGACAGGTGCCAGAGTCAGCGAGGCCACAGAGCTGCACAGTAACCAAGAAACCCTGTTTTAAAATCCAACACTTTAAAAAGATGAAAATGTGTACAGGGGGGAGGTAGATGGGGGAGGGTGGAGATGGGGCTGGAGGGGGTGGACCACAGTGGATGGTGGGGAGATGGTAGGGGTGGATGGAGGGAATGGATGGCGATTGGGAGTAGACAGTGGACAGGTGGACAGGTGGGTGCTGAGGTGCAGAGCAGAGTGACTGTAGATGCCTACAGCTGGGAACGTCCTCTTGTGACTGCAAGTTCTATGGTATGTACATTGTACCCCAGTCAACAAGAAACATAGCAAAGCCTTGCGAGCCTTTCGAAGTTCTCTGTTTCCTGATTGTTGAGGATGCCAGCTCTCGGCTTTCTGCTGTCTGATGTCATGCCTTCCCCACCAGCGCGGGCTCTGTCTGGATCCATAAACCCAAATAAACGCCTCTGTAAATGGCCTCAGTCATGGCGTTTTTATCACAGCAACAGAAGTAGCCCAACAGGAAAGAGTGAACAAAGACCAAAGGAGATGAGTGTCCTGGAGTTTCTATTGCTGTGACAAAACAAGACGGAAAGCAAGGGGGGAGGACAAGGTTTATCTCATTACAGCTTGTAGGCCATCATCCAGGAAAGTCAGGGCAGGTCTCAGGGCAGGAATCTAGAGACAGGAGCTGATGCAGGACTGCCTTGCTCCTCATGGCCTACTCAGCCTGCTATCTTATGCCATCCTGGACCACAGGCACAGGGGTAGCTCCACTTACAATTATCCTGGCCACACACATCATCATCAAGATGTACCACAGGCTTGGTGCACGGGCCAATCAGATGGGGGGCATTTTCTCAATTAAGATTCCACTTTCCCAAATGACTTCAGCTTGTGTCAGGTTGACACAATAAACTAGACAGCACTATTGGCCCTCTGTCAACTTGACACACAGACACATAACCATTCAACCAGAACCTTCTCTTTGTCAAATGTCCCCAAGATGGCCTATTAACATTACTATCACAGTATAAACTATTCCAACCTTTATAAGTCTCGTCTTTAATAATTCAAACACTTTAAACATGCTTTGAAACATCCAAAAGATCTTTAGAAGTTCAAAGTCTCTTAACTGTGGACTTCTGTAAAATAAAAAATAAGTTGCTTACTTTCTTACTCCAAGAGGGAAGCAATCAGATCAAAGCAAACCAGAATCCAGCGGTGTAAAGCTCAGTGACAGATGGGAGGACTCACATTTCTAGGCTCCAAAGGTCTTGCCACCATGTATACAACTTGTCTCAAAAGCCCAGGCCAGCTCCACTCCATAGCTGCTGTTTCGCGGTCCTAGCATCTCAAAATGCTTGAGTCCCCGATACAACCTGGCTTTACCTTCACCAGTAGCCTCTTCTGGTCTTGCTTCAGCGACTGGCCCTGCCACATGATGCCAAGCCTGGGCCTCCCTCCATGACCCTTTCAGTCCTGGGGTTTTCACTGTTCTGAAGCTGCACCTTCACCAGCGGCTTCCCCAGCCTCTCACGATGCCAAGCCCCAGCTGTCCTCCATGACTCCTTTTTGCCTTTGAAATCAGTACCACCTGGGAAATTCCTACACGTCACCCATATAAGGCAACCTCGGCCCCCTCTGGACCACAGCTTCTGTGTGCTAATCCTGAAGAAATACTCCCAGATTTAGAGTCCTCAGTGATTCTGGTCTCGTCTTAATCACAGCAGACCCGGCTGACTGGCATCAATTGTCCCAGTGAAGCAAAAGTTTCATTTTAGTAACAATAGCTTCTTGTTAATCATGGTCTGTTCTTCAGCCCTAGACAACCAGAACTTCAAAGTCTTGGTTTAAGAAAATCACATGATGAAGTCTTTGAAAAACAAACTTCCCTCTGAAGCCCTGGCAAGTCCGGCTTCTGTCATCTGCATTGCTCGAAACGTGCTTGTCTTCTAAGATCCCACAGACCATCCCACTGAGCTCTCAACATACAACAGCTTTGCCAGCCCAGAGTTCAGATGCCACCTACGTGCACCAAAGAGCCGCATGGTCAGGTCTGTCACAGCAATACCCATAAACCTGGCACCAGTTTCTTAGGATTTCTGTTGCTTACTTACTGGCTTGTTCAGCCTGCTTTCTTATAACACCCAGGACCACCAACCAAGCAATGGCCCTCCCATGGTGAGCTGGGTCCTCCCACATCAATTACCAGTCAAGAAAATGCACCACAGGCAAATCTCGGTGCAGGTTTTCTCGACTGAGGCTTCCTCATCCCCATGTGACTCTAGCTTGTGTCAAGTTGATATTAAACTAGCCAGCACAGTGACCAAGACCTGGAAGATCAATGTTACCGAAACGAACAGGCACAGCAGAGTAACCACATGCTAATAATCAAAATCAGGGTGGGGCAGAGGGAGGAATTAACAAGTTGGATTCATCTGTCCTGCTTATAAGACTTGGCTATGGTTTTATTTTAGCAGAACTAGGACTAGAATCTAACATTTCACACACACACTAAGCAAGCATTCTACCCTGAGCTTTATCTCCTGCCTTTAAAAGATTTTTTAAATGTGTACATTTATCTATTTATTTATAGAGGATGCAGTACATATGCATAGGTCAGAGAACTTGCGGGAGTTACTTCTCTCCTACCTTATGAGTCCAAAGAATGAATGCAGGTCATGCCGCTTGCAAGCACCTTTATCCAGACCCCTGCCCCCTTTTCCAACTTTACTTTGACTCAATGAGGAAAACATCCAACTTTGCAAACAAAGATCACGAGCAGTCACAGCACCAGGTAGGAACTACAGCTGAGTCTGGGGGTGGAGGGTTCCTCCTGTGCGTCCCAGCTCAGCTCTGGCTGGGGGGAGCACTGGTGCAAAAGGGACAGGGTTTCATGGCCTTGGTGCAGTCATGGCCTCTCCTGCTCTCTCCTGGGAGAGCTGCTTGCTGCCTGCTGCTCCAAGTCCCCTAAGGTCCAACTCATGGCTCTTCTCCCATCCCTCCCACTTGCCTCTGGCCCATCAGTCTCTGCACTCCTTACCCGAGACCCTGCCTTGAAAAACAAACAAACAAAAAAAGGTTGAGCAGACCAAGCTCAGTGTCAGGCCTTGTCCACCACACCCACTTGCCCTCTCACCAAAGACGTGTTTGAGCCTGGTTATGATTTAAAATTCAGTCCGGGACCTAATATGTGAGTGACCACAATCAGCAAGTACAGTGGGGACTCAGCTCTTGTTACCAGACTTTTCCATGGCTCCATCTGCTTCTGTCACGGCTGAGAGCCAATGTTCAACATCTCTGTGACGCTGACTGTATCTCCATCTGAGCCCCAGGACAGAGATCAGTGCTCTGCCCAGGTAGCCTGGGGCCCAGCCCACAGTTACGCTGGGTAGTGCCCACCTCCTTCAACCCATTCTCACTCCTACCTGGCTCTGTGCCCACGAGGAGAAAGACCTCATGGGCCATCAGCCTGCTACCCAGGCCCTGAACTTCTACCTGGCCTTGGCCAATGGGAGACAGGCTGGTGAGGGGCACATTGTGGGGTCATACACCTTCCCCTAAGCAGTTGGCAGCTGTGTCTGTTCAGAGATCATGACTCATTTCACACCATCCCAAGGTCTGCTCTCCTCCAAGTTAGGTGAGTACCGGATGGAATCCCTCCCCCCATGCTCAGCCCCAGTGCGTCCTCCTGCATTCCCACCATTCCTTGAGCTGCTCACATACTCCCAGCCTGTGCGTCATGTCCACAGAGGATCCATGGTAACATCTGCTGGGAAAACATGCCTTACCTACCCATGACTTAGGTGCTAGGAAACGAAACACTCTTCATAAACAAGATGACAGGAGGCCTGGAGAGATGGCTCAGAGAATAAGACACCAGCTTGGTTCTCAGCACCTGCATGGTAACTCATAAACTCCAGTTTCAGGGACTCTGACACCCTCTTCTGGTCTCTATGGGTACGGCACATATGCAGGCAAACACTCATATATATGAAATAATTATAAGTCATAAAAAGATGACATGAATCAAGATATCACATACCTCAGAAACACACACACCAATTAAAAAGGGGAAATGACATTCTGGACAGGGTGAACAGTGAGTCCCCAACATGAAGGCTGAGCTGAGGTCTGCTAACCAGCAAGGAGCTGCCTGGGCAGGCGGAGGAAGAACGGTACCTATACACACAAGGTTCCAGGTGACATGTACGCTCAGCATTTCACAGCATGAGAAAGACTGCCCTAGAGAAATGTCATCGACAGCTTGGAGACTGAGCTCACAGCCTCCCTGGCCACCTTGAAGGACGCAGAACGCCAAATGCAGTGTCAGCTATGCTTTATTTTTATTACACATCTCTTGATCACCAGAGCCTACACAGAGGGCTCTGCTACAAAACAAAGGGGGGATAAAAGAAGCAGCCACAAGATTAAATGCTGGGGTATAGTTGAGGGGCACGCAGGGCCTGCCTGGGGTGAAAGTGCATGGTCACTGGGCCCAGGGCACTAGTGTGTGTGTCCAGGGAGCTGAGTCCAGTGATGGCAGCACAGTCAGGGCATGGGTAGTCCCCAGACCTAGGGCCACAGAGGAGTTCCATTCTGCTCCATTCATTCCAGACTGCACAGACAGGCTTCTTCCTTGGCATCTTCGGGTTGGAACAGCCTGCCCTACACACACACACACACACACACACACACACACACACACACACACACACACACACACGCACGCACACACACGCCTGGCACATATACTCACTCACACTTACAAGCAGAGCTCTTGATGTCAGGGCTCCATCTCAGGTTCAGCTACCAACTTCAGAATCAAGGTGTGTGCTCGTCTCCTTGGCAGACTGATGAGGCACTGCCCAGGCAGATATCTAGCAGCTCGAGGTCCCAGCAGGAGGAGCAGCCTGCTGGACACTGTGGACATGAGGGAAAGTCCCACGGAGACCTGCAGGTGGCAGCCTCAGTCAGGGAGGTGCAGAAACCAGTTCTGAAACCAGATCTGCAAAATCAGCCCCGCCCCTCAATAGCCAGTCCAGGAGGAAGCAAAGTGCCAGGAGGCTGGTGCCCAGCAGGTCCCCCAGGCCCGTGAGGTAGGGGATACAGTGGTTGTCAGGATCCAGGGCCTGGTGCCAGGTCAGCCGAACCATCACTTCTGCTAGGTACAGCAGGATTACCACCTGCCAGAAGAGCAAAGAGATGTAAAAGACAAGTCATAGGCCCGAGGGCAGCCAAGAACATCAGCTGGCTTCCAAGGACACCACCAAGGTAGTCAACCCCAGCCAGTTCCCTTTCTCCAGCTTCGCTTGGGACCCGAGTGTCTTGGACATGCACTGGAAATTTGATTCTCACTGTGGTGGTGTTGAGGTGGGGGGACCTTTCTGAACTGAGGCCTCGTGAAGACTAGTAAGGTCATGAATGGACTGATACTCCTTGAGGGAGTGGATCGGGTCCCCTGGGTCTGAATTGGTTCACAATATAGGTTGTTAAAGGACAGGGCTGGGCCACTGCTGTTGGCTGGCTTCCTTACACACACAGGCCCCTTCAGCCCACAGCTGGCTCCCTGTCCACTTTCCTATGCCTGTCACATGCTGGTTGGACCTCTTGGCAACTTTAAGTGTGAGCAAATAAACCTCTTGTTCATATGCCCTTCCCAGCAGTTGGGTCCTGCTCTGGCCTCTGACGTGTCACAGGGACCTGCTGCCACTCATCAGCCAGGACCCTCTGCTTGAACCCCTTGGGAGGTTTGGTGACCCCTTCTAGAAGCTTCCGAGGAGCGGTCCACATGGCCCTACGCTGGTGACATAGTCCCTGCAGTCTTTATCAGTCCATGTTCCTTTCCCCTAAGGCCTTGGACTTGCCTAAGTCTAGAGATGAGGAAACACTACGGTGTAACCTCTTGAAACTGCCATAGTGCCCAGCGTCTCTCTGCTGACACTCTAGGCCACCAGGGACACTAGCCAGCTGGCGTCTCAGCAGTGCTGAGTCCTCCCTAAAGCAGCAGCAGCTTAATCTCTTTCCCATCGACCACGTCCATCTTGCCTGGAAGGAAGGATATAAGCGCCCTTCAACCCCATGCAAAGCAGGGGCTTCTGTGTGGGATGCAGCGGCTCAGCCTCCTCCACAGAACACAACACATCTTCAGAGGCTCTTGCAGCACTCTGGTGGGTGTGGCATGCAAAGTGAGTGACATGTGGGTGTGGGGTGTGACCCTGCAACATGAAGTGTGCAGGGTGCAGGGAGACGTGGTGTGAGGTATGTGGTTCACGGCACAGTGGCCACCCTGTCCAGTCCATGCCGCTGGGCTTGAGCAAACTGGCTGAATCTCTGTCTGACGGGAGCTCTGCTCAGTACCTCGCACGGGACAAGGACCACTAATGCTGGCTGAGAAGCCATGGAGTCTGTGTGTCTCTGTCACTGTCACCCTCACCTGGATCATGCCTGCCACCAGGTACAGCACCAGGAAGATCTTGCTACTTGTCACTGACTGGCCTTCCACCAGGCAGATGAGGTAGAAGAAAATCAGATGTCCTGGGACTACCAGAAAGAGCAGGACTCGAGCTGATACGGAGTTGATTTCTAGAAGGAATGGAATCAAGAAAATCACAAATCTACCTGCTTGCAGAGGCCATCTTGGCAAAGGAAGAGTCTCCAGTGAGGTCCCCAAGCTCCTTCCCTATAGATACCTATGGATGTGCCACACTCTGTTAAGTGGGAACTTGGTCCTGACCTCTCCTTCCTTCAAGAGGCTGACATTTGAGGGAACAGCTGCGAGTCATGTAGTTGGTCACACACAGAAGGAAGGCAAGAAATATGTTTTTTAAAAAAGCTTAGACTGCTGGGTGGTGGTGGCACACGCCTTTAATCCCAGCACTCGGGAGGCAGAGGCAGGCAGATCTCTGTGAGTTTGAGACCAGCCTGGTCTACAAGACAGCCTCCAAAGCCACAGAGAAACCCTGTCTCAAAAAACCAAAAAAAAAAAAAAAGCTTAGACTAGGAAGTGTCACAAGTGGGGACAGCTCCCAGGGTTCTAAAGGCCCCTGTGGGGAGGGGGGACAGGCTGTGGGGGAGATAGACTGTGGCAGGGGCAGCTGGGGAGGGTGACATACTCGCAGGGCTCCCTGGGTGGCTGCCCATACCTTGTTTGTCAGTACAACTGAAGCATCGTGAGCTCTGAGCTCTGGCTTTCTTCTGCTCTCAGTTTAAGGCTCTGTAATGAGTGGACTTCACCCCACCCGGACCCAACAACAAACGTGTGGACATTACAGCAAGTGTGAGGCTTTCTCAACCATCTCTGTCCCCATGAGAGTATCAGGAAAAGGCAGGGAAGTCACAAGTCAAACTCAGAAACTCCGAGAACAAATGAACTAAAACCAGTCAATGAACGGAAGCAATTTTGTTTGGGTGGCGTGGGTTGTTAGGGATAGAGTATAGGTCCGTGACACAGCATTTGCTGAGTGTGCTCAAGGCCCTAGGGTTCCATCCCCAGGGCCAGAAAAACCATTTTTGGGGGACAGAGGGAAAGGGTTTCATGCAGCCCAGGATGGCTTTGAACTTCTGATTCTCCTGCCTCCACCTCCTGAGTAATGTGTGCACCACCACATCCACTTTTACATAGAGCTGAGGATTGAATAGTCACCTGTGTTGCACTCCCAACCAATTCTGTGTGTGTGCACGAATATACGTGTGTGTGCCACATGTATGTGTGTGTGTGCGCGCGCGTGTGCATACGTGTGTGTGTGTGTGTGTGTGTGTGTGTGTGTGTGTGTGCTATCCTCAGGAGCCTGAAGCTCACCCATTTGGTGAGGCTTGCTGACAGCCTCAGGAACTCACCTAGCTCTGCTTCCCAGCACTGGGCACACACATGGGCACCACCATGCCTGCTCTTTGTTGTTGTTCCTGGTTTGTTGTTGTTTTCAAGACAGGGTTTCTCTGTGTTGCCCTGGCTTCCCTGAACTCGATCTGTAGACCAGGCTGGCCTCCAACTCACAGAGATCCTCCTGCCTCTGCCTCCTGAGTGCTGGGATTAAAGGCGTGTGCCACCACCACTTGGCTTTGTTTCTGTTTTTTTCATGTGGGTTCTGGGGACTGAACTCAGTCCTCACACTTGCGCAGCAAGCATTTTTTTCCTGACCCAGTCATCTCCTCAACCCCAACTCTTTCTTTTTTTAAAGGCATGTAAAGAAAGCCTAAAAGGGAAGACGCTGTGAAGTAGGTGAATACCCCAGAATGTGCAGTTTGTAGGGGTAGCATGCCATGTGGGGCAGCTAGACTCAACACTCAAGTAAATCTGTAGGAAAACCATGTGTGAGCAATAAGTATTAAGTAAAATGTGTGATGCATAAACGACACAGGCAAACAGGTTTCCAACTGTGGGTGGTGTTAGAAAAACAAGGGAGCATGTGCACATGGTCACCATTAAACTCGAGGTTGAGGTGACATTCATCATCCAAGTCCAGGAGTTCAAGGCCAGGCTGGGCAGCAGAGTGAGACCTCCCATTGCAAACATATAAACACACACACACACACACACACACACACACACGCACACACACCCAAACCAACAAGGGGTTGGGGAATGATTAAGGTCACATGGCCCCAGCAGACAGCATACCGACCTGAGGAGCAGAAAGTGAAGCATGGGTTAGGCCAGAATCTTTTCATCTGGACGGGGAGGACCCCAGGTGTGCTCCACATGTGCAGGAAGGTGGAGATTCGACTGGTCTGAATGGCCACCAGGTTGCCACCAACACCTGTGAGGAGAGAGGGTGTGGCATCTCCATCCTCTGGCTTTTTCCTATATATTGCTTTCTCCAAGATGGTGTCCGAGAATGACAAGGCATTTCTTATATTTTTGGTTGTGAGCCTAGCCTTTAACGGCTGAGCTATCCCTCCAGCCCGACAAGGCATTTCTTATCTCCTCTCTCCTTCCCACTCTGCCTTGCTGGGCACCCAGAGAGGGTGGCCCAGATCCTGTGAGCCATCACCCTGACAGCCAATCTCTAAGGCTAGTGAAGTTGAACAGGCAAAGCCCAAAACAACAAAACCCTGGATGGTCCTGTGGGTGTCGGAGGGGGATGGGTGGATGGGTGGGTGGGTGGATGGGGTCTTGAGTGTGCAGAAAACCATACCTAGAGGTGTGGCTGGATGACGCATGGGGGTGGGGTATCTTCAGGGAGACTCAAGAGGCTTGGGAAGGGTATAGAACATCGACAGGACCCAGGATGCCACCAGCACCCAGAAGACCAAGAGCATGTTCACACCCTGGAATTCTGAGATATCTTGCTGAGGCTGAGAGTCCTGTTCAGTCCCTACCCAGCCCAGGGATCCCAAGAGGAGCCACACCCAGAACTCACCACAAATGACGGGAGTCAGGACAGCCATGCCTTTAAACTGATGCTTAGAAATGGTTCTGCTTAAGATGAGGCCTCCGAAACTGGGGAAAGAGTGGGGCTGACGTCAGAGTGGCCCGGCCAACTGCCACTGGTAAACACCATCCCTTCCCCACACAGAGAGTGTGCTGCAATCCAGCTGTCTCCTCATATCACGTCTCCGTCTTTATTCCAAGTCTCAGCTGTTCCAGAAGGTCCTTTGGATGATGGCAACCCATTATGAAATAAGAGCCTTCCCAAGGCTGCAAGCAGCCCAGGTCCTCCTGGCGAGGCTCTGTCTGGGATGAGACACCAACACCCCTGTCAGAGACCCGGCTTCCACCAGAGTGGGAAAGGGTTTTCTACCTCTCAGACTTCGCAGAGACTTAGAGAAAGTAGATCAGTTTTTGTGAGTAGCCTTAGAACATCTTAGGGGTAAAGTGTTGTGGAATATTATTTTAAGATTCATTTATGCTGTGAGATATTTATTTAATGATGCTAAGATGTGCTGCATTCTTTTATGTTGTATTTGTTTAACTCTGTGAAGCTGTGTTACTTTGCCTGTCTAAAACACCTGGTGGTCTAAGAAAGAGCTGAATGGCCAAGAGCTAGGCAGAAAAGGATAGGTGGGGCCGACAGGCAGAGAGAATAGATAGAGTAAGAAGAGGAAGGAGTGAGAAAAGGAGGAGAGGACACCATGGGCCAGCCACCCAGCAATGGAGGAAGAAGTAAAGAAAGAAATACAGAAAAACCCAGAGGCAGAAGGTAGACGGGATCATTTAAGTTAAAAGCTGGCTAGAAACAAGCCAAGCTAAGGCTGGGCATTTATAAGTAAGAATAAATCTCTTTATGTATTTGGGAGCTAGGTGATGGGCCCCCAAAGACCAAAGAGTAACAATTAAAAAAAAACATAGAGTAAATGTAGCTGAACATAACCTCCTTTTCCTGAGATTTGGGTTAGAACAGGACAGAATGGACTGCAGTGGTCCCTGTCAACGTGTCCCACTAGAAAACACGGTGGGACCAACCCTACAACTCTCTAGGCCTCACCAGCAGCTATGCTGGGGTAGTGACCATGGGTGAGAACTGTTTCCTTGCAGCCAGGATAAGGGAACCTGAAGCTCACTGTGCTGGGTGACTTTTGTCAACTTGGCACAAACCTAGAAATATCTTGGAAGAAGGAATCTTAGTTGACAAAATGTCTCTATCAGATTGGTCTATAGGCAAGTATGTGGTGTATTTTCTTGATTGAAGACTGATACAGGAGGGCCTAGTCCACTGTGGGTGGTGCCACCCCTGGGCCGGTGATCTTGGGATATATAAGAAAGCAACATGAGTCTGGAGGATCTTTGTGAGTTCTAGGCCAGCCTGGTCTACAGAGTTCCAGGACAGCCAGAGCTAAATAGAGAAACCCTGTCTCAAAAAACAAACAAGAGAGAAAGAAAAAAAGGACGGGAAGAAAGAGAGAGAGAGAGAGAGAGAGAGAGAGAGAGAGAGAGAGAGAGAGAGAGAGAGAGAGAGAGAGAGAGAGAGAGAGAGAGAGAGAGAGAGAGAGAGAGAGAAATTTCTGCTTGGAGTTCCTGCCTTGACTTCCCTTCATGATGGGCTGTAAGCTGAAATAAATCCTTTCCTCCAAAGTTTCTTTTGGTCATGGTGTTTAATCACAGCAATAGTAGCCCTAAGACACCTGCATAGGAGTTTCAATAGTCAGTGTTCCATAGCACCGGGACAGGGCATAGAAGTTAAACTGCACTCAGTCTGCATTGTAAGACAGAGGTGAGCTCTAGGAGTCACAGTGGGATGTTATGGTTTGAAGTGATTTGTCTGTTTGTAATCTTGACAAGGGGTAGATAGATTGTCATGGCTATTTTTTTAAAGGTCTCACTATGTAGTTCTGTCCAGCCTTGAACTCATTATGTAGACCAGGCTTGGCCTCAGACTCACAGAGATCCACCTGCCCTGTGCCTCCAGAGTGCTGGGATTGAAGGTGTGTGGTACCTTGCCTGACCTGCAATGGTTAAGCTGACTGTTGGCTTGGCCAGATTAGAATCACTAGGTGATCAGGACTTGGTGTGTCTGTCAGGACATTCCCGAGACATTTGATTACAACGGGTCATCGGGGCTCTGCCTTGATGGATGGATCCCTTGATGGAGTAATAATCTTCTGACATTGTTGGGAGGTGGTGAAAGGCAGGAGGCTGGGCCTGGCTAGAAGGAGGAGGTCCCCAGGGATGTGAATCCCTGGAAGTTGCATCTTGGCCTGGCATCTTCCTGTGTCCTGGTCACCTCTGAAGTGGACAGCACTTCTCTGAGTTATGCTCCTGGGGCCACAGGGCACATGGTCAACCTATCTGCGCCCTCTGAAACAGTGAGACAAATAAACCTTCCCTCCCTGAAATTGCTTCCATCAGCCATTGCTCTCACTGAACGGAGGGTTCAGGGTCCACACAGCTCACCTGCTGATGACCATAGCCAGGATGATGGGGAACCACCCATACTTCAGGATCTTCATGATGGGCGGGTTCTGCTTGGCAATGAAGATCCACAGAGGGGAGACAGCCATGAAGCCGATGCAGACCAGGGGCGTTAGATACCACATGTCTGAGAGAAAGCAGACAGACAGCGTTCATATGCCACGGCTGGCACATGGGCTCCGATTGCGGCGTAGCCTTTCACAGTCCAGAGGCTAAGTTTGGGACTGAGGTACTTGCCATTTGGAGGGGCTGTCCTACCACACTTGCCAGACAGCAACTGTTAAGCAACTGGGAAAGCTCTCTGTCCTGCCCTGCCCCTTCACTTCTCAGATGTCCTGGCAATCAAGAACCCTGCCCAGCGTTTTAACAGAACTATGACAGGGTCTGAGCATGTGGCAGCCTTGCACGTGTTTGACAGTTCTCGGTTACCCTGCTCGGAGGTGCCAAAAAGGCCCAGAAGAGCCAAGAGGCAGCTTCCCAGACACGTAGCTGCAGGAGCAGAATCAGGAGGAAGCTCTCTCCTGGCTGAGATGCTCCATATTGTGGAGTGTGGATCAGGCTGGCCTGCTAGCTACTCATACCCCAGAGTCACCTCCGGCAATGAGGCTAGGATGCTGCTCACCCAGGGCCAATGCCCTCAAAGCGCCGCTCACCTCTGCTACCTTCCAGTGCCCTCAAAGCGCCACTCACCTCTGCTACCTTCCAGTGCCCTCAAAGCACCGCTCACCTCTGCTACCTTCCAGTGCCCTCAAAGCACCGCTCACCTCTGCCTTCCGATACCCTCAAAGCGCGGCTCACCTCTGCTACCTTCCAATGCCCTCAAAGCGCGGCTCACCTCTGCTACCTTCCAATGCCCTCAAAGCGCCACTCACCTCTGCTACCTTCCAGCCTCCCTGTCTGACTCCACTTCACACACGTGCACAGAACACTGACTTGCTCTAGCGTCATCTTTTCACCCTGTTCCTACCGTCCCGAGCAACCCTAATGCTAGGTGGCCACACATGGTCTGAGGCCCGCTCTCCTTCTCTGGGCGGTGTTGCTGGGAACAGTCCCTCTTCATTCTCCATAGCACACAACTGTGGTCCCTTCGTCTGCTGCAGGTGACAAAGTGCTTCATGGTGGCTATGGCCAGCTTCTACACCATCCCCAGGGCCGGAAGGCAGGCCCCACAAGCTCTGAGCAGGTCACTAACACTCAGGGACACAGTAGCCTGGGGAAGTGTCTCCTTACACATTTGGGAGGGTAGTCAGGTTTTTTGTAACTTCTGACAGGGAGCCATCTATGCATCCTGACTGCTTCTGGCAGCTGTGAGCTAACTCACTCCTCAGTCAGTGAAGACCTGTCTCCTGGGGCCATGCCCACTGTTTTCCTGAGCAGAGGCAGAGATGTGAGGGAAGGGGGCGGGGTAGTGCTCTAATTTGCTTTGCAAATCAAATGCAAATAACTAACTCCTATGTAAGTCTGGTTTAAATTCAGTCTGCCCTCCAAGTACAACTAGGTCTTCTTATCTGACTCCAAGGCTCCTCACTGTCACCTAACAGAGCTCAGTCCAGACTGGACAGAGGTGTCCCCAGCACAGTGGAGGCCTCACTGAGTGGTTTTGTCTGCATCCACTAATTATTTCTCCAATCTCTGAATCCTTCCCATGGGGCACTGAGCTGTGCCAGACATTTCCTCCAACAACTGTCACCACATGCTCACCACTCTCCACTGGTCTCATCCTGAAACACAGACGCACCCACCCCCAGAGCAGCCTTGGGCAGAAATTGACAGCCCCACATCTGTAGACCAGAGCTGTTCATCTCACTCCACACTGTTTCCAGGACCCTGGACTTGCTCAGAGACTCCAGGTGCCTCCCATCCCCCACCCCACCTCTTGCAGAGGAGGCTCGGGCTCCACAGCGCCCTCGCTCCTCTCTTTGGGGATGGTGTACCCGTTCCCACCAGGCTGGGGTGATCTGCATAGGCCCCTCCTTGGCGCCTTCCTTACCTCTGTGCCTGTAGAAGAAGCTGCTTATCAGGGCGAGGATGGATAGTGTGATCAGGTCTCCCAGGCTGGCTGCGATGGGCGTGGCGATGTTATCAGGGTTGACCCCAAACTTGCGAGCACCAACCACTATGCAGGTCATTAGAATTCCTGCAGCGGAAGGAGGGGCCCAGGGAGCAGTTGGTGGTGAGATGGCTTAGAGGCCCCTTGAAGGGTCAAGTAGGCAGTCAGAAAACTCAATAAATAGTTGTATCTATCAAAGTCTGGACGCTCAGCAGGCTGTCCACCTGGCTGAGACCTGTAAGGGTGGCCTGGAGACCCTGAAGACACACCTGAGCAGGTCCCTGGCCTCTCAAACCACAGCAATCAGCCTCTGCTGCATGGAGGGCTGCTCCAAGGACGTTCTAAGCAACAGGAGCCTGAGGGGCAGGGGGACCTAAGTCTCCAGTGCCTGGGGACCTAAGTCTCCAGTGCCTGCTGGGTCCTCTGATCAACTGATATGTGAGACATTTATTAGGTTCAAGCACCAATGGAGAATGCAGAGGGAGAGCAGTTGGAGACTCAGTCAAATATCAGAGATATCCTGGGGGTCCCTTATCTCAGGAGCTCAGCTATGCTGTCCCTGGGCACTAGGGTGGAACATGTGACCCAAAAGTGCAGATAATGATGGGCTTCATGGCTTGTCTGGGAGATGAGAGAGGCCCATTTCAGGACCCAGCTCCAGGACCCTCTGCTCTGTCTGAGGGCCCCGCCCTGTAGTCTTGTAAGCTCCATTGTTCCTAGCTGGGGCTTAGCCTATCAGCAGGCTCCCCCCACCCCAGTTCTTCAAAACATTCTGTCTCTTGGCTGTTAGAATTTAATACTGCTTAGAATGCTGTGACCCTAAAAATAATTACAGCAAAGCCCTGCGCTCAATCCCTAGCATCACAAATGAATGGTATTAAAAATAAACATGTCTACATTCACTCTCCAGGCTGTCCTAATGCTGCCACCACCTGCCACATTGTGCCCTTTGTGTGACCAAACCAGAGCCCAGATTCTTCCTTCCAAACTCCAGCAAGTGGACCCAAATTTACACAGTTGGTCCCACTGAAGCCCCCTAAAGGATGCAACGCTGGTTGGGAATGCTTATTAAAAACCATTATGTAGGCCGGGCGGTGGTGGCGCACGCCTTTAATCCCAGCACTCGGGAGGCAGAGGCAGGCGTATCTCTGTGAGTTTGAGGCCGGGCTGGACCGACAGCCTCCAAAACAATACAGAGAAACCCTTATGTAGTCACCCTCTTGACATATTTAGAGCCCAACAAACTAGATGAAGAAAGTTGCCATGCTCAGGGACCTGACCTCAGCAAGGAGTGATAAACTGAAGTATGTCAAGGCTGAGGCAAGGACAACAAAGCTCCCTCAGGCATGCACACCTTCTTTACACACACACACATACACTCATGTGTGCACACACACAGCACACCTTGCAACAGAGCTGCCTAAGGCATGCACACACTTTGCTTACATGTGCCTGTGCATGCATGGACCTGTGCATGCATGCACACGCGCGCGCACACACACACACACATACACTCATACACACATATGCACATACATACTCATACACACATATACACATATGCACACACACATAAACAGACACTCATACACACAAATGCACACACACAGACACAGACCCTTTGAGAGGACACCTGGCAGACTGAGGATCTAGCAAGCCCCCCCCCCACCTGCAGACGCCTGAAGTTCCACACCAGCGCCACAGCAGCCTGATGGCTCAGCTCTCTGGGAATCTTAACAGAAGAGCAGAGAAAGCAGGCCTGAGGCCGGGGGATACATGGGCATGGCTCACCTAGGGCCAAGGCAGCAAGAAAGGCAGTGATGACGCTGCTCGTGCACAGCAGTGCCACTTTAGCCCAATCCAACTCCTCTCGGGACACTGCGCCCAGCATCAGGGAGGCCACTGCGGCCAGGAGCCCCACGACAGTGGCCTGCACCTGCCAAGACAGAAATCAGACCCATGAGAAGGGTCCCTGACCACTGCCACCCTCCCTGTCCTTCTGACTCCTAGTCACCTCAAGGATCAAACAAGGCCCTCATAACTACTGTATTCCCTTCACCCTGAGCCGTGCTGGTCTCCTCCTCAGCACTTCCCTCCAAGGTGACTCCATGGAGAGCTGCCCTGTCTACCTCTGTCCCATGTGAGATGCCACCTGCAAGTGGAGAACAGGGTCTCAGAGGGACATCTGCCTCTGGCTCAGAGCGCCATGATGGCTGGCCCAGGTGCACACTCTGCAACCCGGAGAGTAGCACTGACTGGCCTCACTCCCAGCCTCAGGCTCGCAGCAATATCACACATGCCTGCCTCACATCCCAGCTGTCCTGGCCCCAGCCCACGTTTGCATTACAGCCTCATCTCTGCCTCTGGAACATGAGGCTCCGGACCACTGCGTCCCTCACCATCTACAGCCCAGGTCCAAGCCAGCATCAGGACCCTAATTCAAAATGTCTGTATGGAATGGTGCCCAATACCAAAGGGTGAAGGGACACAGGCAGAGCCCTATAATGCCTACGGACAAGAAAAGCAAAGGTGTCTGTGTGTGTGTGTGTGTGTGTGTGTGTGTGTGTGTGTGTGTGTGTATGTATTTTGCATGTGGCAGGTGAGGGGCACACGTATATGAGTCAGAGGATAACTTGTAGGAGTTGGTCCTTCCCTTCTCCATGTGGGTCCCAGGGATTGAACTCAGGTCATCAGTCTTGGCAGCAAGTGCCCTTACCAGCTGAGTCATCTTTTTGAGACATGGACCTAGGGCTGTTTCCACATGAGTCTGGCTGGCAGCGAGCTCTAGGGATCTTCCTGTCTCTGCCTCCCCAGAGCTGAGACATAAAGAGCACAGCGCCACACTCAGCTTTTTACACCAGTTCTGGAGATGGAACTCAGGTTTGATGCTTGTGCAGTAAGCACACAACAAGTAACCCAAATTAACCAGTGTGACCCCAACCAGAGCCCCCATCACCAGTGTGATCCCAACCAGAGTGTGATCCCAACCAGAGTCCCATCACTAGTGTGATCCCAACCAGAGCCCCAATCACCAGTGTGATCCCAACCAGAGTCCCATCACCAGTGTGATCCCAACCAGAGTGTGATCCCAACCAGAGCCCCAATCACCAGTGTGATCCCAACCAGAGCCCCCATCACCAGTGTGATCCCAACCAGAGTGTGATCCCAACCAGAGTCCCATCACCAGTGTGATCCCAACCAGAGTGTGATCCCAACCAGAGTCCCATCACTAGTGTGATCCCAACCAGAGCCCCAATCACCAGTGTGATCCCAACCAGAGTCCCATCACCAGTGTGATCCCAACCAGAGTGTGATCCCAACCAGAGCCCCAATCACCAGTGTGATCCCAACCAGAGTGTGATCCCAACCAGAGTGTGATCCCAACCAGAGCCCCATCACCAGTGTGATCCCAACCAGAGTCCCATCACCAGTGTGATCCCAACCAGAGTGTGATCCCAACCAGAGTGTGATCCCAACCAGAGCCCCATCACCAGTGTGATCCCAACCAGAGCCCCATCACCAGTGTGATCCCAACCAGAGTCCCATCACCAGTGTGATCCCAACCAGAGTGTGATCCCAACCAGAGTGTGATCCCAACCAGAGCCCCATCACCAGTGTGATCCCAACCAGAGTCCCATCACCAGTGTGATCCCAACCAGAGTGTGATCCCAACCAGAGCCTCCATCACCAGTGTGATCCCAACCAGAGTGTGATCCCAACCAGGGCCCCATCACCAGTGTGATCCCAACCAGAGTCCCCATCAACAATGTCATCCCAACCAGAGTGTGATCCCAACCAGAGTGTGATCCCAACCAGAGTCCCATCACCAGTGAGATCCCAACCAGAGCCCCCACAAGATTTCCTTTGGTGCCTGATGAGTAAGCACAAGCACAGAGCCAAGACAGTTTAGTGGAATTAAACTGGGGGAATTGCTGGTACATGTCAGATACATTGTAAAGTATGAATCGAAATGTACCACAAAGCTGGAGAGACAAAAACCATGCAGCACTGCCCAAAAGAGACACAGGGAGTCACAGGACAGAGGGGAACCCAGAAAAAATACACAGAGCCACAGGACAGAAGGGAACCCAGAAGGAGACACAGGGAGTCGCAGGACAGAGGGAACCCAGAAGGAGACACAGGAAAGTGTTCTGTAAGTGAAGGGGGAGCAAACAGGAGGTGAAGAGGGGGCAGAGAGGGGACGAAGACGGGATATCCCGGATGCAGGACTTCAGCAGGTGACTACTAAATAACCAGGGCAAGGCAAACCGAGTCACTATGGCCAGGAGAAAGGAGGACTCCCCCACCCCACTTCACACCCTTAAACACTGACCCCAAGGTGTGAGATAAAGGGATATTTGATAGTCGAAGAGTTTTACAGCCTGGCATGGTTTGTGGTAACTGTTCCCACAATTAGAGCCATCAAGATCATCTGACTATCATACACGGGGACCTAGCAAAAACCAAATAAATGTTTAAAACTATCTCTGACCAGGAAAGGCTTTCTTTTAAAGATACAACATAAAATCCATAAAGAAAAACACAAAGCAGGACTTGGTAACACACGTCTACAATACCTGCTACTCTGGAGGCTGAGGTAAGGCCACAGGCCAAGGTCTGCCTAGGCCACACAGTGAGTTCAAAGCCAGCCTGGGCAACTAGGCAAGCCCTAGTGTCAAACATAGAGCAAATAAAAGCAGGCAGGAATAGAGCCAGGTAGTAGAGCACTCACCTAGATGCATGTAGTTCAAAAGTCATTGCTGACAAAAGCATCTATATATAGTATGTTACATGTCATATATGATAAAGACACCATGGAGTCACGGGGAAGATGATTGACTCCCCTAGTTTTCAGGAAGATTCTAAGTAGATTATGATATGAAGCATGTCACTGGGTGTTGGTGTTCCTCTTAGTGTCTGGCAATGAGGATATAGCCCCAGCACCTGGCATGGCTCACATACGGTTAGTGAATGAGTGAATACCTGGAGGCCTGTTCTTTATCCTTCAGGACTTGTGCCGTTAGCATGGATTCAGAATGTCCTCAGAGGCCCATGCTTGAAGTCTGGTCTTCAGTTATAGGAAGGTGTATGGATCATTAAGACGCAGTTTCCTAGGAGATCTCAGGTCACTGGAAGAATGCCCTCAAGGGGATTGTGAGGCCCCAGCCCCTCCATTCTAATTTGCTTCCTGGATGTCAAGAGATAGCTTTGCTCCATCATACACTGCCATGAACCCAATAGCAACAGGAATCAAGGACACAGTGAGCCAAGACACACCTTCCGTCCACACAAGCAAACTGTCTCAGGCACTCTGTCGCGGTGACGGAAAACAGACTCACTAGTGACACGGCCACTGAAAAGGTGGTAACCGTGAAACATACTGACAGGTAGGTCCTGGGAAGCTGGTTCTCGTTCACTGATGGTGCCAACAACTGGAAAGGGAGTTGGGGGTGGGCTGGGGACCGAGCATCTTTTCCAGAGAAGCATTTGCGTACGTGAACAGAGTTGGGGTAACAGTATTGTAGACAGGAGTGGCTGGTGGTTCACACACTTCTCTAGCCATACGGCTCATTGCAGGATGAGATGTGCAGGAAAGAACTCCGTGTCCGTAAGCCAGAGTTCTCCGTGAGTGGGTCTGAAGGGTTCTTTCTATCCCAAGGTAACGGAGGAGTCACCCACATACTACTGCAGGTACCAGGTACTCAATATGGCTATTTTGTGGGATGTCTTTTTTTTCCCAGAGAAAAATCTAAGCTTAAAACTGTCTGGAAGGCCACGTGGTTCAGTGATGGAGAGCTGGTCCAGTTCATGTGAGACGCTGGGTTCCAGTTCCAGCTTATCGGGCTGACAGACAGACGGTAAGTCTTAACATAAAGAAGAAGGTAGCCATGCCGCTATCACTTAGTAAAGACTAGGGAGAATGAGGCTATGGCTCCTGAGACAGAGCCAGGGGCTGAGGGGCTGGCATGGGGTGCTCAGTGGCTGCCCTCAGTCTCACTGGGGAGTCCATGAGAAGTGTTACAACTTCACACCGAGGGGATGCAGAGACAATTGAGAGCAGTTAACAGCAATTGTACTATAGCAGAGGACCCGGGTTCGATTCCCAGCAACCCTCATGGTGTTCACTATTGCCTGAGATCCAGCTCCAGGGGATCTGATACCCTCTTCCGACCTCTATGGGTACCAGGCACAAACATAGCATGCACACTACATGCAGACAAAATACCTATGTACATAAAATTTAAAATAAAAAATTCATGCTGAGAACAAATGACTATTTAGTGTTCAACCCTATCCAAGACATGGACACCGACCTCCCCAGGGCTCAGGAAATGTCACAGAAGAGGTGGCAGAAAGAACATCAAAACAGCAGGGCAGGACAAGACTGCGAGCTGCCACCTACTGGGCTGACATGGCCGTCCCACTCATGCGCCTGCTGGCCAGGATCAAGCCAGCAGGATCAGCCAGTGTGCACCGCCTGGACCCAGCGGGTTACCACGGAAAGGGGGAGGACAAGGTGGGAAAGGATGTGTGGGCGCTGTTCAGGAAGGCCGGGGAGGAGATGGAGTGCATCTGACCAAGTGACCAAGGCACACAGAAAGTGTTAAATAATTTTAAAATTTCACCCCTGGTTTCACATTTAAATGACAGAACATGTTGAAGAAGTTTTTTTTTTTAAAGTCCAACTTTGAACTTTACCTGATGACTTGTGACTCAAAGTTAAGCCCTTTGAAAATGGAGGAAGCAAATCACATGTAAGCTGCATTTGAGGCAGCATGTCATGTGGTGGGATGTCTGTACACTGTGTGAAGGTGTATTGCTGTGATTAGGGTAATAAAAACTGAATGGCCAATAGCCAGGCAGGAGGTATAGGCAGGATCTCAGGGAGAGAAAGGAGGAGGAGGAATCTAGGTGTGTGGGAGATGCCAGGAAACAGAGAGAGGACGTGCAAGATGGAAGAGGTAACGCCACACGATAGAACATAGATTAATATAAATGGGTTAATCCCGGCACTCAGGAGGCAGAGACAGGCGGATCTCTGTGAGTTCGAGGCCAGCCTGGTCTACAGAGGGAGTGTCAGGACAGCTTCCAAAACAATACAGAGAAACCCTGTCTGGAAAAATCGAGAAAAAAAAAAGAAAGTTGTAAGAGCTAGTTAGGAGCAAGCCTAAACTATAGGCTGAGGCTTCATAACAAGAAGTCTCATGTCATTATTTGTGCCTGAAGAAACAGGCTGCCTGAAGAAAATTCCAACTACAATGTAGGTCTAGCCAGGCTCAGGAAGGCTTCATAAGACCTTCAGTGCTCTGTGCAGAAGGTTCTAGAAAGGCCTGAGCCACATGCCCAGTGCTGGGCATTTGTAACCCTCACCTGACCCCTTGCTATGGATCTGAATGCTGCTTTAATCTCTCAGCTACTCAGCCACAGGCTTGGTTCAGGCCTGTAAGACTCAGCTCAGGTATAGAAGGCAAGGGAGGTCAAGACAGGCCTGGACTGGGACAGTGGGGTAGGAGGCACATCCCCTGTAACCAAGAGGGAGAGGGCTGGATGGTGACACACACACACACACACACACACACACACACACACACACACACACACACACTCTCACGCACACACTCACACACACACTCAAGAGATTTGGCTGGATGGCTACATACACACACACACACACACTCACACTCAAGAGGGACAGGGCTGGGGGCTTCGTTAGTGGTTTTGTTGACTTGACACAAGCTAAAGTCAAATGGCAAAGAAACTGTGGTGGCATGAATAAGAATGGCCCAACGGGCTCATATGTTTGAATGCTTTGATAGGATTAGAAGGATTAGGAGGTGTGGCCTTGTTGGAGGAGGTGTGCCACTGGGGGTGGTGGGTTCTGAGGCTTTAAAAGCCCACAGCAGGTCCAGTTCTTTCTCTCCCTACCCAAGGATGAGGATGTAGTTCTCAGCTACTTCTCCAGCACCATGTCTTCCAGTGTACTGCCGTACTTCCTGCTGTAATGATAATGGGCTAAGCCTCTGGAACTATTAACAGTAGGGTGGGCAGCAAATGCACTGCATCCAAAAGGGGGAGTGCTGAAGGGTGGTACACACACTCTCTCTGAGGAGGAGGGGTGCAGGCCCCCACCCCCCGTTAAATACTCTCTTTCGCAAGAGTTGCCTTAGTCGTGGTGACTTTACAGTGACTAAAGCAGTACCTTCAGCTGAGGAAACGCCTCGTCCTTCAGAATGGCAAGTCTGTGGGGGCATTTTCTTAATTAATGATTGATGTGGGAGCGACCAGCCCATTATGGGTCCTGGATTGTATAAGAAAATCAGGTTGGGCAAGCCAGTAAGCAGCACTCTTCCATGATCTCTGCTTCCGTTCCTGCCTCCAGACTCCTGCCTTGACTTCCCTCAGGGATGGACTATAAACTGTAAGATGAAAGAAACCCTGTCTTCCTCAAGTTACTTTTGGTCGTAGCCTTTTATCATAGCAACAGAAACCTGACTAAGACAGAAGGGGTAGCAGGCAGTATCCGTCCCGCACAGAGGGCCAGTCTGGTGCCTTCAGCAGAGCCGAGTGCGAGGAGGGGAGATGAGGCCAGTTCTAACTTGCTGTTTGGGGGATGCCTCTGGGAGAGGCAGGGTTCTGACCTAGATGACAGGAAGAACAGGTGCCACTAATGGACAAGGACACACAGCTGACAGGTGATGAGAGTCTGACATTCCTTGTGCTACCAGGGGCTGCCTCTACCCAGCAAAGCTCGGAGACCGTGGACCACAGTCCTACAGAGCCAGCTCTGTGCCCAGCCTTCCTGCTTGCCTGAGCCTGTCCTGCCTTCATCTGTTCCTGCCTGGGTGCCCTGGCTTCAGTTTACTGTGAAAGGGGTCTGGGTAGAACTGAACCCACAGAGGAGAAGGAGGTTCAGTGTGAGGGGAGCATGGAGGCCTCTTGCAAAGGCTGAGAGAGGACAGGTTAGGCTGCAAGAACAAGGCTTATGGGGAGAATTTCCAGGTAGGAAGGACCCATCAGGTCCCAGAAAGATTAAGTCACTGGGAGAATGAGAACTTGGGGTGTGTCCATCCTGGGAACACCAGCGACACAGGGAAACACGGTGATGGCCTAAAAGTGGGAAGAAAGCCCCTAGGAAATGCAGGGCATGGTAAGTGATGAGCACGTCAGACCCCCAAGGATGTGGCTTAGAAGGCAGGTGGTGCGGACGCTGCAGGGGCCATGGACTTGAAGGCATCTCAGGCAGGTATGGTGGTTCCTCGTGATGACCTTCCCCGTGCCACAGATATGGCCTAGTGGGCAGATGGATGGACACACACACACCTGTCCTCCAGGTTCGGTCCAGTGTAGAGACAAGACTCACAGGCCTCCCCATCCTACCCAGAAAGGGGCGGTTGCAGACCCGCGGGGGAAGGGGAAGGCGCGGCACGATGGATGCTCCAGCACTCACCTGAACCACAGCGAGGTTGCTGCTGATGATCTTGTACCTCTCCTGGCAGTCATCCATTTGCCCGGTGTTGGCCTAGCACAGAGATAAAGGCAGCGTCAGGCAGCAGGGCCGGAGAAGCCAGTCCTTCCGGGAATAGCCGCCCCCCCCTCAGGAAACAAATCGGAACACAGAACAGATTATGCTGCTCAGCTTCGTAGACAGTGACCTGCCCCCACTCAGCATTCATTCTCTTTAATTATGTGTATGTTTGTCTGTGTGAGAATATGGGCACCTGTGAGTGCAGGTGTCCAAGGAGTCCAGAAGAGGGTGTCAGAGTCCCTGGAGTTAGAGTTACAGGCAGTTGTGAGCTGCCCAATATGGGCGCTGGGAGCCAAACCTGGATCTCTGCAAGAACAGTGAGCCGGCTCTCCTAACTGCTGAGTCAGCTCTCCTGACACACGTACACCCACCCGCCTTTTGTGAATTGACCTGGACTCTTTTTTTTCCTCCCCAGGTTTTGTTTATTTTAATTTTCTGTATACGGCTGTTTTGCCTGTGTTAATGGCTATACACCATGTATGTGCAGTACCTGTGAAGGCCAGAAGAGGGTGTCAGATTCCCTGGGACTTGATACAAATGGTTATGAGTTTCCCTGTGGATGCCAGAAATCAAACCCAGGTCCCTGTGAAAGAACACCAAGCCATCTCTTCGGCTGCTCTGGCCTCGTTTGTGGAGAAACAGCACTAAATATAGTTGGAGTTGCTGGCATCCCACAGTGAACAACGGACACTGCGGCCTCTTCCTGGCCCTTATTCGTCAGCTTCAGAACTCTTTTCTCAGGACCTTGGGTACAATCTACTTCCTCTGGATACTGCCCTTTTCACATGCAGGATGCCAAATGGCCATTGCAGAGAGGGAAAAACCTTCTGTATAACAGGAGGGAAAGAGAACCACCCCAGAGACGCCTGGGATAGGCAAGAAGAATTGGCCAAGGCAGAGCCTTTGTTGTCTACAGAGCCAAGTGCAGTCAGCCATAATGACAGGGGACAGGAGGTGTCTGATCCACAGAGGTAGTTAATGGGCAGCTGAGACCCACTCCTTGTTCCCTCCCCAGAATCCTCCCTGGAGCCTGTTCTGCCTTCTGAAGCGTTCAGGTGTAAGTGCGAGGGGGTGTGGCCTAGGGCCCAGGCGGCAGCATGCAGACTCTGGGGCACAGGGACACAGAAAGTCAACTGACACGGAGGCTGAGGGAGAGATGAAGGCTCTAAGGCACTGTGCTGGTCCCTCAACAGCTCAGGGTAGCCATGGAAAACAGTACAAAAAGCACGGAGGAGAGACAGGAACAGCCTGTGAGATGCCAAAGCAGAATAACACCTGTGTGGGTGGGGCCGGAGTCTCCACCCACACACCAGGGAGAGAGACCAAAAGAAGGGAACATCCTGTTCCCTTACTGCAGGTAACCCAAGACATCCAGCTGTCCCTTACGGATGTAGAGAGACGAGACGCCAGCGTCATCTCCAGGTTTCCCTTCAGACCCACCAGGGGCGGCACCAACGTCAGCAGGTCTTTAACCTCCTGGAACACTGGCCAGTGCTGGAAGAGAAAGAATAAGGAGATGAGGCCAAACTGCTGGCACAGCCCTGCAGATGTCCACGGAGAACCTCGTCAATGACCTTGACCCCCGCGAATGAACCTGTGTGAGACCCAGAAATGCCCTAAATGCTTTTATTTTGTTTTTTTGAGACAGGGCCTGTCTACATGGTCCCAGGTATGCTGGAACTCGCTATGTAGACTAGGCTGGCTTTGAACTCATAGAGATGTACCTGCCTCTGCCTTCTGAATGCTGGGATTAAAAATGTGGGCCACCCCATGCCCAGCCTAAATGGTTTCAAATGAGACACCAAACAAGACATTTTAAATACCATTAATCAAATCAGCAGCAGTGGCCTCCAGCAAGCCCCCTCCTGCTGGGAAAGCGGCAGAGCTAGAGTAGAGGTCAGAGGTCCAGCCTGGCCCAGCCCGAAAAATGTGCTGTTTACTGTGACATGGGGATTATGTGGGCAACAACAGTTTTGTAGAAACTGGAATGTCACCAGTTCAGGTTTATCTCTCTGAGTTTGAGAGGCATGGAAACACTACAGAGCTAGCTGGCGGACCACTTTGTCAGGGTCTCTCGGTCACCACGCTGCTGGGCTCTGTGCTTTCCAAAACAGAGAAGTCCATTTGACGGATCTCCTCCAAACCTAAAAACAGTAAAAACTGAAAAGGCAGAATAGCAGGGATGTTTCAAGAAAGTCCGGAAAAAGAGGAGGTATCTGTGGTGATGGAACCCTCCCCCCAAATACCCACAGATCTGACTTCCCCAATACCCACAGTATGACCTCAATGGAATAAGATTGTAAGGTTGTAGGGCTCTGGGTTCTAGGGCTGGAGATAAATCCTCCTTCTCTGCAGGGGACAGGAGGCCTGGGCTCTAGCCCTCATTTCCCCAGGTAAGAGCAGTTAAAGGAGCACGAACACATCACCTTTGGGGAGAGCAGGGGTCACCCCCAGGCAGCAGTTCTTGGAGGCATGGAGGAAAAGGACCAGACAGAGACTCTACATTTGACTCTTATCCCCGTGTTTCTTGACTGTGTAGGAGCAAAATGTGGTCTCAGTGTACATAGCTTTTTAGTACCAAGTCTCAACATTTTACTGTGTTCACAATTTTTATTCCCTCTAGGAAATGTTTTTGCATTTGACCAAATGAACCCATTTGTTCAGATCTTTTATGATAATGATATTAGCCCTTAAAGAATACGAGCTTTTTCTGCTCTCCCATGAAGGAGTGGGTTGGAGGCAGAGGCCCACCTGCAGGGGCCTCGTTATCAGTCCAGCTACTGCCTCCCGGTTGCTGCAGCAGGGGCCTCAGGCCTGCGAGCAGCCGCCTATCAGCTCTGCACATCCCTCAGACACATACCACACACGCCACCGCACACGTACCCCTGGCCAGGGTTGTCTGTCACACCCGTCCTTTCCATTTCCATGTCCCTGCTCCAGCCGTCACCCACCATCCTCTGCCTCCCCACAGCCTCCCTGCCATACACAAGGAGACCTAACACATCGACCAAGCCCGCATCGGAACAAACCCCCTCTTCCTTACACGCTCCCCTCTCTCAGCGCTAGGAACTCCTGACCAAGTTTCATCCTCCCCGTCACAGCTCAGTGATATGTCACAGCTCAGTGCAGGCTGGCCATGGTGTTGTCTTCCTGAAGCCTCAGTGACCTGCCACGTGTGAATGGGTTCTTTTAGCTCTGTCTGCTACCCCATGACTGAGCTTGACAGGAATCAATGGACAAGAGGGAAATAGGCTGGGACAATGTCAACAGAGACTAGCTAAACTGTGTCCCTACCCCCCCCCAATTGATAGACTGCAGCCCTAACTCTCTCCAGACCTCCAGATACAAATGTTTAGAGACAGGGTCCCCAAAGAGAGGCTGAATTAAGAAGGTCATGGAGGTGAGCCCCAATCCTACTAGACTGGTAACTCACAGAGATTAGGGCAAGATGCACAGAGAGGGGTGACTGTGTAGGCATAGGGAAAACATGGCACTTTCTCACCCCAAGAGCCACAACAATGTCAACTTCTATGGGGCACACCGCCTGGCCTCTGCTGCTCTACAGTACCCTGGTCAGACTAAGCCAGATAACAAGAGAAATAATGGTGATGCCATTGATCACCCAGCTCCAGAACGGCACTTTCTCCAGGCTTCTTTTGCATGTCCTCCATGCCACAGTCACTTTGGCTCATCAATATTCCCAGCATCTCCCCCACCTTGTGGCTGCAAGCTGCCCACACTGGAACCTCAGCTCGCCATTTCCAGACTCCTGCGCTTGTCCCCTCTCCCACAAACCAGGATTTAACCCCTTTACTGCTCTAATCTGACTTCAAGTCACCCTAACTTTTAAATTCCGCAACTGACCTCTCAAACAACACTTTAAAGCCATCTGTCCCTGATGCAGGGGTAGGGTAGGGGTGTTTGTAGGGTTGTGAGGTTTACCAGCATAGTATGGTACCGGGAGAGAGCCTCCCTTTCTTTCTCCTCCCCCACACTGTTGACATTGCTGCCAGGATTGAGCCTTGTGACGTAAATATAATCACATCACGCAGTCACTTCTGACCCTGTGCTGACAACTCCACTCCTGAGTATACACCCAACTTGGGTCATTAAACTTGTTCAAGAATGTGGCTGGCAGCATCACGTTTCATGCACAGCCGAACGCCAGCATGGGCTGTCGGGGGGGGGGGCTGCTGG
Organism: Mesocricetus auratus; assembly: GCF_017639785.1. Classification (NCBI taxonomy): domain Eukaryota; kingdom Metazoa; phylum Chordata; class Mammalia; order Rodentia; family Cricetidae; genus Mesocricetus; species Mesocricetus auratus. The sequence goes on along the minus strand of NW_024429266.1, from coordinate 151,706,561 downwards.
GCAGCAAGGCTAGACAAGCAGCAGTTGGGCTGGTGTCCCCGCCTGTATTTCACCGTGCAGTACGCACCAGACAGTTTGCACACGACTACGCTATGCGCCAGCAAAACAAAGGCAGCACTCACTTTAGACGGAAGCCAAGCCCCTTTGCCCTTAGTGTAAACTCCAGCTCCCGGCCAAATGGACAGAGGCCCTCACAGCTAGCCAACCAATCACAAATGCACACTCCCACACATCTGCAGACCTCACTCAGCCTCTGCCTGGAGCTCGCTTCTTCCCACAGTATCCAATATGGAAATGGCCACATTGTCCTCCAAGGCCCACTCAAATGGTCCCATCCTGTTCCCTCTCAAGATCCCTGACCTGCAGGAGGAAGGAGCTACCTCTCCTTCACACAGGCTGCTCGCCACCTCCAGCTGCTGCTCAGTCCTGACCGACTGGCAAGCAAGCCTTCTGGAAGCCTACAGCAACTAAAGCATTGCTATGGGGGAGTGAGTTACAAGGGCAGGCTGGGGATGGATGACCTCATGCTGTGCAGTCTGGAAAAGCCCAGTCTATGGGGATTAGCATGGCTGCCTCAGGCAGGGGCAGAGGACATCACGGAAGGAGGTTGCCCAGACCCTCTAGGAACAGACTGAACCCAGCATTCTCTGAGGTGAACAAGCAGAGACCAAGTGTCCTGGAATTACTGACACCCCCTCCATCTTCAGGAAGTTGAACATTGGTACCCAAGGAGACACTGTGTCTCCATCATGGAGGAAATTCTGGGTGCATGTAGGAACGGGAAACACTACCTGAGGCACACATGTGGGTTGAGAATGAAATGTAATTTTGAAGATTAAACAACAACAATAACATTGTGTCTGGGTGGCGCATGGCTAGCACCTCCCCACCACACATACGTGTGAGGCACATGGAGAGGGCCTTCCTGAATTTATCACCCCAACCCTGCCAACACCATGATCTCAGACTTGCAGCTCCCAGAACCATGGCAATTCCTGATGGGTATCCTTCCTCCATGACCGACACTTGTCTAGTTTTCCTGAAGCAACCCTTAAGTTCCACGACACACGTCGGGGTTAACAAATAGTAGAAATCGCTCAACAATACAGTGTCTCTTAAGCCAGGCTCAGGGCTCCTGCAAATGTGGGGAGAGGATGTCTCCCTCAGCAAACAACCTGCCGGATGAAGACTGTCACCCTTGCAGGGGACAGCTGGGGGCATACGGTACTCCCTCACCAGCTCTAAACCTTTCTCCTCCCCCAAGGAGCTACAAGGGGACTCTAGAGGGATGTCTGTCACCCAGACCACAGAGATCAGCAGGCATGCACGGAGGCACCTGCTTCTCACAACTCAGAGATGGGGCGCTCTCATTATTCCTGCTTTACAAAAGGGGAAACTGAGGCAGAGACATTAAAGACTGCCTTGCCAGATAAGGAAATGGAGGCTGCTGTGGGCTCACACAGGCTGCCTTTGAGGGCTTTCAAATGTCATCACTGCGACTCTTAAGATGCTGGAAGCCCAATGTACCTTCTCACCAGCACTGCTGACCCTGGACCCAGCTCAGAGCTGCCACCCACTGGGAGTCCCCTGGCCCCTTCCCTCCACCCATCTGTCCCCTCTCCCTTGAAGCCCAGTACGTACTTGGACAGTGTTCATCACCAAGCCAGCAGTCATCATGCCCAGGCCCGACAACAGTATGGGTATGGCAACCTGGCATGTGGTGGTGAGGACAGACTCAGGGAGGACTCCATGAGGGGAGCGGGTGAGTTCACAGCTGAAGCCTCGAAGCTTCTTGCCCTGAAAGCGGAACTCAAGGCTGAGCTGAGTGACGACCATGGTAGAGCCCCAGTCGCGTCTGTCCTCCCTGCCCACCAAGGCTCTCTCCTGCAGAGGTCCACACAGACAGCAGTCTTCCAGGAAGCACCACGGTGGGTCCCTGACAGCCCCTTGGCTGGGGGCCAGAGCAAACAATGCTAGACCCGCTCAGAGCCTCATTCCGAAGGCCGCCAGCGTCTTCTGTCCATTCCACTGGTCAGGTTCTCCTTCGAGCGCACTGTGTCTCTGCCGGGACCTCCCTCTGCCAGCCTGCCAGACAGGCTCACTATCCCTCAGCGGCGACCTTGACAGTGTCTAATAGTCCAGCCCACGATAGCCAGGCTGGGCAGGGACAGAGCCCACATGGGCCTGGCCCTGGGAAGCACCCACGCAGAGGTTAGCGCCACTCTCAACACACGGCCATGGGCTGCTTTGCTCTGGCCAAGAAAGACCAGAGGCCACAGCTTCAGGGATACTCACCCAGGCCCAGTATGGGGCTCTCTCCTGCAAGGTGAAAGTGACACTTGTAGTCAGCTCTGTGCCAATGTCTGGGAGCTCAGGGCCACAGTGTGAGGCTGTGCTCACAGGAACTGCCATCCTACTTTCCCTCAAAGTCCGGGAAGACCAGTCTAGCTGCTTCTTGGCTTAGGAACAGGTCTGAACAGGTCCTGCTGACCCCCTCCCTCAGCCTAGAGGGGAAGGGGCCCAGCTGGGAAGCAGCATTAGAGCCTGGAGATGCTGAGGTAACCCTTTTATATGTCGTGGGCCAGGAAGAGCACTTCCAGGCCTAAGGGCTGACAGATACGAACTGAGGCCTCCATCAGCAAAGGCCCCAAGTTGAAGGTCTGACTGACCCCCACTAACCCAGGGCCCACCTCTGGGTCACCTCTGTCCCGTTCCTACCGCACCATCGTCTTGGGCACCTTGCCGTCTCCTCTCAGGGATCGTCCATGCCCTGCTCAAGTCCAAACTCCGTTATCTCCTCAGGCAGAACTTCCTCACTAACCGCCCCCTCCCCCAACCCACCGCCCCGGAAACCCGTTCACATCTCCACTGGCTCTCTTCTGCTCGCTTATCTGGTGTCTTAAGCCTGTCACAGGGGCCAGACAGGCAGGCTCGAAACTTTGGTCCTGGTTCTGGCGGGCCACCCCTACATGTCCGAACTGCTTAACCAGCAGCTCATGGTGGAGACAGCACCATTGGGGCTGTTTCTGGGCCCGCCTGTCTCTTGGTCAGACTGCATGGTGAAGCAGAGTGCTGGTAGGTGAAGTACCCCGGGCCAAGATTGGCACAGGGGGCTGCCATGGAGGAGCTTAGACGGAAGATCAGTGACCAGACTGGCGTGAGAGGACCTTCCAGGTTTGGGATGCCGAGCCATAGAGCAGCCTGCAACTGGACCAGAACCTCGTCCATGTTCTAGATTTTCTTCATCCCAGATGCACCAGCTCCCAGCTTCTCCACCAGCCTCAGCTTCTCCACCAGCCTCAGCCTCTCCACCAGCCACAGCCTCTCCACCAGCCTCAGCCTCTCCACCAGCCACAGCCTCTCCACCAGCCTCAGCCTCTCCACCAGCCACAGCCTCTCCACCAGCCACAGCTTCTCCACCAGCCTCAGCATCTCCACCAGCCACAGCTTCTCCACCAGCCTCAGTCTCTCCACCAGCCACAGCTTCTCCACAAGCCTCAGCCTCTCCACCAGCCACAACCTCTCCACCAGCCTCAGCCTCTCCACCAGCTAAGCTTCTCCACCAGCCTCAGCCTCTCCACCAGTTCCCAGCTTCTCCACCAGCCACAGCCTCTCCACCAATTCCCAGCTTCTCCACCAGCCCAGGCTCTCCACCAGTTCCCAGTCTCTTCACTAGCTTCCAGCATCTTCCAAGCTCCCAGACTGTTCATCTCAGCTTCCTTGCAAGAGGAACTACCATTTTTCATGGTGGTTTCTTCCAAAGTGCCTCTGTCAAGCCTTGTACCTCAGTGAACATCTGCCAGAAAGGCAAGCTGAGCCCATACACCCTCATTGCAGCCCTATGTCCAATCTGTTGTCTTCAAAGTCTCCCCCAATCTGTCCCCTCAGCTGCAGCACAGGGAACCATCTCAGTCATGACCCTGTGACCTCTCACCCATCTCCCCCAACAACCAAAACTTGCTTTCCACATCAGCAACCACATGGGCATTCTAAAGGGGTGCCCTCTTACATGAGTGACAGGTAAGCAAGCCTCACTTTCTGACACCGTCTGTTGCAGACGGTTACCCTGTGTACACCCAGAAGGAACTTCTTATCAACCTCTGTCATGCTGTTTTCCTCATACCTTTGGCTGGCCTCAGCAGTGATTGGCTTTGTGGTCAGCAGGGGTGCCTCTTGGTCTCTGATGCCACTAGTTTCCAGTCAAGCCTCATAGCTCCTTACCCAGAGTTTCTAAGTGCAAGCAAGTACTATGATGGCCCTGTGGAAGTATGAACAGGAATACCTAACCATTCTTCCCAAGAAAGGCCCTCTCTGGGCAGCCCTGCTGTGGTTTTGGAGCAAGAAAGTCACTCTTGACCTTACTCTACAAAGCAATTTGTGGCCCCTCAGTGGGCAAAACACCTCACTGTATTCAGAGCGTATGACACCCACCTTGTTCTTTCAAATGAGGAAACAAAGGCTCCACAAGGGTTTGTCTTCAATAGCAAAGTGCACTAACATTCAAGGAAATACCCTTCCCCCATCCCTCCCCACCACAGAGGTGTGGTCTAATGGGAGAGCACATGCCTACCATCCTCCTGGGCAGCCCTCCCGGGAGTCTGTGTCTGCGGTTTGGCAGAGTCTAAACACACAGTGTGAAACAGCAGAGAAAAGAGCTGCAGTCACCACTGGTGTCAGGGCACTGGCTGGACTGGGAAAATCCCTGCAGGTTGGTGCCGTGCTGGCCGCTGCACACTAAGAGAGGAGCCACCTTCAGGTATAGGCGCCAGCATTTTATGCTAGCATTGGCACCTTCCACAAGGTGACTCTAGCTCGGGATCATGCATCTAAACAGAACTCATTGAACCACACACATCGGTTCCCTGAAAGACTCTCATCAGTACAGGAGAGAAAAATGACCATCTCCTGAGTAAGCTCACCAACCTTGGAGAAACACACAGGAGGAGAGAGGGGGGAGGGGAGGGAGAGATTGGGGTCATTAAAACCAAAATGCTGAAGTGGTTACCCTTTGGTGGGCAGGATTACAATGATCCCCTTTGATTTCTGTGTGTGCTGACTATTGTAATCACTTGCTGTTAGGACCATTAAGCTTTCAACAGAAATAAATAAAAGAGCGTACTCGTGAGAAAAAAGTGCTTTCCCAGGAAAGCTGAGAACAACACACATCAACTGGGTCACAACACAGAACATCTCAATGTGATGTTAAAAATAGTCTCAGCACAGTGGAAAATCTCAGAGCCTGGCTGGGCATCGTTCAGATCTGGGTCAAACATCAAGTGGCTTCCTGGGTCACCTTGCACAGTCCTTCCCATCCCTGGGCCTCCAGCCTGCCCTACAGTCCTGGCCAAGAGGTTCTGGGCCCCGGCAGCAGCTCTCAACCTTAATATACAATGGCCACCCCCAGGAGGTAGAGTGTGGTGAGCGTGGCATGTGTGACTCAGGTTCTGTTCCCAACACGGTGGGAGGGAGAGAGCACAGGGCTTCGGCACGCACATCGCCAAGGCTGGCTGAATCTGACACCACAGCTGAACGGTGCACCATCCCAGGAGTAGTTTCCAGATGCTGTGTCTCGGCTACCTTGCACCTGGGCACAATAGGCCAGCTGGCCATGAAAACATCACCACTGCTCAGACCCCAGACAGCCAAGCCCTTCGTTTCCCGATGTCCTTTATTCTCTGGTCTGAGCCAGCAGAACCCAGGGAAGAAGGCAAAGGCCTCCAGTAGCTTCCCATGTGCCCTCTAGATCCAGGCATCCGCACCAGCATCCCCGCCAGGGCCCTGGGCAACCCCTCTCTCCCAGGCTGTTCTGGCATGGTTTTCTGTCTGGCCCTTGCTGCTGTCTGGCACAGACCCATGCATCTGTTGTCTCTCCCCACTCAATCATGAGTGCTGCAGGAGTATGGCCCGTTTGCCTATCCTGTTCACCACAATTCTGTGCATGGTGTCTGGCTTGTGTACATATAGTCTATGTTACCAGACGAATGAATGAATTAACCCGTGAACAAACAAAATGGCAGAAACAATGAGGAAAAGTAACCTAGTCAGGGGGCCCTGGGATGTAACTAAGCTGGAAAATAACCAGCATTACATGTCCATAGCCCTTAATGCTGGCCTCAGCACCACAAGCGAAGCAGAAAGCCCCAGCATTCTTCCACAGAGGGATGACAACGAACTGTCTCCCAGCACTTACTCCAGCCAGAGGGCCTTGAGTGGCCTATCCAGGTGTCTTCTGTGGCTCCTGCTCTTATGGCAAGGTCCCCTGCCAAACGCCCTCCTCAGCAAATGGCACAGGAACACACCTTGCTCAGTAAGGTCCCCAGGGAAATGTTCTCCATAGCAAGCCTTCCAGGCCTTGAGCTTGCCTGTCCCTGAACGATGGCTTCGGTCCTCTAGCCCAAGGGACTTTCCAAGAAAGCTCTTTTGCCCTCCTGCAGGAAGTGGCACTCACTCTTCCGGTCCACGCAGCAGGGCCTGCCTCCTCATCCTAGATGGGTCTGCATGTGTGGGGTGGCAGCAGGCTGTGGCTGTGCAAGACTAAGAAAGAAATCTGTGGCCCTCAACTGCCCAGCTCTGGTCATTATCCTAGAGTGGGACTCGTCCCTTACCAGTGGGGCAGGAGGGGCCGGCTGGCCAGCCCCACGCAGGAAGGATCCCAGTATGAGGCAGGGCCCCCGTCCAGCTCTTATGTGGTGCTCATTGCTAACTGCAGCCAGCTGGAATGGAGCCTGCTGCACAGACAACCCGCCCTCCCTGCTCTCTTCGTATAGAGCCTCCGCCTCGCCCCAGAGCTGTTCTCCGCCACAATGAGAACTACCCTGACTGGCCCTGCTCCGGGTAGGGCACCTAGGTCGGCTGGCACTCCTTGGTACTCCTACTGCCTGGCTGGACTTATGAACTGCTTGATAAACAGGGCCTCAGGGACATGCTCTCCACCCCCAGTTCAGGGAGTACCACCCAACAACAGCTTCAAGTCAGACCTCTGAAGAGCGAGGCTTGTTTTCCAGCCTTAGGAAGGATGAGGACTTGGCTGCTTCACCTTGGAGCAGTCCGACTCTGCCTGTTTCCAAAGCCGGCAAGAGTGAAAGGGCTCAGGATGGGTGACCATGGCGTTAATGTATTCCCATCACCAAGACCCTCTTCACCACCGTCCACCAGTCCTGAATGAGTGAGCGCGGCCATTTCTGGCTGCAGAGAGGTACCCCTCTGATCATGTGGGTCCCACAGCCTCCAGTCACAGTGGGCCTCAGCATTACAGAGTTCAGCAGGTGCACCTCACCTGTACTGGCCTTCAGGAGCACAGGTATGACACCCCCGCCCTGGGAGTCCTTCTCACACACCCACAATGGACAGGCAAGTCACTTACTGAGGAACCTGCACAGCTGTGCAAGCTGGGCCATGGAAACTGGATTATTGAAAATGACCATGATCTGGGGACCACACCACCCCTGACACTAACACAACCGCTTCTGACCTCTGGAAACAAAGGATTCATTTTACTTACACTCATGCTACTTGCCAAGGAGTCCCCTGTGACTGTCCTTTCTTTCCCACGCTTCTACTGTCTACACTGAAGTCAGTGAGAATCTCTACTGGAGACCCTGTTCACGGAAGCAGGGCTAGGTCTGCCTATCTCATGGCCCCTGGAGTCTCTGGACCATGCATGATGGCCACTAACTATCTAACTATGCATTGGGTGCTGTTCTGCCCTGCAAATTGCACAGCTTCAATGGATAGCCACATGCAAGCACCTCCCAGAAGCTGTGTGACCCTTGTTGCTCCCTAGAGTTCAAACCTATTTCATTTACATCCAGCATGACAGTCTGTTTCAAGTTTTGCCCTGTTCAAGACTTAGTAATCAGAACTCATGAAAAAGTACTTCCCATTTGTACTCTTCAATGTTCGCTTATGCTATTCTTAGACGGGGTGGGGGTAGGATAAGAACCCAGTTGGGGACAGGAGACAGTTTGCACCAACCACCCAACTTCAGGGCTTTGGGGAGAAGCACCCTGCTCCCTGACAGCCTCTGGAGCTTGTTCTGAATCTTTGAAAGGCTGTGCCCCTTCCCAGGAGACCCCTCTAAGCATCCCCACCCCAGATTTAGGACCACTGCACCCCACTCTTCTAAAGACTCCTGACATCATTGTCTTCCAAGTAGTAATTCTGCTGGACTTTTAAGAAAGGGAGACAGATGAAGGTGAGGCTGGCCTAACTGGGTGAATAGGCACGCCCAGGATGCTATTTTCCACCATTAGTCCTGACACTAGGAGAGCCATATGTCAACGCATGGGAATGGCTTCATATATGATTTTAATGTACCAGTTAAAAAAATTAAAAGTTGAGCTGGGCGGCAGTGGTGCAGGCATTTAACCCCAGCACTCGGGAGGCAGAGGCAGGTGGTGGATTTCTGTGAGTTCAAGGCCAGTTCTGTCCCAGGACAGCCGGGACTGTTACACAGAGAAACCCTGTCTTGAAAAACAGCAGCAACAAAACAACAGCAAATATTACAATTGGGGGAGAGGGTTGCAGGAGTGTGGTTGGGTGGGGTAGATAACCTCAAGAAGTTAAGAGCAACCTGCAGCTGAGACCACCAGGGACAGTCAAACCTCAGCTCTGTAACCACAGGGAGGTAAACTGATGAGAGCCATGCACCAGGCCACTACCTGGCCATTAGCCATACTCTGGGCAGGCACCTGTCTTAGGGTTTTTATTGCTGTGATAAATACTATGTTCAAAAGCAATGTGAGGAGAAAAGGGGTAATTTTATCTTGGTGTCTGGGTAACAGTCCATCACTGAGGGGGTCATGGCGGGAACTGGAGGCAGGAACTGAAGCAGAGACCACAGAGGCATGCTGCTTACCGCCTTGTTGGCTTCCTTATACCACCCTGGACCACCTGCTGAGGATGGAGACACCCACTGTGGGCTGCCCCCTCCCGGTAAATCGTTAAGACAACACCCCACAGTCTGGCCCACAGGGCAGTCTTAGGATGGCAATTCCTCCACTGAGTTTCCCTCTTCCCACGTATTTCTATCAAGTTGACAAAAGCCAAGCAGCACGCCTCGTGTGCCTGCCCTTCTGGGCTATAGAAGCATGAGCTAATCATGGCTGCTAAGCTTGTGGTTATCTATGACACAACAATATAAAACTGACACAGACCAAGGGTTCCTGAGTCTGCTAAATCAATGGATGTCTACAGAAAGCCTTTTTGTTTGTTTGTTTGTTTGTTTTTGTTTTTAGAGACAGGGTTTCTCTGTGTTGTTTAGGAGGCTATCCTGCTGGAACTCCCTCTGTAGACTAGGCTGGCCGCAAGTTCACAGAGATTCGCCTGCCTCTGCCTCCCGAGTGCTGGGATTAGAGGCGTGCACCACCAGGGCCCGGCTGAAAGCCTTTGTTTTTAAATGGTTGCATTAACGGAATATCAACTGACGCATCAAACACTCTGCCAAACGACACAGTCTCTGCAGACGGCCAGCATGAATTTCTGACACAGGCAATGAGAACGTCAGCTCCTCCCTGATGTCCTTGTGTACTCGCTGTGGGAAGGCACTAGAAGAAGAGGCAGTGCTGGAAAGGGACACAGGCCCTGAGCCATTGTATGAAAGACTGTATCTGACTATGCAGTTTCTTATAAGACATGTTTGGGGCAGGAGAGATGGCTCAGTGTTTAAGAACACAAGCTGCTCTTCCAGAAGACCCAGGTTCAAGTCCTAGCACACACATGGTAGCTCATAATTTTAACTCCAGTTCCAGGTGACCTAACACCATTTTCTGGCCTCTGCAGGCACTGAACACATGTGGTGCATATACATGCATTCAGACAAAGCACTCATACACATAAAGTAATAAAAAATGTACAGTAAAAAAAACACCATCAAAAGTAAATGATTGAGAACGAGCCTTCACATTCTGTGAGAAAGCCTTCACATTCTTTGTCATAACTGATACACACAGAACCTCTAAGGATCAACCAGGAAAAGGACAGAAACCCCAGAGACACAGTATCCTTACTTTTTAAAAAAATGTGTGTGTATATCCATGGTGCACACATGTGTGCATGTCCCTTTGTGTGTGGAGGCCAGGGGCTGACATCAGATGTGCTCCTCTATCCTTCAAGTCAAGTCTTTCGCTAACCCTGGGCCTCACCACTTTGGCTAGATCGGCTGGAAGCAGGTCCTAGGGATCCTCCTGTCTTTCCCAGCACTGAGATGGCAGCATGTCACACCTTGCTCACATTTTGTTTTGTTCTTCAGGACAGGTTCACTGGCTGGCACTGGCTGGCACTGGAACTCCCTCTGTAGACCAGGCTAGTCTCAAACTCAGAGATCTGCCCGCCTCTGCCTCCCAGATGGCAGGATTAAAAGTGTGTAGCATTGCTGCCCAGCTGTTGCCCAGATTTTTATATGGGTGTTGGGGATCCAATTTAAGTCATGTTTGAATGGTGAGCATTTTATCAATGGAGAGATCTTCCCAAATACTTATTTTTCCTGTTCCTTAATAGAACCCTGGAGTCTAGCTAACTTAGAAAGGGAAGGGGTGAATTTCAGTTTGTGGTTCTGGGGGCACAGTGCTGCTCAGTCAGCTTCTGGAGCTCCACAGGCTACACTGTAACACAATGGAAAGGCATGGGGGGGAGAGGCAGGTGCACATGGAAGTTGTACATCAACAAGACAGGAAGCGTGAGAAAGTCAAGGAAACCAAACTTACCTTATAACAATGGCTGTGGGATAACTCACCCACTCTGAGAGAACTACATTAATGCCTTTGTGATCTGAAGTGCCTCTTCAAAGCCCCACCACCTTTCAACACGGTTATATTAGGGACTAAGCCTCAAACACTGTGTGTAAGCAAATGATATAAACCAGTACAGAGATACTCACCCATCACTCATTAGCAATGCAAGCTACACCATAATGTACATGGCTGTAGCCCTTGACCCAAGGCCCCCCACTGACTCCTGCCGCTCACTATTGATGCTCTTACAAAACTCATCCCACTGCACTGGGGACCGAATCTAGTGGCCTGCTTGCAATCAAGAGCAGCAAAGCTTCTATGATCAGGTGACCCAGATGGTCTTGCCACCATGGGCTTCTTTGGCAGACTGCACATAAAAAAAAAAGGAATGTGCCTCATGGGGCAAGGACTAGGGGTGTAGGGAGAGACCCAGGCATCTGTGCCGCTGACCACACCCATTTTGGGCGTGGCTACAGGTGTGTACTGGCGTGTGAGATAAAGGGCTGAGGAGAGGGGCACTTGCCCTCTCTTGGGGTTCCCGGTCAGGTCTTGGAGAGCAGCGGAGTGCTGACCTTGGGTTCTCAGGTTCTCATGTAAGTGATTTCTCCCTAATAAAATAATATACAGCATCTCTTCCTGTGTGTGGCAATCATCCTCTTACACTAGGGGGTCTCCAGGAATAGTAGTGAGGAACAGGGGCCTGGGTCAAGCAACCACTTAGGCAGTGAGCAGGAAAACACCTGTAACCTCAGGAAAGAGGGGTCCTAGCCCACAGCAACTGTGAGTTTTTTAAAGAAGTATGACATTGTAATATGCTGAGTTTTAGGCAGCAATAGAAATTAACACATGAAAAGCAGTTTCTATCGTGTGTGTGTGTGCGCGCGCGCACACGTGTGTGTATGCATGCACGTGCACACAGCTGTGTTTGCAGGTGTTCAAAGGCCAGAGTGAAAGTCCTTCTCTACTACTCTCGGCTTCATTCCTTTGAGTCAAGGTCTCTTATTGAACCTGCAAGCTTGCCATTTTGGCTAGGAGAGCTGGCCAGTGACCTTCCAGGAAGTGTCTCCATTCCCCAGGTCTAGGATTATCTGGGTTGTAAGTGCACTGCAGCTATGTCTGCCTTATACTGGCCTTCATTCTTACCCACAGAGCCGTCTGGCAGACTGACAGTGATCTGCCCACAAGCAGACTAGGAAGAGATCTGCTAACAGCCACATGCAGGTCCTTGGACCTTGCAGGTCTACTTGCAGTAATACCCACTGCCTGCCTCAGTGGGACATGGCTTCTAAAGTTCACTCAGGGCAGCCTTTGGTAGTAATGTTTCATCAAGTTGTTGCGATGGGCTGAACTGTGCCCCCCCAACAATGCATATATGTAAGTGTTGGTCTTCCACACCTCAGGATGTGACTATTTCTGGAGACAAGGCCTTTAAAGGGGAAGTGGGAATGAGGTCTTTAGAACAGACCTAATCCAATACAGCTGGCCCCCTAAGAAGAGTCAGAGACACAGACAGGTATAAGAGAGGCCTCAGAGGAAAACCACCTTGGGATGCCTTGACACTGGGTATCCAGTCTCCAAAAGGAAACAAACGAGCTTTATGTTCCTCACTCTCTCATGGAACAACAAGAGGCATAGGGCTATAGGGTGCAGTTGCAGGCTTCCAAGGGCAGGCCACAGTGCTGTGAAGATAGGCAGTGGTGGGTGGTGCTGTCACATGGGGCCAGGGGCTGATATCAGATGTGCTCCTCTATCCTTCAAGTCAAGTCTTTCGCTAACCCTGGGCCTCACCACTTTGGCTAGATCGGCTGGAAGCAGGTCCTAGGGATCCTCCTGTCTTTCCCCAGCACTGAGATGGCAGCATGTCACACCTTGCTCACATTTTGTTTTGTTCTTCAAGACAGGTTTCACTGGCTGGCACTGGCTGGCACTGGAACTCCCTCTGTAGACCAGGCTAGTCTCAAACTCAGAGATCTGCCTGCCTCTGCCTCCCAGATGGCAGGATTAAAAGTGTGTAGCATTGCTGCCCAGCTGTTGCCCAGATTTTTATATGGGTGTTGGGGATCCAATTTAAGTCATGTTTGAATGGTGAGCATTTTATCAATGGAGAGATCTTCCCAAATACTTATTTTCCCTGTTCCTATAATAGAACCCTGGAATCTAGCTAATTTAGAATCACCATTGCAGAATGTGTTGGCTGTTACAAGATAATGGCCACGCTCACTCTGCTGTGCTTAATTTGGGTTAAGCTAAAAGAACCTCACCCAATGCATAGAGAAGATGGCTTCCTGTCAGCCTCAGTTGCCCACTCCTCAGGTTCCCTTGCCCCCAGGCAGCTGTCTCTCACCTGGAAATAGTTCAGAAGCAAGCCAGCCCAGGATAGCCCCAGGCCTGCGAGCAGGAAGGGTATTAGCACCTGAAGGCCAATGATCAGGGCGCTCTCCCTGCCACTCTCAGCCTCCAGTGATTTGGGGTCCACACTTTCGCTCTCAGAGACCCCCTGATGTCCATCTTCGGAAGCCTCCGGGAGTCTTCCTGTACCGTGGTTGGGTGATGGCCCCAGCTCCTTCGGCCTGCCACAGCCTTCCAGCCTCCGCTGTCGGGCCTCCGTCCCTTCCATCGGCACACGGCTGAGCCCAGCAGCCCTGACCTGGGAGACACAAAGTGACAGGACTGAAGGGTAGAACTCCTGACTCCATCCATTCACCTGGCCGCCGTCACGCAGAGCTGGCCTTCACAGACTCCAGCGCCATTACTCTCTGCTGTCTAATGTCATATGCACAGGCCTGAGGATGACACACAGCTATTGAAGGACTGTTAACTGTACATAGGAGCCAACAAGAGTGACACACCCTATCAACCAACCAATCAAAAACCTGGCCCTGGACTGATTAGGTGCAGTACACTCATCTATTCTCAATACTACCACCCAACATGAATGAATGAGTGAGTGAGTGAATGAATGAATGAGGAGCAGTAGAAAGTATAGTCAGAATCAACCTTGTCAGAACTCTGGGAATTAAACCAAGGCTTGTAGCAACCCAAGGACTATCAGGAACACTGTGGCCTTCATCATGTTAGTGACAGTCTCATTGTCTTTAGCCTGGACGATGGCTGGCTGGGAGGGTTAATTCTGCCTGCCAATGTGATTAGATTAAGGGCAGTGCTGAGGTGCGCCTTGCAGATGATCAAGCCTGTCTGTGGGCTGGGGTCTAAGACTGAAGGAAAAGAGAAGGTCTTCTTGGACTGCCCAGATGCAAGCAAGCTCCTGCCTGTGACAGCATGCTTTCCTACCGTGATGGGCTGTACTCTCAAACCAGAGGGGAAAAATACCCCCTAAGGTTCTTCTCACAGGTATTTGTTTACAACAATGAGAAAAGAAACAGCCATTGGGGAGAACCAGTAACCTGGAGCTCTTTGGCTATCCAGAAGAACCCTGGTCCTCACACCCATATGGGGTTCAGGGATACTCCTTTGCAGACTACCTGGAGACCCCTAGTGCTGAAAACCTCTGAAACAGTAACAGATGCTTCCTGGCTGCTTGCAGACTGATGAAAAGGATCAAAAAAGGTCCTGAAAACAGCTTGGTATTGGCACAACAATAGACAGACCAAAGGAATCGAATTGAACACCCCAACATTAACCCATACACGTATGAACACCTGATCTTTGACAAAGAAGCTAAAATTATACAATAGAAAAAGAAAGCATCTTCAACAAATGGTGCTGGCATAACTAGAGGCTGACATGTAAAAGACTGCAGATAGATCCATGTCTATCACCATGCACAAAACTTAAATCCAAATGAATCAAAGCCCTTAACATAAATCCAGCCACACTGAACCTGTTATAAGAGAAAGTGGGAGGTACCCTTGAACAAACTGGTACAGGAGACAGCTTCCTGAACATAACATCAGTACCACAGACACTAAGATAGACAATTAATAAATGGTACCTCCTGAAACTGAGAAGCTTCTATAAGGCAAAGGACACAGTCAGCAAGACAAAAAGGCAACCCACAGATTGGGAAAAGATATTCACTAACCCCACATCTGACAGAGGGCTGATCTCCAAAATTTACAAAGAACTCAAGAACAATGGAGTACTATTTAGTGGAAAAAAACAATGGAATCTTGAAATTTATAGGCAAATGGATGGCACTAGAAGGAACCATCCTGTCACAAAAAGAAACATGGTATATACTTACTCATACATGGATTTTAGATATGAATCAGGGGAGTGCCCACTGCCAGAGAGTTTGGGAAACAGAACCTTTATCCATCGACTGATGGAAGCAGAGGCAGACACCCACAGGTAAACACTGAACTGAACTCCTGGAATCCAGTCACAGAAAGGGAGAACTGATGAGCAAAGGAGTTAACACACAGAAACAGTTGGCCTGAACAAGGGGGAGCTCTTGGACCCCAGACTGGTGACTGTGTGGAAAGCATGGGACTTATCCAGACCCCCTGAATGTGGGTGTCAGTGAGGAGGCCTAAGTAATCTATGGGGCCATGGGTAGTATTTATCCCTGGCGTACAAAAAGACTTTGAGTGCCTATGCCACAATATGGGATGCTCTCTCAGCCTGAACTCTTGTGGGAGGGCCTAGGCCCTGCCCTGGATGAGGTGACGGACTCTGGAGATCCACCATGGAGGGCCTCACCCTCCCTGGGGATAGGAGTGGAGAATGGGTGGGGGGACTGGGGTGCCTGGGAGGGGGAGGGGGAGGAGGGGAGGGAGCTGGGATTGACATGTGAAACAAGCTTGTTTCTAACTTAAATGAAAAAAAATAGAAAAAAAACCAAAAAAAGTTAAAATAAGAAAAAGCTGGGGGATGAGGTGTCCATGACAGCAGTAGACGACGTTCCAAGACCAAAAATGCAATAGCACATGTCCAGTGCTGGACATAAGTTCAAAAATGGCTGACCAGACAGAGGGTGAATGCTGAGGGGGATGGTAAGGGGTCTAGAATGGGAAGGGTCCCAGGGTGCCCATATTATCCCTCGGCGGGGACTGTAGACTGGGTGGTGAGTCATAATGGCTCTCTTGGCAACAGAGACATGCACAGCACAGAATGGTGTTCAATGAAGTCACTGGACAGCAAGGGGACTGGAAGGAGACATCTCAGTCCGAGAAATGGCTCACTGTTTAGAGGATGCAGTTTTCAACAACAAACGAGACACAGGAACAAATTCACTTCAACAAATACGAGCCACGGAAACAAGAAACTGCCTCTAAAAGGAAACAGTAGTTAACGTAAAGTGTCCCCAAGGAGGATCAGGCTCTGGCCTGCAGAAAACGTCAAGGTAGTTTTGTTAATACGTTCGAAGAACTCGAGGAACCCTTAGCCCAAACTGATAAAACTGGAGGCAGGTGTTCACAGCCTTGAAGCTGACCCCCCCCCCAAGGAAGAGAACACAGGTCCAGGGCCATGGGTACAGCTGCAGGCTTCCAAGGGCAGGCCACAGTGCTGCGAAGATAGGCAGGAGTGGGCAGGGCTGTCACATGGGGCCTCACGAGGGTGAGCACTGGAGGCTCTGTAGGAGGGCAGAGGCAATCAGGGCCAGCCAGTGACCCCCCCAAGCCCTTCTGGGTCAAGATTTGCCCGTACCCCAGAACACCGAGAAACAATGGATCACCATTGCGGAACGTGTTGGCCGTTGCAAGATAATGGCCAGGATCACTCAGCGATTCCAAAATAGTCCATCCAACCTTCCCTAAGGGACAGGGCTGACAGGCAGAAGACTGCCTGTGTGAGACAAAAAAAAAAAAATGTCCTCTGCCACATGCTCGGAGGACAGCCAGGTTCACAGCATCAAAGGGCTAAAAACCTCACTGTAAACAAATAAACTCTAAAAGTAATCCAAGGAGTAGGCCTTCTCCCAAGATTCTGGGAGGGACAATGGGTCCCATAACTCGGAGCAAGGATAAAGATAGATGACCACAGGACCGCGGGAAAGCGAGGCGCTTTCAGGACACTGGTGGAGTGGCTGAAGCGAAGGCACGTCAGACCACCGCTACCCTGCCACAGCAGTGTCAGCATGAAACAGACCCGACGCCAACGAGATGTACATAGCCCAGGCTGGCCTCCAACTGGATGTGTAGCCAAGGACCTTGAACTTTCTGGTCCTCCTGCCTCCTCTGGAGTGACGAGATTACAGGTACGCACCTCCACGTTCGTGAGGCACAGGGGACTGAATCCAGAGTTCCACACACACCAGGAAGGCAGTGTGCCAGCTGAGCCTCATCTGAGGAGGACGTGCAAGCACGTCCCCTGAGTAAGCAGGAGCCAGTGAGGGAGTGTGCGCATGCTGGGGGATGGAACTGGACAGGAAGGCGGAGCCAGTGAGGGAGTGCGCGCATGCTGGGGGATGGAACTGGACAGGAAGGCGGAGCCAGTGAGGGAGTGCGCGCATGCTGGGGGATGGAACTGGACAGGAAGGCGGAAGCAGCCTGGTGCCTTAGGATCACCAGGCAGAAGGACTCACAAACAGCTGCCCAGCAAGTGCGACCAAGAGAGACAAGCAATTAACGAGCCCCCCCAAATATTTCCTAGGAACTAGGCAACCAGAGGAACAGAGCCACACACAATTGGAGCTGGGATCAAGTAAACACACAGACCCTGCTTGGTGGCCAGCACCTGTAGCCCCAGTTACTCAAGAGGCTGAGGTGGGGTGATCAGTCGAGCCCAAGAACTCAAGGTCAGTCCTGGCAACACAGCAAGCTCAATCTCTCTCTCTCTCTCTCTCTCTCTCTCTCTCTCTCTCTCTCTCTCTCTCTCTCTCTCTAGAAAAAAAATCAACCAAGAAACCAAGCAAGAACAAAACAAACTGACCATCACTACCAGAAGGCCACAAATTGCACTGAGATTAAGGTTAGACTTGAACAAGCTTCCAAATAGACAAAGAGACCAGGTCATGATGAAGAGGACCGGCTTGTTTGACAAGCTGAACCACAGAAGTCCCTCACTGGACTACACGGCCAAGTTGCTGATTCTTAGCCCAGAGTAAGCTATGGATAACCAGACATCCACCACAACTGCTCTGAGAGACTGTCATTTTGTTCCTGCTTGAATTTGGTGAGGCTCCTAAAACCCTAGAAATGCCTGCATGCACACACACACACAAATACACACGTATGCACATACATACACAGCAGTAGCAAAATTACCAAAATTGAGGGAAATGGGAAGATGTTTCTGTTTTTTCTAGGTATGTGAGGTGGAGCTGTAGGTGTCAGGTCCCTCAGTGCTCAAGTTCCTTATGTAGCATGGTCTCTCTGCACACCCTCCAGCAAGCCTTCTAGTTGTGACAATGCTTGACACAGGCCTGTGATGTATACACTGTGGACATATTAAAGCTACTGCAGGAATTGGATGTACCAATTATGGCTTTAATGAGTGTTCAGAACAGTATGAGATATAGTCAATGCTTAAATGTCGCGGGGAGAATAAAGTACCCTTCTTAGCAAAACTGCAAATGTTTGAGGGACTTGGGCAATGTGTGTGTCTCATTAGCTGTGTAAATAAACGGGGTGCAGCCACCAAGGGCAGCAGGGTGTCAAACCCAGCCAACATGGGCAGTGAGTCTGCAGGAGCCTCTCTCTGCAGGCAGACACCTCCAGGTCTCAGGGACCAGGAGCAAAGGGGTGTCTGGCTCCCTCTGCTGGTAGAGTAGAGCTTGGACATACTGAACAGCCAGAGAGAGAGAGACAGTCAGAAGGACCAACAAACAAGTAAAATAACAAAACAAAGATAAATTATAAAAGAAAGCCTTTTGATCCAAACCACTCAAACTCCTAGAGAATAAGGAAGGGAAGAGAGAGAGAAAGAATATCAATTCAAGAATATCAAGTTTAAGCATACGGCAGGGCAAAACTCGGAACAAAATTTACAAGTAAGTTAGTTTATAACCAGAGAGATGGCTCGGCAGATAAAGGTGCTTATCACCAAGCTTGACAACCTGAGTTCAGTCCCTGGGACACTGGTAGAAAGAGAGGACTGACTGACTCTCCTAAGTTGTTTCGTGACTTCTTCAAGTGCACTGTGGCACACACATGGGTGTGTATACACACACACACACACATACACATGCATCACACACAAATGTGAATTTTAAACATTTAATGCTAATAAAAAAGACAACAGTGCATGTGAAAGAAAATGAAAGGGTGGGCAGACACAGAGTTCACCTGGGGTAAGTGACACTGGAATAGAGGCAGCCAACTGAAGTCTTGGTGAACGGCCTTGCATCTCCACCAGAGGACCCCCTGGCCCACGCAGACAAAAAGCCACACACCTGCCAACTGGTGGTGACCATTTGGCTTCACAATCCTCAATCCACATGCACTAGTGTGTGTGCCAGAGAAAGTCCTGCCAAGGTGTACAATGGGGATCACGTCAGTCCCTTGAGCTGGCCGAGCCTAGCAGTCAGCATCCAGCAGTCATCTGCAGCAGGTGGGGGACCATCCTGGCCCATCAGCAGGGACCCCCCATCCTATGAAGGTATCTGAAGGTTCCTCAGTTTCACTGGGATTGTTGGAGTATTTAAATAAGGATACTGTCACTGGTGTCATTAAAAATTAGACAGGTGAGCAAGCCAGGCCACGTGGGACAAAACAGAGGTGGTGTCTATGGGGAGTGGGGCAGTGGATTCAGGAAAACCTAATGTTTTAGCTCAAGGTATGCTGGAGACTTGGTGGGTGAGAGTTCTGACTGTAGGGTGGCATCCTAGGGTGGGCCCAGAGTCAGCCAACCCTAAGTGTTCAGTTGCCTCAAGAAAGTTGGGCTACACCAGTCCTGCAGCCCAATGCCATGTGTTGAGTCCAACAAACATCAGTACTGGATAACAGAGATTAAGCCCTGCCCTGTGGTTCAGCTGGCTTTGAAAGGGGATGGGACATGGCTGACTGTGACTAGAGCCTGACATAGTCATACTCCTCCCAGCTGGCAACAGGGGTGGCCTGTCTGCCATTCAGACACTGTATACTACCATGTGGAAGCATCATACTGCCCAGTGAAGCCGGCCTTGAACACAGGCCTGTGAGCACCTGCTCAGCACCCGGGTACTAACACACCCTTCTGGGAGGCCTGGTTCCCACACAGCATAAAAACTGATGCTCACCTGACTGGTGCAGGGAGCTGGGGTTTCTAAGCACCAGCTGGGGTTTCTGGGGTGGGCGGACTGTCTCTAGGCTTCCCAGTGTGTAGCAATGATGAAAGCATGTCTGTTTCAGCTCCTTGACTTTGCAGGACATCCCAGTGGGCATGTACAGGAACCCAAACTCGGGGTTAGAATCCCAGCGTCTCCTTTCCCTAGATGTGTGACCTTGGAAGACTGAGTAACTACTACTCATTGTGACGTTTGAATGGAACACAGTAAATCCCTTTATCCAGTTGTACCCTCTAAGGTTTTGGTTACTAGCAATCATTTGTGGTCCCAAAATATTAAGTGAGCATTTCCAGAAACAAGCAATCCCTAAGTTTTAAGTTGTGTTCAGTTATGAGCATGGTGGGCTGGTTCAGCTACCACCCCACTCTGTCCCACCATTCCTTTGTCCAGCGTGTGCATGCTGCATGTCCTGGCCACATGTTAGCTACCCTCTCAACAGTTGTTAGGGTGGCAGTGCCGTTGGCCAAGCAACCCTTATTCTACTTAATAATGGCACAAGAGCAGTGATGGCGACAATTATATCACAGCATATCACTAAACCTGTCCTGTCTCATTGGTTGTTCATCCTTCACTGTGACTAGTTCATAAATTAAGCTCTACCATAGGTATGTATATTAGGAAAACAGTCTTTAGGTCTGGGTATCATCCCAGGATTCAGGCACCCTTTGAGAAACATGTTAGTGCCTCCCTCGGATAAGGGGAGGTTACTATAATCTTCAGTAATGTATTTTTCTTACTGGGTACTTGGCCTGTCTCCACCCCACTTCAGGCCTCTCTGGACTCCTTTGCATCCGTGGTTCTTAAACTACCACGGCATGAAGCCAGCTTCTTGAAGCAGAGCAGGACCACTCCTACATATCTGGGTCAGGCTAGAGAGGCTGCATCTCTAAGTGGTCTCTGGCGAAGAAGCAGTTTGAGAAGCCCTGAGTTTTTAAAGCTTTCTAAAAAGGGTCTGGTAGACTGAGGTATCAACGACCTCCAGCTTGGCAACCCCGGGGGTTTCCACTGAGCGCAGAACCACTCGCTGAGCCTGCAGTGGGATGTGCAAGGATGCTCTCGGGGTGCCGAAGGAGTCAATCATTATCCCTACAGTCAGGCGCTCCAGGGTTCCTCACCGGCAGAGGGAAGCGATGAGCGGGGCCGGTCCCTGCAGACCTTTGGAGCTAGGAAGCCACATATTGACCCACCCCGGTGTGCCGCCCGCCAGATCCTGCGCCCCACGCCCCTTCCCGAGGCCCGTAGGCGCCCCGCTTTCCCTAGGTTTCCCTGGCTCCCAGTCCAGCTCCGGCCCGCGCTTACCGGTCCTCTCCCGGCCGGCGGCGAAAGCGAGGCGACGGGGCGCGCGCTGGGCACCGCGGAGGCCTGCCGCGGGAGGAAGCGGGAAGGGCGGCCGGCGGGCCAGCCCCGCCCTGCCCAGGCGCCCGGACAGAGGGGCGGGGTCACAGGGGCGGAGCCACATGATGGGAGGGGCCTTGTGGGCCGGCCTTGTGGGCGGGGCTAGGTCATAGGGTTGAAGCTTGAGAACCCAGTTTTTAAAGTAAGGGTCTGGTGGATTGAGGTATCCAATTCACTCCCAAAGTCGCCCACCTTAGCAGCCTCGGCGGCTTCCAATGAGCACACGATAGCTCGCTAAGTCTACAGAGGGGTGTGCAGTGATGCGCCCTGAGTGCAGCAGGCGTTAATGACACGCCTCAGAGGCGGGGCCGCTGGGGCGGGGGCAAGGGATTCTGCGGGACTTGGGAGGCCTACGAGTAGGGCGGGGCCACGGTCAGGGGCGGGGCCGGGCGGCGGAGCTAAGAGCCACTGGTCTACAGTAGCTCACTGCAAGGGTCAGCTTTCTTCAGGCTCCATGTCTGCCTGTCTTGTTTTCCATCTAACATTTCTAGATGTTTCACCTTTAAACACTTCGGTATGTGTCATCAAGTTCTGTCCTTCAACATGGCTGTAATGCTTTCATACTTATCTAGTGGTAATTCCCAGTCCTCTGTAGGTATCGCTGGTTGACTCGTTAACTCGGAAATGACTTCGGACCATTGTAGAAGGATAAAGGGCGGGTCACCTGCGTGGGTAGCTGTGGGCTACCCAGGCTGACATAGCCCTAGACGACCCAGCATTGGTTAGCCTCAGTGGACACCAGCTCCCACAAACCATCCTGTGCCCCCACATACTGCCCTCTGCTGGTTCAAGAATCCTGAACCCTGTCTGGATTCTGAGCAGCCAATTGCATCTGCAGAAACCCACTGTGTAAGACTGGTTTTCAACAGAGGAGCGAGATACAACTGGCACAGAAAAGTATGTAAACGGCTGGGGAGATGCAACTCAGTGCTAGACAGGCCGATTCCTAGATTCTGTCCTCAGCAAACGAACAAAACAACATAGAAAGCAGATGACAGCAGTCCACATGTTACGGGAAATTATGGTCTGAATTGTTCACATTGTCTAAACACATGCATTGAATTCTGAACCCGAGAGTGACTGCATTTGTCAACAGGGCTTATGTATGGAGGTAACCACGAATAAACGAGGTCATAGGGTACAATCATAATGGGACTGGCGTCCCCTCAGGAAGAGGAAGAACACTGGAAGCTCATTCTCCCTGTGTGTGTGGATGTAGGACATAGACAGGAAGAGGAAGAGACGTGATCAGAAATAGTCATCCCTGCACCTTGATCTTGGATCCATGCTGGTCTGCTGTCTTTTACTGTTAACAAAATCAGCCTAGAGAAAAGGGTTTATTTGGGCCCATAGTTTTGGAGGTTTCATAAAGGCTTAACAAGGGTTTGATCCCCAGACTGAAGTGCTGTTAGGAGGTGTTAGAACCATAGGGAGGCAGGGCTAGCATGGTGGGAACCCAAATAACTGGTGTCACAGTCTTGGAGGGAACATTGGCCCTCAGCCCTTCCTCCTTGAGACAGGACTCCAGTGCAAACTCTTTTCTTGAAGACTAACCCAGAAAGTCCCATGAGAGTGAAGAGGAGAGGCAGAAAAGGAAAAGGGGGGGTTCACTACAAACAGGCCCACATGGTGAACTCCCAGAGCGACTCTAGGTGCTTCTAGGGGGACTTAGAGGTAACCCACCTGAAGAAACACAGAGAGCAGGTTACCTAAAGTCCAGAGACCATCAGTCCTGTCTTGTAACTGGTGCTCCTTGGGGATGCCACCCTCCAGAGTCACTGAGGACTCTGTAGGCAGAGGCAGGCAGAGGCACAGCAATGGCCTCTGAAAGGTTTTGGGACACCAACAAATAAGCAGGTAATGACAAAGGGGAAAGCAGTTTTTAGGACTTTGTACCATGTCCTCTGCCTGCCACTCATCCTCATGCAGCCTAGGTTACACAGAGCTGATGTCCTTTCATGGGTGAGGGAGCCAAGAGGCTAGAGGTGTCTACTTGCCCAAGGCTACATACACCACCATGGCACAGCAGGGATTTAAAGTCTGGCCTGAGCCTAAAGCCATGGCTTTCCGTGAATAAGACTGTCTGCCCTGAGCTAGTGAGTTGGTGAAAGGAAGTAGATGCATGGATGGATGGATGGAAGGATGGATGGATGGATGGATGAATGCATGGATGCATGGATGCATGGATAGATGAATGCATGGATGGATGGATGGATGGATGGATGGATGGATAAAGGAGCTGGCTGCTCATGTTGTCCAGTTCCTGTTAAATGTGATGGCTCAGAGCTGAGATGGGGCTTGGTGCCAGAATGCTTTCCCAGGATACCCAGGGTCCCATACACAGACAGAGAGACACATACACAGACATCACACAGACACACATACAGAGACAGACACACACATGCATACATGTACACACACACACAGACATCACACAGATACACACATACAGAGACACACACAGACATCACACCGAGACAAACACACACATGCATATATGTACACACAGACACACACACAGACATACATACAGAGACAGACTCCTGAAGGCAGTGATTACAGCTGTGCAACACCACACCTGTCATCTCCTTTCAAACATTAAATTTAAAATGTTAATTTCATGGACTGGAGAGATGACTCAGCTGTTAAAGGCTAGGCTCACAACCAAAATATTAATTTCACATACAAAATGGGAAGAAAATTCCCCAAAACAAAATTTGCCTTCTGATTAGTTAGAAGATGGTTCAAGTTCACCCAGGGCAGCCCCTCACTTCTCCCCTTCTGACACCCAAGAGCTATCTTAGGACATTCCTCACACCACAAACCTCTCCATCTAGGGCACTATGTCATCCCTGGCCTTCATTACGCACACGGGGAAGTCTATCTACACTGTTGTCCTGTCAGGTGGATTGGTCTCCCAGGGATCTCTGCAGACTGCTGAGACCAACCACATAAGGAGCCCTGACTGGCATTGGGTTAGGCCAAGTCCGGAGCAGCTCACCACACCCTACCCCCAACCCCGCTCTTCCTGACAGCCGTGTATGTGACTGAGTGCTACCAGGAAGGCAAAGCTGTCATGGGGAACCCACTAGTAACTTGCAAAACCATAAGCATGAGCAAAAGTTTTATACTGCAGTGGTCATAGCACTTGAATCACAGCACCCACTGACACAGTGGTGGCCCACCTCACCATGAAAGGCTGGGGTGGGCAAAGCAGGCCCTGCAGTTTCTGCTTTCAGACAGGAAACCAAGGCTTGCTCACCAGCGAGTGTGTGGCAGTGCCAGGTGTGAAGGTTAGGATGCTCCTGACTCGTTAGCAAGCCTCTCCCTAGGGTTCTGGACTAGCCCCAAACTGTCTAGCCTTCAGGGACAATGAAAGACTTACTGCACTTCTCAGTGTGG
Organism: Mesocricetus auratus; assembly: GCF_017639785.1. NCBI lineage: Eukaryota > Metazoa > Chordata > Mammalia > Rodentia > Cricetidae > Mesocricetus > Mesocricetus auratus. The sequence goes on along the minus strand of NW_024429266.1, from coordinate 151,681,865 downwards.
GCTCTGTGGTGACTCAGCACTGCTGCTGTGTCTCCGTGGAGGAGGAAGGTGGAAGTCAGGAGCAGCTGTCAGCCTGTGGGGCCACCGTGGGGATGGCTCCCACGTAAGTATGGCTGCTCTCTGGAGACCTGACTCGCTGCAGTCTTCAGGGACAGCACCCGGGCAGCTAAGCACCCCCCTCCTCTCAGGACTGACCCAAGGCCTTGAGGAAACTGACCTGACACTAAAGATAGGTTTCGCTGACTGCACACAAGGAGGAGCTGGCAAGGGGAGGGTATCCCAGGGCAGCTGGGAATGTCAGTACACAGGGTCTCCTCACAGGACACCGATCTTCCTCCTTAGGACCTTGCAAAGGACCCAAGTTATCTCATGTTTGAGGGCAGCAGAATTTGAAAAGAAGAAATGCCAGGACAAAAGGTGTCTGAGGTAAGGTTTCTATTGCTGCGAAGAGACACTATGACCTGGCAACTCTTGAAAAGAAAGCAGTTAATTGGGCGACTTACAATTTCAGAAGTTTAGTCTACTATCATTATGGCAGACATGGCAGCATGCAGGCAGACATGGTGCTGGAGAAGGAGCTGAGAGTCCTGCATCTTGACTTGTAGGCAACAAGAACTGGTCTGTCTCAATGGGTGTAGCTTGAGCATAGGAGACCTCAAAGCCCATCCCCAGGGCAGAGCAGGGAATAAAGTCTGGCCTGAGCCTAAAACCATGGCTTTTGGTGAATAGGGCTGTCTGTCATGAGCAAGTGAGTTGGTGAAAGAAAGAAATGTGACACACTTCTTCCAACAAGGCCACACCTACTCCAACGAGGCCACACCTCCCAATAGGGCCACTCCCTTTGGGGGCCATTTTCTCTCAAACCACTACAGGATGATAAACCCTGTGATGTATTTTAAATGTTTTTTGGAGTGTGCTAGAACTTGATGGCTGCAGATTATTACAGGTGTGTGGGCCTGTGCATATGTGTGCTGAGGATAGAACCCAGAACCTCACTCACCTAGATTACTGCTTCCCCAATGAGCTATTCCTAACCCATGAAAACTTTTAGATGGCTGTGGGGCATGTGGTAAAGGCTGCAGACTTGGGCTGTTTCTATTTCCACCCCAGCTGAATGTGAACTCTGGCTTGCAGACTCAGCTTGCCTTCCCAGAGCATGAAAAACCCTTGCTTCCAGGTGCACTCACTTTCAGAGGCACGGGGGTTAGTAGTTTAGCGTTATCATCTGAGGGGACAAATTTCAGTCCACAGCAGGGCAAGGCCCCATGAGCCCCCATCAAGGCACCATGTAGAGAACACGATGTAGCGCCCTCTGGTGGACGTGCGAGGTACAGGTGGCTGGCTGTGCCTTGTCCAGACCACAGAGCCTTGACTTCCTCACCCATCCTACCACGGACTCTCTAGTTGGCCAGAGACTTTCAGATCACTCTGATGTGAGGAAAATGGGGTGCAGGTGGTGGTTGAAAACAACGGGGTGGTATTTAGTGTCGCTAAACTACACCCTTAAAAATGTACAGTGGTATGTCCTTATCCCACTTAAAAATTAAAAATGAACAGTGGAAGTAAGAGCACATCCTTCCCTTCAGTGAGCATCAGGAAGCAATGCTGGGCATGCCCAGGGCAGGGGCGGGGCCTGGCTGAGAAAGCAGGAAACAATCCAGAAGCACCCCCAACGCACACACTCTCTCTCTCTCTCTCTCTCTCTCTCTCTCTCTCTCTCTCTCTCTCTCTCTCTCTCTCTCTCTCTCTCTCTCTCTCAGTCCCCCCACACACATACTGGGACCCAGAACAAGCCTCAGAGAGGGAGCCACACATCTTTCATAGACCTGTAAGAAGACCTCTGAGAGACTACAGCCTCAGCACAGTGAGCCTTGGGCATAGCCCATCTCACCCCTTACAAGGGGTAAATCATTCATACAAGAGGGTATAGGTTTTCCATTAGGAATTGGTGTCCCTGGCTGGAGAGGTGGCTCAGCCATTAAAGGCTAGGCTCACAACCAAAAATATAGGAATTAGTGTCCCAAAGTGCTGACTTGGAAGTGAAAGCCTTGGGACCCATTCCAAGAAACTCAGGACCTGGGTCTCTGACAGAGTCACTACAGCATGGTTTCGTGATTCAGGAAGGAAAAGGAGCTTCATCGCAGCCACAGGACCTTGAGCAAGCTAGCGTCCCTGCTTTGATGGGCTAGTCATTCCTCCTTCCCTGGACCACAGCACACACAATACAAATGTGAGGAGAGGATTTAGAAGCCTGCACGGCACGCAGCACTAGCCAGGCTGTTGTGGTTACCATTGCTGCTACCAGTGATCCTGTGTGTGTGTGTGTGTGTGTGTGTGTGTGTGTGTGTGTGTGTGTAGGGGTGTCACACAATCTACTATCCTATGTCACTTTGAGACTGGGATAAACTCCAAGAACTGTGCTGTCAGGCAGTGCTGTCACTGTGCATGTCAAAGAGTTCATGAACTGGACAGATGGCTCAGGAGTGACAGCTTGCTGCTTTTGCAAATCACCTGATTCCCACAGCCCATGTCTGTCAGCTTACAACTGCCTGTAACTCTGGTTTCAAGGGATCTGATACTCTCTTCTGATCTTTCCTGGCACCTGCATGCACATGCACATACACACAAACACACAGACAAAAAGTAAGTAATAATAAATCTTTTAAAATGAGTATACTGATGCTGATTATCTTAGTGAACACATGACCAGTGACAGCACCCCTGTGAATCACTGTAATTTCATACTATGCAGTGGAGTTTCCACAGCTCCACCACAAATCCAGGAGCGACAAGTTTACATACCATCACTTATGACATCACAGGTGATAGGAATTATTAAACTCACTGCTATCATCTGGGACCTATATCAGGTATGTGGCTTCCTGTTGACAAAAATGGCATTGTAGGGCTTGCACTGTGCTTAGGAGAAGGGCAGGGATGTGGAGGAAGACCAGAGTATCAACAGGCCTGGTTGAGAGCTTTCCCACACCAGCATAGGCTGACCTAGGTCACTTGCCACCTGGCCAGGGGAGTTGACGAAGGACAGAGAAGCCTTTAAAAACCTCTGGACCCAGGAAGGCAGAGTCAGAGAGAGGTGGCAGTGGTTGGCGTGCCAAGAAGAGAATGAGCGTGCTGGGTAACCAAGGCAACGGCAAGTCTGTGGTGTGTGGGACCTCTAGGATGAGGGTACAGGGAAGAGGGCCTCGGGCACCCAGAGGTGGACACACAGGTGGTAGACTTGCAGGGGCTGTGCTCTTGGGTGGGGTGGTGTAAGATGACAAGGAATTCATGTGATTGAAGATGGGATTTCTGCCCAGGTCTCAGATGCCAGGCAGGGTGAAGTCCCCACTGCAGGCCCCCGGTTGCCATCATCACTGCCCAAGACCACTGAGTGGCTGGAGAGGACCGGGGTCCTTGCAGAGGGCACTGGATTGCTTCATGGCCCAGGGCTTGTGCCCCAAGTCCCATTTCCTGTTTCTGGGGAGTTACTCTTCTCCACAGCACCTTACACCCATCTCAGCTCTTGTCTTTGGAGGCATGCGCTGATCCATGCATTTCCTTCTGTGAACCCAGTAAGGAGTTTCATTCTCTGGTGACCAAGTGATGCTGTGTGCCCCGGACTCAGGGTCACTGTTCCCTCTGGGACCTCCAGGGCACCCACAGACAGAGCGGTGACACAAAGTGCAAACTGCCTCTGCTCATATCTTTATTCGTCCGGGATATGACTGCCCACTCCACTTGGAGCCACTGTGGACAGGAGGGTTCTGAGCCACCAGGCAGGGGCCAGGGTCCCTGAGGGATGCAGAAGAAGCACCATGGAGACCTGGCTTCAATACTCGAAAGTCACGGTCTTGACCCGCAGGTACTCGTTCAGGGCCGCCTCTCCTGCAAGAAAGCACACACTGTTGGGACACCTATGGCTGTGCATGGATCCCGAAGATGAGCACAGCTGTGGGCAGCCTAGCTTTCTCCACCGATGAGACACCAAGGCCCCGGGACATCACACACCCAATCCAGGCTGTCCCTGTAGTAAGCTATGGGCCTAGACTCCCGTGCAGTCAGGGGAATGCAGAACCAATCTGGGGCAGTCATCTAGAACCTTTCCTCGCCCCTGCTACATTGTGGTGGTGGAAGTGGTGCCCTGCTGGCTCTCAGTAGCCACGAAGTTATCTTCCTGCCCTGCCTGTGACTGGCATTCCTGTATATACTCTCTCCATTACTGCCTGCTGTCTCAGCAATAACATCAGCCCCAAGAGTGTCCCCCTCCCAGGGAGAACTGAGCAGCTACCAGCTATCTTGTTCAATGTGACACCCTGGCACTGGGTACAGAACCCGGCACTTGGTGGCCTTTGACAAGTGTTTCTCGAGTGAATACATGAAAGCAGCCCCACTGGCAGAGTTTTGTTACCCAGATCTTTTCCAAATCCAGACTGTTTGAATCCTCCAAAGGGTGCGGCCACATCAGTCTTGTTGTATGTGTTGACGAACACAGTGCCCGCCTGGAGTTTGTCACTGACATACAGGGCCTTGTTGATATCCCGGGTGAAGACACCAGAGGCCAGGCCAAATTCTGTGGCATTGGCTCGAGATAGCACGGCATCCATGTCCCTGTGGGGGAAACCCAAGGACTTCCTGAGGGATGCTCAAAGCACCCATTGTTGGGCTTGGGAAACGGCAACATCAGAGTCTGCTTCCCCAAAGTATCTAACCCCTTGCTCCTCAGCCATGAGACCCTGAAAGGAAAAACCTGTGCTGAGACCAGAGCAAGCCTGGAGAAGGGGACAGCAGAGAGGAGAGACTCGGAGGGACAGGGGCATGAGTAGTTCACAGAGCAGATCTGGGCACAGGGCCTCATGCAAGAAGGGAGCCCAGGAAGGTGGCTTTGGGTAGAGGTGGATTGAGCAGTCAGCAGACATCGGACACAAGAGCTAGGGCAGTGCCTGCTTGGTAGAGACAGTGAAGTCTAAAACAGCCAGTAGAAGCAGGTTACGGTAGTCATATCGTGACAACCGAACGGTGAAGACAAAGGTGTTGTTTTGCCTGAAAAAAAAAAAAGGAGTCAGGAAAAGGTGTGGCTGGTCAAATGGATCCACCAAGCTGTGGTCCCTCCACTGTGAGTGGATCCTTCTCTCTCTCTAACCTGATGGCCCGGGTGGCTCCCAGGTCAAGGCGTGTGTTCTGAGGCTAGCTCCTGAGTATTCTTGCTGTCCCAGCTGGCTTCCACGGGACCCAGGCTCCAGGCCAGTGACTTGAGGCTATCATGGAGAGACAGCCCTAGCCCGGGTGAGCGTAGCTGCTTCCTTTGTTCCAGGCAAATGCAGGTGAAGCACAGATCTGAGGCAGGCTCACCTCATCCAGACAACCTGACCCATAGGCTCGTTTATGAGTCAGACCATTTGGTCAGGGCCAGTTTAGTACTCATCAGGACACCGTGAGAACAGGACCTGGCAGGCTGTACAGAATACCAGAGAGATGGAGGGCAAACACAGGGGAGCTGGGGCATACAGAGAGATTGCCTTTTGTTCATCTGGGCCTGGAGGCCATCCAGCCCAGGGGAGAGAGGACAAAGGGAGCCCCATGGACTTCAAAAGCCCCCTGGAGACAGCTCAGGCATTGTGTACAGGCTCTTCGCTGACTCAGTTTCCTTCTCATGGACCATCTCTCAAAGCTGATGTCAAGACTCCAGGCACACAGAGAAAAAGCCCTGAGAGGCATGGCGGACACATACCCATCAGCAAACCGGGAGATGATCATGATGGGCCCGAAGGACTCCTCCTTAGCGATGTACATGTGGTCCTCCACATCTGTGAAGACTGTTGGCTGAAAGAAGAAGCCTGTAGGGGAGACAGTGGCCTGAGGCATGTAGGAGGTAGAGGTCCCTGACTGTCTCCTCCCTATGCTGGCCAGAGCCTGGCTCACACAGCTCTCTGTTCGACTCTGGTTCTAACAGGTGCACTATAGACCCAGGTGCCCCATCCTCTGCCTTCTAGGGAGAAATGGAGCGTCAGCCCTAATCTGCCCTGTTCTTGACTGGGCTCTAGAAAATTCTCCACCTTATCGTTCAGAGAATAGATCTGCTGCTCCCACATTCCTAGGGGCTGCACTGGCCCCGTTGGATCCCTCTCCCTGTTCTGTCAACAGGGCTCACCCTAAACTTTTCCATCTAGCCCCTGCTAGGGCTTGTCACACTGTCCTCAGCCCTAAGGAGCTCCCACCTTGGTGATACTGGGAAGGTGGTGCTTACATGCCACTTGAGCTAAGTGATAAGTTGTTTTCCGGGAGGGACACTGGAGAGTTGTTTGCCAAGCTGAGGAACAGCAAATACAGATGGCAGAAATACGAGAGACATCCAGAGAGAGGGCAAGAGATGAGGGTAAAGGACAAGTTTGCAAATGTGGTCAGGGAGGTAGGCGGGGAACTTCCCCCGGAGCAGGAGGTCACCGCAGAGCTCTCAGAAGGGGAATAAACAAAGGGTCAGCGGCTCACGGGGACACTCGGCAGGACGAGGTGCATAAGGGGCAGGGGTGCGGGAGAGTCGAGGCATAAATGAGGTGCCAGACATAACAGAACCAGGAGGGAATTAAAACCTAGGCGTCCGGAAAGAGGGTGTGTCCCTTCTTCCCCTCCCCCTTTCCATCAGTTAGCAAGAGCCTCCTGGGTGCGGGGTTCCTTATAGAGCGTAAAAGACAGACAGCAAATGCAGGCAGGGTGTGGCGCTACGGTGCTGCGGGCAGGTGGCACAAGGTCTCGTCCGTGTGCCTTCTGCTTTCCTGGTTTGGGTGTAGATGCCAGAGAAGCAACTGTGTCTGGGGTCAGACACTGCTGGCTTCAATGCGAATGGCCCCCACAGGCTCATGTATTTGAATACTGGCCCCCAGCTGGTGGAACTCCTTGGGACGGATTAGGAGGTGTGGCCTTGTTGAAGGAGGTGTGTGTTTGGGGGCTACTCCTAGTTAGTTCTCCCTGCCTCATAGCTGTGATCTCAAGATGTGAGCTCTCAGTTACTGCTCCAATGCCATAACTGTCTGCCTGTTGCCATCTCCCTGCCATGATGGTCATGGGCTCACCCTTCGAATCTGTAAGCCCCCAGTAAACTCTTCCATTAGCTGCCTTGGTCATGGCGTCTTCACAGCCATTAGAAGAGTCACTAAGACATTCAGTGAGATGACTGAAGTCTAGCGTCTGGGACCAATCGGGTGGAAGTATCTCAGGCTGGCTGTGTCAAGAGCTCTGGACGGGTGACCTGAGCCATGGGTCAAGGACTGCCCGCGCCCGGCAAAGGCTCACTCCTAGTTAAGGGCAGCTGGCCATTGCTGGAGGGACACTGTGGCTTTCCACCTGTTGCCTAGCTATTTGCTTGGAACTAAAACACTCCCTGGAGGGAGGAAGGAGGTTCATAACACTCAAGTAAATGACACAGGATCCATATGGCCCCGCCACCTGCTCACTGGCCAGTGAAAAGGGAGAAGAGATAGCAGGGAATCTGCCTCCAAGTTGGGGTGTCCAGGATGCAGTTTTGGGAGTTGTAACCCAGGCTCTGAGCCATCATGTTCCTGTGAGTGACCCCAATAAACCCGCTGGCTGGCTAAGCTAGACATGGGTAGGACCATCTCTTTTCCGTGGTCACTGGTTCCCTACCTGGGGTGAGTGGCCATTAGTACATGTCTCCCAAGAAGCCACAACACAATTTTTCGGAAGAGAAACCAAAGAGGGAGAACCTTGAACTAACTCCGAGGAGACTGACACCATGGTGGAATGATGCCAATAGCAACACCCTGCACAACAGGGTGTGCCAGCACTGAGGAATGTTCTGGACTCCACCTTTTCAGTTCCGGACCTGGGTCCAGAGATTAACCAAACAGCCAAGGCCCATTCGATCTGGAGACCTGGATCCTGACCACACAGGTACTTGGCCTTCAGCTATGTCCAGTTAGGGCTGGGCTGGAAACCAGGGGCCTAGAATTTGCTGCCTCAGTTTACCCAAGTGAGCTGGAGAACTCTTGACTGACCTGGCCTTGGGACTTGGTTCCCACCACAGACCAGCGTGGCCCCTTCCTTCACACCGCGCTGGCAATACTCCACCAGCTTCCTCAGGTGGGCCTCGTGGTTCTGCGGGCCATGGTTGGTGTCTCTGTCCAGGGGATTGCCGATTTTCATCTTCCCCACCTCCTCCACCTGTAGGAAGTCCTCAAGTCAGGTCTGCTTAATGCCGCCACAGTATCCTATGACGGTACTGAGACGTCTCCCATCTTTGCAGCTTTGTACTGACCACAGGTCCCGGAAGAGTGTGTGGAAGCCATTTCCACGCTGATGAGGCTTTCCCACTCCAAACCTGTCTACCACAGGTGTCTCGGTGACAGACGGAGGGACACTGAACAGAGAGAAGGGTTCAAGGCTCAAGTCCACCTAGCCCTGCTTTCATTTTCCTCTGCTTCAACAAATCCTTTGAGTGTGGCCTCCTGTGGGAAGCCTTCCCTCTGCTTCGGCCAGCTTCAAAGTGAGTCTAGGCTTTGTAGTTAAAGATGCTACCTTGGGTATCACCAGGGAGTGACAGCGGAGACGATCTAATGGCTCTGGAGCTTGGGTGTTAGGAGGACGGAAAATGAGTTGGAGGCTGAAGAGATGGCTCATGGGTTAGAAGTACTGGCTGCTATTCCAAAGGACCAGGCTTGGTTCCCAGACACACACATAGGCTCACAACCACCTGTAACTCTAATTCCAGGGGAGTCAATGCCCCCACTCTGACCTCTGCAGACACCAAGCATGTATTATACATGTATACATGCAGGAGAAACACGTATCCACAATAAAATAACCTTAAAAATGAGTCAGGATGTAGGATAAAGAAAGGAAACACAGTTGGACAGAATCAGTGGCCAACAAGACAGATCTGCTGGCCTCTGGGGAGCAGTCCCAGTCCCTTGCTTGTATGGCTCCTGACCGGGGACTTAGGATCAGGCAAAGTTGTCTCCACCCTTATTCAGTTCAGGGCCCACCCTAGTCTGGATGGACTGTAAGCCAGGGAAACTAAACTCCTGGGTGTCATGTGTCATTTGTCACACAGCAAAGCTGCTCAGTCCTTTCCTGTCGCCTTTCGTACTTGGACACATTCCTGACTACTCTGGTTTGGCTCTGCTGTCCTCCCAAGGCCCACGTGTTGAAGGCTTGGTCGTCAGGCTGGGAGGCTGTTGGGCTGTAGTGGGACCTTTAGGAGACAGGACTTAGCAGGAGGGAGTGAGGTCACTGGAGTCGTCCCCGTGAAGGAGATATTGGGGCCCCACCCCTTCCTCTCTTCTGCTTCCCAGAGCCATGAAGTGAGTGCTTGTGCTCGGTAGTGCGTTCTACTATGACACCGTGCCTCACCAAGGCCCGACGCAATGGGGCCAGTACCATGTACCCAGAAACTGTGAGCTAGAACAAACCTTCCTTCCACAGAAACCATTGATCTCAGGTATTCTGGAACCCAGACCTTCCCCCAGGAAATGGTCCTAAATGACGGTGCCACCTCATCCTTCCCTCAGGTGTCCTAGCCCCAATGTACGTAAAGTGACAGGTAGGCTCGCCACTGCACTCTCAGCACCCCTGCACTTTCCTGCCTGATCTCCAGGACCCAGCCAGGGTGGGCTTACAGCTGCCAGCAGGGAAGCCTCCAGCCTCAGGTGCCATCGCCTTGACACCATTGTCTAGATTAAGGGTGGGCGGGGGCTCTGGCTGGACCAACCTGTGTCCTTCCCATGACTTTATTCTAACAGTTGGAGTTTTCCCCTCTCTGGTTTTGTGTTATAGAAATGTCGGTCTATAGCTGTCAACCACACGTGATGAGGCTGGTCATAATGAGGCCAATCCACTGACAAATCCACAGGTCAAGAGTTAAAGACATTCCTTGCTGAGGCTGGTGCAGAGCATCTTCTCATTACTCAAGGCCCTGGGCTGCAGCACCACATACATACAAACAGCAGGCAAATAAGACGGCGATACAGGGCCAAGAAGATCTGTTTGCTCCTGAAGCCAGACTCACTCTGCCCTTTCGTCGTTATCCAGTACCTCTAGTGGGAGCTACTGCTTGGCACCTGTCAGGTCCTAGAAGCTGGCAGAAGCTGCCCCCTTACTCTATGGCCAACTTGCACCAACCATTGCCCAATCCCGGAGCCTGGGACAAAGTCTAGCTTCTTGATTCTGGGCAACTGTACAGGGTACTTCCTGCTCCAGGGATGCTGCGAGGGGTCCTGAGGCCATGTCCTTGCTCTCCTGTCCTTTGCCCAGTCCTCTCCTAGTCCCTCCTGTGGACTCACCAAAGGAGGTCAGCCCTTGTGAAACTTGTACACTTGGTCCTCGTCCTAGGCCATACTTTCAGAGAATGCGCCTCCTTTTTGGCAGTGCTGAGGATGGGACCACAACCTGGGCGAACTCTAGGCCACTGAGGTACCCTCAGTCCACACACCCTTTGTTCCCATCAGTTTGAGCTGAAGACTCAAGAGTCCCCAAGGACCCTCTGAATGGGCAGGTGGTACCCAGTGAGAGGCGCCCAGACACTCCTCACTCAGCACCACCACCTCGCGAAGCCTGCCCCACTGCCCCCTCCCCGCTCAGACTCTAGCCTGGAACTTACCACTTTCTGCACGAACTGGTCATGGATGGCATCCTCCACAAAGAGCCGGCCCGCCGCAATGCAGTTCTCCCCTTTGTTGAAGAAAACGGAGCTCATACCCTTCAGAGAAGTGCAGAAATGCCAGGTCACAGATCTCCCAGTGTGCTTCTGCCCCACTGCCCACCAGGACTGTTAGCCCTTCTCAGGGAAGAGGGGGGTGCCTGCATCCTGCCTTCCTCCCATGGGTCAGGCTTGACCAGCACGGGGCACACATGTCCTGTGCAATTCCCCACCTGTAGGGGCAAGAGGTGGCAGTGGGAAGTGAGGACTCAAAGCCACATGGTAAGAGGGAGCCGCACAGAGTCCTCATCCCATCACCACAGAAGGATGCTATTCCCATGACAACAGACCAATATGTGGGGTGAGCTTGAGTCTGCCTGGACCCCAGTCCATGGGTAGGCTCACTGGGTGGCCCAAAAGGTACCAGGTCTTCTTGGGACCTGACTGGAGAGGTACCAGGTTGCATGTTAGCAGGGTTAGAGATCTGGGTTGAGAGGGACAGCCCTAGTTCTAAGGAAGCCCCAGCAGGGGTCAGGAAAGCTGCCAGGACACACTAGGAGCTGAGAGGCCTACTGCAGCAGGTCGGGGGTGGGGCATGGGCCTCCAGCTATGTGCAGGGCTCAGAAGCAGCATCACTTTGAATTGAGCCAAGATCCTGGACTGTTGGGCTCCTGGGTGACATGAATAAGGTAGGTCCTGCCCTCCCTCAGCTTCCCATTGAACAAGGCTGGACCCCCTCTTAGGGCTCAGGTGTCATGCAGAATGAAGTTTAGTCACACTGCTAAGATAGTTGGAACCCTGGTAGAATGGGCCAGACTAATTTGTTTCCACAGCAGTGGAGAGGGACCAAGGCACATGAGCGACAATACCAATGGTAAGAACCACTCCCACGTCCATGGCACATGCCACATGCAGTCACTGTCCTGAGTCCTCATTTATGACGATCTGAGAGGCCACCGCAGATGCGTACTTTTCTGGCTCTGTGTGCGTGGGTGTGCTCAGGCCTAGCCTGTGGCTGCCCAGGGCGTAGGCAGAGAGCTGGGCATGTGTGCACAGGGTCATTGGCAGAGTGGTGGCTGTCAGCAAGGTCATGCCTGAGGGACACTTTGCTTTCTACACATGCCAAGACATTTAGCCTGTTCCTGCTCCCAATCCATACAGCTGGTTCAATGGTATGACAGTTAGGATGTGCTGAGAATACACTGTGGCCACATCATCCTTGACCCAATGGAGCCTCTTGCTATGCTACCTATACTTATGGTGGTATCATGGATGGCTGTGCCAGGTTAGATTAACCATGGGAGCTGAGAGATCTCTCACTGCTGTCCCTCTGCCTCTTGTCCAGTGCCTCCCACTCTTCCGCCCACCTGTCCCCATCCCTGTACTGTCCCATGCCCGGCCTCACCATCTGCACGGCCTTGTTGAGGTCACAGTCAGCAAAGATAATAAGGGGTGACTTCCCGCCCAGCTCCAGGGAGACTTTCTTCACATTACTCAGGGCACAGCTGGAGGGAACAGAGGGCTGGAGCTGGGGTCAGGTGGCTCGGAGCACAGGAGCACAGGGGCTTGCAGGTGGTGAACAAGGCAAGTCCAGAGCGTGGTGGACCCACCTTCTCCCCACAACCCATCCCACCTCCTACCGCTGGGCCCATCCATCCCTGTTCCCCTCACCCCTGGGTCAGGCCCGGCCTTCACACTGCTGTCCTCCTCTGCTCCACTCTGACCCCTTCTTAGGGTTGTTTTCCGATCCTCCCACCTCCCTGTGTGTGTCAGATGCTGGATACCGCTATGTATTCATGAATGACCCCATCTGTGAGAAGGCAGGCTTCCCCACAGCAGCATGCATTTGTCTGGTGCTCCAGAAATGCAGATCAAGCTCAGGGTTTTAGTGACCAAGCGGAAAGATGCTAGGAACCACAGACATGTGTCCCTGGGCAAGACCTGAGTGATGCCACTCAGAAGAAGGCACCAAGTATGGCCTGGGAGAAGAGTCTTCTTGTTCCGGGCCACCCAAGGAGACAGCCTGACTCAGCACGGCCCACGGTGGCTCAGCAGAGCCCTGTGGATGTCAACACCCTCAAGCTGAAGCCCCGTATGGACAATAATGTAAATGCACAGAAGCCCATCCACTTGTACCCAAGACTCTCTCTACACGATGTCAAGGCCTAACACCATGTAAGCATGCTGTGAATAATTGCATTGGCTAAGTAACTGTAAGAGAAAGGTTATACAGATTCAGCATAGGCAAAATGGATTTTTAAAAAATATTTCCAGTCCACAGCTGTTTGAATCTGCCATGTGGAAACCAAGGATACAGAAAGTCAATTGTAATAGGTTCCATTTAATCTAACTTAACAAAAACATCACTAGGTCACCTTGTAGTCAATATAAAAGTTATGAACGAGTACATTTTAGTGTGTGTTGAGTTTTTAAAATCGGTGTCTAGTTCATAGCCATGCAATGTCAAGTCAGATCCGCTGACTTCCATCAATTCAGGGGTTAGGAGGTGACATGGTACCAGGATCCCCTGGGTTGTGTGGCCTCCACTGGGCAGCCCCGCGGGCCTCTCAAGAGCTTGTGGGAAACTCAGCATCTATATTAACATGGCTGCTGGGGATGGCTATGCCCACCAAAAACCAAGAAGCAGGACCCAGCTCACGGAATACATCATCTATAACAGGCTCCACGGCCTGGATGACCTGCCTCCCTGTGCCCACTTACCTTTTCATGATGTGTTTTCCCACCTCTGTAGAACCTGTGAACCCTATTTTCCTCACATCAGGGTGATCTGAGAGTCTCTGGCCAACCAGCGAGCCTGTGGTAGGATGGGTGGGGAAGTCAAGGCTCTGGGGTCTGGGCAAGGCACAGTCACCCGTCCCTCGCACGTCCACCAGAGGGCGCTACATCGTGTTCTCTACTTGGTGCCCATGATGGGGACTCATGGGGCCTTGATCTGCTGTGGATTGAAAGCTGTCCCTTTAGATAATAATGCTAAAGTACTAGCCCTCCCCACCCCACTCCCAGTGCCTCTGAATGTGAGCACAGCTGGAGGCAGGTTCTCTAAAGGAGTCATAGGATGGACCCTGCCCTATGTGACTGTTGTCCTTATAAGAAAAGGAAATCAGGACACAGCTATACAGAAGGATGACCTTGTGAGGGCACAGATACAATGGTATCTTCTAGGCAGGAGAGAGGCAACAGAGGATACTGCCCATCCGACTCCTCGCTCTTGGGCTTGCAAGCCCCAGGGCTGTAACCACAGCTGTCTGATGAGGAAGCCCCAGGCTCAGCACTTCATCATGGCAGTATCGGAACCTCCAATTTGCATGAAGTGTGGAAATCCGGTAACTGGAGGTCACCTAAATTTGGTGGCTTTCAAATATCAGCACTGGGTGTGGCCCATCTAGGGGTATGGCAGACTCAAAAGCCCCACCCTTAGGAGGCTGCTGGCCTAGAGTCTTGTACTGCTGAGTTCCAGCCCATCCCACACTGCACCTCCCTCCTTCATACCCTTTAGCCTGGCCAATGGCCAAGTCCTTGATGTACCCCCCATCCCTGATTCAGTGAGACCATGGGGGAGGGGGTTGCCTAGCAACTGCCTTTTCTCAGGCTCAATAGAAAACCCTTCCTCAAGCCCTGGGGTTCTTTGCTGACTCTTCTGCTCTCATGTTCTCATTCCTGACGGCTCCTGCCCACCTTGGTCATTTATGCAGCCTTTAAACACCCATGGCTAGCTTGGCCCTAGGCTCAACTTCTCTGTTTACAGGGCTTCCTCAGCTGATCATGGCCAGACCTCCAAAGGCCACCTTTAGGTATATCACCTCCTAAATCTGCATCTCCTGATAAACTCCCTGGAATCTAGAACCATCTATGATCCCCAGTCTACTCAACCTCATGCATGGATGGCTTAGGGCCCCTCAGATTCAATGCCTTTGAAGAGGGGCTTTTAATCTTCACCAGCCCTGGTCCCTGCCCCAAATCCCAGGGCCACTCCATGCAGCAAACTTATCCAACAGGAGAGCCTGACCTCAATATTAATTCCATTTTGACACCCCTGTTAAATCACTGCTTAGGGAAGAAAACGTTTGCAAAGATGTATGTGACAAAGGACTCATATGCAAAACACCACAGTAAGAAAACAAATGATCCACTAAAAACCAGGAAAAAGATATGCAGAGAAAACTCCCCAGAAATACAGAAAGTAAGCAAGCAAAAAAGCAATAGCATTACTTATGGCAAGGTCTGGCTGTGTAGCCCAGAGTTGTCTCAAACTCAGTAAACCTCCTGGCTTGGCCTACCAAGTACTGAGCCTACAGTTTGTGCCACCCACAAATAGCATGTGTCCTCAAAGAATTGCCCTTAGCTCTGTGGCTCTACCACAGCCATCATGTCACTCTGATACATGGCTGGGTGCTTTGATACTAACAAGGGCAATTGAGAAACGAGGAACAACCATCTTTAAAAACATAGTTGGCAATTGCTTTGTGTTTATAGAGGTAAAGATGTTGGAATTGCAGTGATCTCATACTTACGAATGATAAAAACGCAACACAATAGAGCAGGAGAGATAGCTCAGTGGATAAAGGTGCCTGCTGCCAAATCTGACCACCTGAGCTCAACTCCTGGTACTCATGTGGTGGAAGGAAAAAACAATTCCCAAAAGTTGCTCTCTGACCTCTACATGCAGCATTTCACTGCCAGGGTCAGCCACTTGGCTGAGGGGTTGAGGGATCTCTTCTTCTTAAACCCCTTTGCAAAGTGAACACTCCAGAACATCATGTACCCTGCTCCATTCCCTCACAGGATTTGGCGTCTGAAGTCGTGGTTCAGAGAATTTGACCAGTAGGAAAGCTGTCCGTAAGAACAGAGAACCCCAACACTACTGAAAGGAGCAGCCTTATGGGCACTCTCAACAGCAGAGGTGTGAGGATACACCACTTAGAAGGAGCAGGAGGCCCCAGGAGGCAATAAGATATGATACCCAAGAGAATGAAGGAGAAGCCCTTCAAACGTCAAAGGCTGCTGTTAAAAATGGCATGGCTCAGCAATTGAGAGTACCAGTTGTTTTTTTCAGAGGACCTAAGTTTGATTCCCAGCACCCAGTTGGGTATCTCACCTGTAACTCCAGCTTCAGGAGAGTACACAACTTCTGAGCTCTGGGCGTATACCCTCCACACACATAATAATAAGTTAAATCTTTAAAAACTTACTCTGAAAAACCTCAATATACACCCCCCCTTTTGAGACTCAGAAGGTTGCCTCAGTGGAAATTCCCCAAGGTCCCTTCCCCTAGTCAGGGAACAAGGTCGAATTAAAAAGAACATCTTGTCCAGAGTGCTGATGCAGGACACCGGCAGGCTGTTAAGATAAGTTTAATCTTGACCTTGTGGTTTCTCCAGGAAGGATGTGTTATGCCCGCGCTTCTTACAATATCCCTATTGCTTGCCCAGATCTCCACCTGCAGTGGCTCTGCTTTTTGCAATACCCCTATTGCTTTGCTTGCCAAAATTATGTACATAAAAAGAAAACTGTCCTAAAGCCCGGGGCTCTCAGCTAGCTAAGGCAGCTGGAGTGCCCGCAGACGCCTGTGTAAACAATAAACCTCTTGCAGTTTGCATCCAACTGTCTGGTTATTGAGCGTGGGACATCACGGGATATTCAGTCTGATAACTTTAGGTCTTTCAGCTCCTTTAGCTGGGTGGTGGTGCACGCCTTTAATCCCAGCACTCTGGAGGCAGAGGCAGATGAATCTTTGAGTTCAAGGCTAATCTGGTCTATAAAGAGAGTTCCAGGTCAGTCAGGACTACACAGAGAAACCATGTCTAGAAAAACAAATAAAACAATAACAATGATAATAAAATTACTCCTTCAAAGGGCTTAAAGTTGTAGAATAATTTATGCTATGGGGTACTGTCAATAAACGAGCAGGGGCTAAAGAGATGGCCAGTGGCTAAGAGTATAGCCTAAGCCAGGCTTGATTCTCAGCACCCACATGGGGACTCACAACTATCTGTAACCTCAGTTCCAGAAGATCTGATGGCCTCCTCGGGCACCAGGAATGCACATGGAGCACTGACACACTTACAGACAACATTTCATGGATATCTGCATGAGCACCTAGCCTGCAATCAAGGGACACTGGCAGAGGAAGACGGCCTAACAGCAGCCAAAGAAATGGAATGAAGTGAACCCTGCCGAGGTTGGTACCCTGCCAGGAGGCTGTGGCTGCCAGGCTCCAGCTCCACCCTGCGAGAAATGATGTTGAAGCTACAAGCTTTTGGGAAACAGATTTCATAGAAAGTATTAAAGGAAGTCACTAAACAAGCAAGCAAGGAAAAACAATCTTTGAAAAGGAAGGGGGAACAGTATTCAAAGTAGCTACAAATACTGCTTAAAATGTTCACAATTAGCAAAAAGAAAAGACAAAGAGGAAGAAAGAAAACATCATGCAAAGAAGCAAGTGAGGTGCATCACAAAGAAAGGTCCGGTGAGCAACAGAGCCCAGCACAGAAAACCCAGCAGGAACTGTCAGGACAAAACCAAAGGCTCAGCAGCAAGAGGACTCGGCAGAAGAGCCAGTGGAAACCAACCAACGGAGATGGCATAACCTGAAGAACAGAGGGCAAAGGATTGATAAAAGAATGGCCAGAGCCTCTGGGGAAAGCAGGGCATTGTTAGTTACAGCAATGCACACACCACAGGAACACCAGAGGAGAGGAGAAAGGAGAAGGCGCAAAGCAGTCGTAATGAATATGGCTGGAAACTTCTAGAAAAACACTAATCTGCACATCTAACAAGGTGAAAGTGTTTCTAATATGAAATGGACATGGCTGGCACACGCCTTTAATCCCTGCACTCGAGAGTCAGAGGCAGGCAGATCTCTGTGAGTTCCAGGCCAGCCTAGTCCACAAAGCAAGTTCCAGGACAGCTTGTTACATAGAAACACCCTGTCTTGACAAAACAAAAAAGAAAGAATGAAGGGACACAGTGAGGCCCACACTCTGATACACAGGGCAGAGATGCTGAGAGATGAGGAAAGAAGCCTTGGAGAACAGTGAGAGAGGAACCACCTGTCAGACACAGGAACCCCAGACAGACTAACAGCTGGTTTCATCAGAAACCAGAGGTCAGAAGGTACATGGAGTGAGAGTAAAGGCATGCGGGTGACACAGAGGACATGTGGGGTGACACAGAGGACACGTGGGTGGCACAGAGGACATGTGGGGTGACACAGAGGACACGTGGGTGACACAGAGGACACGTGGGTGACACAGAGGACACGTGGGTGACACAGAGGACACGTGGGTGACACAGAGGACACGTGGGGTGACACAGAGGACACGTGGGGTGACACAGAGGACACGTGGGTGACACAGAGGACACGTGGGATGACACAGAGGACACGTGGGGTGACACAGAGGACACGTGGGGTGACACAGAGGACACGTGGGTGACACAGAGGACACGTGGGTGACACAGAGGACACGTGGGTGACACAGAGGACACGTGTGTGACACAGATGGTCATGTGGGGGTAACACAGAGGACACGTGGGGTGACACAGATGGGCACGTGGGGGTGACAGAGGACACGTGGGGTGACACAGATGGGCATGTGGGGGTGACACAGAGGACACGTGGGGTAACACAGATGGGCATGTGGGGGTGACACAGAGGACACGTGGGTGACACAGATAGGCACGTGGGGTGACACAGATAGGCATGTGGGGTGACACAGAGGACACATGGGTGGCAGAGGACACATGGGGTGACACAGAGGACACATGGGGTGACACAGAGGACACGTGGGGTGACACAGAGGACACGTGGGTGACACAGAGGACACGTGGGTGACAGAGGACACGTGGGTGACACAGAGGACACGTGGGGTGACACAGAGGACACGTGGGGTGACACAGAGGACACGTGGGTGACACAGAGGACACGTGGGTGACAGAGGACACGTGGGTGACACAGAGGACACGTGGGGTGACACAGAGGACACGTGGGGTGACACAGAGGACACATGGGGTGACACAGAGGACATGTGGGGTGACACAGAGGACACGTGGGTGACACAGAGGACACGTGGGTGACACAGAGGACACGTGGGTGACACAGAGGACACGTGGGTGACACAGAGGACACGTGGGGTGACACAGAGGACACGTGGGGTGACACAGAGGACACATAGTGTGACACAGACGGGCACATGGGGTGACACAGAGGACACGTGAGCTGACACAGGGACAACAGGTAAGGTGTCACAGGTAAGGAAGGCGTGTGAGATGAAGCAAGGAAGGCACGTGGGGTAACAGAGGGACAACTTGTGGGTTGACAGGGACAGCGTGCGAGGTGACACAGGGACAGTATGTGGGTGACATACCGAAACACTGCTAAAAGCCCAATTTGTTAGCCAACAGTTTCACACCTTGCAAAGCCATCTGGGTCTTCAAAAAGGGGAGGGAAAGAAGGATGCCGCCACACAGACAACTGATACATCTGTGGCAAGCAGAAGAAATACTGAAGGAAGCTCTCAGAAACGAAAGCAGGTGATTGAGAATCAGTAACTGACAGTGGTCAGAATTCACAGGGTGGTGAGGGTGGGAGCCAGAACCAAGAATATGGTTACTCAAAGAGTAACTGCACACTTCAAGCATCTACAGTTCTACTGTTGTACCTAAAACAGAAACGCGCCAGTTTAGACACCAGTAACAGGAGCGGGGAGCAAGCTAGAGAAAGGGCGTGGTGGACAGACTCAGGTCCACGAGCGAGAAGAGAGGGGACAGGTAAGGACCGCAGCAGCCAGACCCGCTCTTCCAACTTCATTATCAGACACGACACGACAGAACGTAATATCTGAGGCTATGCTAGTTGCCACATGGCGGCACTATGATCCACATGTATATATGCAAAGGTAACGGCACAAAAGGAGATCAAAGAGCACTTGTTTACGTATAAAGGGACTTTCCTATTTCCCCAGAGTCAGTATAAAGTAGATTTTCATGAATTAAGGAGTAAGTGATAAGCCTTAGAGTAGTTGCCAAGAAGAGAAGTAAACACACTCACTGGGCTAGAGAGATGGCTCAGTGGTTAAGACAAGAGCACTTGTTCTCTTGTGAAGAACCAGAGTTTAGTTCCCAGAACCCCGGCCTAGAGGCCCACAACCACCATTAACTGCAGCCACAGGGAGATTCCATACCTATGGCCTCCACAGGCACCTGTACTCATATGCATATACCCACACACTGATACACATAGAAATTCACAATCAAAAAAAATTGATACTAGCTTTCTAGAGGCAGAGTCAGGCAAATCTATGAGTTCCAGGCCAGTCTGGTCTAAATAGTGAGTTTCAAGCCAGCCAGGACTACATAGTGAGACCCTGTCTCAAAACAAAAAGAAAAATAAATGCATAAGGCATTTTTTTTTGTTTTTCCAGACAGGGTTTCTCTGTGGCTGTGGAAGCTGTCCTGTAACTAGCTCTTAATCTTTTTTAAATCTTAAAAAGTTTAACACACACACACACACACACTGTGTGTGTGTATACTTTTATGTGTGTATACTTTTATGTGTGCACACACAGAGAGAGCAAAAAAAATTGCCTAAAAAACTAAAATGTCAGTCAGTACAATGATTCAACCCTATAGTTCAGCACTCAAGAGGCTGAGGCAGGAGGACCACTTGCGTTCAGGAGTTTGAGACCATCTTTAGTAACACAGCAAGATTCCATATAAAAAACTAAAATGTGACACCATTCAATAAATAAGTAAAAGGAAGTCTGACAGAAGACAGAAAGTAAAAGGTAAAATATCAAATCTAACTACAGCAAAATAGCATTCGATGTAAATGGATTAAGCCGTCTATGAAAAAGCAAAGAGCAGGGCTGGAGAGGTGGTTCAGCAATTAAGAATACTTGTTGCAATAGATTTATATCTGTCACCATGCACAAGACTCAGGTCAAAATGGATCAAAGACTTCAATATAAATCCATCCACACTGAACCTCATAGAAGAGAAAGTGTGTTGGAGCCCCGGGGGACCTTTAAGTTGTAGCAGAACTAAGTGGCAGTTTGAATTGAAACAATTTGAATTGAAAAGTTATTATGAACAAACTGGTCATGCATACATTGGTTCCTGGAACAGGCTAAACATAAGGTGTTCTATAAGAAATATTTCCTTCTGTACCCGGGCCCGGTACTTCCCACTGCCCCTGTCCTCATCCCCCGCCCTGCCTAAACCGCTTTATAAAAATGAAATCTTGCTAGCTAATAAACGAAGCCTTGACGCAACTCAGACTGACTCTGTCTTTCTTTACGCGCTTGGCTTCCACTTCTCTCTCCCCCCCGTTTGACTCCTACAGGTGACACCCACTCGAGACCCAGTAAATAACCTGGCCTGCTGGACGGGTCAAAAGTGGGAAATACACTTGATGCATAGGCACAGGAGACCACTTCCCAAATAGAGCACCAGAAGCACAGACACTGAGATCAACAATTAATAAATGGGCCTCCTAAAACTGAGAAGCTACTGTAAAGCAAAGAACACAGTCAACAAGACAAAACAACAGCCTATAGAATGGGAAAAGATCTTCACCAACCACACATCTGACAGAGGGCCGATCTCCAAATTATATAAAGAACTCAAAAAACCAGACATCAAACTACCAATTAAAATACTCCAATTAAAAAATGAGGTACAGATCTAAACAGAGAATTCTCAACAGAACAATCTCAAATTACTAAAAGGCACTTAAGGAATTGCTCAACATCCTTAGTCATCAGGGAAATGCAAATCAAAACTCTGAGATTCCATCTTACACAGATCAGAATGGCTAAGATAAACACAGTGTATGCAGGAGAGGATGTGGAGAAAGGGGAACACTCCTCCATTGCTGGTGGGAGTGCAAGCATGTACAACTGCTGTGGAAATCAGTGTGGTTATTTTTCAGAAAATTAGGGGCCAACCTACCTCAAGACCCTGCAATACCACTGTTGTGCATACACTCAAGGGAAGCACATTTACACCACAAGGCATTTGCTCAGTTATATTCACAGCAACATTATTTATAATATCCAGGTATTGGAAACAACTTAGATGCCCCTCATCTAAAGAATGGATAAAGAAAACGTGGTACATTTACACAATGGAGTACTACTCAGTGGCAAGAAACAATGACATCCTAAAATTTGCAGACAAATGGACAGAACTAGGAAAAAAACCATTCTGAGTGAGGTAACCCAGACCTAGAAAGACAAAGATAATCTGTACTCACTCATAAGTGAATACCAGACATAAAGCAAAAAGTCTATTTCCATGGTTGGGGAGATGAATCCGCAGTTAGAAGCACTGGCTACTCTTCCAGAGGATCCAGGTTTGATTCCTAGCACCCACGTGGTGGCTCACAACCGTCTGTAACTCCAATTGGATCCAGGGGATCCAACACCCTCTTCTGGTCTCTATAGGCACTGCACACACACACACACACACACACACACACACACACACACACACACACACACACGCAGGTACATGCTCCTACAGAGAAAATGAAAACAATTTTTTAAAATCAAAGAATGCGAGACAGGAAGAAAGAGCAACAGCCCCCAGATTCTATCACACACACTGTCCCACGGAGCGCGTTTAAGATTCAACGGTGCAAGCAGGTTGAAAGTAAATGTGCAGGCGAGAAAGGCCTTGGAAGCACAGGCATCTCCATCAACACTGGACCTTAGGCAGAAGGTACGGATTGTGGGGAAATCACAGTAGAAGGAGACAAAATGACAAAAGAATGCCATATACAACTCTGCCAACAGATTCTGAATCTTCATGATACAATTTTGCCCATAAACTAGACTACTAAACTAAGAAGTTATAATACTGCATCCCCAAGTACTCCAAGCCTATAACAGTCTGCAGATGAATTCCCATTTATGTCCAAGGGCAGACAATTCCTTAGCCACATAGATTATCCAGAGCATAGACAAGAACAAAGCAGAAAGCAGGGAGGGATGAAAGTTAAGCCCCCTCCAGGTGCTGTGTCTCCCTAGAGTGTGTCCTCCTCCGTCACAGGCTCATCATGGGCACTGCCCTCCCACGTGTATACATGGATGCTCTGAGCCCCAGCCCCAGCTCAGTTCTTACCAGATCCAGGGAGGATGTTGACCACGCCTTTGGGAATGCCAGCCTTCAGTGTCAGTTCTGCAAACTTCAAGGCTGTGAGTGGGGTCACCTGAAAGAGGCATAGCGGGGACGTCTCAGTGGGGAGGAGTTTGGATGTAGGATGCAGCCAGACCTCCCTTCATAGCCCTCTCCCAGAAGCTAGCTGTCTGAAGCAGGAAGGGGGAACAGTGCGTGGGACAGCAGGATGACCACAGGGAGGCCGTGTTCATGGCCAGCCATAGGCACTGCCCACCCAGCTAGCATCCCCAGCATCTCCCAGGAGTGAGGTCTTATAAGCCCCTAGTATGCTACACTCCCCCACTAGCGGCTCCTTAGCCAGCCTGGATGCTTTCCATCCCATGCTTATCTCTTCTCAGAGTGTTCCCACTTAGCCCTGAAGCAGGGGACAGGCCAGCAGGCCCATCCACAGAGGCTCAGCTCCCCCAGCAAAGTGACCCTCAGCAAGCAGCCCCTCACACGAGACCAGCTTCTGCTCAGAGAACTGCAGGCATCAACCTACGGGGAGGCCCCTGGTGAAACTGGACTGCCACAGAGGCCCTGGTGACCAGCTCTCCATGCCTCTGTAACTCTGTGGACTGCTCCACTCTGGAAGCTGAAAGGGAGGCTATTTTCTAGTCCCTCCAGCTACTAACACCCACCCCTCCTGTCTCCTGTAAACTGCTGGGTCAGAGGTTTCCTCCAGTTGGGGTTAGGTAATTTCATACTCCACACGACTTCGGCTGAGTAGTTGTCTGTGACTCTGGGGTCTCAGACCTTGCCAGTAGCCTTTCTTAGGACAGAGTTTACCTAAGGATAGGGATGACCTGAACCAAAACAATGACCATGACCTGCCAACAGCACCACCACTTAGCAGGAAATCAAGGTCTACCTGGGAGGGTTTTCATCATGCCTAAATAATCTGGTGCATGCAAATTGCTAATTTGTTGAATGTGTTAGCCAGGGTTACATAGAGAGGTCCTGTCTTTAAAAACAAAAAAAGTAAATAAACAGTACACATAAAGTAAATAAATATGAACAGAATTAACTTGGGGACAAAAACAACAGCACTGGAAGGCTGTGGTGTGGATCTGGTCTATGTGGGAAGGGGGGGAAGTCCTGCCCTAGGGTACCGAAGCCCGGGGCTCCATCCTCAGCACAGAATAAACTGGGTGTGCTAGCCATGCCTGGAATCCAAGCACCCACCAGCAGGAAGAGGAGGAGAAGAAGATATTCCTCAGCAGCGTAAGTGAAAACTAGCCTGGGAGAAAGGAGATCCTCCGAAAACTAAAATTAAAAAAAGAGGAAAGAAGAAATAGAAAGAGCCATGTGGGAGCCCACTTGAGCCTGTGTGTATGTGTGTGTGTGTCAGAGAGAGAGAGAGAGAGAGAGAGAGAGAGAGAGAGAGAGAGAGAGAGGGAGGGAGGGAGGGAGGGAGGGAGGGAGGGAGGGAGGGAGGGAGGGAGGGAGGGAGGGAGGGAGGAAGGGAGGGAGAGAGGGAGGGAGGGAGGCTTTGCACAGAAGCCAGAAGAAAGTGTTGGGTCCTTTGGATCTGACCGACGTGGGTGCTAGAAACCTTGGGCCCCCTGGAATAGCAGCGAACTTTCTTTACTGCTGCTCTGCTGTCTTTTCTTCCTCTGGTGTCTTATTTTTTTGACCCAAGTGCAATCCTCTTAAACAAATCACTATGAAAAGGTATTTGCAGAAGTAAAACACAAATCAGAATTTTTACTGTTCTAACTATATGTAGTCTGAGAAATGGGGGAAGGGGGAACAAAAATAAAAATAATCTGTTAAAAGTGGACCCCGGCACACACTGTCTAGGGTCTCCATGGGGCTTTGTTACGCTGCTACCCTCCAGGCTAATGTGCTTCAAAGAATCCGGAGGGGCACTGGCCGCTCCAAAGACGGCACCTGTGTCCAGTTCCCCCTGGAGGCAAGCAGTGGATGATGGTCACCAATGTACTGATGAAACAGAGGCAGGGAGCGTTGTCATCAGCCATGGGAGGAACCCTGCGGTCCATGAAATCCCCTCTGCTCTCCTACCATTTGGAGCTACTTGCTGGAAGGTTCCTAAATCTCTTTGTCTACACTGCCTCCTTCTAGGACGTCTGGTCTCTGAAGCCAAGCCAAGGAACCAAGTTTACTGGTACCACCGGCCTGCCCCGAGCATGAGCCAGGCCAGGGACACAAAACAAGATGCAGGGTGTAGATCCAGAGTGGCAGCAGAACGCGCGCGATGGGTACCAGCCCAGTCTCCAGTGTCCAGGTCTCCGCTGCTGGCAGCTGCTCAGTCTGCTGAGCCATCTAGTACTCCCCTCCCCACCCCTGCATGTGTCTTCATCCATGGTACGCTGGGCTTTGAGGGCCAGCTCCTAGCAGCAGCGTGGTATAGGCTCCTGACAGAGTGAGCTCCCCATCCCCTCCAGGGGCCACAGGCTGGTCCAGAGAGTACGTGCTTACCTGGGCAGGCTTGATGACCACAGTGTTCCCAGCTGCCAAGCAGGCTGCCGTCTTCCAGGATAGCATCATCAGGGGATAGTTCCAGGGGATGACAATGCCACAGACCCTGCAAACAAAAGCAGAGGGCCTTTGTCTCTCCTCAGCTGTCACAGCCGGGATTTCGAGGAAAGGCCATGGTCCTGCGAGTCAGCCCCTCCCTCAGATGCTGCGGTATGGACTGGGTGGAGGTCAGTGTCTGAGGGAGCTGTCTAGGGAGGAAGGGAAGCAAGGAGCGGGCATAGTCAGCAGACACCGGTGTGCACTCAGGCTAGGAGGTCATGAGAGGGTCATGGGTCACAAGATGGCTCAGCAGGGCTTGGGACAGGGTCCTTATAAGTGTTAGGCTGGAGGCCCATCCTGCAGGGGTCTGTGTGGAAAACCTGGTGAGGTCAGTCACCCTTGGGAACCTCTGGCTTGGTGTGTGAGCCTCACACTCAGATCAGGGCTAGCAAAGACTGGGGGTGGGTGGGGCAGGTATGCTGGCCACAGCTTAATCCTGTGAGGCTCTGCCTGAGAAAGCACACACCGAGGCCAGTGGGCAGGATGACTGAAAGGTGTCACAAGAGAGGTTGGTGAGTGCCAGCCAGAGCTTTCATGGAACCCGGACAACAGAGAGCCTGCACATCACCCTGGGAGCGGCAGAATGTACTGGGGGTCTTTCCTCCAGTGTACACCCGGCATAACAGAGGGTCTAGGTAGATACCAGAGAGCAGAGCCTGAGGCCACTAGATGGTGGCCAGGGGGAGAAGTGGGGTTTTAGGGAATCCAAAGAAGGGGAATGTCAGAAGAGTCCCCCTGCTATGGAGTGAATTATGTCCCTCTCCACAAACCTGCACACCCAGAACCACAAAGAGAATGTGACATGGCCACGGAGGGAGACAGAGGTCAGGGTGACAGGTCTGTAAGAAATGCCAAAGGCTGTCACAGCCACCAGCATGCCACACAAATCTGGATTGCACATATCCATCCCCATGTGCTGAAGACTCCCTGACTGCTGTGAGGTGAGCGGCTTCCTGTGCCATGTGCTTTTGCTACGATGCTGGGCAAACGCAGGCCTGAAGCAATGGGGTCAAATGGCCGTGACCCTCAGACACGTGGAAACGACAAAGCCTTCCACTCGTCTGTGTGTAGTCAACAGAGTGTAGTCAAACACAGCCTCTTCCTCTAGGACAGTCACAGCCTAAGGCTGCCCCCTACAGAGATTGGTTTATTCAGTATATAATAAACCTGCCTTCTCAGCTCAGATGTATGAAATAAATACACAGAGGTTTTGATTTGCTGTTGGCATGTCTCCATCAGGACACAAAGCCCTCCCAATCCCAGCTTTTCTGTGTGTGTGCTATCATTTCTTCATTCCCTGTCACCCAAGTTAGGTCAACGTCTAAGCCACGCAGATCATGGCAATTCCTAGTGGCCACTCTTGGTAGGAGATCTCTTGCATTTGATACACCCAGTGGTAGCAGCTGCCCTGCAGTATCTGAGCCCTCCCTCCCTCCCTCCCCCCCTCCTCTCCTTCCCTCCTTTCTCTTCAGGAGAATGTGTTAAGACCATGGCAGTCTAAGTGTTTCTGATGGAGGCCCTGCTGCTATAGAGCCATGTGCAGGCTTCTAAGCCTCCCAAACACCCCAGGGATTCCCCATGCCTGTGACGTGAGGATTCTGAATACTTATGAAGATGCCCCACCATGCTTTCTCTTTTCCTCTGTGCCTCGGGGTCCTCTATGGGTGAGAGGAAGGGCTGAGGGCTGGGTTTCCTCTGCAGTCATTCCCCTGCTCTGCCCTGCATACCGTGGCTAAGCGTGGCTCTCCGTTTGACTGGACTGAGAGGCACCTAGGAAACTGGTTCAACCATGCTTTGAGAATTCTCTGGGGACGAGTAGGGAAGCTGCTCCCTGAATATGGGTGGCAGCATCCACTAGGCTGGGGGAGCTCTGCCATGTGTGACCCTTATTCTGAGCCTTCCAGCTTCTCAGACTGAGCGGCTCTTGTCTCCCTGGCCCTCCAGGTTGCTGGTGGCCAGGTGTCGCTGTGGAGCCTCTGGATGAAGGCCAAACCACCTGGCTTCTTAATTGTAGGTACATTCTGCTGGCTCTGTTCCTCTGGCTAACACCGACTCATTTGTATAACACAGTCATTTTGGATGTAGCCCCCCCTTACCGTCATGGCTCTGATTGACAGTTACTGTACATTTAAATAAAAGACAGCAACTACAGCAGTGTCAGGCAGAGCAGGCACTTTGGATGTGAATGGAATAGCTACCCATGGATATGTGCAGGGATGCCACAGGCAGGTGTGTGGTCACTGTGCCTTGTCACTCACCCAACAGGCTCCTTCTTGGTCAAGGTTAGGTTGCGGTTGGGTCTAGCCTGGTTGATGGGGATGGTGGCACCCTAGAAGAAACACAGCAGTGTCACCGGGATGGTGGCATTCCCATCCTTTCTCCACGGTCAGCAGTTGCTGTAGGACACCCAGGAGAAACAGGGCCTTGTTTCGGTACTGACTGTCCCACGATGACCTGGGTAGGAGGCCAAGGCTGCCAGCTTACACTTGATAGGGACATGGCTGGAGTTCAGAGGTATCAGGTTGGACAACCAGGAGGAGCAAAGCAACAGTTCCATATCAGACACAGCCCTAGGCAGGAGGCTAGCCCTGGAAGGGACAAGCTGGTCCTGGCAGGGACAAGGCCTTTCGCTCTGATAGCTGGGCAGAGAAAGGATGAGGGGCACCCCGGAGGCTAGGCTGCCCCTCGAGCTATTAGTGCTGAGGTAGCCAGGGGGCCCAGGAAGAGATGACCCCAGAGAAGTCAGAGGAGGCAGAATGGGGATGGTGCCTGGAGACCCACCTCCCACGTGACCATCATGCCCCACAGTTCTCAGCCCTAGTGGAGAGAGGAGCCTTGGAGCCCTCCCTTCCCGGGGGAGCTTCCCAAGATGGTGTGCTCAATCCCAAGACAGGGTATGTGCAAGATCTCAGTGGACCTTAGGAGGAGGCGAGGACCATGCATGGGCCTAGAGGCACCACAGGAACCCTCAGGACCACATCCCACAGTTATAAGGCAGCTGCAGAGACCCGAAACTCACGGATGACATGTCACTGGGAGATGGAGGCCTCAGGTGAGGACTAGGGAAAGAGGTCCTTGCCTGTAGCCAGCAAGAACTGGCAACACCTGAGTGGTCTGGAAACAGGCCCTCCCTCAGAGCCTCAAGGTGAGGCCCTGCCATCCAGGGCACCTGTCAGAGTTGGATTTTGAGTGTCCCCCAAAAGCCTGCATGCTAATGACTCATTCCCCAAAACAGCACTACTGGGAGGTAGAGAAATTGTTAGGAAGTGGGGCTAGTGGGTGGAGGTTAGGTCCTGGGGTGTCCTTCAAGGAGCTTTTCAGATCCCCCATCTCTCCCTTATCTTCTTTGTAAGACTCACCTGCCGTGGCACGAGCAGTTTTGCTCTGTCACTCACTCTTGTACCATGTGTGGGCCGACCCAAGAGCGATGGAGTCAACAGATTGTGCACAGGGACCTTCCGAACCACAAGCTAAAATTTACCCACTCCTTTTACAAATTGACTCTGAGGCACACTGAGACCCTGGCACAAAACTTGCCAAGCCTGCGGGACTCTCTCTGAGGGATCTTGGGTTGCCAATGCTTTAAGCCACCACTGTGGTAGCTGTTTGGAAGAATGCTAGGCAGGGCACCTCCCCAGGAACCCACCTGCACACAAGCTCATGAATACATGGGAGACGGGAGTCCAAACCCCACCTGGATCTTGTCACACCAGCCAGCAAAGTAGCGGAAAGTTTGGATGGACATGCCCACGTGTGTCTTCAGGGCCAGTGTGTAGACAGCACCTGCGTCCAGGGCCTCAATGGTGGCTAGCTCTTCCTGGTGCTGTTCCATGAGATCCGCCAACCTGGCCGATGACAAGAGGGGGCAGGAGACTGACTTAGGCCTGCTACTGTCTTGCCTGCTCTTTCAATGCCATTCCTGATGGAGTGGAGGACTCTGCCCTCCATTACCAGAACAGTCACTTGGATGTGCTGGCCTCACTTTTCCCATCTGTAAGATGGGACAATAGGGTCTCTTTCTGGATAGGTGTAAGAATGACACCCTTTGTCCCCTTCCTTTCCTCTCCCTTGGAGGCCTATAGAGACTTTACAATGCCCCCATGAAGTTGCTCTGAAGAGGCGTCCAACTGCCTGTGGCTAACAGATGAGAGGCCACCCCTCCTATTTCTGGATAGCCTCAAAAGAGAGAAAGTGCATCCAACTGGATGGGCAGCTCAACTCAGTCATGTCCCTGAGGCTGAGGTCTGGAGTTTGAGAGGTGGCCCTGGCCCTATAAGTAGGAGACAAGTTTGGGGAAGGCGACTTTTAGGCTATTGTGAGTCTGTGCTCATCCGCACCTGGCTACCTGGCTTCTGATGGCCACTGTGGGCAGCCTGGATAATGGTCCCTTCAGTGACAGGAGGGTTTCCCGCTAAGGGAGCAGGCTTGAGTCAGGGACTAAAGACTTTGCTGTGCAAGCCCAACACCTGAGCTTGACACCTGGAGCCCACAGCAGGAGGAGACTGACTCTGGAAAGCAGTCCTCTGACCCCCCATGGGCACACTGTGGCATCTGCATGCACACACACACACACACACACACACACACCACACACACATACGCACACAAACATACACCACGCCACACCACACTACACACACACAACACATAGCACACATATCACATATACACATAAACACTACACACACATACACACACAACACATACACCATACCATAACACACACACACACACCGCACCACACACACACATACACACACAAACATACACCGTGCTACACCACACACACACAACACATATCACATATACACATAAACACTACATACATACACAA
This sequence comes from Mesocricetus auratus, assembly GCF_017639785.1. NCBI lineage: Eukaryota > Metazoa > Chordata > Mammalia > Rodentia > Cricetidae > Mesocricetus > Mesocricetus auratus. The sequence goes on along the minus strand of NW_024429266.1, from coordinate 151,651,665 downwards.
CACAACAATACATCACACACACACACACACACACACACACACACACACACACACACCACACTATACTAACAACAGTTTTTAGAAATCCTGAAAGAGGAAGACGTGACACCGGGGGTCCCAGCTGCTAGCAGCCAGGCTGAGCAGCGACAAGCAGACAGGGCCCAGCACCCCTCCCTTTGTTGCTCTGTGCTGGCAGAGGCCCCAGTCCTCACTGGTTCACATCTGAGCTAAGGCACCCTAGGGCACAGCCTCACCCTGCAGCTTTTCACTGCCCCCAGCGCCTTTCCTCTCAGGCCTCGCCGGCTGTGGTACCTTACCTGCCTCTCCACCCCTTCTGAAGGCGTTTCCTACAAAGACTGCAGTGCCCAGACCACTTCCCGCGGGTGGGACCCAGGCATAGAGCTCTCTATAGGGTCCCACCCTGCCCCTGCCCCTGCTCCCTGCCCCCACCCCTACTCCCTGCCCCGCCCCTACTCCTAGCTGAAGGTGGTGAGGACAGCGGGTGTTTCACAACTCACTTGTACAGGAGCCGGCCCCGGTCACGCGCATTTATCTTCCCCCACAGTCCGTTCTCAAAGGCTTCCTTCGCTGCCGCCACTGCCTTGTCAACATCACTCACCTGGGCCAGGGACACCTGGCAGATGACCTGTGGAAGGAACAGAGACAGTCTCATCCTGAGGCCACCCAGAGGCAGGGTCCCCACGGCGCAGGCTGGCACTGAGGGAAAGTGCTGCCGCTGCTGTCTAGGGAGGAATCACCCGCTCGCACTCACATGGGGCGCACAGGGGCTGACAGCCAGCCAGCTGCACCTGAGCAGCCCAGGCAGTCCAGTGCTGTTCACACTGGAGCTGAGATCCACTGGCTCTGTGAGCTGAGCCAGAAGGCTTCTACACACAGGGATTCTGTAGCCTTGTCCAGAACCATCTCTGGCCCGATAGGTCCCATGGGATGTGGCTGTAGCCAAGGGGGATCAGAGGGGCCAGACAGCATCTACCATGAACAGCCTTGCCCTTCCTATCCAAGGCCCCGGGGGGCTGGCAGGCAGCCTCATCCATGTCATACTTGCAAGGTTGGCATCCTGAGGACACCATCCATCCTGTCTGCCCCAATTCCCCCAGTCGGCCCATTTGAAGCTGCTCTATCTTCTGTGGGACTGAGTGGAACCACATATGGAATCATCCTGTGCCGGTGTCATCTTGGAGACCCTCGGGTGTGTGATCGGGTGTGTGACCGGTGTCATCTTGGAGACCCTCGGGTGTGTGACCTTTTGTTTGATGGGCATATGCACTGGGTCGTGACACTGGGGCTTCACAGTGAAGACTGGCAAACACGGGGTTATATTTGAGGAAGACTTTGCTGGTGGTGACCGCCACACAAGAGGGACAGCCGCGCTGGGTAGGGGAGCATGACTCTTAAGCATCCTCAGGCTCTAAAATGTATTCTGGTTCCTCTGTGCTTTCCTGGCTCCTCTCCCGTCCCCTCATTGCCCTGCTCTCCTCCATTCCTGCAGCCTAGGCTGGAACCCTTCATGCCCATCCGTAACAAAGGCGCATGCATCCAAGCACCCGCCTCTGGCCAGTGCCCTTAGAAGCCAGGTCGGAGGAGGATGGGAAGGACGGGGCTGCAGCCCTAACTCACACTGCCGTCTGTCGGGTTGATGGTGTTATAGGTCTTGGAGCCCTCGGCATCCACGAACTCGCCCCCGATGAAGAGCTGGTAGGGCATCTGAAGAGTCAGCTTGTTCACTGCCCTTTCCACCTGGGGAGGGAGGCTCGGTTGCAGTGTGTCTCTTACACACAGGCATCTGTGACAAGCGCATGCCCACAGACACACGGAGGGATGTACACACCACACGAAGGCTGAAGTCTCAGGGGCTGGCCTACACAGTGGGGTCACGCAGTGGTAAAGAGAGTGGGGGCGCAGGCAGTGTCAGGGCTGGAGGCCCAGCTCGGCCAGACCCTCGTGTGACACCGGGCTAGTGGGGAGTGGTTCTAGCGGTGGCTTGCTACGGGCGGCAAGGCCCTTTTACCCTCAAACCTGCTGCCTTCCACTCACACACTGACTCCTTCGCTCTGAGCCCAAGAGAGCCACAAGGACCAGCCCCACCCTGAAATCTGTCCATTGGCTTCTTGTCCACTGTCCTACAGGTGACAGGGCATCCACCTGGCCACCTCTACTCCCCCAGCTTCTCTTCCAAACCACCAGGCGAACAAAGTACCCAGAAACCCACTCCTGAGGGAGACTGCTCAAGAACTTTTTCATACATGGGTTTCCAGTCACTGTGGCACTTCCCTTTGTATAAGCTGGGCACACAGGGTCGACCGTCCTCCTCACTGGGAAAGAGGCTCTCCTCTCTGGCCCCTCCAGAGCTTTGAGAGGTGGGATTTGCCCACGCTCTGGGCGCTGGACAGCAATATTCTCTGCGGAAGATGTTACCCAGGGCTAGTGAAACTGGGGCGTGGGTACCAGGCTCCTGGCTTCCTGGTGCTGGGGGGGGCATGGTGTCGCAGTGGGTCTACAGGCCCAGGGCAGCACTCACATAGTTAATGACACACTCGCTGTCTTCGTCCTCCCCTCTCAGCTTCCTCACTAGGAGCTGAATGAAGTCCCCAAAGGTGGTAGCCATGTAAACGTCTTCATTTTCCAACTCCAGCCCATCACACAGCTCCTTCACCTCCTCCACCAGCCTGAAGGGAAGAGAGGGAGGGCAGAGGCTCAGGAGACCCCGTGGCTCCTGTGTAAGAGGAGGTGGTCTGAACAGGCACTAGCAGGGCGGCTGAGCCTGGGACTAGGATGGGGATGCAGGCTCTGGATGCAGAAGGCCTTGGTCCCAAACTCCCACTCGCTGGGTACTAGCCACTGACGTTGACCACAGGGATGACTCATCTGAGCCTTTGGTTTTTATCATCCATAAAACAACAACAGAACAGCCTCCCTCAAATTTTGCTGTGATTCTATGAGACAACACGCTGGATGATAGTTGATAACTAATAGATTATTAATAACCTTCAAAGGACATAGTTTGGGAGAAATCTCCCAAATCAAGTGTCTGATAAAGGGTTCAGAATATTTAGAGAACTTTTTACACCCAATCCTCGGAAAGCAAAGCCCAGTTAGAAGTGGGCTGCAGCTCAGAGGGTATTTTACCAGAGCAGCAGCACGGGGCAGATACAAACCCAATGAGGTGTTCCACACCGTCGGGGAAATGTGAGCAAGGAGTCACAGTGACACACTTAGGAGAGTGTTTGAAAAGCAGAGGCCTGGCTAGGGTGCATCTGGGGGTGGGGTGAGCACTCTGTCGACTTTAGGTCTTGGGTTCTGTCCACAGCATCGCAGGTTGCTGGGTAGCGTTTTGTTTCATGCCACAAGCTACATTTGGGGGTGGCTTGAATGACATGTCTCCCAATAGTCTCAGGCATTTGAATACTTGGTCCCTAGTTGGTGGAATTATTTGGGGAGGTCTGGAAGTGTGGCTTTGTTGGAGGAGGTGTGTCACTGGGAGCGAGCTTTGAGGTGTCAAAAGACTCTAGCCCTCTCTGCTTCCTGTTTTCTGTTTTGAGATGTGAGCCTTCCATTGTAACCTCCACCATGCCGCTGTTCAGCCACCATGGACTATTATCCCACTGGAACTGAAGGCTCAAAATAAACTTTTCTTCTATAAGTTGCCTTGGTCTTTTTTTTTTAGTCACAGAAACAGAAAGGTCACTGATACATTAGTTATCTGGGAAGAGGAGCCTCAGCTGAGGAATTCCTCCATCAGACGGACCTGTAGATGAGTCTGTGTGAGTGTTTTCTTGATTAAGGATTGCTGTGAGAGAAACCAGTCCACAGTGGGCAGTGCCACCCCGGGCTGGTGGTCGTGGGTGCTGTAAGAAAGCAGGCTGAGCAGTGGGCAGTGCCCCCCACCCCCCGGGCTTGTGATCCTGGGTGCTGTAAGAAAGCAGGCTGAGCGAGCCATGGAAAGCAAGCCAGTAAGCAGCACCCCCTCATGACCTCTATATCAGCTCCTGCCTCGGGGTCCCTGCCTTGACTTCCTGCCTGGGATTCCTTCAGTGATAGAATATGGCCTGTAAGCCAAATAAACCCTTTCCACCCCAAGCTGCCTCTCACCATGATTTTTATCACAGCAATGGTAACCCTGTCCAGACCACAGAGGAACAAAGAATCAAATCTACAAGACTGCAAGTCCAAATCCCCTAAAGAAACACACACACAATCTTCCATAAGACACAATTCTGCCAAGCACACAGATCCAATTCCTCCCTAAGACATGAGGCAGACTGTGGGATAGACCAGGCCGTGCCGAAGTCCCACCCTGCGCTCATGTCCTGGCCTTCCATTGAGGCCCCGCCCTCCACTGACTGGTGGAGTCTCCTACCATTAGGGGTCCCCGCCTCTTGAAGCTACACAGGGCCTGGGATACACGTCAGCTGCACGGGGCCTGGGATACACGTCAGCTGCACGGGGCCTGGGATGCACGTCAGCTGCACGGGGCCTGGGATGCACGTCAGCTGCACGGGGCCTGGGATACACGTCAGCTGCACGGGGCCTGGGATACACGTCAGCTGGCAGAGTGCAGTGGGACATGATACGCCTACACTAAACCCTGTCCCACGAACACTTCACACTTCTGGCCTTCCTGGGACCCTGTCACCAACTAGAAACAAGTGAGGACTGGTCTCCGTGGGCATCCTCAGCTAACTTGTACACGAGCCCTGTGACACTGGTCATGCCTGTCCGAACCAGCTGAACCCAGTACACATTTTTACTCACAGAATGGGAGGCAAATAAGTGGTGCCAGTTTAAACCATGGTTAGGAGGAGGTGACCTGACCTGCTACCCAGAAAGTAGGTATGACACGTGGCCAAATTCTCCTCATACATATAGTCCTCTTCACCTCTGTCCCCAGTTCTACCCAGAACTTCCTTTCGGAAGACTCCAGTAGCCCCAGAGTGCAGGCTTTGGAGACGGGGAAACCTCCAGGACCATCTCTCATCTGTGCCCATGCTCCTCCCCTCACTAGTGGTGCTCCTCCCCTCCCTAGTGATGCTCCTCCCCTCACTAGTGGTGCTCCTCCCCTCCCTAGCGGTGCTCCTCCACTCACTAGTGGTGCTCCTCCACTCACTAGTGGTGCTCCTCCACTCACTAGTGGTGCTCCTCCTCTCACTAGCGTGCTCCTCCCCTCACCTGCAGTGCTCCTCCCCTCACCTGCAGTGCTCCTCCCCTCACCTGCAGTGCTCCTCCCCTCACCTGCAGTGCTCCTCCCCTCACCAGCAGTGCTCCTCCACTCATTAGCCATGCCTTCACCAAAGGAAGCACCCAGATGGTGTTTCCTGGAGAAGTCTAGGCACACAGCATTAAGCCCTTCCTCCTTTCTGTGCACAAGTCTTCACTTAAGTTCCTCATGTGCTTTTGAACATTCTTCAAAGACAAGCAGCTCCTCCCTGAACGTGACAGATGGTGCTGTTTCTGCTGCTTCCGCCTGTATCTCCTTTTCACAAAAGCACCTGCATTTCCCAGGGGAGCAGCATCTCTTTCTCAACTGTGGGAAGAAGGCAGTCAACTCAACTCTTGCCCCCAGAGGTAGACACACGATCCAGCCTTGGGCAGTGAGCATGTGCCTCTCCCTGGCCTGTAACAGGTTCTTAGTGGGGGGTATGACTGCAAAGAGCCAATAAAATTAACACTAGAAATGTGTTGAAGCCATCATGAAAGCAAATGGCCATTTCACTAGGATTCCAGCAAGATACAGAACCAGACTGCGGCAAATGTGCAGCTGTATTATCACCACAAAGGCAAATCCTGCCTGAAAATGAGCCAGTCTCCAGGTAAGAGATAGTGTCAGTAGGGTGTAATGTGAGCCTTTGCCGTCACCAGCTATGTGGTCACTCAGGAAAGACAGCTGTGGATTTTGCTGCTGTTTTCTTGTTTTACTTTTAAAGACTTGCTTGCTTTTATTTTATACTATGGGCGTCTGCCTGTATGTGGACCATGTGTGTGCCTGATGACTTCAGAAGAGGGCACTGGATCCCCTGGGACTGGAGTTACAAATGTCTGTGAGCCACCACGTGGGTTCTGGGGCCTGAACCAGATCCTCATGCAAGCATGATATGTAAGTACAACCAACAGTGGCCTCAGTGGGCCCACAATGGATTCTTGGAAGGGACCCAATCACCCCTGGCCTTACCTCACAACATCTACTGATGCAGCCCCTGACTTGAAAAAGTCTGTGGAGTCTTCTACCTCTGGGATGTTGGGCAGAATCCGCATCCAAGAGCTCTGAAAGACAAAGGCCATGACAGTCAGAGGTGCTTGGTGAAGTAGGGTGCTATTCTCACCCTGGCTAAGGGTTCTGCCTTCATGGTCTTCTATCCAAGGGCCCAGACTGAGTGACAGCTCTGGCCACCGTGACACTAGGCTGCTGGCCTCCTGCCACATGGTTGGTCTCACAGAACAGTGCAGGCAGTGGAAGATGGATGGGTATCAGGAAGGTTCACCCCTGGTCTTGGTGCAGCTGTCAGGGTTCTGGCAGAACATGGCAGCATGGGATGCTTGTGACATGAAGGCCCGGCACAGTGAGGGCCTCATGGACCTGAATCCTGGTGTTCTGAGATGCTGGGTGGCTAGCACTCCTCTGACCTGGACCTCTGAAGTGTAACAGAACCAGCTAGTGGTCTATTGGGCAAGTGAGGAGATGTCAGGGTTACCAGCCCAGGGGCCAGCAACCCCACTTACAGAAGGCCAACCAGTGGTCATGGTAGGATGGCTGTTCCTAACAGATACCAGACTGAACTACGCAACATCCACCTGGAGGCCTTCTACCCCATCACACAGGCCTCCATGGCAGCCATTGTAAGCTAGCATAAACATGGGCTCAGCTTGCAAGGGTTGACTCTCAGACAGGTTTATCTGGATAGAGCCATCACAGGCAGAGGGGTAGCTGTCCTCGAACCCATGACTGGATGGATGACTTCAGTGCCATCTGCTTAACAAGGCACACATGGCTCTAGGGACAGGGAGACAAAGTGGGAAGGGCCAGGAACAGATCCTAGGACGTGGCCACTGACCCAGTTTCAGCCTAGACAACCAAGCTCTGAGAAGAAAGCGACCTCTAGGCCATTTAGGGACTGAGCTGGAAGGGGGACCTGACTTTGAAGCTTGTGCTGGTCACCACTCAGGTGTTACTGTGTAGGACCCTCTCTGGGCCATTTTCAGACCACACACTCATCACAGGGGGTGGGGTTAAGCCCCAGTTCCTTTAACTATTACAAAGCTAATGGTTTCATTTGTTAACTCTTGGGAGTGGGTCCCTAGAAAAGCCAGATTCAGAGGACCCAAATCCAAGGGGCCCAGGTACAAAGGAGAAAAGGCCCAGGGACATAAGAAAGTATCAACAGAGGACAAAGTCTCCAAGGTCAGCACCTATTTCCAACTCCAGGGACACACAAAACACACATGCATTGTACACCTCTCTGGCCGGATGTTACCCCTGAAGGTGTCTCTTACCCGCACGGCCTCTGCGGTGGCTAGCTCTGCCTCTGTCAGCTCCAGGGCACTGCTAGCAGACCCCTTGAAGAACTGGGAGGCTGGCATCATCTTGCCATCCTCCAGCTGAATGTTCTTCACCAGCAGCTGTAAAAGGGAGAACTTCAGTAGGACCACGGCAGGGTGGGGAGCTGAGTAGGGCACTCACACTCTCCCTCCAGCCCTCATAGCCAAGAGGGAGCAGGGAGCCCAGGTAAACGACAGGAGTGTTCAGAGCTGAGACACACTGTCCCAGGGACTCAGAAGAGACCACGTAGCCTGTGTCGTCCTTTATCCTAATTGTCCATCACCTACCACATTGTGCTTGCTGCTTGCTGAATCTCTATGTGTGTGTGCGTGTGTGTGCGTGCATGCATGCATTCATGCATGTGTGCGCATGCCTGCATATGTGTGTGTGTGTGAGAGAGAGAGAGACAGAGAGAGACAGAGACAGAGACCTAGTGCCCCCTCACATCAGATAGGCCCTCACCACTGAGTGCCACAGGCCGAGTGCTTTTTTTTTGTTGAATGATGTTATTTCTATTAAAATGACAGCTTCTCATCAGAAAAAAAACTGAATACATGCAGAACTACTGTGAAAGTCAACTGAATAAAAGATGGATCATTAATCATGTATCACCACCAGAAGCCCACAGAAACATCTGAGGACAGATTTCTGTCTGGGATGCAGGTGAAGAGAGGAAAGGCTACAAGGAGCCTATAGTCTGTAAGCCTATAGTCTACACTCTTGTGTGCAGCACGCCAAGCAGAGCCTGTGAAGAGTGTGCGATGCCCACTGGGTCACCCTTATCAATGGAGACATGCCAGCCTGCTGCCAGTCCATCCAAAACTACTTATCTTGTCTTCCCCTTCTAACATTTATTAAACAACTATTTATGAGCCAACAGGGTTCAAATAGCTCATACAATACATTGTAAAATCTGACAAATCTTAGATAGACATAAGAAGATTCTAGAGTTACATTCTATACCCATTATAGCCCAGGCAAACAGGGTTGAATGCAGGGTATATAGAGTTAATTCAATTGCTTTAGGAGATGTTCTAGAACTCTCAGCAAGCAGAAGGCCAGCTAGGCCCAGCATACAAGCCTGAGACATGCTTCCTGAAGGCTTCTGTGTTCTACTGTTTGTGTGGCTACAGTGGCAGAAGCAGCCAGGGCCCTTGGGAAGCCACCCCCTCATAAATGCTAATACCAGCCTGCTGCTGCAAGGAACTGGCCACTGGCACTGCACACTCTCCACTTGTTGAGCTTGAAGGGGAAGCACCTGTTATCAGAGGAGAGCTCAAGGCCCTCCACACCACCCCAAGGACGAGAACAACAGATGCTGGCTGGCATGCACGTGTGCAGTGCAGAGACAAGTTACACATCCTCAGAACTCCTGGGTCAGACAAGCATCCCTGACTCATGACTTTGCTGAGCCTGCTCCTCTCTTTGGCCTCTCTGGCGGTATAATGTGATATGTGAATCTGAGAGAGAGCCATGTCACCCAGCACAATTCTCCACACCCCATGCTACCCACACTCACACTGTATCTCGTGTGAGCGGAGTCTAAGGGCCACAATGCCCTTGGAGCCATAATTTAGGCTCTGAAGCTCAGCTCTGCTACTGACTAGCTTGAATGACCTTAGGCAAACTTTCTAAGTCTTTGCATTGTAGTTTACTTTTCTGAAATATGCAAATAATATCTATAATTATTTCATAGGGCTGTCTGGAAGATGAAATGTAACGCCTATATGTTGTTTTAAAACAGTGGTTGGTGCTGAAGTGCACTTCATTCAATTCAGCTATTATTCTGATGTGCAAAGACCAGCAGCTGTCTAGACCAAGTCACTATGCCATCTGCATTCAGTAAGAGGGAAACTGAGGTCCAGGGATTTAAAGACCTGGCCTTGATAACATGCAAAGTCTAAGACCAGGGCTAATCGAAACAATTTCTGTTACTCAGTGTGTCCAGCCTGTCATAAAAAACGCAGCCCTGCCCCACACAGCCTGTGCTCAGATTGGGGCTGTTTCCTTGACTCTTGGCTCTTTCTGTTTCTTCAAGGGCAGCCTGGTGTCTTTAGGTTCTTACCCCCAAGGACAGCAGTGAGGGTGACCTTGAACCTATGATGCAGGCAAGTGACTCACAGCAGTGTGCTGTCATCTTACCATTCGATCATCATTCCCGAAGAGGATGAGTCCTGCTTTGGTGACCATTCCTGGACGATGGGCTCCTGGGATGGGCAAAGCTTCTCCCTGGGCCACCAGGCCTGAAGTGTTGAGTGTTGAGTTGAAAAATGTCAACTTCTATGGGTTAGAGAAGCCAAGTGACAAGAGGTAAGATGAGGCCCTGCAGCCTGCAGTCCAACTGTAGCTTCACAGGGTTGAGGAGGCTGAGTGGTGCAGGTGGGTGGGGTGACCCTGTAGCGTGCAAGGCTGACTGGGCCAACAACCAGCCTCCAGGGGGAACAGGAGAGACCCAGAGGAACTGTGATCTACACAGAAGGCTGAGTAGGACCTAGACCCAGTCTTTGGGGGACACAGATGAGACCTAGAAAATCTGAGGATCTGGATATTTCAAGTCTCAGGTATCCTCGAGGCCTTTGCACTGAACCAGAGCCTCAGACCTCAGGGGCACAGACTCCCAGGAAAATCTTAAGGTACGTCATGAGCCCACTGACTCGGTAGCTGCTGGCTGCTGCTGCAGACAAACCCACTAGAGCAAAGGGTTGTGCACCAGTGCAGGAAGTGAAGAAACCTCTGAGTGGTTTTATAGTGAGTTGGGGGTCAGAGAACTAGAAGACTGTCTGGACATCAGGCTGACTTTGAGGGGTGCACAAAACCTGCTCCTCCTTACAATAAGTCCACCTTCTGCCCAGTTCCAGCTCAAAATAAGTTATCTCTCCCCTGGGGCAAAGTCCGAGCTGGGCCTGTGGCATCTGAGAGCATAGGGGTGAGACTCAAAGTATTCAACAACCAATTCATCAGGGTCCAGGGTTGCAGCAGGTGTCTGGGGCCATCAACGGCAGCAGACATGTTATTTTAGCTCTGAATGGTGTAGCATCTCCTAGTCCTGGAGAGGGCCATTTGGGAGGAGGCACTAAGGCTATAGGATGTTAAGAATTTCAAACCTAGTGTGATGGGGGAGGTCCTTCTGTGTTTATGTTGTCTTATTGGCTGATAAATAAAGCACTGTTGGCCAATAGGGAAACAAGATAGGTGGGACTAGAAGTCAAGGAGGATTCTGGGGAATGTAGTCAAGAGAATCGCCACGTGATCCCAGGAGGAGAGGGCACAAGTCTGGCGTTCACAGTAAGATAAGACCTTATAAAAAATATATATATTAATTATGGATTAATAATTAAGTCAAAGCTAGCCATTAAGAAACCATAGCAAACAGCCAACAGCTTCCTAATTAATATAGCATCCTGTGTGTTCATTTGGGACTGACGTGGCTCTGGGACCAGGCTGGCAGGAAGAATGCATGGTACACTAGTGGGCAGTTTTCTAGCTGGCAGAATGGGGGTGTGCAGTGCCTCCCACTGATCACCAACCTCATGGAAACATACCTGCCCACAGGCCTCTGTCCAGGCACCTGGCACCTTGTCATTCCCACGAATCCAGTTGTGAATGGCCTCTGCTGGCTGGTCCCAGTTTATCTGTGGGGACAGATGTTGTGTCCTCATTTAGCCTCTCCTAGTGCCCTGAGGACTGTTCACAGTGGGCCTAGCCTTGCAGGTATGGTCTGGGCTTCCAGGGGACTTGGGCATGAGTAAACAGTGGGTGCCCTGGTTTGGGGCTCTGACTCCAGGTCTCTCCCAGGCAGCACGGTCTGTAGAATGGTTTTGGGAAGAGTCTGTCTACTGTTGTCAAGGAGGTCCCACAGAGTCCCCAGGACGAGTGCCCAGGCCCATTCTATAGAGCCCCACCACACTATCTTCATGTATACAGGGCTCATTCAGACCTCTTTACGATCCCAAGCAGGGGCAGCCACAGGACTAGTACCTGCTGTGGATCCATGAACCCTCTCAGACAATGTCATGGAGATTCTGACACTGAGGCTGATATATACCCTTAGCTCTCCCTCCCTGGAGTGATGCTTGTTCTTCCTACTTAAAGGGGAACAGGACCTTTTCCCCACCATGGCCCCTGCTCTGCTGTAGCCCCACCCTCCACCGCTGTCTCTATTACTGCCAGCTGCACCTTGCTTCTCTGAGTCACTTCTGCACTTCTGCATTCCAGCCACTCACAGGCATGCTGGGTAGCTGGGGCTGGTACTCACCCTGGCCGTCTCCTTCTTCTGAATGCCCTCGTAGGTGGCTCCTTCCTCAGGCTGGGGGAGGCGGGGGGCTGTGCCCTCTGCGATCAGTCGCACAGCCTGCACCTGCAAGGAGACTCTACAGTCAGCTTCCCCTGTGCTAGGGTCCCGCCCACACCCAGCCCTGGTCCTCACACTGCAGGCACCTGAGAACCCCTACAGCATGGACAAGGGCGTGGGTGACAGGGTCTGGGAAGTGGAATGACACACAGACCATCAGCAACACCTCATGGCCTTAGATTATATAGACTTTCTAGATCTCTAGGTGAGGACACTGCCACGTCTCACCAGGGATAACACACACAGCCTGTCTATTTCTGTCTAGAACTGTCTTGAAGGAGAATAGGTCCTGAACCTTGGTGTGGGCTTGGGCATCTGCAGTAAAGTAGCTCCCTGGAGTCCTAACTGAGGAGTAACAAGGAGTCTGCAACCCACCTTGAGGGAGGACCCAGGGGGGCTACTGTTGGCAAGAAACAGTGTTATGGGACAGGAGAGGTAGGTGGCTTAGCAGTTAAGAGCACTGGCTGCAGTTTAGGAATATTTGTTGCCGTTGTGTGAAGAGCTGTCACTGTGATTGGTTTAACAAAGAGCTGAATGACCAATAGCTAGGCAGGAGAGGATAGGCAGGATTTCTGGGGAGAGAGGGCGAGCTCTGGGAAGGAGAGATGCAGAGCAAGTCGGACATACAGTACAGAGAGGAAACTGAGCCACAAGGCAAAATGTAAATTAATAGAAGCAAGTTAATTTGAGCTATAAGAGCTAGTTGGGAAAAAGCCTAAGTTAAAGGCCAAGCTTTCATAATTACTAATAAGTCTCCCAACTTCAGGCTACTCTTGTAAAAGGATCTGGGTTCGATTCCCAGCACTTATGTAGCTGTAACTCCACGTCCAGGGAATCTGACGCCCTCTTTTGGTGTCCATGGTGCACATACACACATGCAGGCAAACACTCATACAATAAATAAACACTCATAAAACGAATAAATAGAAAAAATGTAAAGGAAAGAAACAGGGCATCAGAAACTGTAATGCAGAGCAGCCTTGTGGAATGTGCCATAGTGGTTAACATGGGCTGTGTTTGCACAACATGTCTGTGGTCAGGCACTTTATAGTTCCTGGGGACTTCAGAGATTGTGTGTGTGTGTTGTAATGCGTGGGTGGAACACAGGGTCTCCCCATACAAAGAAATCACTGTACTACAGAGCTACATCCTGTCCCCAAATTCTTATGGAAATTAATCTTAATTAGTTCAAATAGACCCATGCCAGCTGTGGTAGCCTATTGGCCATCTGAGCCATTTGCTACAGAATGTGAAATCCTCAGACTAAGTATCTGACAAGGTAGCTTTGCTCGCTACTGTTTGCCACACTGAAAAGATTAAAGGCAATGGACAGCTGATGTGAAAAGGGCTGCTGGTAGGGGCAGATGGCTTGGGGCTTGTAGTGGTATTTGGTGACTGACACCTTGCTCACTGCCATATGATAATGCTTTTTGTCTGGAAACTTCCTGGCCTGAGCATCAATGGCTTTGGTCCTCTCTCACTAGCCTACTCTCTGGGCTGGAACAACAGCAGCCTATGCAGACACACATGTAGGACCACCCTCGGGACACCGGCTACAAGTGGCATCCATGTCTTTCCTTGTCCTTCCACAGCCTTGCCCTTGGAGAATTTGGGACATCATTGTAATTGAATGGCTATCCTCCCCAATAGACCACAGCAGGATATACATGACTGGGGTAGCCAGCCAGTGGAGGAGGCACAGAGGTCCTTGTGTTTGTAGATAAGCACTAGGGAAATCAGGAATGTTGAGCACACAGGGTTGTATAACTGGTTTTCTGCCCAGAAGGCTTGGAGACGAGGTGGTTAACAGTCTGACGACATTTGTGCTGCCTGTGTGGCTGAGTTCACACTGGATCCTCCCCCAGACTCTTATCATGAGCTGTTTCTCCTCAGTCCACACAGCCCATCTTTATGGAAGGTATCACACGCACTTTACTAAGAGTTTCAGTAAGCTTTATTGTGAGCACAGGATTGAGTTAATTATCACCAGAAAAGTTTTTCACCCAAGTGTGCTGTTCTTAAATATGCCTAAAATAAACTCTTCAGGGTCAGACTCTCAAAGTTTGAACCAACCCTGGATACTGAGTCATACTGAACCAAATTTCCTTCTTGCCTTCCCTGGATGGACACTCTGCTGGTTGTTTGCAGAGACCTCCACAAATCGGACTAGGCCATTGCCCTGGCTAGTGCCCGGGTCAGGATAACCACATGACCCCAAGCTGTCCAATCAGAGTCTTCCTTGATGGTTTATCATTGTGTCTTGGAGAAGTGGGGTTTGTCACTCCATGGAACAGGGACTGAAAGCTTGGACTTAGGGCTCAATGATCTCTCATCTCAGGCAGGGCACCTGATCTGAGAGTAAAGGGAACTAAACAGAAAGGAGACCAAATCGTGGGGTGTGAGAACCCCATGACGCGGAGGTGACTGGGACTTAATCACACCTGGCCCATGCTGTCTCAAACCTGTTTAGTCAATGGCCCCAACCAAAAATGCCCCTTTGGGCTAACACCCTCCTGAGTTGGACGTTTGCCCACTCTGCCCACAGATCTTTCGTGTTCATTATCTAATCTCTTTGAGACCCTGAAGAGTTCTGAAATTGGGGGTGGGGTGGTACCTGGTCAGCTGGGATCAGTGCCTACATCTAGGGAAGGCCAGTGGAGTCAAGAAAGAGAGCCTGTGTTAGGGTAGCTGTGTGGTGGGAAGGCAGGTGTAGCCGGCCCTCAGCCTTACCATCCCTTTGATGCCCTCTGGGAAGAGGAAACGGTTGTACAGGGTGCTCACGGTGTCATCTGGAAGCACCTCGCACTCCTTCTGGAGCAGAAGGTCCCCAGTGTCCAGGCCATCATCAGCCCAGAAGATGCTGAAGCCCCCTTTCTTATCTCCATGAATGAGGGTCCTGGGAGGCAGGAGGGAAATCTCAGTCTGATAGAAAGTGTCACAGAGGACACCCTGGGTGCTGCCCCTTGGCCCCTGCCACCCTCCAGAGGCCACCTCCTCCCGACCTGGCAAGCATGCCGTCTTAACACTCCCCACTGTGGTTCAGGGTGACCCATGGCAGGCGCCTGTGCAATGCAGTTGACCGCACTACAGAGATACTTCAGGCCAAGAAGGGTGGCATGCCAGGCAGCCGGGGGTGGATCCATCTTACCAATTGATGGCTGAGGCCCCTCGGTGTCTGGGTAGCAGAGACGGGTGGTAGATTATGGAGCCGTGCCGGGGGGCGTTGATGACCTCCATGGGGATGAACTGGCTGCAGAAGGGCAGCACGTTGAGCTCTGCACCCAGAGCCTGATACTTGGCCACCACCTCCGGCAAAGCCTGTCCTCGAGCACGCCACCGAGGGAACTTGAACACAGGCACACCATCCTTCTCAGCCACCAGGCCTGGGGGGGGGGCGGTGAGAAATTGTCCTCTCTGCCATCCATACGTTGTCAGCTGTGCCTTCCTAGAGAGGTGGCTCCTAGCCTGTTCTTGGTGTCCTTTCTCTCTTTGTTCTCACTGCCCAGCAAGGCGCTACCAGGATGCGGGTGGGACAATGCTGGCCAAGAGTGAGTGATGGGTAGGGACTTTCCCACCTGGATGCTACCTGCTGCTGAGTATTATGGCTCCGTGTGTCTCCCTTGCTCAGGTCCCACAGGTCCCGGTAGCCACTGTCCCCATAGTCCTCTCCGGAGGCCCAGCCGTGTCCAACACTGTCTTTCTCCTCTCCCTCACCATCCTTCTCTTCTTCCTTTTCCTTTCCTCCCTTCTCCCCTCTCTCCTCCTCAGATCTCTTTCTTGTACACCGGGGTCCCTGGGAACCATATTTCTGCCTTGTCAACTGTTCCCTCACCAGGAGGGGGTGAAGAGGCTGGAGGGAGGAGGACAAGAGGGTGGGAAAGGCTTGGCCCTTCCTGTGGGTTCTGCCCTTTGGCCACCACCCTCGCCCAATGCTCCGCCCGGTCACAGGAGTTCCTTCCCAGAGCAGCCGTGGAATCCCTGGTCCCAGTCTGCAGACTTGACCTCACACCTGTGACCGGGAGCCCCAGGCCCTGCCTGCAGGGCCCCTCCTGCCTCCTTCCAGGCCTGAATCATAGGCTGAATTTCCTATGCATCCCCAGCCCCTCTGATCCTCAGCCAGGTGATAGCAGCTGCCTCTGGAAGGCACAACCCCAACCCTACAGCGCTTTCTGTGGCCCTTGGTACTTCAGTGCTTATAAATGTCCTTAGCAAATCTCTGGAGAGAACTCCCTTGACTGGCCCGACCCTGCTGTCTGTCCTCATCTCTGCCACCATGTCCTGATGTGAGGGCTAATCTTCATTGTCAAGGTCACTGGCTTTGGAATCAGTAGGAGGGTGTTTCCAGGGTGTTAACTGAAAAGAGGAGACTCTTTGGAATGTGGATACACCATCCCATGTACTGGGTCCAAGGCTAAATTAAAAGGGGAAATAGAGAAACCAGCTGAACACCAGGACACACCTCTGTTTCTGATTCAGATGCAATGTAACTAGCCATGATGAGAGGGTGTCAGGATACACTTCTAAAGCATCCTCAGTGTGGCCAGTGAGACACACCTGCAGGCAATTTGAGGTCAAAGCCAAGCAGTGGTCCCAACTAGGCTTGGGATAGTGCTGGAGCAGAAATTGTCTAGTCATAGCTAGTGTCTGCAGAGCTCAGGCTGTGGGGTCATGTACATCATGCTGGGATTAGGTGCAGGGCTGAGGCCAGGCAGGCAATAGCAGCGTTAGAGCAGAGTCCAGGGTCAGACTATGGCTGCTTGCTCTGCCTCCTAACCTCAGTTTCCCGTTGTTAAGCTGTGCCCTACAGTCCTTCTCCATTAGGCCTGACAAGGGCTGATGAGTGGCTGGAGGTTCAGTTCATCATATGGAGGCCCAGCATCCTGTGTACTGGGCACCTGCTCCCAGACGAAGGTCCAGGACTATGAATCTCAAGCAGCTCCTTCCCTAGGAGGTAGCAGCACCAAAAAGATGCTAAAAGGGAAACCTCTCAGCTCCACCCACTTTATTTTACCAGGAACCGGTGGGCTGATCACTTGGGGTAGGGCAAAGAGAGCCCCAGAAATGGTGACGTGAAGCATGTCCCCGAGCCCTTAAGAGCCTAGATACTTGGGTCACAGAAGTTCAGAGAGGTGCATAGGACAAGCTGGGCTTCTGCATGGCCCTTGGTCAGGACACAGATCCTACCCCACAGTCGTGTGTGTGTGTGTGTGTGTGTGTGTGTGTGTGTGTGTGTTACTTTATTCCAGGACAGTCCAGCAGCCACTTGGCATCAGTGTGAATTTAGAGTGTATAAGTGCTCTCTAGCAAGGGCTGCACTGTGAGACCCCTTACTTTACCCACCTGCCCGCTATAGTGCCTCTGCCCCAGCAGATGGGCTTCCCTCCACCCTCCTCCTTGCCCCTGAACTGTCACTCACCCAGGGGATCTGCTTTCCCATCCTTGTCTGGAATAGTGAACACACCCACCACCTCATGGCCCTCCTTCCTTAGCTGGCAGTAAACCTCCTGGCCAAACAAGCTCTGTCCGATTACCGCAATCTTCATGGCAACTGAGGGATGGAGGGCACCTGTTGAAGGGACAGCCAAAGGGTTAGAAAGGGCTCTTGGAAGTCAGGAGACAACATCCAGAGTCTAGCAGGTACTCCCGCCTTGGTCACCTAGGGGGCTCCATGAACAGCAGGCTGCCTCAGAAAGATTGCCACTGTGCAAGGGGCCAGGGGACATGGACACGGGTAACCTTGCCATCTGTGAATGTGGAGACTCTGAGAACAGCTGGTGGGTCAGACAGTGACTGTAGATTTAGGGGTCCCTTCACTAGTCCCTGCAAATTGTCACAAAACTGGTGTAAGTCCTCGGAGACATTTGAAAACATACCATGGAAGTCACCGGTTCTGTGACCTTGGTCAAGCCACATTAGCCTCTGTTCCCTCACTGTTAATGAGAAAGCCACCGTATTTCCCTTGAGGCTACACCAGGATTATTGCACCAGACCCAAGTCACCCAAGCGGGGTGAAAGGAGCCTTGCTTAACATTAGCCTCCACAGCACAGGGTGACTGGGTTGGGAAGGGGTACCAATGGGAAAGGCTGAGGAGGGGGCGGATGGAATGAACAGAACTCAGTGTCAATGGCTACTGAGTTCAGCACCTTCCTGCCACTGGTATCTGTAAGACTTGAAGTACTTACTGCTATCTTTCCGTAAGCTGTCCATTTACCACATATGCATGGTTCAGGGCAAGTCCAAAGTTCAGACTTCACACTCGCAGAAGTGTGGAAACTGCTAGGCGGGAGGCGGTGGTGTGCACCTTTAACCCAGCACTCAGGAGGCAGAGGCAGGCAGATCTCTGTGAGTTCGAGACCAGCCTGGTCTACAGAGTGAGTTCCAGGATAGCCAGGACTGTTTGACAGAGAAAATCTGTCTCAAATAAAAAAAAAACTTGCAGAAACCACAGGTGTGAGGTAGCCTCGTGAATTTTCATACACACAGCACGCGGCTGTGACCCAGGAAGTCACTGGTCACTAGACCTCTCACAGCGCAGAGCAGCGATGCCTCTCTGTCTTGGCCAACCTCACACATGTGCCTTTCCCCTCCCTCCCTAACCTGTGGGCATGTGAACCTTCAGGGGTCATTGTGGGAATATGCTATAGGAGGTGATGGTGGTTCATATGCTGCACAGCCTTCATAAATCAAATCCAATGGGTCAGAGACCTGAGGTTATAAACCTCTCAAAGATAAAAAGAAACGTGGGAAGCCTTGCATTCATCAATACCTTTCAAAGCATAGCACAGGAGGGTTCATGACAAGGAAAAATTAAGTCCTACTTTATTCAGCTTAATATTTCTACTTTCAAAGGACTCCGTCAAGAAAATAAAATGAGACTCCATAAACTGGGAGGCCTGAGAAAGAACAGCTGACCTTCAAAACTCAAGGAAAGAAGGGGAAATTTTCAATTAAAATGTGAACTAAAGATTTAAATAGTCAAGCTGCAGTGCCCTTGGATGCTAGAAAGTGGCATCAGATTCGGGAGGGGGGGGCGCTACAGCTGCAAGAGGTTGTGAGCCACCTGCCTTGGGTGCTAGGAACAGAACTTGGGTTCTGCAAAAGCTGCAAGTGCTCTTAACCAGTGAGCCACCTTTCCAGCCTCCAGCATTCTTGTCCTAAGGCAAAGCTCATTTTAGCCGCCAGTTCCAGAAATGACTCTGTGCCGGCCAGTTATATATCTAGACACAAGCTGGTGTATTGAAGAAGAGAGAGCCTCAATTGAGAAAATGCCTCCGGAAGATCAGGCTTTAGGCAAGACTAGGGAAAGGGCCCAGCTCATTGTGGGTGGGGCCACTCCTGAGCAAGCAGTCCTGAGTTCTTTAAGAAGTCAGGCAGAGCAAGCCAGTAAGTAGCACCCCTCCATGGCCTCTGTATCAGTTCCTGCCCTATTTGAGTTCTTAGCTTCCTTTGATGACGAACAGTGATGATGAAAGCATAAGTCAAATAAACCCTTTCTTCCCCAAGTTGCTATTGATCATGGTGTTTCATCACAGCAATCGTGACCCTAAACAGGACACGCTCTCATAGGTACTTCTTCAAGGAGACAGAAAACTAACGTCCACTTGCAAATGTCGACAGCAGCATTATTTAGAACTGCTCAAACCTGGAAGCAAGTGTGACACCCATTAGTGAGTGAATGGAGAAAAACAAAGCCTGTGGAGATGGGCTTGCGATAATGGCACATAAGCCAGAATCGAGGGGGCGTGTGCTGCGAAGCTGTGAAAAGTCAGTGAAGAAACTAAATGCAAACTGCTGAATGAAAGACGCCAACCTGCAAAGACGCCGTCCTCTGTGATCACGATGGCACGGCACTCAGGAAAGTGAACCCAGAGGATGGGAGACAGTGAAAAGATAAGTCCTTGGCTGCCAGGGCTGAGGAGAGAACACTCTGGTATCTAAGACTACAAGAGTGGATATGTGTCTTTACATACTGCCCAGATGTGAGGGTCACACAAACACGGTGAGAGAGCCCCACCACAGAACATGGATTTGAGGTCATCC